>NW_026962011.1:38389325-39589325 GCF_032445375.1 Bacillus rossius redtenbacheri
AAAATATACAAAAATTTCTTCCAGTGTAAATTCGTTAGGCGGGGACAGATTTTTGGATTAGTGGGATTCGAACTAGCAGAAGTCCACCGAGTTATTTATGACCTTCATGTGGGGACTCAGGTCGGCGACCATCCTCACATTCCAGGTGATAGATTTTGGGTGCGCGGAGCTGGGGTTCTTCCCCTACCTGAAGAACGTGGCGGGCGTGGAGGAGATGCTGGAGGTGGACGTGGACCGAGAGCTCCTGAGGCACTACAAGTGCCGGGCGGCGCCCCTCACCTCCGACTACCTCAAGAAGAGGCACGACCCCCTCGCCGTCCACGTGCTGGTCGGCAGCGTAGCGGAGCAGGACTCCCGCCTCCGGGGCTCCGACGCAGTCGTCTGCATCGAGCTGTGAGCCGAGTCCCCTCGTCCGTTCTTATTTATTCATTTCATTGTCTTATTTTTTAAGTGGCGAAGTTAAGACAGGGGTGCCCACAAGGGGGGGGTAACGACGCAGACTGTGTCATTAAAATTTCGGGGGGGGGGGGGGGGGTTGTTTAAATACGAGAAAAATGTATATATTATTTACATAATTATAGCTTCTAATGTGAAAATACGTTTCTGGTGCTTTGATAATTGAAAGGGATCTTGTAAATCAAATTGGAAACCCCGCACTTTCCTCAACAAAAGCAGTTTGTCATCTGTCGGTTCAGGATGGAAATATTACCTGATATGACCAAAATTATTATTAGAAAACCAGTTTTAATTAATGCAAAATGTGATAAAATATAATACTAAAAAAGTATAATATTATAAAATAATTGAGTAAATCATTGAGAAAATAGCATAAAAAATTTGGGGGGGGGGGGGGGCCATAATTAGGTTAGGGGGGGGGGGGTGAGTCATAGTGTTTGGGGGGGTGGGCACCTCTGGTTAAGGCGTGCCACCTCGTATTAAGGCTGATAACTGCATGTTTGGATTTGATGGCGGTGGGTGACTGGATGTGGGTGTTGATACTCAGTGGGTGAAGCTTGTTCATTCGCTATACTTAACCACAAACATCTTTACTGAGTTGGTACTTGCCAGATTACCTTCATAAAAACTATAACCAAAAAAAAAAAAAATCTTTATTAATTCAATAAAATAAAAAAAACAAAATCACTAGCAAATATGAAAATAACAGCAAATCAGCACATAAGACAAACATGATTCACCTAACACGTAAGATATTAAAGATATATATTTTTAAAAGGGTGTTTAATTTATGGTATGTAACAGTTTTAACTGTTTAAAATTTTTTTTTAAAGACATAATACATTTAAATAACAGCTAACCAAGACATAAAAACAATTTTAAAAAAATACTAATACATTTTCTTATAATAAATCATACGTATACACACACATTCACACATATTCAATCACACATTACTGATAACACAGCTAAACCTGCCTTAAAGTTAGAAACTGTCATTATCACTATCTGGAGCCATCTAGAGATTGAGGGGGGGGGGGAGGGGGGGGCAAAATTTCCGGGGCCCCAGTAAAGATTTGTGATATTTTTCAATGCATGAGTTAATTTTGGTGGTATAGAAATCAATAGTAGTCAATTGCTAATGGAATAATGGAAAACCTTGCAAATTATCATTTTTAGAGCTGTGGTCAGTTGGATTTTATCTTAATATATAGTTACATAGAAATTTGTGGATATTGATATTCAATATTGTTCAGCTGTATTGATATAGAGGTTTTCTTAACATAAGATAGTAAGCAGGGCCATCGATAGAAACCAAGGGTCCAGGGGGGAAAATAATATTATCAAAGGGTGCCTCCCCCCCCCCCCCTCCAATTTCTTTAATGTTCAACTTTTTAGACTAGATTGAAAAAAATTCTTAATAACCCTAAATTTACGGGTCATAACTGTAAACATGATCTGCGCGTACCACGCAATTTATTAGGTTTACTGTGTATTCTATAAACAATAGACCTATAATTTCTGGCCTACTATCAGGGTGGGCTCGTACATTAAAGAAAATCTCGAAACTCAAGTGGGTCCTCATGGTGTCCTAGCCTTCTCTGTTGACGGCCCTGTTCAGAAGATAATATTTTCTCTGTAACTTAACTTGAATATAGTCGTGGTGTTTGATTTGTTCAAGTATTGAGCACCTGTACCCCGACACCCTGGAGGCCTTGCCGTACACTGTGTTCGAGTACATACGACCCAGGGTGGCCATCTTCACAACACCAAACTCAGAGTTCAACGTGCTGCTCCCCAACCTGCAAGGGTTCCGGCACGACGACCACAAGTTCGAGTGGACCCGAGAGCAGTTCGCGTGCTGGTACGGTTTGTTTTCCGTTGGATGCAGTGTGTGGTCTCGTTTCCAGGGTACAGCAGTGGAGTGAATATAAAGGCAGAGCATGGGTGAGACTGTGCAGTAGCAAAAATTTGTGGCTCATATCTACTGTATCTACAAACATGTTACCTATCTCCTTGACCAGTCAATTTAAAAGAGTTTTACAGAAAAAAAACCAGTAAACTAAAATTTTTTACAATTTAACACTACTTTAGCAACACAACTCAATATATTCATTGCTACTGCTTAAAAACTTCAGTTTTCATTTTATATTTACTTTTTATTGCTATAAAAGATATCTATAAACACAAAATATTTATAAAACAAGTGCCACAAAGTTTGAAAATACCTTTTATTTCTCATACTTGGGCTCGGAGTTCATTACCACCAGTGTAGGGAAGAAAACATTTTTTTAATTGTGACACATATATCATGACATGCAGTATCTCAAACTTGCTCTGTGTTCATATTCTATCTATTGATGTAAATTTTCTTACTATCTATATATTTTTTTCCTTGAAGATACCACTTTTTAACTAATTCAGCTTTTGAGCTGGATGATGGTTCTATAGCTGTATATATGTTTCATATTCTTTTGGTCATGGTGGTGGAGTACCACAGCATTAGTATCTAAAGGTTGTTCAGCAAAGGTTGTAGTTGTGATGGTTATCATGTTGTTGAACCGTACCTTGCATCTCAACCAATTTTATGGTGTAGGTCAGCGTTGGAAATTTGTTGTTAAACCTCATAATTTTAGTGAAAGTATACAAAAAAAAAAACATTTTTCTTCAAACAGCAAGAAAGTAAATGGCATGAAAACATGCAGTTGATTCCAGCTGCAGAGAGATAGTGAATTTACATAAATAATGGTTGGGTAAGCTCTTTTCAGTGTGCATCGGACAATACAACTGGCGACTATTCTTGGCAGAGAGATATTGTAGCCGTGGCAACTGCAGTAGGCCAGGGAAGACTCAAACTATGTTATGGTTACCTTTCAATAAGAAGAAGATAAGCTGGAAGTAAGGAAAAAAATATGTCACGAGATTATAACCTTTAACTTGCTAGTGTAATACGGTAAAGTCTTAAATCAGTTGCTTTCAGTGATTTTGCCAGATTATCAAACGTTGATATAGTTTTAGTGGGAATACCAAAGAAGAAATAAACATTCAGTAGAATGATATTTAAAACAAGTTAAAATAAACTGTTCTATGGCGAGAAAAACTACTTACGAGTGCTATATATATATATATATATATATATATATATATATATATATATATATATATATATATATATATATATATATATATATATATATATAAAATATCACTTTGCTTTAATCTGAACACTAGCGGCTTGATCAGAGGGTTACAGAATGTACGGAACCAAAGAATACCGAATTAAAGATTGACAGCTGTATAATGTAAAAATTTTAGTAAATGTAGTTTTTTTTAACAAAACTTAAAATATAAATAATTTTTGTGTAGAAAGCCATTGCAGAAATCAATATAGTAATTTAATGGGCAATGAACATTAGCTGTATTTTTTAATTTTTTTTCCCACTACAATTGACCCTGTGTGGTAATCACTGGTAGGGTGAGACACATGCTTCTCTCCTCAGCAAGTCGTGTCGTAAGGGAAGGTAGCTTGTAGAGGAATTGTTTGGAGTTTGCAAGGCAGTGAATTAATTTGTAGATGTGTGGAGGATCTTTATTTATGCACGATTACTGTCTGCCCCGGGTGGCACGATTTGATAGGTCATTTGGAGTGACCTAACAACATTACTGGGAATATGAAGTTTATGTTTTGGGAGCATACTCTACCTCCATTTTGTCAGTTATGCCTAAGTATTGATAACTGTTTTACATCATGCCTGTGCGGCCATTTTTTCACATCAAAGTGTGTACGCTCTTTTCATGCTGTAAACGGCATCTAAAGGCTCACCTAACTAGATGTTTTGGCCACATTATCATTACCATTATTGTGAAATTTGTGTTATTTTCTATTTTCTACTACGAATATTTTATGATAATTTGGGGATCTGGTTGACAGTTAGATCATAAGGGTGTGTGTCTGTTCCTGTGGTAGTTGAAAGTGATGTAACGTTTCAGGGCACACAACCTGACGACCAGGTTCCCTCGGTACAGTGTGAGCTTTGTGGGCATCGCACCAGGTCCGGAGGGCTCCGTCCGGTACGGGTGCTGCTCACAGATGGCAGTGTTCGTCAGGGATAGCTCCGACTTGCCTCAAGGTGTCGAGATTGTTGATCCAAATATCAAGGTATTAAAACATATGCTTAGTTTTTTTTTTTTTGAGAAGGATAATATATTGTACCTTGAAATAACTCAAATTTTTTTTAGAAACAGTCTTATTCTTGAAATAGTGACATAATTTATTCATATTTACACTTGAAAGCTGGTTAATATAACACACATTTTAATTCTGTTGCAGGATGAAAATGTGTATGAGTTGCTAGAGACGTACCTGTATCCCTTTGAAGTGGACACTCGCACAGTGGAGGAAAAAATACGAGACGAAACTATTTACTACATTAGTTCCTACGGCTCAAGTCACATGTACGACACTGAGAACGACGAAGCTCACATACCACTCGATATGCTAATGCCGTTAGTGAAGAAGTGGTGCAGCTCCATCGACAAGTTGAGGTGACGAAATAATGTAGTTGTGACTTGCATGAGGAACTGTTGATTGGCATGACGTACCAACTCCCGCCTCAGGTTAGTTGCTGGCATTCAGGGGGGGTTCAAGGGATTCTGTGTTTGTGTGTGTGAATCCTTGTCTTTTTTGACATTGGTGTCGGAGTTGTGTATTATTTCATTAGAGAATACCTACATTTCTTGGTAGTTTTGAACATGTCATTTAGTTAAATTTAGAAACAATTGTGCAAAAATTGAGTACTTATGTTTATTTTCATTATTCATAAAAATAGCACTGCATGAAATTCTACAAATTTTATCCTAAGCAGCTCTAATTGAGTAGTACATATCTATTAGTTGTTTTCCATTTGGCTCTCGTGACAAAACGGTCATTGTGTAGTTGATCATTTGCCTGAGTTTGATTTCCTGCACGGTCAAACCCAGGTTTTTTGCAAGTTGGAAACATGACGGGAGTTGTTGTGAGTTGGTGGGTTTTCTCGTAGTACTTCCGTTTCTCCCATTCATTCATTGTGTCAATGCTCCAAAGAGTCCAAACTCATCTCATCGTCTCTCGTAGTTAAACCTCGATACATTCATTCTCGCCTTTCTGGGAACATAGAACTAACTCTCCTCATATCATTATTAAATTTCCAAACCAGTGGGGTTAATTCACACGATCACATGGAATTTTCTTTTTGTTAGCACCAGCTAGTCCCAAGGGGATCCATTTTTTCACTTCCTGTTAGTCTGTGACATAGTCTCACTAACTGGCATCTTGTCCAGGTGTGTTAATAATTGAGTTGGTTAGGTCGTGGTGTGCTGCCTTTGATGTTGTGGGAGGCAAACAGGCTGATAATGAGGTATACAAAATTTCTGAAATTGGCGCAGCGGTAAAATGCTAGATACTCATTTTGGGAGAACTCCAGTTCAAATCTTGGTCATTGAAACCCTATCTTTTTTTTTCCAAAGATTTCTTAAATTATTTTGGTCAAATACTGGAATGGTTCTTTACTGTAGGCCATGGCTGATTTCTGCTCCAGTTTCCCTGACTTGTGTCATGTATGTCAGTATGTAATAATCTTGTCAACTTTCTCCTTGGTCATGGACCATAGATGTGTGAGTGAAAGTCCACAGTTGTGTAGAACCATTGTCGACTGCCCCCTTAACTAGAGTGAAATTTGACAACTTTAGCTCCCTCCCAGGAGTAGGTCTACCACATCCACCGTGTCACAGACATCAAACAAACCAAATCAATAAAATTTACAGAGTGCTTAAGTGACTTTACCTCCCCAAAACAGGGCACTGATAAAGACATCAAATTTAGCTAAGTAAAAAAAAAAACTTAAATTAAGGAAGTGGCTGTAAGAACTAGCAAGTAAATAAAAGGAATAAACTTTAACGGTAAATTTATTATGACATTAATTATATCTATTATGTAAACTGTACATTAATATACAATTTTTTAGATGACGCATGAGTTGTAAATCGTTTAACCTTAACAAAAAAAACTAAGCTTTCTGTAATTATACAAACATGAGCTTAAAAATTATACTGGCTGTGTACCGAAGCCAATATTTTACGTAAAGAAACCAAATGGCTACTTCTTAAAATAAAATTACATTTAAAAAGCCTGGGCTTCATTATTTATTAAATTAACCAAAAAAACTTTCCAGCCTGAGTTTTTGTGGGTGGTGCAGGGTGTTTGCATTTGACGCACTTAGACTTGTGAAAACAGTCACGTTGCAAAATAAATAAGTCTGATATTGGCTTATATATATTATATATTGCTTCTGGGAATCTCAAAAAATAAATTATGTGGCAATTTAGTTCAGTTGTCCGTCTTGCACAGTCAGTACAAAATAATCCACTGATTGCAACGGATGTTGGGACACGTTTCTTTTCTTTTCACACTGGTTTAGCTGCCAAATTAAATTGGCTGTACACTGCCCGCAGGATAACTTGATGCTTGGGTGACGTCACGAACGTTCAGAAAGCTTGTAGGGGGGAAGGGAAGCAAGATGGCGTAGTATACACAAACCAAAAACATTGAGTCTATATTATAGGTTAATAAAATCACTTTAAAAAAAAACTGAGAAATTCCAAGTTCTTCGATTGAAAAAAAAAGAGTAGCGTACACAACCAAAAAATATTAACTTACAGTCTATTATTGATTAATAATAATAAAGTCACCAATTTACTCGCTCTTCTCAAGAATTCCAATTCCTTCCATTTCATCTTCGGTAGAGTTCGAATCTTCACTGCTACTGTCTACACCGCCAAGTGTAATTATTATTTTGTCGATTTCAATGTCAAAACGAACATCCCGGCTGTAATACTCCTCTAATTTTTCAACATGATTACAAAATGGAACCCAATCTTCTTTTCCCATGCTCTCAAATTGTTCTTCGCAAAGTCTTTTCACATCATCTATTTTGAAGGACACATTTTTTGATGCAACAATACCCTTAACTTTACCCCATATACCTTCAATGGGATTCAAGTCGGGATGGTAGGGTGGAAGTCGGAGCGGTGTGTGACCGAAACTTTCAAGAATCTGGTCGACGGAATACACTATGTGCCGTGGCTTATTTATCTTAATAAGTTCGTACAATGTTGGCTTCAGCATGTCTTCAGTAAATGAAATTTTGTTTTCTTGCAGCCATTTTTTCATATCATCTTTTGTTGACGAAGATGTTGGCGGTTTGTTTACGCGAACATTGTGATAGGGTGCATTATCCAATACCACGACGCTGTTTGTTGGCATGTTTGGTACGAGTTTTTCCCTAATCCACTTCTCATAATTGGCCTGGTTCATTTGGTTGTGGTAGTCACCAGTAGCTTGATGTGATTTCCACATAACGAGGGCATTTGGCACGAATCCATCTTTACCGCCAGCATGTATCATAATAAGGCGTTGCCCTTTCGCTACTGGCCGAAGGACACCGTTTAATGTTTCATCTGCCCAGCATTTTTGTTGCACATGCGAGGATAACACATACGATTCATCTACATAGATTATATTCCTGTTTTCATTTCTGAAACGCATAATGCTCTGTATATAATTAATTCTTTTCTGCCTGATATCATGCTTTTCGATAAGAACGAGGCGGTGAGATTTCGTTTTACGCCAATGGAAGCCTAACCTTTTCAGAATTTTACAAAGGGTGCTATCTAGGGATGGGACGAATCCACATTTTGGTCGAATCCGAATCCTTGTTCGAATCCTCAGTGTTTGTCATCGAATCTCGAATCCCAGTCCCACACTAAATTTCACATGTTATTAAAAAAAATCACATGTGTATTTATAAAATTATAAAATAAGTGCATAGTGTATACACCTGATATAAAATAGACAAATAACCTCAAAAACCACACACGTAAGTTTCTATCCGTCTAATTCTCTGTTACATTAATCCTTCCTATGTTTTCAATAAAATACGTTTGTATAACAGACACCATTTAAAAAAAATTATTATTTTTTTTCTGCAATGTTATATTATTGAAGGTTGGAAATGATCGAGTAGTTATGCTAATTGACAAAATGCAGCGTAGTTTATCTTATGTTTGTGCTATTTCAGTTACCTTTATAATATTATTTAGGTATACAATTTTCTAGAGCTGGACGAACCTCAGTTCTCTAGTTTCGAACTGAATCGAACCATAGCAAAAAAATTTCGAACCGAGACGAACCAAACCTCATACAGAAATAATTGTTTGGAATTAAAATGAACCGACCACCAGCATTTTGGTCTTTAACTGAATGGTGAGAAAGAAAAGTTCTCCAGCCATATGTAAAATTAAAACATATGGCTTAGCTTTATTAAATTGCAAAACATTTTATAAGTTAAGTTTATGCAATAAATAATGAAGGAAAGAAAACAGTTTAGAGAAAATCATTTTGCATTTAATTTCTTTATATATACTTTTAATACATGAAGAAGTTCCATCTAAATTTCAAAAAGACTAGGTATCTTCCTTTTTCAGTGTACACTAACCTTCATTAAAAAAATATATTATTATAAATATGACGAACATTCAGCATAAGGCCACATAACATTTTTAATAAGTAACACTTTTTAATAGGACATTAAAAAAAAGTCGAATGTGAATTAAGTTACCTATCTACATTACAAAACCCGCTGACTGCAGTTGCTGTTTTCTTGGAAGAATGCTGCTCGTCAGAAGAAACTTTAGACATTTTTTGGGGTGGTTCTGGGTCATCTGGGTCGTCATTATCTTTTCTCCATTTAGAAAACTTCAACGACGTAAGCCTGCTCATCGCAAATCACCTCAAGAACAATAATTTTGTTAACGTAACGTAAGAAGTGTGGTTATAGAAATTTGCGTCGGAAAAAACAGAACACGAGAAATAATGATGGCTGCCGCAACTACGCTAGTCAACTTAGTACCGTAATGTAAAATTGACTGGACCAGTACTTTTAATACACAAGATTAAATTAATATTTTCAGTACCTGACTGTAATTTAAAATAGGTACGTAATTTACGTAATCATTTCCTACCGCATTTGTCTTGTTTTAACTTGATCACGTTAGTTTTGCCGAAATACGAGAGTTCTCGTACATGCGCTTTAGTTTAACGTATGGGTTACGCAATCTTTGGTGATTTTACAACACTTCTCGTACACGCACTATAGTTAAAGGTATAATGTACAATACCTTTGGCATTTGTACGATAGTTTATATTACGTAGTACGAGAAATGCATACAAAAATCTCTAAAGTAAATAAAAAACAAAGCGCGCCTATATGAAGAAAATTCTATGCGAGTTATGCGACAATTAATAATTTTTTTTGTCTGCACTTGAAACTGTTGAGGCGACGATTATGCGATAAAAGTAGGATTATTACATGTAATGTAATTTTGTTGTGCTGTTTTGAGAATGGTCTCAAATGGGGGTTAGAAAATTAGAAAAACGTAATTTTTTTTAAACGAACATTCGGTTTTTCGAATATATTTTATGAGGTTTCGAACCGAACCGAACCGAACGTAAGGGTTCGGTTCGGTTCTAAATTTTCGAACTTCGCCCAGCACTACAATTTTCAATTACTACCTAAAACTCTTAAAAACCCACCTCGAATCCTACCTCGAATCCCACCTCGGATCCTACGAATCCTCGAATCCATAGGATTCGGTATATTCAACGAATCCAAGATTCGAAAATCCCATCCCTAGTGCTATCGCAACCTTGAAACCCTATCTCCATCTTCAACTTCTCTCTAAGCTTTGGCACTGTTGGCGCACATTTTTCTGTGATATAAAAGTTATAAATTATCCTACGAACTACTCCTTCGTCAAACCCATCCAGTTCGTATTTTGAAGACTTTTTTCTTTTCTTGTTGGCGTCTCGAACAATCCTTCACCATCTTCGTTAATGTGTTGACCTTCTTTCTTTATACGTTGTACAGTAGCACGAGAAACTCCCGTTGCTTGCGCCGTGCGCAGTTGCACACGTTCAAGAGGAATAGATAACGACATCACACCATTCCGAGCTTCATTTTCCATAAAATTTAACACATTAAACACTACCTCTCGCGCCTGCGAATGAAGTTTTTTCTGTTTAATTTTAGATAACGTAGGCGGCATTTTTATATTCAGCACGTGGGGTAAAAAACGTTGCAAGAGAACACTTTACAAACAATTACTAGTATTTTATACATTACAACAAAGAACCACTACTGCGAACTTGTTGATAGCTTACGTTTAATACGTTTCAATTTACTATTCTCTCTTTAGCTATAAACATGAAACACGTCACGATAGCACGTAGCGGACTGGTCAATATTTTCATTCAGGGTGGTATGCGAAGTGAAAGTCTCGGAATATGTTCTCTGCGCATGCGCGCTGGGCCTCCCTCCCCTATACACCCCTACCCGCCCCTCCCAGGCAAGGCTACCGTAACGGTCACTCAGGCATCATCTTATTCTGCGGGCAGTGTAAGAGACTTATTTGTTCTTTTGGCAGTACTCCCAGAGTGGCATGCTTGTCTCGCAAGCATTAGCTATTGCCTCGGTAACACAAGACAGGAGAGCATGCCCGCAGAAGGGCGAGCACCAGGCTTGAACGAGAAGCTGATTCCCGTCAGAATCATACACTTGCCTTTCGTGACCACTGTCATTACGCATCACGTAAAATACACGTTAAATAAGCATCACAGCATACTTCCAAGAGGCCACCCTAACTCTGCCCGCTGTCACCGCCTCGTGCCCCGTCGTGTTCACGCGACCGACATCCACACTAGAGTGTCACTCGTGGCTCACACCTTCCCACTCCACAGTACTGCCACGCCCATTTGCGCCGTGTGCACGCCTCAAGTCTGTTGGCAAACTTCATTATGTCCGTACGAAAACTTACACGTAAATATCTTAAACCAATAATATAGTTCCATTCGTATAAAAGTAACATCTAAAATTAAACGACATATTAACATATATACTAAAATACAATATACTTGATTCACATCTGGCCAAATGTTCTCAGAGTTCTTGAGTGGTGTTGGCAACATAATTCTAGAGTCAGTTAAAATCATCGCGTGCAGTATAAGTCCTTTCCTAGAAAGAAATATAAAAATATTTAAGATTTTACAAACTCAGTTAAATTTACAAAAAAAAAAAAAATGTTTAACAAGTGGTGTGCACACCACACCATCAGACTGGCCCCCTGGATGTACCAACACAACACAGGTGTCGTGCTCATGTGGTGAGGAGTCAGAGGGGTGGTGGTGGCCTAGCCCTCACATGTGTGACTGGTGACAGGTGGAAGGCAAGCGAGCCACTGTCTTCACTTATCTTCTGTGCAGGGAAGTCCTGGAGAACTCATGCTGGCAGGTGGTGCAGTCCCGTGGGAAGCTGTGTGTGGTGTACACGCACAGGCGGTGGTCAAACTGGCTGGACAGCGACGATCAAGATGCCGAGGAGGAGGTAGCGATGGCATCAGCGTGCGAGCAGTTGACTCCCGAGCCCGAGCTGCGTGTGCAGGAAGAGACGGCCTGGGATCCTCCCGAGGCACTCGGCGACGTGGACCGGTGTTGGACGCTTGACGCAGCACCCTCCGGTCAGGGTGGCAGGGCAAGCAGTGTTGCTGAGGGAGACTGGGGAAGTAGCGATGGTTGGATGCCTGAGAACATTGTGCAAGAGGGATCATCAGGTGAAGGTGTGTGTGAAACATTTGCGCTTCATGCATCAGAGTGCAGTGTGCTGCGCAGCGAGGAACATTGTCGTGCAGAACAGGATGGTGTAACAACATTATACAGCGGTGACGGTGACGTTTCTGTTCGTTGTGATATTTCCAGTGATAAAAATATTCTTAAACAGTGCCCTGACAATACTTGTGACCAAGGTCTAACAGATGTCTCGAAAGACTGTGATGCTTGTGGTGACAGTTGTGATAGTGCAGTCACGGTGCTGAAGAATGGCCACGTGGCAACCGACGAAACGAGCGTGGACGACAGCGCGCCGGTCATCGAGAGCGGCAGCATCTCGGTCACGCAAGTCTCCGACGTGATCCAAACTGCGGCGGACCTTTCGGGCGGTTACGGGTCGGGCAAGAGTTGCTCGAAGAGGAGCGAGCACGCCGAGCGGGAGTGTGGATTGCCCTGCGCCCAGGGCAAGAGACCGAGTCGCAGCCTGGATGCGGCCTTGGAGGAAGGCTCGACCGTCGACAGCTGCAGCCTGGAGGAGCAGAACGACAGGGCGGCGGACAGCGGCTACCCCAACTCGACGGACATGGACCTGGACCTGACGCCGGAGCAGGTGGACGAGATCTCGACGGAGAACGACGTCCAGCTGACGGGGAACTCCAGCCTGGACGAGGACTCGGAGTACGAGGGGTCGGCATCGGGCAGCGAGGGGGAGGGGGCTCCGGTGCTGCACCTGCCGGGGGAAGTGCTGCTGGACGCGGGGCCCGGGGGCATGGAGAACGGGGACGTGGCCAACAACAACCAGGACGAGGAAGGCAACCACGCGGAGGCTGCAGCCCCTCGCGAGGGAGACGTGGCGGTCGCGGACCTCGCCGCGATGCTGGACCTGGAGAACGAGAACGACCCGGTGGAGGACGAGCCCTTCCCTGACTGGCTGCTGCGTCTCCTGGGCGTGGCCGGGGCGCCCGCGGAGCCGTGGTCCGAGGACGAGGACAGCAGCAGCGTGAGCATGCACGACCCGGAGCCCGGCCCCAGCTCGGCCGGCCTGCCGGGAGCCGCGGCCGACACGGCTCCGTAACGAGACTGGTGGCACGTTCGCACTTTATCTTGCCTTTTCACCACTTGAACAGTTACCATTCATTTGAGTTCCTTTAAAAAAAAAATTTCTTCATATCATTGCTAAGTGAATCTGTTAGTGGTTCTAGCTAGTTTTTTTTTTGACAGTGGTGCTACTGATATATGTAATTTTTCACAATGATTACACTCAAAACAAAATAATTTCATAGTGTATATAATAATAATTTTTTATTTTAAAGTCGAGAGTATTTTTATTTCTCTGAAAAAGAAAACTAATTAGTAGGTCTTCAGACATGCCTATAGCCTGTCAAGGATTTTATCGTACTACTTGAATTTTTGGTCCCTAGGTGCGCAGTTTCCCATTGGTCGTACACATCTTTGTGTCCTGGACTTGTTTTTGATGAGTGTGATTTTTGGTTTGTTTGTGATTCTAGTATGATGGTGTGGACGTTATCAAAGCGGTGGATTGTTACATTAGTTAGATAGGGGATGTTGAAAAGCACCATTTATTTTACTTCGTGTTGTGTGAAAAGTTATTAAATATTCATTCTAGTTATTTTGAGGATGCAACCTAAATACATATTATATACCCATAAAACATTTTTTTTGTGGGAATGTTTTGGAAGTAATTTTAACAGCACTTTAGGAAGAACATTTTTGACAAGTTACCCTTAAAAGCTGTGAAAGTTTAATAATTTTATTATTAAAATAATTATAATTTTTGACAGTTTTTATGCAGTATGAAAATAAATGCCTTATTTTAGATGTTACATCACTGAAATTTTCAATTATAGTTTTGAGATGTATGACTAATGCTATAGCTATAGGATATTTCTTTGTGTGCCAGAGAGACCCTATTTTAACTAATCTTGTCTCCCACTTGCATTATATGCTGACTAATCAGCATTGTGGTACAGTCATGTGTATTATTCGGGTTTCAAGAGAAATTTGAAATAAATTTTTCTAATGTGTAAGGTTGCTTGACTATTAATTGATAAGTCATAAGAGCCAATTTAAACTCAGATACCATTAAATCTTAATTATTTTAAAAATTTTATATCTAAGGTAGAAGTTTTGAAGATTAATATGTTAGGAAGAGAAATTCAGTAATTCAAACTTTAGCACCTAATCTGGCAAGGACTACATTATTTATCTCTACAGGAGTTATTAAAGAAAAGTTTTTATCTGCTGCAATGATTATTTTGGCTTTGTATTTGCACCATGGATGGGTACAGAATCATTCTATAAGATAAATTTTATAAAGAAACTGGGTTTTTAACTTGACTAAGAAGTAGTCCCAATCTTCGTTATACATCAATAGCAAGACTTGTAATTTCAATAAAAATATAGGTACCAGCAAATAGCTAAATCATTTCACAATAAGGAAAATATTATGTTAAATAAAAAATTTAAGAAGGATCATAGTAATGCTAATGACATTAATGTAATTTTCGGTTTAACCAAATTAACAACTAGTTTCACAGGGAGTTGCACTGAACATCACATAAATCTTAGTAAACCTTTTGACAATACAACTTATGATTCCTAATGATACTATCATCCAAATTCAAGTTTGATATTCTCAATCCTTTATTGTGAATAGATATTAACTAGTGCACAAGTACTAGGAATGCAAGTTATTTCATTGAGTCAAGAAGGAATACATTGATGTGTCTAGTCTATAGATAAAAGCAATATTGAGTACTCTCAGCTAAACAGGGTGATGAAGATAAATTGATAGTTGCAAATAAATGTAGCACAAGTAAAGTAGAGAAACAATACTTGGACAAAATTAAGTAAGGCAAGAGGAAAGTAGATTAAATTATCAGACAAATCTAAAGTCTTAAGCAGGATATCTACAGTCTGGGTGCTATTTTTCTAAACACAACACAAACAATTAAACAATTTCACTATTCTACATCAAACCATTGTAGCATCAGTTAAAACCTAGTGGTACTTTTGTTGAAATCCTCTCTAACAAGAATGTTAAGTCATTTGGACAATGAAAAGATCCTTTGAAGCTCGTTTCTGTCTGCAATGTCTGGTAAACTGCAGCCATCGCTGGTAGCTTTGTTGTCTTCAGCCTTGAACTGAAGCAATGCTATGATTCGTATGTCACTTCAAACAACTAGATACAGCTTACAAACTGGTCGTTGAACTAAATGTTTCTGTATTGTGGATTTTTGATATAATTGTTCAACTGCAAAGCGTCTATTAAACATTTTCACAATGCACAATATCCAGGAACTAAATGTTCGGAGTTGTAATACTTATGTCACTGTATAAAAACTTTGTTCATCAAAAGAAATCAAGTACAAAATCCTCAAGGTTTAGCCAAAAAACCATTTTAAAATCTTCTTATAACTTTGGAAATTATTTGGTTAGGCTTTAACATAGTATGTACATAATTAGACATATTCGTGATGGTTCTTTTAATTTCTTTAAGTATGAATTACAATTTAATAGAATAATTAGGATAGCAGATAGCCTATAAAACAAATCTAATGTCCATGAACATTCAAAGAATACTAAATGATCTCAACATAACAAGCTTGTTATGAACCTCTAATGAGAAGTTATGGTGGGAAATTACTTCACAGTGCCACCAGTCACAGTGCTGTGATGTTTGATTCACACTACAGAGAAAATTTTTTAAAGAAAAGTAAATTGTTTATATCCTAAACATGAAAATGTTTTTTTTTTTTGTCTTATTTGAAAAATAAAAATTTTATGGGTGGAATGTTTTGTTGAAACTTAAATTTTCTGTGCTCATGTATTATTATTTTCCCGAGTCTTGAGATCTAAATAGGGATCAAAGGCACTCTTTGAAGAATTAAATTCAAAATTCAGATTTGAGGAAAAGGCGATTCATATTATCACTTCTTTGAACTAGGTAATAGGTATTACATGACTTCGTAAATGAGCCTTATCCATTTAGTTTACTTTGGTCCCCATAAACAGCACATAAAATGTTAAGAGGTGTGGGTCACGGGTTACATTTCAACTCCTGCATGCTTCTGTGGCTCAGTTTGTGAACACAAATGGTTCAGAGCATATCTCACACTTGCCTTATTTAACAGTGCAAGCATAAAAGCTACCTTTACTTTTCATAATTTGCTAATCAAAGTTTGTGTCTTGTAATGATTTATTTTAGTGTTCATTTACAGTTTACCAGCTTTGTAGTAATTATACATCATTTTGTAACATTTGTGCAAGTTGATAGTCAAGTCTCACACTGTAATGGGAAATTTCTGATTTGTCTGTACAATTCCATTGGATGTAAAATTCTTCTGTTTTGTTTATTGTTTTATTTTATCTGGTTTTTGCTGTGTGGGGTGAATTTGACCAACACCCAAAAACTAAGCCGCATTCCTGATGGCTCGTGCGTCATAAGTCATTCCAGCGGCAATATGATTGTGAGCAAACCTTAAATACTTATACTAAGTAGTTTATAAGTTTTTAACTATTATTTGTTTTTGTAGCATAATACGTGTAATTTTTATGCAAATACTTGTTAATGAAATTTTTTGAAACTGTTTTGTACTGTTTTCTGTTCTGTGTTATTAGATTAAATCTGATAATACAGAGCGGCTCTGGCAGGGCCGTAAAGAGAAACTTAAGGGGTTAAGAATAATTTTGTCCCAATTATTTAATACTACAACTTTTTAAACTCCACAATTGAAAAATAATAATACAAAAACTTGTAAACATTACATTGGACATAATGTGATGTGTATGTATCGCATATATTGTAAGATTTCCTATGAGTTTTATTAGCAATCTTGAAACTCGACCCCCTTGCCTTCTTAAAGTCCCTTCACCATCCTCTTTTATGGCTCTGTGGAATGTATTCTTAAATTCAAGGCCAAGATTTTGGGCAAAATATAATTGAAAATGTACTCTGTTAATTGTTGACGCCAACATTTTAGGAATGTGTAGAAAATAGATTTTTATAACCAATTTTGTGAACAATTCATTCTTGCTTATTTAAAGTTTCAACTCAGTAATGTTAATTTTTATTAAAACTACTTTTTTTTTTGTGTGTTAGAGCAAGACTTCAAGCTCTAATTCATTGATTAATTTTTTACTTTACTACACTGATGCCCAATTGCTCTTGAAGTTATGCAATGCTGTAATTTTTGCTGTGCCCCCCAAGAAACTTACGATACACATAAACGTTTATTATTTGGTTCCACTGTGTAAATGCTTAAGCAGTGTTGTACTAATAGACAGGGCCGTCGAAAGAAATTAAGGGCCGGGGGGCAAATAATTTTGTCGGGTTCCCTCCCTATTACTTAGGGATCGTCCATTAATCACGTGAGGCTCGAAAAGGGGGGGGGGGGGGAGAATCACGAAATATCACAAGGGGTGAAGGGGGGTGTAGTGAGATATCACGTGTATTTATTTTTTCGCCCGATTTCTACTAAACCAAAAAGCGACGCGTGACCATGACTCGCCGTAGCCAGACAACAATATCCCCGCCCGCCACAACATGAACCACCCGGCTCGGCTTGCCAGTCGCCAGTAAGACTGTGATTTTGGCGCCGAATACATGTGTAAATCACATATAACCCTTTCCTTTATTATTTTTATGCCAGTGAGAATAAACCTGCAACCTTAATGTGTGTCTGGACATTTTTATCACTGTGGTTAATTTTCCAGGATTAAATTAGATTATACCTATATTTAAAAATAATATTCTGAAATTTTTAAAAATATTTTGTACCAAAAAAATACACGTGATTTAGTGATGGGGGGGGGGGGGGGGGTGGAAAGTCTAAAACCTCACCACAAATCACTAGGGTGGGAGGGGGGGTTAAAAATTTGCAAAAAAAACATCACGTGATTAATGGACGACCCCTTAATAGACAACTCTTCAAACCCCTCGCTATTTAAAAACAAAATTATAAGATGGCAGACCTTTAAGAGATTATAATGCTCTATAAATAAGACAACACTATGTGATTTTTATCTGCATTTTAAGAAACATTTTAAAATGTTTCTCTCAATAAAACATAATTTTTATCCCATTTTACCTTTTCAAATATATGACAAAATCTATTTTTTTAAAACTTAACAATTCGCATAATACTGAACAACTTAAAATATAACATATTTAATTGAAATTAGTTTTTCACACTTTCATTTCATAGAACGTTTCAATAATAGAGTCAAAATACAATGTCCGTGCAAGTCTCGATTTAATGTAAAATGTTACTAGGTCAGTAAATCTTTTTTGAACCATTGTTGATCTGAAGCAATTCTTTATTCTTCTTAACACACTGAAAGATCTTTCTACAGCAGAAACAGGAATTTGCAGAATATGCGCAGTGCAAGAATAGTTTTAGAGACTGCAGAGTATATTTAGATATTTTTGTCTTCTGAATCACTTCTGTTAAGACTGTGAATATTTAGTATGTACCATAAAAATAGTTTTAAGCTACCATATTTATTATCTGCATGTGCAGCGATACACACCACTGTGTCTTACATAAGATTTTGGGAATTTATTCTTACAGGTTTCTTTAATTAATATTCCAAGTGTACTAGAGACAACTGTATTGAAAAAAAAAAAAACACAATTTGTGTGTGTGTATAGACACACACAATGTGATAATGTTTTGCCAACTGTATGTATGTATGTATACGCCCACTGTAATACGCTAAAACTGAATGAACATGGTATACAAATCAAGAACCCAAACTAGTCCTGCATTAGTGGCTGCAATAGAAGCTGTCTTGCAAGCAGATTTGTCATTGGCTCATCAGGTTTTTAACATTCTGCCGCCAAGCGATAACCAAGCTGCCTCCTCATTTAAGATGATACAAAATATCTTACAGATATAAAAAAAAATTTATCTCTCTTGGTACAAAAAAAATATATATATAATGTCCTTGGTAGTCTGTTATCATAACTTTCTTCCAGACAGATTTGTTTGTACGGAGTTACCCTGGCCGCGACTAAATGTTATCTGAGCATATCACATAACTTAAAGTTTCCAGAGTTGTAATTTTCGTCTTGCTTTCAGGATAAATTTAAGCATTAAAAAGTCTTGAAAAGTAACAGGGCCCCAGGGATTATGCCCCCCCCCCCCCCCCCCCCCTTCTCACGGCCTCCCTCTCTCGTGACGGCCCTGTTAATAGAAAATAATGTCTTAGTTGCGAACTGCTAAATAATGTGGTAAAAAAAACTTAATATTCTGACTTCACTTGTTAAATATTGTACAAATATTTCGTAAATTCAGTCTTGCAGCCAAAATATAAATATGTTCACTTATAAGTAGTAAATGTTCGGGAAACACGAGAATATAATAATTATTATTATTTTTTTTAACATAAATCAGAGAGAAATGTGTCAAGATGTTCTTGGTATGTATGATTTCTCAAAATTGGTAAGGTACATAATGAAAGGAGCAGCTGAACTTTGTGAGCAAGTTACTTATTATACAAGGAAACAAAGTGTATTTGGAAATGCATTTATAAGTTAAAAGAAGAACCTTCAAAAAATTTAGTTTAGTTTTACCAAGTTTTGAGACTGGTTTCATTGCATGCTGAAGACACAATAAACAGTTTAAATACAAAATAGTTTTAATCAGAGGTATTAATATATATATATATATATATATATATATATATCAGAACCAGCTAGTTAGAAAAATAGTTCAAAAATAAAAAATGCAGTTTCAATGAAAAATATTAAGAATGAATAAACTAACTTCTCTTATATACTTACTAAGTTTGTGGTTTCACACATTCATGAGTTTCTTTGCTTATGGGTTGATACTAGTGAACTCGTCAACTACAAAAAATTAATGTTTTAGGATTCACTTTGCATCGGCTCTTACTCCACGTAATATGTTTAATATTTTACATAATCAGCTAATAAGAACAGGGTTCAGCAAAAACAGACTTAGTGGACGTTTCTGTTGCAATGAATATTTAAAGTACATCTGAACATCAATTGTAATTTAATTTATCTGGAGAAAGTAAATGATGTGACTCAAACCTAAAAGAAATTACAGAACATAATTTTATTGTGTAGCAAGTATTAATGTGATTTTCTTTCACAGTTCTTAAACCATTAGGAAATGCATAAAAATCAAAGTTCCAATTTTGTATCCAGCAATGATGCTTTAAAATATGGTTCAGTGGAAAAAGTTAAGCAAACCGAGCCTAGTAATAAACTTAGGTAGTATGACATGATTTAAAAGCTATTTGTAGTTAACTGTCAATATTTATTTGAAAGATTGAAGAGGCTTTAAAGAGTAGAGACAGGAACTGAAAGACATCATCTTGGTTTCAATCATTTTTGACCATTATATTTCTGTACAGGGCCGCAACTAAGGGGGGGCAAGCGGGGCATACGCCCCGGGCGCAAAGCTGTGGGGGCGCTGAAATCGCTTGCAATATAATTCCTACTACAACTGGTAAAATGTTTGACGAATGCTGCGAAGATGAAATTTCCAACTTATCAGAGCACAATTTGTTTAGAATAGCTTTGTTAGAGATCATTGATGTAATAGTGAATGCCTTAAAATCCCGGTTTCAGGCTCTTCAAGCAATTAATGACAAGTTTAGCTTTTTAAATGGGAATAACATCTACAAAATGGAAGTTAAAGATTTGAAGACTGCAGCCAAATGGTTGTCTGAAACATACAAAGATGACATCAATGGAGAAGAAATAGTTCAAGAAATGGAAAGTTTTAAACATCACACCTTGGCAGTTGATGACACTATGAAAACAGAATCTGCAACGACACTCTTGAAGCTCATTCACGAACACAGACTTGATGATGGACCATCATCAAGGCTGACCACAGCCATTAAGATATTTCTTACTCTTCCTGTAACAGTTTCTTCAGGCGAAAAAAGTTTCAGCAAATTGAAAATAGTAAAAAATTATTTAAGAAATATTATGCGGCAAGACAGACTGTCGAATTTGAGCATTATTTCCATAGAACACAAGAGAGCATCCTCTATTTGCTATGATTTTATCATTAAAATCTTTGCTGCAAAAAGGTCTCGCAAGTTGAATTTGAATCTTTAAAAAAACATTTATGACGACAATTTAATGAACAATTCTAGTGATTATACGGACTACTTTATGGACATAGTGGGTTCATTAATGGAAGATACAGTAGCACAGAAATTGTTACATGTAGGTATGGAAAATGCTTAAATAGCACAATTTTTCCGTGGGAGGGCCCCCGGACCCCCCGCTTTATGAGTGTGGTATAAGCAAAAAAGGGGGGGGGGGGGGGGGGGGCATGAATCCATTTATGCCCTGGGTGCCAGAGAATCTAGTTGCGGCCCTGTTTCTGTAGATTAATTTTCAAAATTTAACTAATTACTCCTCGTGGTAAACTGGGTTTTGAAGGGAAAGGAATAACTTGAGCGCCAGTCTATGTAATTAATAACTGGCTGTGCACCAGCTCACAGTCAAAGAGCTAGAGGTTCTCAGGGCGAATAATGTGTTCCCCCCGAAAGCTGAGAGGATTTATTATAATCACAATGCGCTACGGGCTTAACCCCGGATGTTAAGCCACCTTTTACTGAATAACAACTCAGCTGGAGATTTAACACACTTTTATTAATGAAACTACTGCTAATAAACCATGCCTCGTGACTACCTGTGGTTATTATTAACACTAACAACACTGGTCAGATACACGCCAAAATATGCTATGTGGTTAAAGAGGCTGATGGTTTGAAATACAAACAAATAGAGCTTTAAGGTTTTAAATAATGATCATGTTGGAGTTGAGTCGAAGTCATAGTCATGATGCTCTGCTTGACAGATGTTGCTGCAGAGAGCTCACACAACGTAAGGCGAAGGCCAGCAGGTGTGCAAACTCCTCTTTCTACCGTGTGTAGGGATGGCAAAACTTTTCATCAGTCTTTCAATATATTGCTTGAATTATATTGATAGGTAATAATAAAATATCTGCCTGAAAATATTGATATTTTCAATATAGGTATCAGTCTAGTATAGTATACAAACTTTTACCCATTCTTTAATTATATTCAATTATTATTATTATTATATGTTTTACATTGAGTTCGCATAGGCTACATCGGTATATAAAGTAATATAAATGTATTACATAATACAAGTTTAGCTCTTCAGAGCAAAAGTGATTACAACATAGTTTTTTTTTAATTATTCAATAGTACCTACATTCGCTATTTTGTTTCGATAGTTTATTCTCCGACGTGTTTATTTTAATTTTAATGATTGTTATTGTTTTGGACTTCAGCAGATGTTAAGCATAAAAGGAGTCAACAAACATGTAGAAAAGGGTATAATGAATAATTTGCCCTTTTCAAAACCTTCAGTCCGCCAGTTTATTTTTTATGCCAAGTTGATTTACAGACAATTTATAATAATTTCTTTTACGTAAAAAATATTGTTTTATCCTCCTCAGACCCTATGTACACTATTATGTACATTAAAAAATAGCTACACTTGAGACCTGAAGGATGTTCTGCCTAACTAAAAAAATATATTATTTGGTTTTAGCCTTCGTAAGCGCATAAATAATACAAAGGTACCCAGATGCATTATATATTTTTATATGGACATAATTTTTTTTTATGTACACTATTCTGTACAATCAGACTCAGCAGTTATTTTATGAAAACTGTCAAATTTTGTTTCACAATACGCAAAATGGAATAAAATATTACTGTTTTAGTGTTGTGTGCTACAAACTAATTTGCATGTCTTGGGTTAGTTTAGTAAACTAACTTAGGTGTAATAGGCATAATGGCCTACAGTTTGAAATAAATTTGAATGAAAATACAACACATAAATTGCAATAAAAATACACTGTTACAGTGTTGCATGCTAGTCCTACAAGTATAACTTGCACTGCATAAATCAATCACAATCTTTTATCAATAACAATAGACGTCAAATATATATTTGCAATTGCATAATAAAACTACAATAAAAGTTGGCTAAATAGATTTTACACACATCACTTGAAGAAAGACATATCAAGAGTTCAGTAAACTAAAACTTGGCGTACAGTTTGGAAGAAATCATAGTTTTTCAATTTTATCTTGAACACTTCATTACTTGGGTGTATGGTAGTCATGCAAACAATTCCTTTCGCGAGTCAGGCAAAGGTGCACTTTGCACTTCTGGCACATGATGTGAGACCTGAATTTACTATTACATTTTGTGTTCTTACATCTCGTAGGCTCTTTCTTCTGGTCATGAATGGGTAAATGGTCAACACTGTCCAGCTGAACATTGGCACTTGGAGCTTTCTCCTTCTTGACCGGTGGAATGTTGACATTCAGTTCTGGCACATCTTCCAAAGAGGGCCGTCCCCTTTTCCTGCCTATTGTTTTGCCAACTTTCAGCAGGCTATCAACTACTTGAAAGCGAAAGGCCAACTGATCTAAAATCTTGTTTTTCGGGATATTGTTTCCCTTGCAGTCACGCTTGTATTCCAGCCAAGCATTTACCATGGCCATGTCCACGGCATGGAATGCCATTCTTAGTGTCCACTTCTTCGAACGAAGACTGATCCTGTAAAAACTCACAAATCTGTCGTACAGATCCACTCCACCCATGACTTGGTTGTAATATTTTACAATTTCAGGTCTACGAACTGGGATATAGGTTTTTGTGGCCTTTTCATACCTGCGCACTTCATCTTCAGCCCCAATACCCAAAAAATTGGAAGCCATTGTGACAGTTCTATTATCCAACCATTTACATAATACTATGTCATGATCAGTACTAACTAGCTCTTAAGATTCTTTTTCATGTTTTTGTCTGATGTGAATGGTGGGTTAGCAAATCTATTTTCACGAGTCGTTCCACCTGCGAAAATATTTTTTGATTTTAGAAGTTGAAGGAGATTGTAGGAAGTAAACCAGTTGTCAAAAAAGAGGATGTGTCCTGGTTGTACCAATCTCTTCGTCAACTTGAGGACTACTGCCAAACCCAGACCAAATTTTTTCTGAATGCCATTGTCAAATCCAGTTGTACTACCTTGATACAGCACAAAGTCATATGCTAAACCAGATGTCCCACAAAGCACGAAATTTTTAATTCCCCATGGATTAGGTTTTCCCTTTACATATTGCTTCACACCAAGTTTCCCAGTGAAGGGAATCATTTGCTCATCTATAGCAATTTCACGCTCAACATGAAGCTGTAAACAACGACTTCGAACAAGATCAAAAATTGGCCTTACTTTCCAAAAAAAGTCAGTGCATCCGTCTGGTTTTTCTAAATTATTTACAAAATGCAAATTTGTTCGTAGTTGGAAAAAACGATCCCTCTTCATATTCTCTTGGAACAATCCCAGACCTAACACAGACTCCCAGTACATGCGGATCCTAGGGAAGTTCAGGCATCTTGTGGCTATGTGAAGTGCAAATAAAATTTCTACTTCAACTGCTGTCGCAGGCTTGAATTTTGTTGCACCTGTTTGAAGCGCATATATATTGGTGAACGTGGCTGCCTTCTCATTAAAGTCCAGTGGTATGTACCTTTGGAAGTACTCGTAGGGCTCTAAAACAGGTTATGGAACTTGAGTTTGAAATTCTGGTGGTTCTCGGGTGGTAAAAATTCCCCTTCGCCATGTTATATTTTGTTTTGCTGTGGTCAACTCCAACATATCTCTAATATGAACATCTTCACCTGCAACCTCTTCTACATTCTGTACATCTAATACTGCATTGTTCTCATCATCCTCTATAACTTCTTCTTCGCTATCTTCATTGACTACAGCTGTTTCGTCAATCACAGTATCATCTTCTCCACTTAACCCTTCAATATCAGACACATCACCACTCTCAATCAAATCTAATATTTGTGATGCAGTTAACTTCTTGGGAGCCATAATCAATCACAATATACTTCTCGTCTCAAGTACACAATAAACAAACATAACCTACAGGCTGCTAAGTGCCAAATGTTACAAATTGCAGCTAAGACCGAATGTACATGATAGTGTACATCATATTTCACTTGTGTCAAATAACAAAAATATATTTTCTGGGATCATAAGCATTATTTAGTTAATAAATCCTATACCTAATAAACCAAATAAACAAAGCCAACAAGTAATAGTTTGAAAAGAATGAGAGAATATTGTTTAGCAAGGAAACAGTGCAACTACAAGGATGTCACTATAGCTGCAAGCACTCAAACAAATGTTGATATATTTTTTTATTTTTTTCCATAGACAGTATCAACAAATGGACTAGCTCAATACATGTACGGTATAGTGTACATTTGGTCTGAATTCATGGAAATTTTTCAAATGTGTGTTTCAACTGTTCAAAGATATATGTACACTATTCTGTACATTCAGACTGAGAAGGTGTTATTAGTTAAAAGGTGTTTGGGTCTGAGGAGGTTATTTAAATTCGGTTAAATTCGATATTATCGGAACAAAATAGATGTAAAACTTATCGGCACTAAGTTATCGACACTATACTATCGATATGTTGCTAACCCTAACCGTATGTGCTGTTTGCGCATGAAGGTAAGAACTTACCTCCATGAGTTTGCGTATAATACACCAGTCACTAAAACTGGGCAGTGAAAATGTTTAACATTAACACTAATATTAGATACATATTTATTTAAATAACTTTATGCCAGATCTAATTACATAACACGAGTTCCAGCAGGAAGTATTTGCTGCTTAACACATCTACACTATCTAGAACCGACGTGTGTTCAGGTTGAAGCAATCTCAAAATTTAAAAGTAAGGAGGGCCATGCTGTTGCACGTTAAACTTCATTAAAACATCGTATATAATTTAATGAAATACCTTTATTTTCTGATGACTTGTTGCATAAAATATTTTCGATGTTAAGTCATTGATATTTGGTATGTAATTAATTTTTGGAAATAGCAACTGAAGTAATTCTTCTAGAAATCTCTTAGTGAGCGATCTAAACCTTAACGAGGGAACATTTTCTAGATTGAGTGATAAAATATCGTTATGGTATAAAAACTGCGCATTCCAATATGGATCTTTCGTTTCTAATCTCACCCTTAAAAAGAAACGACAGTAAAAATGTATATATCGATAGGTTACAACATCTATATCGATATCCGTTATGATCTTTATTGAGATGTGGCGTTGTGGGAAATTCGGTCGTTGATTCTGTAAGAAAACCTAGGTTGGTGGCAATTTCAAATGGTTTTTGTAAAATAGTTTTCCAAGTTTATAAAACATGTTCATCAAGGTGTGTTTTCATGTAATCAGTAATTAATTTTACTTCCATTTCTGTTTCAACATATTAAAGTAGATAATATTGTGAGTTCTATAACTTATTATTTTTTTAAAATTTGTTTTTATTATTAGATCTACAGTTCGTTTTTGTGTGTATTTTACTTTCTCATAGCCTCTACTCATTACGGTTTGGCTAGTCGTAGCAGTTGTAGTAGCAGAAATTGGTATTTACTAAAGACTGACGACAATCATGCATTGTAAGGCCCGTTCTACAATGGCACGGAAATGGAGACGAATTTCTCGGAGCATGGACGTGGGGCTTGTGAGGCCGGTGGAGGCGGTGGTAGGCAGTATGGTGATGGCGGGGATCAGCGACCACAGGATACCGGTGGTGGAGATTGGGATGGGATAGCGGGATGGAGAAGAAAGCCGAGAGAAAGTGGTGAAAGGGTAAATATTTACAGTCGCGGTAGATGCCAAAAAAAAATGCTAAAAATCCGAAAACACTTTTATTCTGTGCTCTTTCACTTCCTCTTTTCAAATCAACCGGCGGAGATAAGAAATTCCAACTACTTTCGGAGATATCGAATTTTTTAATTTTCATCACAATACCTGCGTATTCATGCGGAAAAAAATGCTAACAATCCGAAAATACTTTTATTCTATGCTCTTTCACTTCCTCTTTTCAAATCAACTGGCGGAGATAAGAAATTCCAAATACTTTATGAGATATCAAATTTTTTAATTTAGCAATACAAGGCCGTTTAACCCTTCGAACGTTGCCATTTTTTATTTTGACGTGTGTTAGTGAATGCGAAATAAATAAAATGGTCAATTAGGTCAGGTCAGTTACATTATAAATACTTTCAAACTAAGCGGACATTAAAAATAATGTGAATTTAATTTAATGGTTCTTTAGTTTTAAATTATTTATAATGTAACTGACCTGACCTAACAAAACCCGGACAAATGATGAACATTAACAACTCACGTAATTTTTTTTTACTTATTACTTGCGCAACAATATCCAAATAAAAAAAATAATACTTTAAAATTAGAAACGTTAAAAACTCACCTAAGTTGGAGGCAGGTACATTTCCTTTGCCACAATAAGGAAATGATGTAGTCGTTCACGGCAGAAGTTGACTGATTAATTAAACATCGTATTGAACAATAAATGAATAAATAATCACGTATTGGTTCATTTGAATACTGACCAATCACGGAATAAATAATCACCTATTAGTTAATTTGAATACTGGCCAATCACGGAACAGTCACGTGACAAAATTGTCCAATAAGAAACATGATACTCGTAAACAAGAAACCTTATTATCTATGACAAGAAACAATGGTGATCGCCGCATACTACGCAGGTATTGTGATGAAAATTAAAAAATTCGATATCTCCTAAAGTATTTGGAATTTCTTACCTCCGCCGGTTGATTTGAAAAGAGGAAGTGAAAGAGAACAGAATAAAAGTATTTTCAGATTTTTAGCATTTTTTTTTGGCATCTACCGCGACTCTACATATGATGAAATTTAAAAATTTGATATCTCCTAAAGTATTTGGAATTTCTTACCTCCGCCGGTTGATTTCAAAAGAGGAAGTGAAAGGGCACAGAATAAAAGTATTTTCAGATTTTTAGCATTTTTTTTGGCATCTACCGCGACTGTACATATTTACCGAGCTTTTGTGCCAGAAAAAAGAATTGAAGAAGGGGTGTCCCTCTGTGCTATCGGGGAGAGTTTTAATGGTCATTAAGCAAAGATGTAGGAGGCTGTATGCTAGGACCAAGAAGCTAGGAGGGGAAGGGCTAAAAGCAGAGATGAAGCAGCTGGGGAAAAAGACAAAGGAGGCAAGGGATGCCTACATGGAAAGTCTGATGGATGAAGGAGTAGGAGGGAATTGGGCGGATCTGTATAGCTATGTCAGAAGAGTAAAGGGTGACAAGGGGCTACCAGGAATGAGGGGGAGAGACAGACAGGAGTGTGTTGGGGATCTGGAAAAGAGTTAACTGTCAATTAAACATTATTACATAGCCTATATTAGAGTTAACTGAACTTCATTACCTATATTAATAACTGTTTTCCTTGCCGAAACATTAACTTTAAAGAACATTCTTCTAATGTTTCATCGTTGACATTGATCACAGAATCGTCTAAACCACACATAAAAATGAAGTACGTTTACAAACATAGAGTATACATACTGTAAACAAATTTCTATTATTTACTCCAAAAGAATGTTCACAATGGTAGAATTGTCTTTACTTATTGCATGGGAGAAAGAGCATAGGTATACACTCACTTCACTAAATGGCTGCCTCAAGCACAGCTGCCAAACTTGCCGGAGGACTTCTCTGTCACGTCCCACTCTCGTACTCAAACATTCATATTCAAAACCCAGAAAACCATGAGTTTGCACAACATCTGCTTAGGCAAACTAATACCATCATACTGACAAATAAATAACCTTTATTTTGTAGTATATTTTAATTAAAAGACAAATGAGGGTGCATTAACAATACAAACTTGTTAGTAGGGTCAAACTCAAGATGGGCAACATTTTTTTTTATGTTTGTTGAGTTCTTTTGATTTAGTGCTAAATTTATTGAAATAAATGAGGGGAGTGACCTAAATTATTAATTAAATTGTCACTTTAGGATACCTAACTGAATACCTCTCATTATTATAACAAACTAGCTGCGGTAGCCAGCGTTGCTCGGCCAGAACACAGGGTGATATAATGTCCGCGAGTTAAAGCAAAATGGGTAGTGCTATATGACAGTGTGGTGAACACAGAGAAATTACACACAATTACTGTTTGTATGTCTATGACCTGTGATTTTCTGTATACCCTTTGTGATCGGTTGAACAGTTCAGAAGTTGAGGAGCTGCAGCACCATCTCGCAGCGAGTTATAGAAAATGGATAGCATTAAAACCTTCTCCATGAAAAAACACTTCGATGTTCCAACTTTCATGGCGTTCGGTCAAACGGTGTCGGAGTTTATCAATCTCATACGTACCAACATCCATTTTTATATATGTATATAGATGAGGGTAGGTTGAGAATTGTTCAGTTGTATTATAACTATTCATCTGCATCTGCCACATTTCATCAAATCACACATCTGTAACTTGCTTTTACCTCAGTTTGCAGCTGTAAGGAAAAACAGTACACTCTGTCAATGACATAAACATGAGAGCACATGCACAACAAAGATCTATTGCCCAATAGCCTTTAGAAAGACAGTGCTTGAGTTGGTGTGTGTACTGTGTAGTTGCCAATCATGGAGTAGCAATGGTCTCCAAGTGCAGCCACCAGTGGCTGAAATCTGTAGGATTTGCAAGGGAGACCCGCGGAAATTTCCTTTTGGGGGTGGGAGCGAGAGTTTTTGATTGGGGCTAACCGACACATCACCTTTCCATATAACTTAGTTTTGACATCAAACCCCTTTAATGTCATGCTTTTGCAGTTGCAAGAAGGCCTCTCCGTGAGAAGGCTTCTTAATTCCAGGCGGGGCCAGGCCTCTCTGGCCCCCGGGATCTACGCCAACCACTGTGAGAGTGTGTGCGCACCAGTTGCTGCCTCAGATACACAGTTTTATCCAAGCTTCGACTTGCTTGTGCAGGTTGTGACTTTACAGTTTACTAATGAAATTGAATATCTGAATGTCGTTCAGGATGTTAAAAATGATTACTGTAGTAATTAAGTGACGAAAAGAAAGACATGGGAAGATGTTCTTGTCGAGTTTGCCATTTGTAACATGTGACGAATGCTTTGTCTCTCTCCTATTCTTGTTTGAATGGTGAGATCACGTGCCTTCTTCCAAGGTGATCTGGGTTTAATTTCCTACAGGGTCAAACCTGATTGGAAAACATAGTGTACATTGCATAGTGTACTAGCATGGTCCAGTGCCATCATCACCTCATTGTTTTTAATTTTTTATGTCTATGGACATTGAACCCTAGTGAATTAATTTGCTCACTAATTCTTTTTGAAAGCTAAGTAAGAACACATTTTCCCCACCAGAGAGGAAGCATGCTTACGAAGTATACTTGAGTTCATAGTTACCCACCTTACATCGGTGAAAGTTTTTTATTTTTACAATAAAAAAGGCATAGCCTCAAATAGAATTGTTATATTTGAATTTTTATTCCAGAACTCAAGGATCAAGTTATAATTAACATTAAAAAAAAAGACAGATTCAGCATGATGTGCTGCACTTTATAAGAAAGTACAAGTAATACAACTTTGAGCAATTGGCAGAAATGTTTCTATTAATAATGCAAAATTTGTAAATTCATAACTAGAAAAAATTATTATGCCTAATTTCCTTTCCCATTGCTCTGTTTGAGAGATTGAGAAATTTAGTAGTAAACATAGAAATATTTGTCAGTCAGTATTATTTTTATTGTAATTAAAATAATATTTCATAAATGCAGTTTTAGGTGATGATCAATTTAAAAAAAGAAGTGAAATCATGATTAAAAACTAATAAACTGTACAGTGCTTTACAAGAAAATGTTCTGTTTACAATAAAGTTTAATAAATGATTAAAAATGAATTGATAATATTTTAGCAGTAGTTATTTTGTTCTTGTAAAATGTGCAAGTAAAAATTTAAACCAAGCAGACATTGTGCTGTGACCTTGCGTCCAGGCATATCAGTATGTGCTGCATTTATACTGCACACAATATAGATTTAGCTCTTACTGTTAACAAAATTATTTGCTTAAATTTAAAATTTTAAAATATGGCAAATGTAAACATGCATCAGTTACGCGAGTCATAGATACCTATGTTTTTTAACTCATCTTAATATTTTCTTTTTTATCACAAAGCATTTTTTAAGAAATTTTACGATTGTAAAACAAATATATGCTCACACATATATATATATCAACATGCAACTTAATAAAAACATTGTCTGGTTCAGGACTGTCTTCGTTAATTCACCTACTGAACAAACAAGATGTTGCTAAATAAAACCTGTTGCAATATTATATTTTCCTTCCATTTAATTTTGACATCATAATTCAATTTGATGTTTTGAATACAGAAGCGCACTTGAGGGTGCGATGGTGGACTAATTGAGTAGTTTCTGGCGCGCAGGCTGCTGTGAAGCGACATGGCGTACAGCTGCAGAGCGGAGTCCGGACTCCAGCTCATGGCCCGGCTGAGCTCTCGCCCCCCACTGAACGGCCTGGAGGACGTCGTCTTCTCGGGCGGGCCGGGCCACCATGACACCGTCGAGATCAGCGGGGACCCAGCGTCGGGGAAGACTCTGCTCCTGACCCAGCTCCTCGCTAAGTGCCTCTTGCCGAAGCGCGAGGAGAGCTGGATCGTCGGGGGGCTTGGTGTGGGGGCGGTAATCGTGGACACGGACCACCACTTCCAAGTCTTCAGGCTGGTCAACCTTATGGAGTCGTGGCTGCGTAAGTGCGAGCTCGTTGACTCCAAAAAGAACAGGCTCAGCAGCAAGACAATTGAAGCGATAATTAAAGCATCCCTGAAGAATCTGATAGTCCTGAACTGTTACGACAGCATGCAAATGCTGGTGAACTTTCACTCCCTGGGTAAAATCCTCACTGCAAATCCAAACGTAAGTTTGGTAGTCCTGGATAGTGCGACTGCGTATTACTGGCAGGACGTCATGGCAGGTGGTGTGAAGAAAATGGATCTGTATTTGAAGAACATCCTAGGGGCCATGCACAAATGCATCCAAGAGTTTAAAGTGGTAGTGATGTATACGAAACAGAGTTACTTTCAGTCCAAGTTTAGTGAAGGTGCAGCGGAACTGGGGAAAAATGTTTCGTACAGAATCTCTCTCCAAAACATGGATGCAAAAGATACAAGTAGCAACATGTTTTATGCTAACATTGCAGGCCCCACAGGTAATAAGATGCAGAAATATGTGATTGATGGTGATGGTCTTAGATGGATTTGTTAAGGGGTGTGTCCTGTTCCAGGTCATTTTTTTTAATTAAATAATTTTTTTTACTTTTTTTAGACTTTTAGTGTCTAAACTTTTACAAATTAAAAAATTTAGGTACATCGTTGCATACTAATTAGCTGCCAAAGTGACATTATTCATAATTTTGTGCAGTACTGATACGGAGTTTGTAAGATGTCGCAGAACTTGTCAAGCCGTGAACAGTTATAGGCCAATTAATATCAGTTCTGAATAAAAAAGGTTGCTGTAATTTTTTAGCTAAAGGACTTTTTTTTTAAATTTAATCCTGCACCAAAATATTATATTAAAAAGTATAGTATATATAGTATATGTTAATTTTTTGTTTTCAATACATAGTAAGGTTATTCAGAATTGTGTACAAAAAAGGAATAAATAGTATAACATGGAAATTTGTAGTGTCTGTGTCTATTACTTTTAAATATATATATATTAAAAAAAAACCTTAGTAATTGGCCTTTCAACTGTTCTCTGCTTGCTCAAGTAATGGGACATCCTGTTTATTGTACAATGTTGTAACATCGGTTCCGCAAGGAACCCAATAGGTTACAATTTACAGAAAACAATTTACAAGAAGTGAAAATAGTGTTCGGATACATGGAGACAAAGTCGTAGTAACATGTGTAAGGCAAATTTAGAACAGAAATTTAAAACCCACTTGTATACAACTTTATTAATGTGTCGGAAACATACGTCACCTACATTTACGTGTGTAGCCAATGCATAGCAACACTTTCAGAAACTAGATAATAGAGTTTATTATGACTAAAGAAGCACAACAGATTTATTTATCCTGTTTCATCCCTTTTTACCATTTGGGTGGTTCTTGTTTTGGAAAAATTGCAGCCAAACAATTACGGCATAAATCCAGCTTTAATGCAAATCTGTGAGAAAATTTTTTTGGGATCTTTAAGTTTTTTATCTCCCCAAAGCCTGAGTCAAAGAAAATTTCTTTGGTTTGTCTTTGACTCTCTGTAGCTTTGCATAACTCTATTCATTTGCAAGGGTGCATCTGTGCCAATATGACTTGTTACACATTTTTAAAGATAAAAAATACACACAGGAACTGAACTTCAGTGCTTTTATTGTATTAAAAAGTTTTTAATCTCGGTAATACACAATTCATATTGCTACATTTGTAATGATTTGCTGTTGAAATTGTATCGCTAAAATACGTATTAACTTAGTAAGGAGTGCCACTTCAATAACATTTGCTGTTTGAGCACAATATCAATATTATTCACAATCAGAATGTAGGATTAAGTGTTGTACATCCTATCCTGCTGAATTTATTTGCTGATTTGTTACATCTGTGACTAATAGGCTTGATAGCAGTTACGATATGTAAAAGTACACACACTTATACCATTTTAAGACTCCATATTTTTTTTAAGTTTTGAGCAACTAAACAAAATTCTATTATACTTGTCCAGATGCTGTGTTTTATCACAATCATTGCAATGTCATTTTAAATGAAAAAAAAAAAAAAAAAAAAAAATCCATGATGTTTTTCATCCTGCTGTTAGATTCCGAGCAGTTTATGTCAGAAGTAAACATGACCTTGCCAAATATCACAGAACTAAAACCTGTGCTAAAGCAATCTGTTTTCGAGTTGCTATCAGGCAGTATGATAGTTATATTTGGAAAATACTAGTTATATTGGGAAAATACAGTAATTAGAATTACAGCAAAACTCATTCAAGATGTACCTGCACAATGCAGTCAAATGTTTCGGTACCACCATTTTATCCATAAGATGTACGTTTCCCCTCTCACAAAAAATGTATTTAATTAACAGAAATATGAAGTTGTCCAGTGTGTAATTTTTTTTTAAAGACTTGTCAAACATTTTGATTTTTAATTATTTTTTGTTATGTTGATGCCTGTATAGTGCGGGCGCACATAGTCGAATATCAATAGCTCACAGATTGAATGCAATGCGTGCACTCTGTCTCATGCGAATAAACATTTGATAACCTGCACTCTTTCGATAGTGTGCACAACGATACTTATGGGGACACTTATTTACTTCCGGTTCACATTTTTAGTTTTTCTGTTTTAAGCTTAACAAAATGTGACTGTTTCACGACTATTTAATGTAAATCGTTTGGCAGGCTTTTTTATACAACATGTTTTATTTTTATGAAAGAAAAAACCTCAACAAAAATGCTTTTTCTCATACAAAAGACACACCCCTACTTTTCAAACTTGATTTTAGCATAAAAAAATGTGTGAAGATTATGCGATAAAACACAGCATTTAAGAAATTTTCTTATGCAAACACTGCAGGTACTTCAGTTAAATAACAGTATTGCGACCAGAAAAATGCTAACCAAAGGGTTCAACTGTACTTATGTGTGTCAACAACGCCTCATTTCTGCTAACTTCTGACATACCCTCGGGGATGACCAGGGGCATAGCCAGGGAGGGGGGGGGGGGGGGGTTAAGGTGTTCAAACCCCCACCCCCCCACCCCTCTTTAGCACCGAATCTTTAATTAATTTCTTGTTCATCACTCAAACAAATTTCATATTAAAATAAATAAAATTTTTACCATTACAATATTTAAATTTAAGTACCGAAAACTTAGCACTATTTTACACCTCAGAATCCAAATTTTCCCGGGGGACGACCCCCGGACACCCCCCCCCCCCCCCCCCCCATACACAAATCCTGGCTACGCCACTGGGGATCACGACCTGAACCGAAGCACAGCCGGCACAGTCACCACTTTCTCAGGTAGATCTCCCAAAGCTCCGGACACCTACGACACGTGGCTGCTCAGGTACATGTCCGTGACGTCGGCGGGGCTGACGAGCCTCGTGCTGCCCAGCAGCAGCTGCGCCGTGTGCCCGGCCGCCCGCGCCGCCGCCTGCACCATCTGCACCTCCTGCGCCGTGATCCCCCCCACCACGAACACCAGCACCAGCGGGTTGTCCGTGGGGCGCTGCTGGCGGGGCAGGTTCAGCAGCATGCTGCGGCATTAACAACACCGCGCTCCGTTCCTGCTTCCTAGGGGTCGACAGTTACCCTGTCCTGTGGGATACACCCGGGAGAGATTCTTGTACATCTGCACAATGCACAAACAATAAAGATGTACGAAACTTGAGGATTCTGTCATATGTACTTTATTTTAATTCAGTAATCAGGACCTTGGAACAAAAATTATTTTAATAAATTGTACAAAGAGAATATGTAAATATGTAATTGCAATGTGCGTGAAAAAAACTCTAGAGGGGTGGGTTTAACATATAGTTAAATATGATGTAGGTCAACAAATATTTAAAACATGTTTGATTTTTCTACCATGTTAAATTAAATTATATATATATATTTACATTTTTTTAATCTAACATTTATGGATTATATATTTATGGCTTGTTTTAACTAAAGCTTAGGAAAACAGTAGCAGCTTAGAATGTTCCTCACTTTTTCTGTCAAGTGTGTGTGTGTACTTGGTAAAAGAGGGTAAGTTTTTTCTCCTTCATAGTGTGAGATAACTGCCTGAGCTGTCACTGCTAGGAGTGCAAGTGTGGGCCTGTATTCCGTCGTGTTGTCGTTCACTGTTTATTATGCACCACAAAATTTTTGTCATATGTTGTTAGGCTTTAGGGGTCTTTGTTGTAAGCATTCGACCAGATGTTTTCCACGGGATCTGTACAAGTTTATCTCTCTTCGCCACCACATCCTGGACAAAACTAATCAGTGTTTCTACCCTCCGATCTGAAAATTTGCAATGTGTGATTTTTTCAGACACGTATTTATCCTTATCAGTAGGGACCGGAAAAATTTGCGGATTCAATGACCTCTAGGATAGCCTGCATTATCCTCTGTATTTCTCAAGTAAACACGCGTGTTTGTTGGTTACTAAATTTTGAGTGTCTCCACCGGGTAGCTCGTGATTCGACGCTTCTTTGGTCGACGGTCTCTCATTGGCCCGGAGAGCTCTAGTTAAACCGCGGGCTAATAGCAGAACCAGCAGAAATATACACATGTTTGAATTTTAGCCTATCACGAAACGAATCCGCGAATTTTTCCGGTCTCTACTTATCAGTATGCCGGCAGTTCTAGTCTATCAACGACCTGACTTAACTCTCTTCTCCGTGTAGTATGTAAGTTAGCTGTTAATGTAAAACAGTCGGCACGCACTGTTCTGACTGCATCTTGAACGAACAGCGAGGACTCGCCAGTGCACACCTGAAGCCCGTCTTGAGGAGCTCCTTGAGGCCGGCGGACTTGCAGGCCAGGTCGCACAGCTCGGGCCGGTCTGGGTCCAGCAGGTCTGTCACCAGCTGCTGCAGCAGGCTGGCGCTCTTCCCCGGCTCTCCGCCGCCGTCGCTGCGCAGCAGGCTCCTGCCACGCGGCCCACACACCGTCGCACTTGAGGCCCGTCTACAATAGCAATGTCCTAAACTGTGTCCGAAGGTCAACTCGTCGCTGATTGGTCCACGTGACCCTCTGACGTCATGCGTCAAGAGGGCGAAGGTCCGAACCTACCTGGTCCGAAGACATTTGTCAATTTGAACTTTTTGTCCCAACCTGTGTACTTCGGACACAGGAAAAGAACAGAACACTCACGATATTTGAATTTACGGTTCCCGTTTGAAAACGTGGTGTTTGTTTTTGTTATTTAAGGAAATTGAAGGTGTTGTAAGTCACATAACTTACATAACTTTCATAAGTTCAATCTCAAACTACAAAGCATCAAAACAATAAACAAAAACATTTGGTTTGGCGCATTTACTGCGCTCTGGTGACAACTTTAGAAATCAAGACATTCGGACATCGGACATCGCAATTGTGGACAGGGCAGTTTTCGGTGAGACAATGTGACGTCACTCACATTCGGATAAGGACACGGACCACGCACAGGTTCGGACTATTGTAGACGGGCTCTTACAGTCGCTGGTTCACACACACGCAACTGCATGGCCTCTGCACTCCGCTCAAACACAACACTGGCAGTGGTAATATTTGTAAAATACTACATTTTAATGCAGAGGTGCCAAATTCTGTTTCAAAAAGTTTTTGACACACATGTCACATGTTAATTATTATCTTTAACAATTTCACTTCATATCATACTAAACTGAGCTGTATGACATACATGGGGCATGCCAGTATGTGAGACAATATTTACATCAATTTTGATGTGAATTATTTGTCAGAGCAACAAAGAATATACAAACAGTACTTTGACTAGCAAGTTACGCCTACATCTTACTGATCCTGGCTACCAAAATACAAAATTTCTTTTTCCTTATTTCTCTAAATCAGAATCACTTTCACTCATTTTAATGAAGCATGTTTTCCTACATCCATCACGACACACACTCTTCTAACACAACCTATCTTGACGTGCTGCGGCACAATTGTTTGTCTGTTCGGCATAATGGATAACTTTGTGGCTGCAATTACTATCATAAGAAATTCTTTCTTGTTTTGAAAATGAGATGTAGACATGCCTCATTTTCAAACCAATCACACATAAGCCATAACAGGTGAATAATTGTAAATAGTACATATTCTTAAAAAATACAATGTAACATTCTGAGTAGCACATGTCTTCTACACAATTTTAGATAACTTTAATTTAGGAAAGAAGCTATTTTGATGCATAGACAAGAATACCAACATGAGTGAATATGTATGTATAAAAAACAAATTGAGAAAACTTTTCCAACTTGCTTATATTTCAGAAATGTACACAGCACACATATATAGAATGGTAATCCAAGAACAAAACATTCTATTTATGCTTGTTTTTCCTGTTTGGTGATGGAAAGAAAGTATAAGCATAAGGAAATTGATTTTAATGGAATATATTAACTAAAGATGCAAGGCATATTTTAAATCAACACAAGAATTTAAATTAATTTTGTATTATAGATGGGAAGCATATCTAAACAATTTTGTGTTTTTACATTTAAGTTTACTCTGGTTTTTCTTGGTGTGCAATCCCAGGCCGATCTGTTTTTGTGAGTGGGTTTTAAGTTTTAAAAATAAAAACCTCTGACTGGGTAACTACTGTATCCTACCCTAGTTAAAATATAAGAGAGGATTTTTATTTATAGAATAATTCCAAATAATCTAATTCAGTTTCAGTGTCTGGACAAACATGCATTCCAAACACCCTAAAATTGCATAACATATGGTACCTGTATTTTACGAAATCTTTCCTGGCATTAGCAGCAGACTTCAATTTTTCTATGATTTGCGCTGCGAAACTCCTGGTTACGTCTCTGTTCAGTTTAGGATCACAATTAACTGAAACATACAAAAATAAATAAATATTGTTTCACCCAAATTTTTTTAAAGAGTACTTACTGCAAAATATACAATTAACTTTATTATTGTACATTCTGGCATATCTACACAATTTAGAAGAAAAGAATTGCATGTAGATTAGTTGAGTGAACATGACTGCATGGTATGTATTTACGGTACTTATAATGTTGTAAATATGTGACCACTGCAGGGTTCCCACACTCCTACTCTAGAAAACTAGATAATTTCCCAACGTCTTCCCATTTTTACCTGCTTCAATCAACTTTGCAAGATAACAAAAATATATTATACTAAAAATACATATTTAAATTTTAAACATGTTTTGACTGCACATAACATGTCAAATTGACCTTTCCCTTTTACACAGTTTGTAAAGTATAATTTCTATTAACGCCATGCAATCAACGCTGCCACTCTGTAATATAACTAGGGATGTGCCGGCCGAATCCTTGAATCCCACCTAAATCTCCGGCATTCGAAAGATTTGTGATTCAAGTAAAATGATTCGGGATTCAAGGCAAACGCAATAAGTTCCTTTTTGTGCTGTGTTTGTATGTATTCTATCTTCTATCTATGGTTACTTGGAAAAAATGGAGGGGGGAAAGAAAGGATGGCTTTGTTTACAGTAAAAGCTGTAAAAACATATATTTATACCTGGTTTACGTATATTTCTTTCATTACGTGACATAACTCAAAAACTTTTGTTTTTCATAGTGAGAAATACGTGGTTTCCTGGTAAATGTCAGCATAAAATGGAAGAACAGTGTTAATTTATCATCTCATTTGTTTACACTTAACGTTTTATAAATTTTATAGGTTAGGCCAAGAAATAAGGCTGTGAAGACATGCTACAATGTGTTTAACGTGTATGTTTAGCCCCATCCCATGTTTTCATTTACTATTGTTATTACATCTAAAAATGTACACATTGTGTAGGTTATGCCATGTTTATGCCAAAAGACAGAGTTGGTGTACTGCTTCATTTAGTACCTACCACATGTTTTAATGATTCAACATTGAGTTTTTTTTTTAATTTTTTGGTAGAATTTAAGTAAGTTATGGAGATGATCTTATGTATATTATTGAGATAGTTTCTGAAACCCAAAACTGTGGCGTAAACTGGCGCTACATGCACATGATGCAAAACATTACAATTCTTGTTATATTTGGGCCCCTCCTTGTGTTTCCAATTTGGCAATTAATATTTTTTCGATTTCCCCGTTTTTTTCCAAGGTTTTGAAGACACTTTTACATTTCCCTGAGTTTTCCCCGATATCCACATTTTTCCTGTCTGCGATAACCCAGCACTGGAATCAATTTACTGCTTGGCACATGCATACAAGTAATGACACCTGTCGCAAAGAGATTTCAACATGTGGTTACAGAACACCAAAGGCTGATGTAGCACAGGACTCCTATGTAATTTAATAATCATACAATACACAGCATTTAGACTTGGCCGATGATCTTTGGAACTAAATTTTACTCTAACCTGTCCTGTAAACAAATTTTGCTTAGTTTTGTTTTTTCTCCTAAGGGGTCGTCCATTAATCACGTGATGTTTTTTTTGCAAATTTTTAACCCCCCCTCCCACCCTAGTGATTTGTGGTGAGGTTATAGACTCTCCCCCCCCCCCCCCAATCTCTAAATCACAAGTATTTTTTTGGTACAAAATATTTTTAAAAATTTCAGAATATTATCTTTAAATATAGGTATGATCTAATTCTGGAAAATTAACCACAGTGATAAAAATGTCCAGACACACATTAAGGTTGCAGGTTTATTCTCACTGGCATAAAAATAATAAAGGGAAGGCTTATATGTGATTTACGCATGTATTCGGCGCCAAAATCAGTCTTACTGGCGACTGGCAAGCCGAGCCGGGTGGTTCATGTTGTGGCGAGCAGGGATATTGTTGCCTGGCTACGGCGAGTCAAGGTCACGCGTCGCTTTTTGGTTTAGTAGAAATTGGGCGAAAAAATAAATACACGTGATATCTCACTACACCCCCCCCCCCCCCTTCACCCCTTGTGATATTTTGTGATTTTTCCCTCCCCCCCTTTTTGAGCCTCACGTGATTAATGGACGATCCCTAGATTAATAATTTCAGCGTTGCTGACACGGGCAAACAACAGTTGAGACACTCGGCACGCCACCTAGGTGGGAGATGCTGCCGTGCAACAGGTGCCTGTCCTCGCGCAGGGCTCGCTCCAGCGCGGCGCGCAGCTCGGCCACGGCCGGCCTCGGGAACACCGCGTCGCTGCCGGCCAGCGAGAAGGCCCGCACCAGCACTCCCAGCAGGTCCCCCAGGGGCAGGCCCCGCTCGCGACGCGTCCGCAGCAGCTGCGTCACCTGTGGCACGCCCGGCCCTCAGCCGCCGCCGACACCGCCGGTCGCTGGCGGGTTGTCGGCGAGGTAAATATGTATAGTAGCGGTATTTGCGAAAAAAAAAATGCTCAAAATCTGAACTTACTTATATTATATGCTCTTTCATTTCCTCTTTTCATTAAAACCGGCGGAGATCAGAAATTACAAATACTTTAGGAGATATAGAATTTTTTAATTTTGCAATACTATACCTGTGCAATCATTAGACCGGCGAATTTTTTTTTTTTTTGCCGTGTGTTCGTGAATGCGTAATTAATTAAAATGGTCAATTAAGTCAGGTCAGTTACATTATTAATACTTTCAAATTAAGCGGACATTAAAAATAATGTGAATTAATTAAAATGGTTGTTTAGTTTTGAAGTATTTATAATGTAACTGACCTGACCAAACAAACCGGGACAAAGGAAGAACAGTAGGAACTCATGTAATTGTTTTTTTACTTATTACTTGCGCTACAATAAATGAATAAATAATCACGTATTGGTTCATTTGAATACTGGCCAATCACGGAACTGTCACGTGACAAAATTATCCAATAAAAAATAATAATAATAGATACTCGTAAACAAGAAACAATGGTTATCGCCGCATGAATACACAGGTATTGTGATGAAAATTAAAAAATTCGATATCTCCTAAAGTATTTGGGATTTCTTATCTCCGCCGGTTTTAATGAAAAGAGGAAGTGGAAGAGCATAAAATAAAAGTAATTTTGGATTTTTAGCATTTTTTTTCACAAATACCGCTACTCTACATATTTACCATCTGCGATAGTCCACTGTCGGTGATCATTAGTGGTAGCTGAGTTTTGGTGAGTGGTGCTTGTTCACTGATTGTGAACTGTAACTGTTCACATAGGGTTTTGATGATATCTCTTGAATGCACTAAAGGGAATCATTAATAGAGTTTGGATGTTTGATGTTACCGTATATACTCGTGTATAGCGCGCCCTTTTTTCCCCTCAAGTAAAGGAAAAAAATAAGGATGCGCGCTATACACGGAAAAAAAAAAAGTGAGTAGATGAGGCGGGGAGGAGTGGAAGTCGTTAACTGCCGGTTGACGGGTGACGTTTCTGGCCAGCCCCCCACACATAAGCACAAGCAACAAGGCCCAGGGATGTTAGACAGTGGCTCAACGAACCTGGTACAGATGTCACTAAAAGCTGGTATCTGAAGAAAAAAAACTGGTACACTCCAAGATCTTACACTGACAAAGATCCTGTAGATTTTGTTTCATAGGTTATATATATATATATAATGATATTTATATAAACTGCTTTAATACGATATATACTATGGAAACATAAAAGGTTACACAATTGTCAACAAATAAAGTATGATAAGGTTGGTAACCTATTTTTTATTCAATCCGCACGCCATGACGGCAATACGGCATGGCGCTGTGATCAATTTCTACAGAACTAGCTTCTGAAATTATAAGATGGCCATAAAAACTTTAGCACCTAGTATGAATGGTTTCAATTAAATTGGCACTTAAAAATTTCTCTTAAAATGCAGTTTTATTAAACGTATACAGATGGAATTATTAAAACGCAACTATTCGAATTATTCGTCCACGCCTAATGTTAATTGGTAATGCATGGCGCATCGCGTATGGTCGATGTACAAAGTTGGTATTTCTGCATACCAGCACAATTTATACTTGGTACATGGTACAAGACCCTGAAAAATGGTATGTGTACCAACAAGTTGGTACGTCTAACATCCCTGACAAGGCCTCTCTTTCACACACACACACACACACACACACACACACGTGCGCGCGCAAGCTCGCAGGTCTCTTGTTTATTTTTAGACCTCCCCCTCTACAGCTAGTAAAATAAAAGAGAGAGAGAGAGAGAGAGAGAGAATGTTGACACCAGTCCCCCTCCCACTTCCTTCGCTTCGTCGCAGCTGCTACCGGTGAGTCATCTACTCCGTGTCACATTCCTGCCTGCCTCTCTTCCTCCCGCCCACGTACCAGTTGTGACGATACAGCGCTTCATTATCTTGCGTCTACACAGCAGAGTTTAAGTATTTTCCTGACGCATCACCACACATCAATTTAAATTATCATTTGTTTCATACGTAATTACTTAACAGGTACCACAAAATGTTAGTACAATTTATTTACGGGAAAAAAAAAATTTTTTTTCTTTGGAATTTGATGCAAAAATCGTGGTGCGCGCTATACACGAGGGCGCGCTATACACGAGTAAATACGGTATTGGTGGCTTGTGATTAGTGGAGTACTGTGGTACGAGGTGTTTAGATGATACACAAAATATGTTTATTTTCAAATAAATATATAGATTAAAAAAAAAATCACACAATGAAATGTACTTCAAAATTTTGCTAGCGGAAATAATCCTGACCATTGTTAAATTTTTGCAAGAACCTACGTTACTGGGCCAGAGAAACTAAATAACTGTATTTTAAGAGAATAAAATATTTTAAAGTTTTTTTGTAGATTTTATTTGTATTTTAAAATTTAACGGAATAAATTTACTGTTCACATTCATGAACTGCTACCTCTTTGAACATCGGTAAAAGGGTAGTTTCAGGAATTATTGTCCATCTATAATTTTGAATTTTTTTTCCAGTTATTTAAATTGAATCAAAAATGTACTAATTATAGTTAATAGCGTATAAATGGTTTTATCACTTTACAATTGTGTTATTTGATGTTTTTGAGTACAGTCCAACTTCAACCCTAGCCATGAACTGGCTGCATGATATTGTGCGTTATACAATTTTAAATAAAGCATTTATATATGGCCTTTGCCATGGTTCTTTTCATATTTAGGATATTATATAAGGATAATATCAGGTTCCTACACGTATTAAAAAAAATTATTTAAAGAATTATGAATGTCATACAAAAAACAGTTTAGCAACAAAGGCAACATACACAAGTTTAATTAAAAAAGTTATCCCCCACAATTCATGATCGATAAATTGGCTTTATTCAGTTTCTAAGAATTATTAAATAATTATTCATTGCATTGACCAAATTATTTATAAAAAATTACCCATGGTTATATTATGAATATATTTTTAAATCATGAGCAAAAACCCAAAAACACACATTCATACAAGCACAACCATGAAGGATAAGCCAGGAGTTTCCCGCAGCTGCCTGCGAGGACGCCTACCTGAGCCAGCACCGCCCCGGTGTCCCCCCCCACACACAGGTTCTGTAGCAGCAGCTTCTCCGTGCTGACTATTCCCGCCAGCTCCGCCAGCCGAGCCGACCTCAGGGTCTGCGTTACCGCCAGCGTTTGCTGCACACACCTCTTTCAATGTCATTTTACAGGAAAATTACATACAGTAGAATCCCGCTGATGCGACCCCTCACAGTTTCCGGAAAACGGACTTATAAACGGAATGGTCGCAATAGAGAATTCGGGCAAATTTTTACCCCCCCCCTCCCCCTCCGCCAAATATATTACATAAAAAAATTGCCTTTGTGAGTTCGGCTATGCTAGCCGGCTGGTGGTTATTTCCGTTCAAAACATGGCGACGGAACTTGTGTGGATCAGGTAGAAAACATTAGGCTATAAACGAAAGATATAAGAGCAATGCTATCCTGAAATGCTGTGACATGTTTTTGGAGTAGATAATCACAGCGACAGACCGACAGGATGCGCTCCCGCCCTTGTCAGCGATGTTTACAGCTCAAGCAATTATCTTTTCCACATCCCTTCACAGCGTAAAAAATAAATAAAAACACGTGGGGACGGGTAAGTGAGGGGAAGGAGAGCGGAACTGCTGGCTGCTCACGCATCTACTCGCCAGTCGCCACTGTCTGGCGACACAGACACTTGTATTTTATTCACTGGCTGACGATGGAACGTAGCAAAGTAAAGTTTGCCGACTTGGGGAGGCGAAATTTGACTTCGGGTGGGCTCGGGTGGATAATTTTCCAAACTTTTCAGGCTCGGGCAATCTCGGTCAGCCTTCAACACTACTTTGTGACTGAGCAATGAGCATGCACCATGCGTGCAAGCGTGCGTGCGTGAGTGAGTGAGTGAGTGAGTGAGTGAGTGAGTGAGTGAGTGAGTGAGTGAGTGAGTGCGTGTGTGCGTGCGTTCAGGCTCGCTCTCTTTTATCTCTGTCTCCCCCTCCCACAAATATATTGGCTGGCAGGTCTCGCCCTCTTCACCTTCTTTATCTTATCTCTCATGCACACTTGAAGCACCTAATACGTCGCACCCCTCAAATTTTTCAATTGCAAATTGTTGCCTTCCTTCTGTACTGCATTTATAATTTCTTCTCTCTTTTTAAGAATCGTGAAGAGAGTAGACTTCGGAATGCCATATTGCTGTGCTATCTTCGTCTTGGAAATTGTCTTCTTATCCACTTGCTGGACAATCTCATAATTTTTCATTAGCGACAAACTGGCTCGCTTTATACTCATTTTCACGAATCCACGAGTCAGTGTAAATTCAAAAACGAGTCACAATCGTCAAACTGGACCGGGACGGCAAAAGACGAGCGCATAGATGCTATCAGGTGATGGCAGCAGTTTACCGGTATTGGCCAGCGTGGACAGTCTAGAGGGGTGGTATCTATTTTTAGCTGTCTTTTGTATGCCTGCCTGCTTACAGTACAGCGCTCGCCAAGATAAACGTGAACACATAGCGCCCAACAAAGTGTAACAGACTTGTTTTTCAGCCGATTTTACTCAAATTTTCGACTTTCTCTGCTCAAATTTTTCACGGTTTCTCAAAAAACGGTCGTATAAACGGAATGGACGCATCAGAGGGGGGTCGCATCGGCGGGATTCTACTGTACACATATTTGATATTAACTTTATAAAAAGTTACCTAAACTTAAATTAATTTTACCATTATTACATACACACTGTAATATATTTTTTCTAGACATGTACTTTATTTTAAGCAGTTAAATGTTTCTATTTTTCTTTCTTTCAATTTATGTAACTAGCAATGCTGCATGAGATTATATTTTACATTGTACAATTTGGCATTTTCTATTATCCAGAGCAGTAAGTCCATTAAAATACAATAATTTTTTTGTTTAAAATTTTAATTTAAAATAATATACCTTAAAATTTTCTGCAAATCAGTAATATTTCCAACATTTTATACTATCACAGATATATTGAAATAAAATTAATTTTCAAGCAGGGTCAAACCTGAATTTTTCAACATTACAAAATGTGGCGGATGTTTTTGTTAGTCATTTTTCTGAAAAATTTCATGTAATTTACTACGTTAATAAAAAAAACAATTTTGGTTTCATCAGAGCTAATAGGTAAACCCAAACAAACCATTTAATATTTAACATCACACATTTAACATTACATAAAATAAAAATGCGAACAATAAAAAAATTCTGTAAGACTTTATAACTCTATCCACAGGTCTAGCTTTTTATGTTCAAAGAATTTTTATTTTTTTGTTTTATCCTGAAAATGAAATTCTCCAGTCTTTCACGTATCAAATCACGGTGTTAGTTTTCAGTCTTGGCGTCTGCTTACTATTACCACCCGTGAAAATCTTCAAAAATAAAAGTAAAAAAAGAAACGAGGGAAGAAAGAAACTGAGCGACAGGCTTCCCCCTCCCCCCTCAGTCAATGGACATTCCGCTGCAACCTATGTCACATGTCACATCTGCCACCCCTGCGAGGTTTGCCAGTAGCGAGCAGTTTTTCAATTAAGCTCTTTTCAACCTGCTAGACATACAGGTGATTCCCCCACGGCTTTCAAAAATTCCCAGCGACAAATATATTTACGACTAATTCCAGGTTTCCAGATTTTCCCGGTCAGGTGGCCAGCTTCAACCGACGCTGCCCCTCGTCACCTCTCGGGACGGCCGTGGTACCTGGAGGAGCCCGGAGCACTGAGCGATCTTGTCCGGGTGGGAGCGGAAGGAGGCGACCTGCTTCTCCAGGGACGAGGGGGTGACGCGGGTGGCCAGCCTGCTCCCCGGGGTGTCGTCACGTCCGGCCGGGGCCCGGGCCGCCAGGCGCTGGTGGAGGCCCGCCAGCACGTCCTTCTGCGGCCGCCCCACCAGCCACTCAAACACCTGTCGGCAGGTGCGTTCCAGTCAGCTTCAACAAGTCACCTAATAACTAGAGACCCGAAAATTTCGCGGGTTCATTTAGTGTTATGCTAAAATTAATATAATTATACCTTAGTGCTGCTTCTGTCATTGGTTCACTGTTAATCTGGAGGACTGAGGGCCAATTAGAGACCCTCACTCATAGAAGTGTCGAATCACAGGCCACCCAGTCGAGACGACTCACAAGTCAGCAGCCAATGAACAGTTGGCATTTGCCCGAGTGTGTACAGGATATTGGATTTTATCCTGGAGGTCATTGAACCCACGAATTTTCCGGGTTTCTACTAATAACTATTACAGCCTACCTGCACACAAATACTAAGTGCAGAGTTACAGAAGAAACCATGCAATTAACAAACTGCTCAAAATATTTGAGTGGTACCTGTTTATGAAAACATTCAAGAACGTGCTGAGAGCGGATGAATACCTAGTTCTGTTTCCATATTTTTAGAGTGAAAATGACTAAAATCTGAGTTTCCAGAATAATATTCAGGCATGAACCACCCAGCACAAATTCCAGAAATCACTTGAGGGACTTGCATTACAACTTTATCTTCATCTCCCCACCATACAATCCTATGGTCACCACTCAAATTTCATAGTTGCACGCATTGAGGGTATACAGCACTAGAAACAATTAATTATCAGTTTGCCTCAATAACACAAATACACCTCTTGACTAGGTGGGTCTTTTAACAGATTCATTTCATTATAGCAATGGTGGCAAACCATTGGCCTGGCATACTTGCATTCTGGCTCAATAAACTGAAATAAAAACTTTAATTTATAAAATACTATTTTCAATTGCTAGAGAACTATAGAGAATTAAGTACTGTGAATTCACTGACATAATGCTCAGCTGGCTGTACTTAGGTTGTATCACAAATCAAACTGCCTAATAGGAGACTTTGTAAGGTACACATTTTTGTGTCTGGCCCTCACTACTCTCACTACTCACAGGTTGATAATCCCTGCACTAGAGGCTAGGGTTGGGACAAAGTTCATCTGAAGGACTCCAAGCTAATGAAATATCTGCAAAACAAGTACATATGTACGTACCGTATTTACTCGCACATAGGTCGCCACCGCAGATAGGTCGCACCCATAATTTGAGGTCTTGAATTTGGTATTTAAGATTCCCCCCATATAGGTCGCACCGGTAATTCATTACCGCGCCGTGCGCCGTGCGCGGAGAAAGGTCATTGTACTCGATCATCTGCTGTTACGGCGCGCCTGCTGGCTCTCTTTGTTCACTGAGCTGCGCATGCGCAGTATAACTCACTCAACGCTCCGCCCAGACTCGTGACCTTGCATCAGCAGCCAGCCAATAGATGCGAGCTTAGCTCCCGTGTACCAGTTTTGTCCAGTTCTAATACCAGTTTATTGGTATACGCACCAGTTTTCTCGCTGCCGTGACATGTTCAAGTTTACGTCCATCTTGATGTCGTGATACCAATAATTAATTAATTACGATCCCCAGAAATAAATTGTTAGTTTAAAAAATATGCGTCAACTGTACAATACTTCCGAAATTATAAAATACGTATAAAACAGTTACCAAGACTCCGCTTATTTTATCTTGTGAAGGTTATGTCTCGTACCAGTATTTCGGCTAAGTTGTGACATAAATACAGTATCAGAACTTACAAGCAGCCACGTTTAAACATTCGTGAGTTTACGTTTTTCCTTCGTGCATTTTAGATTGTCTCCTGCTATAATTACTCGGACTTTTACACGCCTAGGCTTAAATTATTACATGTTTAGAAATAAAAGCAACTTTTCATGTTATAAAATATGTATATTTTGTGATTTAAAATGTTCATTGCCGACTATAAACATTACGTTTTTCACGATGTTTTTAGGCCTAATAGCTAATCTTATCTACTCTTAAAGTACCCACGGTATTTTCTGGTTGTTTATGGTTGTTACGTGACGTAAATAGCGGGATGGATTCTATTTTTGAGTCGTAATTTGCGTGAAAGTATTGTATTGGACTAAATGGGAACTAAACGGGACCTGAAAAATATAGTGCAAATAACGGGAAAACGTAAATAACGGTAACGTAAGAATAGGGTTTCGCTGTATGTGTACATTGTAAATAAATTTGCCTATACCTATATAAACTTCTTGTTCGCATTTTAGAGCAAAATATTGCAAAAAAAATTCCTCAAAAATTTTTAAAAATTTTTTCTTCACATATAGGTCGCACTTCATTTTTTCCCCATCAAATCTGGTAAAATTTCCGCGACCTATATGCGAGTAAATACGGTACTTTGTTATCACACAGCTTGCCAGTTAACATTTGCATGAGTACAAACAGGAGTATGAAGTCCATCCTAGAGGTCAGCGAACAAGCAATTCTTCAGTTGCTATATATGTATTTTTCAATCACACACCCATTAACAAGTAACACTTCTTGGATGGGCTTAATAATATACTGTTTGCATAAAAAATAGCATAATTAGGTTTGCCTAAAATAGTCTTGAGGGGTTTTATGTAGATTGAATATATTTAATGCTACAAGCACTTCAATTTGACTTACCTCTAGACACTGCTCTTCTGGATGAAACAGACAGCCCGGTGGAATAACTGGATTCTGAACGGTGTTTTTCCTGTGAGGAAAAATACGAACAGTTTAACATCTAGTGGCAAAATTGTATTCTCAAGTGTGATAATTATTTATGAAATTATTGGTTCCTCAAGTCTGTTGATTCCTAAAGTAACATATATATGTCCTCATTATTCTAGTGATACAATATATGGAATGTATCATTAAAGAAATAACCTGTGTACTAAGCAAATACTTTAGTTTTCGCATGAGAAGTAACCAATGAAAATGAAATGGACCGATTGCTCCCAGCTCTATTTTACACACCATCAGACCAGAGACTTCAGTCAGCATCTAGATAGAGCTGTACCAATACAAATCGGCAGAAGCAGATTTTCCCGATATTTTAGATGAATCTGCATTTCTGCCAATTCACAATATGCTTGTCAATTTTTGGCCGATATTACTGAAAAATTAATGTGTCTGCCATAACCTAAAAATTCATGAGTACCCTTTTCACTTTTCGTAGTACTACAAACTTTGAAGTTGCATAATTTCTTAACTAAGTGTGTCTGCTGTTCATATAAAACTTAAAACATCCTGAGTTTTAATAACGTTCTTGAATTTAATACATCGTAAATAAATAAAATCACCACCACAGAAATTTAGGAATGGTTGATTTATTTAGATCATGGCTGCCACAATGAACAATAAAAAATACTAACTGCTTGAAATTGCAAAAAATAAATATTCATAATATTGTAACTGACATTTAAAAATTAATGTACGTCAATTTACCAAGTTGAATTTTAAAAATATAATACACTTCACAAACGTAAATTACTTTCACATTTTCCCCACGAAAAGCAAACACATCAAACACGTTTCCATATAGCAAAATATTGTCACAACATAGAAACTGTTTAAAACCCTTTGAGGCACACACAAATATATTAAAAATAAATTATATCTATTGTGTAACTTTTAGCAGACGTGGCGGAAGGAAAAATTGAAGCAGCAAATGTTGCTTGTTCTTGTTATGATCACCAGATTAGCAGCAAGAAGGCTTACGCGAGGTATTTCAGCAATAACCACTGAAACATTGCGAATAGTAACATTTTTTTCAAAGTGGTATCACAAAGTGGTATGTCACTATAAAACAAAGGGGTTGAACGCAAGATGGAGTGTTTCAGCACGTACGCCTGCGCGGCGCAGAGGGGGGACATATCGACTGCCACATCGTTGCCGTGGCCGGGCAGGCGCGGCAGCACGGCCAGGACGCGGTCGAGCAGCGCTTCAGAGTCGTGGCTGGCCGCGGTCGCCAGGTCGAGCGTGCGGTCGACCAGGATCAGGGAGCAGCGCTGCCCCGCCGCCTGAGGACGCAACGACCACCGCCCGTCACTCCCCGCCGGCCCGGGGGCCCCAACGGCGCTGCAAACTGCTCCGAGTAGTACACGCACGGACCGGTCAAACATTCATAACTGCACATCGTTCAGCGTTACCACCACGTCGAATTACCGATTTAGCTGTATCATCAATAGAGACAAGATTTTATGGTTTTATTTTTAGTCAAATTTGGTTTCTAAAAGAGAATGTTTCGGTGTTATTGTTTTTATTTGTATAAAAGATGTTTTTAATACTTACTCCACCAAAATAGTGGTCAAAATTACATGCTGCATTTTTACGATAAAATAATCTGTATTAAATTGGTCTAAAACGTACATTCAGAACATTAAAAATAAATTAGCGAACATTTGGTCGTTTCTATGTGATTCAATGAGAGATTTACAATAAAAAAATTCAATTAATTTTTTTGATCCATGTCCTTTTCGTACAATTTTTTGTTGGGGAAAAGACATTCCTTGAATTTCAAACATTAAAAGAATACTTTTTTATGATTTAAATTAAGTTTTGGTTAAATACTACTTAATTCCATGATACATAACTTGCATTTCAGTGTTATATGGTGTATACCTCACATTTTGGTGTTATGTGGTTTTTTGACATGCTTTTCGGTGTTATTTTGGTTTTAACGCAAATCGCCATATAATCTTGTCCCTAATTATCGAATGTCAGTACACTTTGTAGGTTTGTGCGAAGCTTCGACTTAGCGAAACAATCAAAGCTATTTTTAATATTTTATTTGACTTCGCTGGGAAATATTTTATTTGTTTTATTTCAAGCTTCATGTCTGACGTGAAGTTCGACGTTTGTTGCAAAGTTTTAAACCATTGGAGTTTGGAGGCTTAGGATTCACTTGTGAAAATATGTATTTAGTTTTTATTTGTATTGCATATTTTTTGTTTGAATAAAGTAGGTTACTAAAATTAATTAAATGGTCACACTCTGTTTGCTTTTTTGGAATGCTCAATAATAATATTAATACAGTAGAACTCTGTTATAATGTTCCTGCTTATAACATATGTTCTTAAGTCCCAACATGTCCCTCATAATAATAATGTATTTACTTTGTGTTTATAACATTTCATGAATAAAGCATTTCCAGCTCATAATGTTCGCTTTCATAAAATTAATAAATGCCAAAAAGTTTTTAAAAACCTAACTATTCAAACATTTATTCCATCTGTGAAGTTTAACATGTGAAACTACTTTACAATTAACATATGTTTTTGTTTACAATCACTGCTATACCATAAATGTGAATTGTTCAAATTGGATTTGAAGCGCCCGCCGCGCTTCTGTGACGTCATCTCCGTGCCGCAGCCTTCCTTTCCTTCTCCCCTCTTAACCCCTCTCCGCCTCAAGGTGCCAATTTCCCCTTCCCTTTCTTTCCCCCTAGCCTCTCCTCAATTGTAGCGACTGCAACGCCATCTAGCGAATAGTATAAATGAGCGCGTATAACTCTTAATTGTCTATTTCGTGGGTCTCTCTTGGTGGAAGCAGGTCGTCTCTGGCCCGGTCGAGGGGCAGCTCGTCTAGGTAAAATTCTTCAGGAGACGGAGTTAGTGTGTGCACACGATGGCCGTGCGAGTAACGTAAATATTAAATATGCTTGCCAGCCTTGATTTTCATGTAGCCATCCCTTTTGACTTTGACCTTCACTTAATTTATTTTCTGTGTAATATTTTCTTTTGTTTCTTCTTCCTGCTGGAAGCATTTGCTTACTCCCTCCTGCATGTGGTTTTGATTTTAGTTGCTGCGCGACTTGCATTGTCGGCAGTGGACTCTTAACTTATTTCAACGGCATCCAGACCACGCTTTGATTGCTTTTGGTTTAGAAGTAAGCACGTTAAGTGCCCGATGCCGCCCTTGTATTTTGTTTTTCATAAGAGCTTTCAGCTCCGTATGACGTAATTTTACGCATCGTTTTGCCTCGATTTTGCCCTCTTTCTTTTCCTCCCAGCTGTACCCCCGACCGGAGCCATTTGGTTAAGGCATACCCCCCGTGATCTAGCATATTTTGTTTGAGCACTTCTCTGTATTACGCTTACCTAGCCTTGGCAGTGAATGTCATCATGACGAGACCCACTGAAAATTGTAGCTGTAACAAACCATGTAACCGATCCCTCGCTTCTCTCTTGGGCTTGCATTTCTGTCCGCGGGACTACGCTCTCTATGAGTAATAGATATTTAATATGTTTTTTTCGAGGAGTGCACAATTAACGTTATATTAGGTGTTGGTTTATTTTGTAGTACATAATTCCTTGCCCCTACACGTGTTTGGACCGCTCGTATAGTCTGTATGTATATTGAGTCAGTTCCTCAAGTTGTTAACAGCAACGTACGTCTTGTGAATCACGTGTGTAATGACATAATGTTCACTATGATTTTGGTCTTCGCTCGCCTCCGGGCCGTAACGTAATGCGTACGCACGTATACTTGAATATTGGTTTCTCTCCTCTCTTATAGTGTGTGGTAACTGAGTAATAATTTCGCACAGAAATTGAGAAAATGTCTATCCCCATTGTCAGAGGCGACTGTTTTATACTGCATGATCCAGGGCATGCCTAGGAAATTCAACTTGTAACGGAGAGAGAGAAAGAATATTAACTTGTTGCTTGTTGCTTGTTGTTTCGTACGACTGTAAGAGATACGCAGTAGTAGTTTGTTTGTTGAATCAGAGTACATTGGGCACAAGGTTCACCCTAGTCTTTTCCATAAGTAAGGACTCAGTAAAGACATAAGGAGTGAAAATCATTGTGAAGGGAATAAACTTCATTAAATGTATGCTAATTTGTATTTGCTACGCACATGCCTCTAGCTGGCATCGAATCCGTTGACAGTGTATGTATATGTGTTAAGTTTGCGAAATTATAACGTTGTTGAGTGCGACTCATGTTCTTTATTTGTATTTATGATTTATCACTTTCTGCTTAACTGTCTTTTCTAGCAAAGACCCCACACACGATTTTCTTGTGCCCCCATACACTTCGCTTGCATGAGTAGGATAATCAGTAGGAGTGTTTGGTGGCGCATGGATGCACCCTGGTGGTATGCTTAACTGGATACCCCCACGCTGCAGATTGTATGCAATGTTCACAATGTAAGTGTGCTAGAATACTAGTGCTGGCTAACACTGTGTATTAGCTACACAAATCAAAAGTACGTAACATTTGCAGGTACATATCTGTTGGCACTCTTGTCTTGAAAAATAAAATATCAATTACTTCCTTTCCTTGCTATTTTGGTGTTTACTCAGTTTGCCAATTATTCTGCAATGACAAAAAAAAAAAGCATTTTCTATTGCTTTGGATTAATTTCATTCGTAGCTAGGAACCCCAAAAAACACAGGTGCCACCCGGGCATGTAGCCATCGTCTTAATGCAATGAGAAAGCATGGTCTTTGCATGGGGCACTGGAGACAGAACGTGCAGCCAGGCGGGAAAAATCTGACCCGTTGCTGGCACAGCATGGGAAAGAGAGCTGCGTCTGGCCACAGTAGCTGCAGGCAAACAGACTGCCTACAGCTTAAATAATTTTTTTTTTTAATTTAAACCCCTGAACACTTATCAAAAATAAGAACAAATAACATGAGATGGTGGGGAAAAAAAATTGTGGCACAGTTAGTGGAAGTGGTGGATACTTTTTTTTATTTTGTTTCTTTGCCAATGAAACATTGAACTAAATCCCCTAAAATAATATTAACGTACGGATATCTGTAGCAGATGTTGGAACTGGCAAATAAACAATCTCACCAAATATCCAAATTTCTGTTTGCGCTAGTGAACAGTTCTAACATAATATTTGGCTGTTAGCATTCGTTTGACCTTCAAAACTCACGGGATGACAGTTTTTTTTTCTCTTTCCAGTATGTACACTGTACACGAGACATGGCGTTAATAGTTTTGCATGTTATGAGTAAAATATCAATCAATCCACATGTTCTGTAGTATTATTTTGATTATGTTCATGAGAATAGCTAAATATAATGGACATGATATCGGTTGCACTCAAGCATGATCATGAAGAAGACAATCTTTTTCCCAGTACAAGCAACTGGTCTCAAAGTACGCCGGCAAATGTAATATATTTATTCATGTCTGCAAAACTTGCAGAAAAGGTTTTGAAAACACCCTCATGTGAGTTATGTTTATTCTTAAAAATAATTTAATATTGATATTTATTATACTATTTAGGTACCAATTATCTGAACTCATAACTTCTCTCCCAACTTTTTAGTAAGTTTGTAAAATTAATTTCAAAATATTTTAATATTTTACTTTACTGGTAGTAAAATTGATCAGAAAAATTCTGATTTGCCAGGGATGACTCCAGAATTAAGTCTACATCATAAGTTAAACTGTAATAAAGCAACACCTTCCAGTTAGTAATATCAAACTCTTGTGTTTGAGTTCTTTTAAATACTGTTAACATTTAAATAAAAATAATCCAGTTACATATTTTCACTAAACCAGAGTGTTACTAATATAGAGATGTTTGTTTTAAAAACTTATTTTTTTAAATTAAATTATGTAATGAATCGTTTAATTATACAGTTTAACAAGTGAGGAGGACAGAAGTCCTGTTGTTACAGAGCGATGACTAGAGACCCGGAAATTCCGCTGATTCATTTAGTCCGCAAGCTAGAATGCAAACCTTCACACCTTCTCGCGCCGTGTGTTCACGATCGGCACACAGTTGTCTGGACACGCCCCTCTACGACCGCGAGCCAACGATGCCCAGCAGGGGGAGAGAAGTAAGCGAATCAGGTAGTGCCAGATAACAAGGATAAAAAATGTTCTCGCTAAGAAATCAACCAATTGGGAAAGTAAGCGTGGGTCGAGCACACCTATATAACTTTGATTTTCTATCCTGAGGCCGGAGGAATCCACGAAATTTCCGGGTCTCTAGCGATGGCAGGTTGGAGAATGAAATCTGATCGAATGACCACCACCCAGGATTGGGGCAAGCGAAGGGACAGGCGGGGGTACGCACGCGTCGGCGGGCGACGGCCGCGGGGAGAGCCTCCAGCTGGGCGGCCAGCAGCCCGCTGAAGTGGCCCAGGCTGTACAGGTCCTCGCAGGCGTCCCACTGCGCCAGCAGGCTGTGCAGGCAGCTCACCAGGTGGCGCGCCCCCGCCTGCAGCTCCGGCGGCCACACCTGGTCCCCGGCCTGCCGTCGCGACGGGGAACGTCACACGGGGAGGCAGGGGCGCAACAACTAAATTTCCAAAGGGGGGGGCAATATACCTTTTTATAAAGAATCATGGATCCCCCCCTATTGAAGCGGTGGGTCCTCCCCCGGGAAAAATTTGTATTTCAAGGTGGAAAATGGTGCTATTTAAGCAGTTTTATTATCTAAAAATTGATTACACAGCACTTTCTTTGCCCCCGTTTGCCCCCACTTCAAGGTTCAGAGGGGGGGCAAAATACGCTTGCCCCCCCCCCCCCCCCCACATTGTTGCGCCCCTGCGGGGAGGGGAGAGGTAGCGTACAGCTAGGGGCATGTACTTTTCGCTGAAAATTGTTCACGCTCAATAGACTGCAATGAAGTACACCCATGCACGCGGTTCCTTCCTTATGATTGGCGACAGCCTGCGAGAGAAGCAATTGCCTTATTGCCTTATAATTGCCGAGACATTCAGGACACACGTTTGCTTTTCCGCTGTGAATGGCTGTGATCGATCTGTGTAACAGCGGGAAAATGTACCCGAAAGAAACAAAAAAAATCGCAAAGCACAGGCGATGCTACAGCATTTTTTTAACTCTCGGCTGGTCTCGAAACACATGCCCCTAGTAATGACCTCTCAAGACTTTTCCCTCCCCTCACCCGGGGCTTCCCCTGAATGTGACTGAACACACTTTTCAATCATCTTCTTCCTATAAAATCATTAAAAAATTAAATAAAAAAAATCTCAACCACTGTAACACCTACAGCTTTCCAAATTATTTCTGAACTAATTCAAATATTTTTACTTTAAGTCTAAGAAAGTTAATCATCTAAACTTAAAATATTTACTAAACAAAAAAAAAAAAATACAATATTATAAATTGTTATATCAGTCCAAGCTATTCATCGAAACCATTAAATATGGCCAACGTTCTTAACAGCTAATGAGTAGGTTAGACGGATGCATGTCATTCAGGGACGTAACAACCCAGATTAGGTACAGCCTTCCTCATGCAATCAAGTAATAATCATTGGTTAAAAATATTTTTGTCTATTTTCAGGTTAGATGTAAAGTTTTTCCTTTTCGAGGTTATTGTAATTGTAATTCTCTGAGTTTATTGTTTTTATTTTTAAAATGCATAAGTTTAGTTTTTAAGTTTTTTTTTGCAGTCTTTGTGTGGGAAGGTGCTAACGTAATTATCCTTAATTTTTCCACGACCAAGGATTTGTTTCACATGCTAGGCGTGTGAGTCACGGTCACGAGAGTGTGAGAAAGAGAGAAAATCGCTGCGTCGTGGGAACAGAAGTAGGTAAGCATTTCATGGAAGCCTCTGTTGCCATGCGCCGTGATTGGCTGAAAATTACGTCAGCGAGCCCAGGACACTGCCCGCACAAAGGGAAGGAAGGCTGTAAAGTTAGTCATTGTCCGAGCGCCGGGCCGAGCGGTCGTTGTTTGGGCGATGGCTCCGTGTTTTTCTCCTTTCTGAAAATACAGTTTAATATTTGTTTGTTCTGTTCTGAATATATTTTGACTTTTCAAATATTGCGTATGTATTTTTACGTGACCTGCTAACCTGTATGTTCCACTCATCACCTAATTTTGAGCTAGCCGGAGGTGGTGAGTGGTAACAACGTCAACCTTGAGAATGCACACACCGGTAACAGAGACAAAAATAGAGCACTAAAAGCTTTTGAATCAAATTTTCTGTAAAAATGATCTGACTAATGAATACCAGTCTGAAGAGAGGTGAGGAGTGTACAAACCCATTCATACCCTATTCACAGACTTGTGCTGCTTGAGGTATGAAAGGTCGCTGTCGACAGTGGGGAACAGACTGGCGAAAGGTGGTGTGAGGAACACGGACTCCATCACTTGAATGACGAAGATTGGGAAGTAAAACACCTCCACAGTGAAGTTCTAAAACAAACAGTATTACATACTACATATTAAACATGTCAAGCAAAGATTTGTATTCTATGAATCTTGCTTGATATGCACAAATACCATGTGAACATTTTTTTTAGTATTATCTTGTAAGTAAAGTAGGTAATAAATAAGAGGATTTTATTTTCACAAACTAAATTTTATTACTTTAATTTTTGTTGCACTATTTACTTCAGGTTCTAGGGTGGAACACTGTTCTTATGTTAAGTTAAACTACAAAATATATATAAAACTATATCTATGATAATAGTAAAACTGTTTGATGAAATGATTAAAAATAATTGGGAATGGCTATTAAAATAATTTATCACACAAAAATAAAGTTTATAAAATTATTTTCTGTCTGTTCCAGCATCAACTGATGATAACTATTTACTTGACATATTTTAATGAAACTTTTATATTAGTAACATCTTTGGTTAACTTAAATACTAAGCTATTTATAAACACAGAATTCCACCCTTAAAAGTGCTAACAACGGGTTTATTTACTATATTATTTACAATTGTTAAGGCAACAAGCCACAAACTGTTTTGTTTGTTTACCAGTGAGAAACATTTTTTAAACTGTATTGTGCTACAAATGTTATTTATTATTTATTTTGTGACATTTGGCAACAAACAGTACTTATTACATTAACCAAATGTTACAAATTTTATGACCATTTATAACAGTTTTTTCTAAGATTTCTGAATTTCACCGATGTTTTGGCAATGTTGTGCTCTGAACTTTGAAGGAGTTTTTACGTGCCAAACACAGTGAATGATGGTTATTGGAATGTTAAAAAATATCAGGTCCAGCTTAGAAGGACCCAACTTCTGCATCAGCTGTGTCTGATGCAAGCGTAATATTGCAGTAAAAGTGTATATCTGCACTTTTAATGACAGCAACTTCGCTCATAAGTCTTTACTGTAAGAAACACGTAAAGTTATTAAGTTATCACTCACTGTGGACCAATTACGAGTAATATAAGGTGGGTACATTACAGCATCTTAACATGTACGCCATTTTGAGAAACCATTACAATTTTTCTTAGTAACGCCACCGTGATAAAAATACTTTTGTTGCGTACCCTATGGCTTTTAAAGTGTTTTAAATTATACTTAAAGCCTTGAACTAATATGTTAACAATATTTTGGGCGAAATATACATTTCCATTATTTATAAACTAACACTGAAAATGATGAGATATGCACACACAAGGCCAGAAGTCCTAAGATATTGTTTTAAATGTTCTACTCAACTGAGTTTGTTGACAATTAATAAAATTTTACCCTGACAAACAACTTAGCCGAATTTGCTGTAATTTTAAGCTGTTTTGAATGTATTTATCTCTAAAAATAAAGATGCTTGATATTCATGTGCCCAACATACTCTATCTAAGCCTAATAAATTTATGTTTTGTTTCAAAGACTATGTTGAAGGAGTAGTTTGCATTTTAAATATGTACATAATAAGTTGTGTTTTGTGTATTTTTTTATCAGTTTTCACTATTCAACTAGATGCAAATAGATTTTTTTTATAAAAAAAGAACTTTGATTAGAATTTAACTTTAAAAATTCTCCTTACAACAGATGTTAACAAAACAATAATTTTGTAATTTCACAAAAATGCCTGCATGTTTATTTCCTGATGCTGTATAGCAGATATAACTTGGCTGAGTGCTAAGAGCTTCTAGCTGGTGAGTCGCAGAGTGTTCACTTGTGGGATGCCTCTACTTGTTCAGAACTGGGTGTGGTCCATAAGGTGAAAAGCCACAGGATCACCTCCTCTAGTCAGGCCGTGGTCATCTCCTTGGCGGTGGTTGGAAAAGTGCCATGGGCGTCGCAAGGATATATTTTTTGGGGGGGGGACTGCAATTGATTTAGTTGTTGAGGAATATCCATCCCCTGGGAAAAAAGCGAGGGATCCGTGGATCCTCCCCTGGGAAAATTTGGGGTTTGAAAGTGCAAAAAGGTGTTTTTTAGGCATTTTTCTTTCCTAAATATTATTATTATAGTTGGTTGCAATTGCAATATATAATTTATTTTTTATAAAAAATATTTTCAGAGAACAAATTTGTAAAAACACAGTGCTCACATTACCACGATTGGACTAAATGCACCATGCGCAACAAGTGGGTTATATCACAGAAATCATATTAATAATATAACTACGAAACTAAATGTATTATTGGAGGGGACGAAATTGAAGACTTTTATTATTGGGGGACGTGTCCCCCCCGGTTGCGACGCCCATGAAAGTGCTGCCTACTTGCCATGTTGCCCATCCACTGCAGCATCTCCTCCTCAAGGTCGTGGAAGGCCGCCATCTCGCCGACCCCCTCCCGAGGACCCCCGTGCCTGCACATCAACATTATTGGCATAATGGAAGCACTCGGATTCCTGCTTCGCTTCACACCAATGTTAAGGGATTTTTGTTTACTTGGGTGGTCTGCACATTTTTTTATTTTTCTTTCCAAGCCTTGGTTACTTAAGCCCCCCTTTGTGGTAACAAATGGTGCCATATCCCCTAATTCTGAAGGTTGTGTGGTGTAACCAAGGGTCTCAAACGTTTGCACCAAGCCGAATGTTGCACCATAGCCTAGTTTATTTTTATATATCAAAATTATGCTTCTTGTTTTCAAATTTGAATCTCGGTTTCAAATCTTACTTATCCAAATTAAATATTTATGTTTCCATTTAATTTTGAAGAACGGTCTTGCAAATCATTTTATTAACACGTTTAAGTTCATGAACATGTATATATAATTTTTTTTCTGTTTTATACACATTAATATAAGGAACTGACTTAGGCTGTTGTTGCACAAAGGAATTTCTGTGTTTTTAAGGTGTGTACGATAATTATGGTACGATCCGGTAATTTTTCAAATTCGAATCCAACTTATCCTCAGTAGCCTTGCAACTATTTGTGAGGCCAACAAAAATTGCTAATATCTTCTTAGATGGACTTTTCAAGGGTTCTTTAAGGAGGTATTAAAAAAAACAGCTACAGTAAGTCCTCTATTTACGTCGTACCGATTTACGTCGTTTCGGATTAACGTCGCTAATGTTTGAGTACTCATGTTTCAATTTAAGTTGTCGCCGATTCACAATAACGTCGTTTACAATGACCGTAAATCTTTATTTTAACCAAAACACTGTATATAGTTCATTTATAATTCTTTGTTTCCTTCGGTAGTTAATTTATGCTATGTAGCATAAGCTACACGTTCACCGCCTTATCTTATCATACATCATGAGGGACGCTTCCTGCTCTTACGTACAGTATGTACAATATATATGTTTTTATATTTCAATCAATAAAGGTAATTAAGCAGCTGGTTAAATAACCATTCTATAAAGCTGAGAAGTACTAGTTGGACTTGTTTCCCACGCTGTCGGTTGTCATTTGCTGATAAAATTTCCCGTTGTCACGTCTGTATGCCAGCGCTTCCGGCCGACCTTGGGCCGTGGCCGGCCGGTGGCATGAAACATGGCTCATTTTGCGTCGTTTCTATTTACGTCGCAGTTTTCAGGAACGTAACCCCGACGTAAACCGAGGACTTACTGTACTTAAAATTAAGTTCTGTGAGTGTACATATATTGTCTTCTCTGGTATTAATGGTCGCCATGTAGTTGAATTTGAGTGATTTTTTGTTGTGTTTTGTCTGCTGGTTTATTTGTTGCCTGTCTCTTTCATCATCAATACTTTTTTCTATTTGAAACACAGCTCGTGACTAGCAGACAAGGCCAGCAACCTGAGGAAGTGGTGAACGCTGGGGTGGGCGGCGGTGATCAGCACGCAGTACTCGAAGCTGCTGGCCTGGATGACGTCCCGCAGCACCGTCCTGGTGACGCCAAACACTGGCGAGCAGGTGATGAACACCGCCTTCTTCTGCCCGTCCTGCCCGGCCTGCGGCAGTCCCACGGCTACACCAACACGCTGTTGCCGGACCACGCAGAGCGCTTGATATTGCTGCAAGCTGTTTCAAACGCATATCACATTTCTCTGCCAGTGTTTTTAATTCCCCACAGTTGGCCACAGATGTGCTAAACCAAGGGATGCACGATCGTGGGTAAATGAAAAGCGGAGGCAGTGTGAAAAACACAGGTATTGTAATGTAAGCTTAAAACTGCTATTTTTCGCGAACCAGTAGGAATTAAGAAACCATCCCTTCAGGATAAATTTAGGAACGTGTGTAGTGTGTGAAAACTATGTTTTCAGATTTTTTTTCTTTTCGTTCTAAAAAGCCCCTATTTTCGAATATTACCACCAAATGATCAAAACATGAAAAATACGGTTCAACTACTTTAAATATCGCAATGTCATCTAACGTGGCTACAAAATAGAATGAGAGGAACTCAAAATGAGCCACTTTAAAAATTAACTGAATAAATCAGTCATACCTCAAATGATGAGAACTCTTTTACAGCCACAGCACCAGCATTAATCAATGTCATATAACCTCCTGACCAATGAAGACATTCGCTGGCATTATTATCAATAAAAACTACAGCTTTCTTTACTTTCTTGCAAACCTCATTCCACCAAAACTGACAAAACTGATATAATGGAACAACCATAATTAAGTAGAAGGTACAGCGTACGAATCTCAAAGTTTATTATAAACTATAAAGTATTAAAATATACAAATAATACATTAATCATAAATAAATAGTACTATTAATAAAATCTATTCTAATATTGTTGTTTTTCGAACAATAGAATTTTTTTTGTACTTTTAAACCATAGACGCATAGACCTAATTCCATTAAACCATTTACACCAGATTTGCACGAACATAAAATAAACGGACTATAACATGTATTGGTGACTTCACGAAACGAACAAAATAAAAAACTTTCGTAATGCGATGTTGACTGTATTAAATTTTAAATTTTTTTATTTTAATATAATATGAGTGTTTTTAAAAACATTACCATTGTGCATTACAATGAAAAAAATTAAAAATCAGGAGGCAAATTGTGATCAAATTTAACACCACACCTCTTGCCCCAACCTAATTGCTATCTCAACTCCAGTTTTACTTGGTCCCAATGGTGGAAAATACCCACCTTATTAACATGTTTTAAATATTATTTGTATTTAATGATGATAGCATGACTAGGACATTAGTTATTTATTAATAATGTATTATTTAAGTGGAGTGTAATTTAACATGTTAAAATGTTTAGTAATTACACACCAATTTTGGGTACTGTTTTTTCTGGCGCAAATAATCAGAGGGTTGGGGTATGCTACCACCCCCCTTCACACGCTACTAGCAGCTGTCGATTAGGCAGCAAAGCAAATATTGTTTCATATTAGGAGCCCGAGGACCATATGACTAAGTTTAGAGATTTATTTTAATGCATTGTACTCCAATAAAACGAAAATTATAATTCATAGGAAACATTATGATTAATGCAATACATACACATCACATTTAATTCTTTAGAATTTTTTAAATTATTAACTTTGAGATTTGAAAAGCTGTACCTGTACCTACATTAAATAACAGGATGGGAGCCCAATAAAATTATTTATCCCCGGGACATTCTTAGTTCCTCTCTATGGTCTTTTCGAACCCCGGAAATTCCTCTCCACCCACCTAGTTAACACTTCAACCATTTGCTTGCAAGATGGTACTTAGTGGATAAAAATTGCAGTCAGTCGCTATAGCAACTATAGTGGTGTTGCCAAGATAATAGGATGTTCACATTTCCCACAGCTTCTGTTTTCAATGTTTGGTTGTTTTTGTTTAGAATTAAATTGCAAATTTGTTAATACTATCACATAATTTGATTTTTAGTAAAGTGGATCGATGCACCAGAGTCATAAACTATGTTTATTTACATTACAAACACAAATCAGGCTTTTTAAATATGGTTAAGAATCATTTGACAAGGACAGCTCCATGAAGATTCTCTGTGAGGGGTTGTCGTGCAAAGCTTGCAGTTGCAGGATATTACATTAAAAAAGACAGACATTGTCTTTGAAATATTCACAAAACTTAAGGTATCAAATACAGAACTTATAATTCATACTGACATCAACTCCTAATGATCCCTCTGGTCATACAGTTCGCTATGCCCCATCGATGCCTCAGCCAGTGCGGGTGCATCAGTGGTGTAGCCAGGATTTGTGTATGGGGGGTGTTAAGAAGCATGGCCTCCCCCCCGTATTAAAGCGGTGGGTCCGGGGGTCCTCCCCCGAGAAAATTTGGATTTTAAGGTGTAAAATAGTGCTATTTTAGCTGTTTTCGGTACTTAAATTTAAATATTGTAATGGTAAAATTTTTATTAATTTTAATATGAAATTTGTTTGAGTGATGAATAAGAAATTAAATCAAGATTTGGTGCTAAGGGGGGTTTGAACCCCTAACCCCCCCCCCCCCCCGGTTAAACCCCTGGGGTGCATCGAGCATGTCCGAACACATGATTATAGTTAAGTGCAATGATGTGAAAGGCCCTGAGGCCATGATATCGATAACCTCCCGTGTGGCGACTGTGACATTGTATTATTCACAGGGGAAATGTATGTGTATCCTTAAGCCATCACATTTTCCAGTCAGTAGTTTGCATTACAGTATGTCCTACATTATGACGCCTTCTGCCTACTGCCGAGATAATATTAAGGGTGTGGTGTTGCTTTTGGGCGCCAACTAGCAATATTAACTACGTGCTAGTGCGTAGCCGAGACTCTTAGCTCAGGGCGTGACGTCGCCTCGTGGCCGGCAGGCGGTAGGGTTCGTTCCGCCAGTTACCCCCGGCTGTTTTAGCCACCAGGGACGCTATGCTACAGGCGTTGTAACAGATGTGCGGAGGCTCAATTTAGAGTGTTTTATTACAAGGTACGCTATACATGCGCTGCGTCGTGCATGGCCCGCTTACTGGGAGCGGGGCTCTACAGGCCACGTTTCTGATGGACTTGTGCCGCGCTACCCTAATGTTCCGTGCACACTTCACACTACACTAACCTTAAACAGTTCCGGAATTTAAGTAGGTAATACTATATTGAAGTTACACACAGTTTAGGGATCCACGTAACACAGGGAGTTCCGGTGATGAGCACAAATTAGGTAAGGCTATCGGTGAACTCAGGTCAACTAGCCGGGCTGTCCGTGAGGCTCGGAGCTGACGGGTTTAAAAACTCACGCAATTCCGGTAGAAACGACAAGGGCGGAGGTCAAGAGGCCCCGCGGGCGACCCGCGACTAGTCTCCTTGGAGGACGGTGATCAACTGGCGATGGCTATGGCGTCCGCACGACTCCCAAGCCTCGCTCCCGTGAAAACGTGTCGTGTGCAAAAGTAATCCCGGGCCATGCGCGCCGCCTGATCGCGCTAAAGTCCATAATTACAATAACATTTAACCATAGCCGTTACTCAATTAAGATTGTTTTCAAGAGAGCTGAAAGTTAATTACAATGTCTAGATAATGAGGTCACCTCATGGTACCCCCGTAGTCGACTATCGTGCGGGCGACAGTCGATTAGGCGGGGCAGCTTATGTTCGAGGCGTTGCACCACCCTGCACCCTGGTGTGTTCACGTCGCACACGCTCGGGGCGAGGCGGCGACGAGCCATAGCGGTCTGTGCGGATTCGAGGAGCACTAAAGGTTGGCGTCAATTTATTTATTTCTAAACAATTTATCAATATAATGAAATGTTCTGAATTTAAACTACTTTTAAAAATAAAACCTATAGTGTTTATTATTGCAAATCTTAGCCTGCGTTATTCCTACCATTACCAAACACACGCAGGAAGCATGGCGCAGGTGGCTTGGAGCTGCCAAGACCACAGCTGTCGCTATTTACCCAGGGCCGGGGCCAGATGCCTGTGCGCACGATGAGGTCTTTACCATATTGCCTCCACCGAACTTAGATTCGATAGAGTATGTCGTTTGGAATACGTTTCCATCGAACCCGTGACCAATCACTATCCGACGTTATTTAAAGAATGTGTGTTCATCAGGTCGTTTAAAATAGATTAAAATTACCAGAATACAGTAAAGTGTGCTCATAAAAAATTACACAACAGGTTTTCACAGATGATCAGAGGGTAGAAACACGGCATGCCATCTTTGTGATTAGTTTCGTTCAGAACATGGCAGCGAAGAAAAACAAATTTGTAGAGATGTGTAAATTCTCTGGCCTCATACTCACTTCTTCCTTATGCCGAACAAGCTATGACGTTTTATTAGTGCATAATACAAGGAGAATGACCGGATACAGTCCCCCCCCCCCCCCCGTTTTTTTTACGATCATACATAGTGACAGCTCAGGCAATGATACATTCTTTACCCAAGTGCACATAAACACTGGGTGGCAAGTAAATACTTGCTTGTATGCACCTGTCTTACAAAGGTTGCAGTGAGACTGTTCTCACCAGCTGGCAACATCATGGCTTGTAGAAGTCTACTAGTGCAAAAATATGTAGAGCATGTTTTTCTCTATAAAATTTTAATTAACTGATATATAGAGACATGTCTTTTGACGGGACGTCTAATAAATTGATGAACGCCGGCTGCACGCATGAAAGTGTCCAGTTACGCACATTACACTCATTGCACACTTGCGCCGCATCTATCTCTCTTCCACTCGATTGGAACAACCATCGATTTGACTTTTTCGAGGCACATTAAACTTTAAACACTCCCATTCGTTTCCTACTTTTCCTATCATCGTCCTATCCTTAACAGAATAACACAGATTGGAAGAAGTTAAATAGCAAACATGTATAATAGTTATAGTTAAAATAATCTTTTTGTTAAAGTAATAAACATATTTGAATTAATGAGTGCAAATAAAAGTAAATTTATCAATTAAATTGTAGATTTCATTTCACTCCTTTGTATCCATACAAAATAGTGATAATTCAACAAAAATGATTCTATTTATTCATAAAAGTATGCAATCATTTCATCAATGTTTTGTTGTCACGTTAAACTATCGTCCGTCAACCAACTTTACAACCAATTTTTTTTTAAATAAAAATAATTCAAAAACCTTTAAATTTTGAATGCCAAATTTTTTCTGTGACAAATTTTTACACAGAAGGGAAATAAAACATTGTAGTATAGGTTAATCTTTTTTGGAGCATTGCTCACCAACAAAAATGTATTAATATTAATGAAGTTAAACAATTTTGGTGTGTAAAATTGTGTTAATTATTATTTCTGTTAGAATGTAAAGTCTACTAATTGCAATTTTTTGTTAGTTCATATCATATAAATTCCAAAGTTCATTAACTCTGATTGAGAGATAACCCCCCAATCATAAAAGTCAAGGTCCCAAGAAAAGTTAACCCACCCCTTCCCTTTCCTAGTACGTAGTCACTAAACAGCACAAATTAAAGTTTTTCCCCTACCCACATTTATTCAATATAAAAAATAGAATCTTTCTAACTTTCAAAGATTTTTACCCAATGAAAAGTACTTAACCTAAATTAATGTTGAAATAATGTGCTACTATGTAGTTATAATAAGACAACCCACAATTTGATGTGGTCTTTCAACAAAAGTCTTATTTTCAGAATATGCTCACTGTAAATATTTTTACATTGCAGCGGTAACCTGTGATGTTACCATGATTCATTACAAGAACTTTTAATTCAATATGTTTATAAATTTTTTTTTAAATAGTTTATCAGAATTTTTCTAAGAACATGAATCAAATAAAAATTCATTAACAGTATTTTAAGGTGACTTGTAAACATAGGTAACTATCAAGCTATTAAAAAGAGACCGATTCATCCCAATAAGAAAATATGAAATATGTTAAATTAATTAATTTCCATAGCTGTATTCATTCCCCTTGCAATAAGCTGCAAATTCATGCATATTTAAGAGGAGTCTCGTGACATTTATTAATGTTTTATTATACAGTAATAGATACACATAAAACACATGGTTCTGGTCAAAAGTTAAGATCTTGGCCTTTCTTTCTTCTCCTTGTACAGAGCAAGCAGGGACACGTTTGCTACCTTCACGACCTTGAAACGCACACCTGCAACATACACAAATGTGGTCAGCATGCAGAATGGCCCAAGAGAGCATGGACAGATTGAATCGCTGCTCACCAACCAAACAATATGAAAACATTAAAAGAGTACTGTGAAATTGTTTAACTGACCAAATACCGTATTGGCCCGAATATAAGGCGACCTGTAGTTTCAGGAGGCCAAACAAATGTAAAAATAATTTTGGTAGAAATTAATGTGAAAATTCATAAGACACATTTTGTGTTGATAAATCCTTTTTGCATTTTGTATAACAATTTATTTTTATCACATTAGATATTAAAAAAAAGTTTGAATAGCCTACCCTAAAAGTCAAAAGAAAACAATTAGAAAATATTTACATTTTTAAGTATTACACTAGAAATTTTTTTGTATGTTCACTCTAATGGAGATGCATCATTGTCATCTTCAGAGCTCCTTTCTTCCTCTGAAGTACCACTTGCATCTTCAGACACATCCTGCCACAGGCAGTCATCTTCAGTTCCATTTAGATCATTGGAAATACAGCACTTTTTGAAGCCTTTGACAATGATCTCGGAAGTAATGCTCTGCCATGCTGTCGAGATCCAAGCACAGAGGTGACAGATGGTTTTTTTATTTTACCCGATGGGGTCAATGGATGGTTGTCACAGAACAGCCAGTCATTGTACAAGAATCTCATTTTGTCTTTGAAAGGCTTGTTTACTACAACATCTAATACCTGCAGTTGAGATGTCATCCCACCTGGTATTATCACCAAGTCTGTCTTCTCCTTCTGCAAAGAAGCCTTCACCTCTGGAGTAACATGGCCACGGAAAGAGTCTAAAACAAGCATGGCTCTTTGGCCCAGTAGTACTCCAGGTCTCCTGCACCATACACACTTAATCCAGTCTTGGACCATGGCAGAGTCCATCCATCCCTTCTCTTGAACTCTAAGGATGAAATTTGGTGGCTTTTCCTCGGCATTGTTTTCCTTTTCAAAATGATGTAAGGCGGCAGCTTCCTTCCATCTGCTAATACAGTTAGCATAAGTGTCACCCTTTGTTTTTCATTTCCTGTTGACAGTGTACACACAGACTTTGCCCCAACATTGTCTACTGTTGTTGACCCTGGCATGTCAAAATATACTGCTGTCTGGTCAGCATTTCCTATTTGAGATAGGAGATATTAGTGTTCCTTCCGCAATTTAATAATGTACCTTTGGAAGGATATCAGTTTCTCGTCAAAATTACCAGGCAGTTTTTGGCAAACAGATGTTGTGCGCTGCAGTGTCAGCCCAAACCTTCTCATCATTCTTCAACATCAACCAATACTGGCCTTGAACTCGGCTCTCGGAACACCTAATTCTGCTGCCACTTCAATGGCTTTCATTACCATCATTTCTCGTGTGACTGGTTTTCCTTCGTCACGTTTTGCTTTCACAAAGAAAGCAACGCGCTCATCGACTTCGGAATGACGTCCATTTTTTGGTCCTCGAAACTCCTTTCGTGTTGAATGAGCACTTCGCAGCCTGTCGTAATCCTTACGCCACCGCCGGACATTGTTTTCTGTGACGCTGTACTTCCGTGCAGCGGCACAATTGTTCATCCATACAGCCTCGTTTACCACCAACACTTTGAAGTTCGCATCATAACTTCTCCTACAACCAGTATTTATTTGTCTAGAGCTCGTTCCCCGCTGTTCCACCGATGTGTGATTGTTCATTTTTCACAGTTTACTGTATCTACAAAATTAAATTTTTTAAAATGGCAATTACAGTAGAGCTTCATTATAAAGAACACGAAGGGACCAAAATTATGGCAGTTTGTTATAATGAAGTTCTTTATACCGAAATCACAATGATTGCCTGTTTTGGGGTTTTGAACATAACTCGATCTTGTTAAAAAACAAAGTAGAAAATCTAATACCAATATGAGTGGTACAAGCATCAATTACTTTAACAGCTATACTTTGGGATCAAGATACATACTACATACATACATACTAGTATGTATATGTACAATACAGAAATACGTAGGTAAGTTGTTTGCCAAAGCAGTAAGCCTACCTTTGGAATCAAGACAAGCTGTTTGCAAAAATGCTGTAATAAATCAAAAATATAAAATTTAAAAGTTAGGAAATTTTTTTTTACATTTTATTGTCTTCCAAACTGGATCGCTGGGTGAGAATTGTGGATGTTGATTTGGAGATACCTAACTTTTTAGCCACATCAGTCTTTTTATTTTCTTTATCTACTGCTTTTAACATTTCAAGTCGTTTCCTAGAAGACATGTTCAGTAGTACGGTTTTTTTTAACTATAAAAACAAATGCACCCTACACATGTAAAAATAAGTTATACATGTAGTATAGCCACGTTTCTGGGAAGCCTACAACTCACGTAGTTTCGGTTCCCTGCAAGAATTTGCGAACTCACGTAGTTTCGGTTCCCTGCAAGAATTTGCGAAGATTTCCGAAGTTTTGCGTTTTGGTATTAACGCCACTTCAGCCGCTAAATCAGAAGATCAAGCATGTTGTGACTAACCTAACACAACCCTTCGATTTTTTTTAATTTCAATTTTTGAGAGAAATCCTAAGTTGCACGAACGTGCTAGGGAACTGAAACTATGTGAGTTGTAGGCTACCGCACGTTTCTCAAACAATAAACAAGAAAACGACCAGAGATGTGTGTGTAGAAATACTTTATGATGTAACACTTCGCATCAGTTAAACACGTGCGAGCATAGAACAAAGAGTAATGTCAGCGAACACCACAATGCAGCGCTTTAGTCGCTACACTAGTTTTGTGCATTAATTTCAACACTAGTCCATTGCAGTCATCTATGGCGCGTATCAAAATAAATAAGATGGCAGTTTGTGGGTGAATGGCGACGATTTTATCCTTTTGTCGTTTACCGTGCCGAGCAGAAAAGTGTTCGTTCAAATGAATATTTATAGAATATTTAAAAAATTTCAACGAGAAAATCTTACTAGTGAAATTTTTTTACGTTATGTTATATGGACGTCTGACGGGACCAAAGGCATAGTTCGTAGTAATGAATTGTTCGCTCTAATTAAGTTCGTTAAAACGGTGTTTTACAGTACTCTTAAAATAAGGCATTAGTATTGTGTTAAACGTAACAAAGTAACCAAAGAATGCAGCTTGCCGGAACAAAACAAGTGGCTAACTGCCATGGTGAAGCATATGGCCATGAATAACTTTGGTGACATGACCGCGAATATTTGTCCATATTACTCTCTGACAGAGTCTCTGTCCTATGAATTTTAAAGAATAATCTGTGATAATTATGTTGTTTGAAAGGTTTTACATAAAGAGTGGATTATTAAAATAGCTTTTGAAGCAACGTACAAAATTCTTGTAAATATATCGTCTTCATGTGTGTTCGGCAATGTTCGTTTTACAACAAAGAAATATTGTGGAAAGACAGTTGGCAGCCGTGAATTTCCAAACATTACATCCAAAATGTTCTAACATTTTCTGTTTGTAAATGTAAACAATCGTTGTGAAAATAGCTGTGATATTTTAGTACAAATATTTCAGGTAAAAAATCTGAAAATAAATTACCGTAAATGTTAAAACACGCGATTGTACACAAAGTACAAATATGAATTGTGTAATAAAAGGTAGCCATTTTGAGATGCTTCAACATTCACATTTTTACTCAAGAACAAATATTTTAATTTTCAACTTTAAACGATTGTGAATTACTGCAATATTGGGCGGATTTATCGTTTTCCCCGTGAGGTAACGAAGTTTTAGTTAATATAAAAAATTGTGAACATTTTGTTTAACAATGTTTCTATTGTAGCTTTCAGCTTGGAACTAAAGTTTGCGGTTCTGACGTCTTGGGTGCGAAAATAAGGCGACCTCCAATTTTCGCATATCTTGTTTATGTAAAAATGGTCGCCTTATATTCGGACCAATACGGTAGGTTGCTACCTAAAAAAACACTGTGAACAGTTGGTTAGGTTAAGTTCCCTAGGTACATATTAGAATGGTAATTCTTGATTTTACAGTACAATTAATTTAGCTAACCAAACCTAACTATTCACACGAGGGGGGACCAAAATAATAACAGGAATCACAATGTTTTGCATCATGTACATGTAGCACCAGTTCTCCCGAGTGAGTCTACCACCAAGTGGCGTCACCCATAGTTTTGCATGTATCTTTAGCATACTCTTAACAAAGCAGGACATGAATTATTAAATTTAATTTGGGTGGTTTAATCTCAAAATGTTATATATTATTTACTTAAATGTACGGCTAATGTATTTAGACATTTATAGTAATACCATATAACAATTTTAATGACAGTAGCATCTTGATTAAAATACGCTCTTATTGAAAAAGTGAATTTGAATAGCACTTTTAGATTAGTGCTCTGTTTTACTGGAACAAATTAGGGTGTTACTTTAAGGGGCATCTGTTACAATGTCGGACTAGATAGTAGGGATAAAAATAATAATAATTATTTTTTTAAACTTTGCTTGAACAGTGTTTTTTGGTTATCTGTGGACCTCTTGTAAGTCATTATCCGGGATAATTGGGAATCTACTGTATATCTAAGCCTTATTTATATAGTCTCAAAAAGAAAGCAAAGCTAGTTGGACATAACGGAACAAAGCTCACCAGGAATATCACCAACAGCATGCCCTTTACGGCCAAAACCTGCCACCAGAACTTCGTCGTTCTCTTCTATGTAGTTGAGGCAGCCATCGCGTGGGACGAAAGCAGTGATCTTCTTGCCGTTCTTAATCAGCTGAACCCTGACACACTTGCGAATGGCAGAGTTTGGCTGCTTCGCTTCCACACCTCTGCACACAAAGATTTTGATGTCATCTAACTTTTTTTACATGTGCCAAAAATTTACAAAATATGCATAGCAATTTTTATGATAACACAATACTAATGTAACTGACCTAACTCAATGTTCACATTTTTTTTTGCAATATTCAAAAAGTAGTTAACTGAAACACCCGAAACTGTTAATTACTGGTAATTACATTAAATATTGCAATTCAAATTTTGTTTAGTAAAAAACAAATTATATATTATTTTAATTATAGAAATAGCTACAGAATACGGTAAATATTTACTTGGGCGGTATTTCCGAAAAAAAATTTTAAAAATCCGAAAATACCTTTATTTTATGCTCTTCAACTTCCTCTTTTCATTAAAATCGGCGGAGATTAGAAATTCCAAATACTTTAGGAGATATCGAATTTTTAAATTTCTTCATATGTAGTTGAGCGGTATTTGCGAAAAAAAATGTTAAAAATCCGAAAATACCTTTATTATATGCTCTTCAAATTCCTCTTTTCATTAAAAGCGGCGGAGATTAGAAATTCCAAATACTTTAGGAGATATCGAATTTTTTAATTTCAGCACAAAACCAGCGCATTCCTGTGGCGTGCGTGCACATTGTTTCTTGTTTACGTACGAGTATCTATTTTTTATTGGATAATGATGTCACGTGATTGTTCGTGATAGGCCAGAATTCAAATGAACTAATATGTGATTATTTAGTTCAATTATTGTTTAAAACGGTGTTTAATTACCGCCTCCAACTTAAGTGAGCTTTTAACGTTTCTAATTTTAAAGTCTTATTTGTTATTTTGATATTGTTGCGCAAGTAATAAATAACAAAAAAATTTACGTGAGTTGTTACTGTACATCCTTTGTTACGGGTTTGTTAGGTAAGGTCAGTTACATTATAAATAATTTAAAACTAAAGAATAATTAAAATTAATTCACATTATTTTTAATATCACCTTAGTTTGAAAGTATTTATAATGTAACTGACCTGACCTAATCGACCATTTTAGTTTACTGTTCACCGTCTGTCCGGGTTTGTTTGGTCAGGTCAGTTACATTATAAATATTTTAAAACTAAACAGCCATTAAAATTAATTCACAAAATAATTTTTAATGTCGGCTTAGTTTGAAAGTATTAATAATGTAACTGACCTGACCTAATCAACCATTTTATTAATTACACATTCACGATTCACGTATTTACGAACACACGGCAAAATAACAAAAATGGCGCCACTCGAATGGTTCCACAGGTCTTGTATTGCAAAATTAAAAAATTAGATATCTCCTAAAGTATTTGGAATTTCTTATCTCTGCCGCTTTTAATGAAAAGAGGAAGTTGAAGAGCATATGATAAAGGTATTTTCGGATTTTTAACATTTATTTTCGCAAATACCGCTCAACTACATATGATGAAATTTAAAAAATCGATATCTCCTAAAGTATTTGGAATTTCTTACCTCCGCCACTTTTAATGAAAAGAGGAAGTTGAAGAGCATAAAATAAAGGTATTTTCGGATGTTTAACATTTTTTTTTTCGGAAATACCGCCCAAGTAAATATTTACCCATAATACAATATAAAAACCTATCCAATATACCAATCTTCACAGTAATAAATATAGTGAGGAATTAGAATTATACTTCAAAGCATAGCCAGAGCTGTTTTAAAAAAGGTATTTTTAATGTCAGTATGTTAGGCCGGCACCAGAACAGTTTTGGCCCCAATGCTGATATACAAAATGATTAGGAAGAAAGTAAGGATATAAAAGAATGCATTTTAAAATGTTTGTGTCTTTGTTTGATGTGCCCATGCTCAATATTTACCCTTAAATATTTTTTAATTTACCTTAATCAGTAACTTCTTTCAAAATTAACACTGACTGGTAATACACACACACTGCAGCCAACCTCCAGGAAAATCCACCAATAATAACATTTATGCAAGCAATAAAACACATGTAAAATGAACTTGGTATACAGTTTACATCAAATACTAGACTTCACAAAATAATTAATCCTCACTCATTCACAGTAACTTAAGTAGTTTAAAAATTACGTAAGTTTTAAAAAGCTAAAGTTTCAGTATTCATATTAATTTTGAATACTTGAAAAAACCTTTAACTGCTTATTACATTAGCTACATAAACTGTTTAAGTAAAATTTACCCAATGGAACGCTGATGCACACAATAGTTCATATTCAAGTTTCTCTCCTTCCGTAATAAATAACTCTCTGTGAATCAGTTAACTCAATGTCTAAATAAGTAATAAATCAATATAATGTATCCAAGTTAATCCACTGATCCTAAGTCTAGTGATCCTGTGATAGATGATTCTTGACTCAAAGGAATATCACAATACAAACAAATTATGAAATAGGTCTTAAGCAAAATTTTTTTATATGCATTTTTGCATCATAATAAATTGCAAAAACACAAGTTTTTGTTTATGCCCACGACATTTCGACGTAATAAATTAAAACATCACGCATTATGTACCACAGGACCATACCATCAGGATCAAGGTAAAAAAATTGGATACATTATGCATAACTGAAAGGCTTAGAGACCCCCATAGGGTTAGGCGACTGTAAACATGATCATTCGAGTACACTTACACCTTCTCCAGAACAATGCCCTTAGCGTGGGACGCCCCTCCGAAAGGATTGGCCTTCCACCTGGTCCCCAAATGAGCTTTCTTATAGTCATTGTCGGCCCACCGCTGCTCCCGCCGGTGATTCACGTGCTTACGCGCTGTCCTCAACCCACGAGGCTTACCTGAACAAGAATAATTACAAGCATGAACTTCTGGTGAGAGCATGTGCAGTGACGCTAAACCATACATTTCAAAGTTGAATATTTGTGTACCAAAAATACTAAACAATACTGAGAAGTCCACACCAAGACGGATTAATAGAACTCAGTACATGACTTAAAAAATAAAAATCTAATTTATACAACACACACGTGCACACAAATTGAAACAAGTACGGCAAGAATAATTACGACCATAAACTGTTACGTCACTGACTTAAAAACTAAAAGAATGGAAAATAAACAATGTCAGAATAACTATTAAAGAAATGCGTTATGAATAATACGAACAATAAAGTCAGCAATATTAAGAACTCAAGAGTACATACCCATTTTCACGTACTACACAACAAGCATTCACTGTAACAGGAAGGAAGTGTTATTTCGTCGTGAGTTTGTTACCAACATAGCCAAAGATTGAAAACTCAAGAGGTTATAATAATAAAGTATTATATCAAAATATATAAACACATATAAATAAAAAATGAAACCTTAATTGTTAACAAAATAAGTCGAGTTATTTATATAAATATAAATATCAATTTTTAATAAAGTTTCTCAAATTAAGAAGCTAATATTTTTTTTCATCAATAAACATTAAAGCACTTAATCATCTTTGAATAATTTTTATTAATGGCTTGAAAATACCTGGTAGATTACTGTGTATATTCAACCACTAAATGTAGATCTTAGACTACGCGCTCAAACTATGCAGTAGAAAATTCTTGTCATTCATAAAAAAAACTTATAGGCTAATAAAACTATCAAAATCGTGTATCATAGTAGAAGCAGCTGGTAGTCTGTTTTGATTACAATATATCATATTGCTTTGCTTACCGAAGTTTCAGTGCAATTGATTAGTCTTTGATACCTATTTCAAATTTCATTACTGGTCTATTTTAATATGATCACACAGTATCGTCGTCATCAGACGAAACGTACCCTAAACTCAGGAATTTCAGTTAATACAGGCCGAAGACTTTCGTTGCCCTACCTGTAGATCATCTTAATGTAATGGCTTTTAGTGTTTCCTGCTTTACCATGTAGTGTTTCTAAAACTGGTGGATTACGCCAAAATGTGTGTCACCCATATTAATTTTTTCTCTTGACTACTTCCCTCCCCTCACCAAAGTCTGTGTTTTCCTATTATATAGAAGCTTTAGCCTAGAGTATTTGTGTCGGATAGAGGTGGGTCGCAGAGTATCAACCTGATACATTGTCACTGATACGCGCCTGTATCAGGAACGGCAAACAAGTACACTATTAAAGTATCAAGTACTTTAGTAACAGTGTAGAATTCACCTTGAACAACACCACGGCCAATGTGCGCAGAACCCGATCGCAGATGACGGTCACTTGGGCGGAGCTTGTAAAAAGGGGAGGGAGCGGCATGACGAATAAGGGATAAAGAAGGGAAAGAATGTAGGGGAGGAAGCGCAGGGGAAGGCGTTGAAGGAGAGGCGCAGAGCGAAATTGTTACAAGTCGTTTTGTTTATTGACCTACTTCAAAGTACACTCAGTGCGCAGTGCGTGTTTCTTGCGAAGACTGAAGACTCTAGTTAGTATGCTAATAGCGATACAAGACCAAGGACACTGGTTCTAGATCCATCATCCTTAGGTGATAGATATGTGGATCCACGATCTACGGAGCAAAGCTAAAACACCGTCACGTTCAATAATAAAACTAATGAAATTTTAATATTAAAAAGATATAATATTTATATTTGTGCACTTAACAACTATGAAAATGCAAATAAATTCTCAGTTAACCCTAATAAAAGATATAATCAACAACATATTATGGACTTTCTTTTTTTGAAAACAATTAGTAACTAGTGTTTTCATACATTAAAAATTTAAGATTTTATAAAAAATAAAAAAACAGATAGGTACATTTGAGTTACATCAGGCAGATAGCAGTGCCAATATCGATAAAAAAAAACACTTTGCAAGTTCAGTCACTATTTAACAAATAGTATTGCATTATAACTCAGTTTTTGTTTACACAAATTACACTTAGCAAACTCATTATTTTCCGTGAAAAAATTCCACACAAATGAAGTCTTTTTCCTGCACTTACCTATTCCTTATTTCACTATAAAGATACTAACTACAGAGCATGACAGCCCGCAACAATGTACGTGGTAATAGATGGCCAGGACGAACTGCAGTGAATGTTGAACTGATTGATACTGGCTGTATTTAGGCGGGCATGTGCGTAACAGAGGTAGATAATTACCAGGCGTGATAAATAATGTATCAGAGACACCCCTTTTTACGCTGGTGATGACGGCACGGAGGAGGTGTAACCTGTAACGAGAATGCTGATACCTTGTTGCTCCCTGGGACCGCTACTGCTCTATCTGATACAAAAATATCAGATATTTGTAACTAGTACTTAACTGTATCAGTATCAGGTATGAACTGATACCTAAAATTGCTGTAACAACCCACCTCTAGTGTCGGGTATTATCTGCAGGACAGTCGAAAGAAACTAAGGGCATGAGCCAAAACTATTTGTCAGGCCCCAACCACATTTCTTAATGTACAAATCTGCAAACAATACATTAGAAAATTCTAATTACTGTACAGATTACGGTGGTCATAACTGTAAACATAAATTTCATATATCAAATAACTTTAAGGTTTTAAACTATTCTAATGTCAATAGACTTGAATCGGGGCCAACTCAAGAATATACCGTCAGTTGGGGTAACATTGGCCCTTTGAGGTTAACTTTGGCCCAAGACAAAAAAAATGTTAAACCATATTACAACTCTTCCAAATATTTATTAGATGTGATGATTCATATGTTATTAAATAGATAGCAGCACTAGGTCGAATAATTGGTACGTTTTTGAGCAGTTCATAATTCTGCCACTGCAGCAGCACTAGTTTCTCTGAATGATCAGCTTGCCGTCGTCTGGGGTCTCGGGCTCGAGTCCCGGTGTGGCTCCTAGTGGGAAAAGGCGGTTCTTGATACGTATTGTCCGGGTGGGCGCCAGACTAGCTCGGTTCTAGTCGTGAGTTTGGGGTCGTGGATGTATGTGCCCCTGCATGGCCCACTAGGGCCGGCGGCGGTGTTGCGTGAGATGATGTTTAAATAAGAGACGTGGAGTTGAGGTGGTGGTGTCGTACCTTTTATTCATAGGAGCGAGTCGTACACAATACAACACTCTACAGAGGTCCCCGGGGGGGGGGGGGTTTTACTCGTTATTCCGTGGCGCCGTATTGTTTGTGTTCCGCGTTACGTGGGCCTCGGACGCTGTTACGTCTCATACGTCTCACTGGTTACGCGGGTAACGTAATTTCGTAACACAAAGGCGGGACACAAAAGTACACTGAATTAAGGGGGTGCGCACAAGTTACGTGGCACTCGTTACTCGGGTAACGTAAGTTAGTAATACAAAATACGGGACACAAAAATACACTGAATTAAGGGGGCGCGCACAAGTTACGTGGCACTCGTTACTCGGGTAACGTAAGTTAGTAATACAAAATACGGGACACAAAAATACACTGAATTAAGGGGGCGCGCACAAGTTACGTGGCACTCGTTACTCGGGTAACGTAAGTTAGTAATACAAAATACGGGACACAAAAATACACTGAGTTAAGGGGTGGGTGGTTGGAGACGGCCAATCCCGTATACGAATGTCTCTGCGCGGGTGTTGTGCCCACCGTGGTGAAACACGCACCGCAATTAAGTTTGTCCAAGCTCCCTTGCGGGTTTGTGGTCAGCACCGTGCGCGTGACCTTAAGTAAAGTTCTGTGAGTTGCGGGAGGCGGCCCGTGCCGTATACTGAAGATCAACCCCGCTGGCCAAGTGTGGTGCGGGGTGTCTTTAAACTGATGCGGTCGTATTAGGTCCTGGACCGAAAAAGGGGGACCGGGTACTCACGGAGAGGTTAAGTAAAAAAAGGGGTTCTGTTAATTAGTGACTATATTTACCGGACGTTACTTTCGATGAAGACAAAGGTTGTTGCCCCTCCGTGGGACGTAGGTCCGCCCCGGTCCGGGAGCTGTGCTGAACTGCCGAACTGGCATGGCGTCCGAGGGAGGCTCGGCCTCCCTTGCGCCAGGTTTGACCTCATTACGCTAGACTCTAAATGGGTGTGTCTGGAAGAGACTTTATTGTCGCTAAAATCCTAATTTAATGTTCCAGGAGGAATGGGTACGGTTCTTCTCTTGTCTACTCAGGTTTTCGCGGGTTTGCCTTTAATCGCTGTTCGGCTCGCCTGACTCGGGTGGGCCATGGCCAGGGGTGTGTTCCGTTAGCGGGAGCGTATAGTGGCGGGTGCAGGTCGGGCTCTGGGGTGGTCGTCGGCCGGACGACGTCAAACTGTTAGTGTAAATATAAGGTCTTCCAACTTCATATTCTGCAAAGTGTGAATAATACACCAGAAGTTTGGTGAGTACTGCCTGTTATTCCTTTATTCCAGTAGAAACACACAATAATTAACACATATTTGATGTATTATTTGATTAGTTATAATACGAGGGTTATTTTTTTTCAACCTCCGATCGGCTGTAATAAAAAAACGGGAATGAATTGGGAAATTATTTTAATGTCAAAAGAAACGTACATCTTTACTCTATTTTTCCACATAATCACCGTGCAGATTGAGGCATTTGTCGTACCGATGCACCAGCTTTCCAATACCCATAGACAAAAACGTTTGATTACAGTTTCATTTCTCCATGGCATGCCCATTAATCGATACCCTAATCGCTCGTACACGAATCGACACGTCTCGTAGTGTTTACCCCCTTCCACCAACCATGTGGAGTGGCCAACTCACACCTCAGTTGAAGCTTGGTTATGGAAATGTCAAGATGGCTGCAACGATAAACTGTACGGCAAAATGCGAGCAGCGTGGAGTCATCCGTTTCTTACAGGCAGAAGGGCACACCAATGATGAACTGCAGAGCACTGTTAAAACGTGGCTGAATAGGCAGGAGGCATCATTTTATGCAGAGGGTATTGGAAAGCTGGTGCATCGGTACGACAAATGCCTCAATCTGCACGGTGATTATGTGGAAAAATAGAGTAAAGATGAACGTTTCTTTTGACATTAAAATAATTTCCCAATTCATTCCCGTTTTTTTATTACAGCCGATCGGAGGTTGAAAAAAAAAATAACCCTCGGACGTTGGTAGGTATTTATCTGGGTGTTTTTTTTTTATAGGTTATGGGGTAACTTTGGCCCAAGTGTTTTTAGGTTAACTTCCGTGGTGTTTATGTTATTGGATGTTTTGGGTGTTTTATATTTGTAATGTAGTATGAAAACTTATCATTGCAGACATAAACGAGAGCTGTGGCCTAATGCAAATATTTTTTTTTTTTTTTTTTTTTTTTGTATTTCAGAGGGATAATGCCCAGGACTTACAAGAGGAAACTGGGTACCAGATCTTATGCAAATTACACTGATGACAAATTACAAGAATGTTTAGAAGCTATTCGTTCTAAACAAATGTCTCAACATGTTGCAGCAGCACATTATGGAATTCCAAGATCTACTGTCAAAAATAAGTTGGGTGGCAAACATACAGCAAAGGTAGGTCGTGCACGGTTGTTTACCAATGAAGAAGAACTTGCTTTTGAACATCATCTCATAAAATTGTGTGATTTTGGATTCCCAGTCACTGAATTAGATTTCCGTCTATCTGTCAAAGGTTATTTAGACAAAAAGGGAGTCACTATTTCTATGTTTAAAGGCAATCTTCCAGGATATGAGTGAGTAAAATCGTTTTTGAAACGCCATCCTGCCCTCTCAGTTCGAATGAGTTCGAACATAAAAAAAATAAGAGCACAAGTGAATGAAGCTGATATTCACGATTATATGGATAATCTAGCCAGTGCCATAAAGGATGTTCCACCAAGTCGTATTTGGAACTACGACCAAACTAATTTAGTGACGATCCAGGCAATAAGAAAGTCATTTGCAAACGAGGAGCTAAATATATTGAAAACATATGCAACTTTAGTAAAAGCTCCATGTCTATCATGATTTGTGGCAATGCTGCGGGGAAAACCTTGGCACCATACTGCCGTCGTCCCGGTAACGGAGGCTGCGTTAGCGGGTGAGCCTAGTAGGGAAGTCGGCTGGTATACTGTTCGGTCCGGATGGGCGCCAGGCTTGCTTGCAGCTAGGCCACGGTGGGTGTGGGTCGTCAGCCCCTGTGCAGCTCACTAGGCTCGCCGGCGGTGCGGAGTTCGCGTCCGGAAAACACTCACATATCTCACTATTCGCGTCTCACGTCTCGCGGTCTCACATCTCCCGGAGTCTCACAGGGTTACACTTCTGTCCTTGGTCGCGCGCGGGCGAAGACTGACTAGTGATGGTGACTGCGTGGAGGAGGGGTGTGAGGGTGCATTTCGCCAGCGGGGCTGGTGCTGGCGGGGTGAGGACCGGGCTTTACTGCCCACGGAGGTACGATGTCAATACATTGTCTACAAAGCTGAGCACATTTGGTCAACTTGGACTGAAGATGGTCCAGAAAATGCCCGTTATAATTGGACCAAAAGTGGGTGGTTCGATGGAACTACATTTGAAGATTGGTTCGAATCACAATTCCTTCCTGAATTAAGGCATGAAGATGGACCGGTTGTCATGATTGGTGACAATCTGTCCTCTCACATTAACATGAGAGTTTTACAGTTGTGTGAAGACAAACTCATCTAACACAGCCATTAGATGTAGCATTTTTTGGGTCAATGAAAAGACTTTGGCGGGAGATCTTAAGAAAATGGAAAGAATCCAAGTCAAGTTCTAAGTTTCCTACCATCCCAAAAGATCTATTTCCATCATTGCTGAAAGAACTTATGAATGGCTTGAATGAGAAAAATAAACAAAATATAGTCTCTGGCTTTGAAAAATGTGGGATTTGCCCTTTCAACAGGCAAAAGATTGTTGATCGATTGCCTAATAAGCTGACAGATGTGGATGTAAGCATTGTTGGAGAGGCCTTTTTAGAGTAACTGGAGAACAAGCGAGCTGAATTTGTGACTTCCTCTAGCACTTCTAAGAAAAGGAGGAAGAAGTTAGAGGTGCCTGCTGGGAAAAGCATTTCTGTCAAAGACCTTGCAGTACCGGTAGCTCAAGCTGAACCTGGACCATCTTCAAAAACCAAAACAACTCGAAAGAGGCAAAGGAAGGATTTATATCCAAATTGTGACGAAGTACAGTCGTTATCAGATGGCTTGAATGAATATATTTCTGACAATGAAGTTTCAACAAATATAATGACAGGTAGTGCGACTGAAAATTTAGACATAAAGAACTGTGATGTGGACAATTTTGTGGCTGTACTCTACAATGGAGACAAATACCCAGGAATAATCACCAGAATTACACCAGAAGGGCCAGTTGTTGACTGTATGGAAAAGGGACTAAAGTTTTGGCGTTGGCCTACGAAAAAAGATTCACAAATGTATCACTGGAAAAATGTGTTGACAATGCTCAAGCCACCTAAAAAAATTTCAAAACGAAACCAATTTTCTGTCCCTGAACTTGACCGTTTTGTTTAATGACATGAAATGTTACTGTAGAATAGGTTATGAGTGATTTAATGATCTTAATTTTAAGTTAATATGTTCAATTTATGTTTATTTAACTTTTTTATTTACATTGTATTTTTATTAGCTCATAAATATGACAAACCAATGTTATTATGTCATATAAATGTTTGTTACAAATATAACATTAGCCCAAACTATTTTGTGCCTTGTTAACCATGGATTTATTGCCATGGGCCAAAGTTACCCCAAGTGAGGGCAACATTAGGCCAAAAATTTAAAAAAATTCTAGTTAATTAAATTGTTGACCATCAATGCAAAATATGCACTATTTCATAGTAAAAACAAAAAAAATTGTGGGCAAATTCTTTCTAAGCATTTTGTAATATAGTACTCGGAGTATACATAAATGTCAAAAAGTGGGCCAATGTTACCCCAACTGACGGTATATAAAAACAATTTTGTCCGTCCTGTTCCACTCTCCTTCCCGACGGCCGTGATTATATGTAAGTCAAAGTGTTTCATGTCAAGGACCAAACTAGCAAGCAATTTATTCAATATAATACAGAAGCAACAAAACTACACGTGCCACACCTATAGATCATCTATATATTATACCGTATTATAATTTATAGCCAGATGGCTTTTTAATTATTCCTGCTTTACTGTGTGGTGTATATATAACTGGTGGATTAGGAAGAAATATGCTAGCCTATATTAATTCTCTCTTTTATTATATACACAACATTATTTGAGAGCCCAGGTTTTGCCAGTACCTATACTAAACGACTGTCGCACCACAACATCTGTCAATGAGTATCTCGCTGCAAATTGTTATATTCCCCGCGAGTATATATTGCGTAACAAACGTCAGTCATTTGTAATAAGCTAGGATCAGGTCATGATAATGAAAAGAAAATGTATGAGCATGCAGCCTGATCCTGTCGGTGGTCGGGCGTGTTCCATCAGCAGGGTTGGTAGTTTTGGTAGGGTGGGACCGAGCTTCCAGGCCTCTCTGGAGATATCTAGGAGTAAAAATATTGTGTTTTTTTTAATCATCAACTAAAAAGTGGGAAACTATAAAGTGTAGTTACGAACCTCTGCCATGACTCAGTTGTTTTATTGTTATTTTTAATCTTTCGGTCTCTCATTAATAACATGAGGTAATAATCCACACAACACAGAAGTTAATGTGCTCTTCTGTAATGTTGATGTCGTTCTAAAAAGGCCATGCCACTCTGTCAAAGTTTCGCTTTTAACAGATTCCAATATAATTGCTAAAATAATGTTGGAGTATTGTGACAGAACCGAAAACATCTGTTTGACAAGTTGGATGACTTTGAGTTTCCATAAAATATTTTACATTAAGGGCGGTTTCTAAAATACAAGTTGGATGCAATCAGTCAATCGAAATCGTGCCTAGCGAAACTTCACAAAAGTCCGTTTACGTTACAAGAACCTTTAAAATGGCGAAGAACACATTAGCGATTAAATAAGTTATAAAGGCGAAATCACTAAAATATTATTTATAAGGAATTCGTGTTCTAAATATTTTTATGTGTAAATAGGAAATTATGTGCCTATAACTTAAAAAAAATAATCACTGAAAATTGGTTTAATTTTGTAACAAGCATTTTTATGAGTTAAATTTTAAGATGTTTTAAAAATTTTAAATTGCCCAAAAAGAAATTTAAGAGTTCAAAAATTCCATCCAGCATTGTGTTACAATATTTAATTATAAAATAAGATTAAAATTGAAATGTTATAAGTAGCTCAAACCCCCAAAAAAAATTTGATAGTGTGACATGATTTTAAACATTTATTTTTATTTATTTATTTTATTTATTTATAGTTGCGTTCCGTCGACCATGAATGAGCAATTGCTCAATGGTGTAGAACATGTCAGTATATACAATACAATACAAAATAAAAATTAAATCCATAACATAGTAAGATAAAAGTTATAAACAATATCATGATTAAATACACATATCACAATTAAAAGGGTATAGCATACATGTATTATACACATATATTATTAAAGTGGCCGTACACAAAGATATTTTAAACATAAACACACAAATATACACATAACATAACTATTTTATATATATATATACATATATCTATACATATATATATATATATATATATATATATATATATATATATATATATATATATATATATATATATATATATATACAATTCAGATGTTAACACACAAGTTATGATTATCAATACAATTTAAAAATTCATCAACAGAATAAAATGTTTTTGAGATGAGATATTTTTTTAATTTATATTTAAATTTTTTACTTTTACTTTTACATAGTTGTTTTAAAGTTAATGGAAGATTATTAAATAACTTCAAAGCAGTATTATATATGCCTTTCTGCTGTAAAGTAGTTCTTGCCCGAGTTATATGCAAGTCATCACATTTTTTAGTTTCGTATGGATGTATTGCTGAATTTGGCTTAAAAATATTCAGATTTTTATTTAAAAACACTAAAACTGAAAAGATATATTGACTTGGCAATGGGAGAATACATAGTTTATTAAAAAGTGGTTTGCATGAATCTCTTTGCTTGCTATTACAAATAATCCTTATGGCTTTTTTTTGTATTATAAAGACTTTAATAGCTTCCGAGCTATTTCCCCATGAAATTATACCATATTGCATTAGTGAGTGAAAATACCCGAAGTACATTAATTTCATAACCTCAACATCAACTTTCCCAACCATACAGCGAAGAGCAAAACATGCAGATGTTAGTTTATTACATAATACCTCTATGTTCTTTTTCCAATTTATTTTTTCATCAATTATTAATCCCAGAAATTTCGCATAATGAGACTGATGTAGATTTTTATTTAAACAAGAAATATTACTATCTTCATACATTTGGTTTCTTGTTATGAAGTTAACAAAATTTGTTTTATCAAAATTTAAAGTTAATTTATTAGACTTAAACCAAGAAATCATTAGTTTGAGTACATTTTCAGATTCCTCAATTAACTGGGTGCGAGACAGGTTTTGTATTATGATACTAGTATCATCTGCAAACAGAATAGCAGAAGCTCTTACATCAAGCATATGTGGTAAGTCATTAACATAAAAAAGAAAGAGCAAGGGACCTAATACCGATCCTTGAGGCACACCATGCTCTATACAACCTGAGCGAGAGACAAACTTTTTATTGGAACAGGTATCCACTAACATTACACTTTGTTGTCTGTAGTATAAATATGAGATTAGAAGTTTTTGAAGCTGACCAACAATACCATAAAAATCCAATTTTTTAATCAATATACTATGATTGACACAGTCAAAGGCTTTTGCTAGGTCACAAAATATACTAACTACATGAAGTTTATTATCTAATGCTGTTTGGATAGTATTTACAAGGTTGAATATAGCTTCATCAATAGATTTTTTCTTCCTAAAGCCAAACTGTGATGATGTTAATATTTGATATTGGTCTAAGTGATCAAGTAATCTCCTATAGATGACTTTTTCAAGGATCTTAGAAAATGTAGTCAATAACGAAATTGGCCTATAGTTTTCGATATTAGTTTTCTCACCTTTCTTATGTAATGGAATAATTACAGCGTATTTCATCCTATCAGGGAAGGTACCTGTAATTAAACAGATATTGCAAATTAAACTAAGAGGCTTAGATAATTGATCAGAACACTGCTTGATTATTTTACTACTAAGCTCATCATAACCATGAGAAGTTTTAGATTTCATGTTTTTTATGATTAAATTTATTTCATGAGGAGTTACAAGGGAAAATTGAATTTTAGGAAATTTTTTGGAAAAAGCATTTTGGACAAACTCTAAAGGGTCGTGAGAGGATTGAAGATTAGTTACTAAGTGATTTGCAACATTTAAAAAATGTTTATTGAAAGCATTAGAAATATCAACTGGGTTTTCAATAGTAGATTCTTTTAATTTTAGGGATATCTTATCATTTTTATTAGGATGTCTCGATACTTCTGTTTTAACAATATCCCATATAGATTTAATCTTGTTAGAAGAATTAGAGATAATTTTATGAAAATATTTACTTTTTGCTGCTAAGATTTTTTTATTAAGAATCTTACTATAATGTTTGTATAGCAGTTTGTCTTTGTCAAGATTAGATACCCTAGCTGTAGTATATAGGTTACGTTTAATTTTACAATCATTTCTTATTTCGTTAGTTATCCATGAATTTACCTTTCGCTGAGACGTGTTTACAGTTACTACACGGCAGCATGTCTCAAAGAATACTAAAACAGTGTTAAGAAAACAATTAAATTGAATGTTGGCATCATTTACTATTTCTAAGAAATCCCATGTTTCAGTTGCAAGTAATAATTTAAATTGCTCAATGGTTTCTTTATTTATTTGTCTGCGTGAATTTTTTATACAATTAGAATTATTTACTAATTTATGATGTAATTCTATAACTTGAGCATCATGGTCAGATATGCCATTCACAACAGAAGCTACCATAATTTTATCACTTTGAGATTTATCAATAAAAATATTGTCGATAGCAGTTTCAGTATTTTCACAAATCCTAGTTGCAAAATTAACAACAGAGATCAGATTAAAATAATTCATAAGAAGATTTAGTTGTGTTCTTTTGTTGCTATCAACAAGATAATTTACATTAAAATCTCCACATATAACAATATCTGTATTAGATGAAAACAATTCTGATAATAAACTTTCTAGTTTTTTTAGAAAAAGCTGAAAATTGCCAGAAGGAGCTCTATATACACACACTATAATAACAGATTTGTATGCAAAAGTAAATTGCACCGCACAACATTCAATCACTTTACTTTCACAGTAGCTAGAAAGATCAATACAATTATGAGGTGATCTGTAAAAATTTATTTGATGGAGAAAATTGGAAGTCATTTTCCGTCCAATACTACCCCTCTAACTTTATTTTCAACTAGCGACCCACCCCGGATTCGCGCGGGTGCAATGCTGATACTAATAATACTACAGAAACACGTGCGATCGCTGCTAATCATAAAGTGCTGTAGGGCGAAGCGCGGCCTTCGATGCGCTATTTATAGGCACGCGCCGCCGGCCCCCCGGCCTGTACCGCCGCAACCACTATGTCCCTGCATTTTAAATCTGTAATATCTTCGAAAATATTCATTTAAATTACATGATGTAAGGGCCATATTGATATATATATATTAAATGCACAATGTATTTAAGGTACTTAATTGGATAAGGATTAATGCTGTATTGCTTAAAATCGCTTCGTAAATAAGCCATTATTTCTCGTAAAAAGTAAAGGATAAAAAATGGTTATTGTGGGTTATCCCTAAGAGATAGACATATACCATCGCGGACTTTTTTGTAGACCTTTTTAAGGTGTACAATACTACAGTACATTATTTTGATCTATCTCGTAGGGTTCAGCCAGCATTTGCAACGTAAGCGCAAAAACGTGTGTTTATTTACGACATAACATTAGACACCTCTAAAATTATCAGTGTTTCTTTACTATATTATGCATGTATTATACATATAAACCTTCCTCTTGAATCACGCTATCTATTAAAAAAAACATCAAAAACCGTTGCGTAGTTTTATAGATCTAAGCATACATAGGGACAGACAGACAGCGGGAACCGACTTTGTTTTATACTTTCTATGTAGTCATAAAGTCGAAGACAAATATAGTGTGACAGTTTTTATAAAATATGTCTGAATAGGCCAATATCGAGCTAGTGATAACGGAAATAGCTTACGTTTACACCTCAGCGAATCTTTGAAATTTAGAGACAGGATATTAGAGAGGCTTCGAGCGGTTAAATAACTACAATGATTTTAATATTGATGTTGTATGTGAAAAATTAATTTGAAATAAATTTCCAAATGTTTTACGAGTTAATAAGTGCACAAAAATCGTAACAAAATCAAATTTTTCATCCAGTGCTGTATTGCATTATTTTAATTTTAAATTAAGTTTGAAATTGACAATTTTGAACTATCTCAAAACCACAAAAAACTTTGGTGGTCTGATACGATTTAAAACTTGTCTGAGGCGATACATAGAATAATGAAGTCTGAGGTGATCTGTCCAACTTTATTTGATGGAGAAATATAAAGTCTATTTATTCCAATATCCGTCAAATGTAATCAAATATAGTTGGGGACGAAAATTTTTACAGTGTGACATGGCCTTAAGTTTAAAGGGTGTTTCTGCATATTGCAGAAGAAAAAAGTGGGTGCGTGATCTAATGTACGTGCGTTAGAAGTTGTATTTACTTGGCTCAGTAAAAAAAAAAACTACCTTTAAGTTTGCAATTAAATACTCAATATTCAATATTAACATAAACATGTGTACAATTTAATTATTTATTATTATTTTAGTAAAGAACTGAGATAAATTAAAATTAATAACGAAAATAAATACACGAATGCTGAGTGTTTATTATAATCTATTAAGTTTAATTATTTATTAACTAATATTGAAATAATTTCTAAAGAAAATATAGGTATTGTACATATGCAAACATAACCTTACTTAAATACATACACACACTTGATATATCTTATAAACACAATTTCTATCACTAATATTCATAATAAATAAATGTTTTTAATTATGTAGTCCAGTTTTCAATATTAATCACTAATGTATATGATTTGAAAGCACAAATTGTATTTTTTATTCTTGCTATTTCAGTTGCCATCCGTTAGATGTCTCTCTTATCATATTGTGAAAACTTCGTTGCATGCTGCGCGCGCATGCACTCTCGTCACTTTTACGGGAAGCCTACAACCTTTGAATATATATACTGTATAGAAGTCGCGAGTGGATAGGATTTACTCTACGTTTTTCAGGAGCGTAAGATGAGCAGCTTGGGAACTTCACCGCTGCAGTGCGCTGCCGTAACGCCCTGTATCGTCTTAGTTGTTATTTACACGTTAGAGCGCAGCCCTGTCGCCCGCTGTCATTCCCCGCACCCCCCATCAATCATTCACTGCAGCTCAAGTTCGTTCAACGGGAGGGGGAAGGGGTGTTTGAAGAGTTCGGCACTTGTCCGCTAGGGACCACCACAAGTCGATGCCCTAGAGATGGTGGCGATTGCGGCGGTGAATTAACCAACTACCTCAAAACCGTATTAGAAGTTTTAACCTGGGCTGGCGACTTCTATACAGTATATATATTCAAAGCTACAACTCACATAGTTTCGGTACCCTACCCCTACCACGTTCGTGCAACTTCGGATTTCTCTCAAAAATTTAAATAAAAAAAATCGAAGGGTTAGGTTATGTTAGGTCAGTCACAACATGCTTGTTTTCATTGGAAACTTCTGATTTAGCGGCTGAAGTGGCGTTAATACCAAAACGCAAAACTTCGGAAATATTCGGAAATTCTTGCAGGGAACCGAAACTACATGAGTTGTAGGCTTCCCCACTTTTACAGACTCGCCTAAAGAAGTATAATTTAAAAAAAAAAAAAGTGCACACAAAACACTCATCATCGCCGACGTAAACACCCGAGTTGTGATATCGATAGCGGTGTATTCGCCGCGAGTCGACGAGACAAGCGACTGTCGCCGAGCGGGCGGGCGCATGCGCGCGGGAAGCTCGGGGTCGATCGCGGGGGGCGGGGGGGGGGGGGGGGGGCGGGAGGCTGCGGCGCGCCAGTGGCCGGCCATGGAGCTGGGCGGGTACGCGGACTCCGGCTCCCCGGAGCGACAGCGGCTGCTGGGAGGCCTGCTGGACGAGCCGCTGCCAGTGGCGCCCGACCACTGCAGCCCCGCGGGCCGGCGGCTGCCGCTGTCCCAGCAGGTGAGCCCGCCCCCCCCCCCCCCCACCGACTAGAAGCATATACCATCTGTCCCGCGCGGCCCGAGAGCTTTGCACGCGGGGACTCAGTAGCGGATCCAGAGGGAAGGGGGCTAAGGGGCTCAAGCCCCCTCCAAAAGCACCTGGGTCCACTATTGTTTTAGTGTTTGCCTTGATAAAGCCCAGCCTCAGCTGGGTCAAGCCGCTCCCAAAACCAAAAATCCTGGATCCGCCACTGCGCGGGGTCAACCGACAAAGTCATCTCAGGATATGGTTCTTTTACGTTATATACTGCCCGTATTCATGCGTGCAATAAGCAGAAACACATAGAATATCAGAAAGTTTTCCGTAAGACATAGTTCCGACATCAAACCCGTTTTCACAGTCACGCTTTTGCAGACCCTCTCAGTGAGGGGTTTCTTAATGCCAAGGGGGGGAGGGAGATTTGGAGGGAGGGACTAACCTCCCTTCCGGGATCTACGCCCATGCTTGTAGCTATTGTGTATACGAAATGTCGGTAGAATTCGGCAGGTAATTTTACCTTTTCAAGCCAGCACATTCCCTCCATGCTTGATATCGGAGGAAATATTACCGAAAAGGAAGAAATAAAGTGTGCCCTCCCCCATAATACCCCATCCACCCGGCGCGGCCCACGTGCCAGTCAGACACGCACAGACTGAAATATACTTTCAGTATTCTTCCGCCAGATGGTAAACTCAACATTGCCACGGGCCCAGTTAATGTATGCGTGCGTCGATCCCCCCGACAATGCCAAACAGTCAGTAGCACGTGTACGTATTTAATTCTTCACCAAACATTCCCCTAAAATTCACAACAATTAACCAACCGTTTTAGCTCTGGAAGTCAACGGTCCGTTAAAAAAAGGTTTTAATATTTACTAAAGTTGTCTGATTACGAATAGCATTTAAGAGCTATTGTACTTCCTGTAGGGTAGTCTCATTTGAAGGTTTCGTTTTTACGTACGTATTTTATCTGGACAGTCAAAAAGGCCAAAGAGGCGTTTTTAAAGGCGTATTTAGGTATGAAAATGATTGAAGCGCACTATTGTAAAATGACACTATTTTATAGGTACATGAAGGATGCCTTTATATTTAATATTCCAACTTAAAAATAAACTACGCTACGTAATAGCCTACGCAACCAAAGCAAGAAAGTCACAGTCGTTTATAAATCACGCAAGTCGAAGACGTCAGAAACCGATAACATAAAAAATGCAAAAAGGTAAAAAAAACAACATAAATTTACCACGAAATTATTTTTCATAACTCATATTCATCTGGAAAATAAAATAAATTGTCAATTATTTAATTTAAATAAGTAATGTTCTATCACTGTATGAATGTTTAAAAAGTGTAAACATAAAGGATATAATGAAAAGAATATCATAGGCATCTAAACATATAACTTCTGCGTCTTTTGATGTTTTTCGAACACTTATATTCAAATATTGCCGTCGAAAACGCCAGACAAAACACAAATTTGGAAGTAGAACAATACTTGTATGGCGCTATTACGCCTTGCGTAGTTTAAAAGCCGATACTCTAAAATATGGTTTCTGAACATTTTGCATCTTCCGTTTCTTGCGTGGTTCATTAACCAGCCCTAACATTATACGGTTACCAATTTAAGGTACATAGAAGCACGTAATCGATAGTAAGACCCAAATATGTAAAGTGAAAACAGTATGTAGGTAATCCTAATATAAAATAAACAGTAACAATATATTTTAAAAAGAAAACTTTATGAAAGTCGTATAATATAGTTGCAATATACAAGATTATTCTTAATTAAACCAACAAACTTCAGAAACATATTTGTTGAAAACCTCTATACGACTTATGGTCGAACTCTAAATTGGTTTTCAAGTCTAGTATTCGACTTTGTAGTTGAGGCTGAACAACATTTTTATTTTAAATAATAGACTAAATACTTGCTGCCCGACCCGGCTTCGCACGGCTATACTAATGGAAAAAAAAAAAGCCACATCTCCCATTTACAGTAATGGTAAACAAAAAAAAAAAATCAGTGAAAATTTATTACAATGCTGTATAATGTACCGGAGAGAATATGAATAGCACCGATGGTTTCCCGACTCGTGCACGCAAAGTACAACTGATGTACCCGTACTTCGCTACGGCAGTCTACAGGCAGATCACTCTTGCGCCGCTCATTATACATGCCCCTCCTTGTGGGTACGCCACTGCCGCGCGATGCCCGTTGCCATGGAGACGCAGAAGGCATGAACAATGCAAAATCCTGTTCTCATGCAGACAATGTACCCACTGTTGCCTGGTTTTAACCACCCATGGGATCTAATTTTCGGAAAATGTCATCCTGCGTAACATAAGGAACATTACTGTGAAGTTTTAAAGTCTGTAAAATATATATACTTGAAAAGAAGGGCAATATTTGATATTTAAAGTACCCGCAAAATTTCAACGGTGATGAGGACTGCACTAACAATGAAATAGTCGTTGCCATAGAGACGAATGAAGCATCAATAAAGCAACAGCCGTTGCCATGGTGATTTCCTACCAAAAACTGGAAATTTTGATATATTACGCCCCTGAAACTCCCCTTAGGATCGGATTTCCGCAGAATCCGTTCTTAGTGAGCGTCTACATCACAAAATGAGCAACTATGCTAAATTTCAAGTCAATCGGGTGTATAGTTTTAGAGATCTCGTGATGAGTGAGTCAGTGAGTGGTATTTCGCTGAATAAACTTCTAACGCCTGCGGCATTGTCAACACACTTTGTACGTGTACTGCTTGTTGTATCTAACCCCCTCCAACGCTTTTGATTCTAAATTGGACTTTTAGTAAGGATCCCTAATGTTATTGATAATATAATATAGCCTATAGCATTCCTCGATAAAAGTACTATCCAACACTCAAAGAATTTTTCAAATCGGACCAGTGGTTCCTGAGATTAGCGCGTTCAAACAAACAAACAAACAAACAAACTCTTCAGCTTTATAATATTAGTATAGATTTAAGAAGTAACAATGAGTGTCTATACTACGTTAAATGAAGTTATAGAACTATAGCGAATTTTGTCGCTGTTATAAATTTATTTAATGGAAATAATTAGGAGGTAGTGACACGGCACAAAAAAAAAATGTTGGAAAAAAATGCATCACTCCCAAATATTTCAATGAAATAATATTATTACAGCCACAAAATTTTCGGTGGTTTTAGAACTTGATTAGATTAAACATAATCCAGACGCTCAGCGTTCAATCTTAAGGATTTCACTATTATTTACAGTAAAAATGTTGCTCGGTCCCAACTTCAAAGACGTATACCAGCTTTGCTGAAGTAGGCTACTTTAGACTATAAGACATAAAAATGTTTTCAACTTATTTTCCCGTGATGAAACTGCAGCTGAAGTTCTCCGTTCGAATTCGGACTCATTCTGTAGGATGATGCGCGTGATAAAAACTTCGTGAACGAGACAAACGCGCCCTCCTTGCCCGATGTTGTCTGGCGACGGTCCAGTGTGAAGCGAGGTTCACAAAGGCGCGAGGCAACGCCACGCATCCAGCCAGTCAGCAGTTAGTCAGGCGACCAATGGCGGCTTCAGGATGACTTTTCGGGAGGGCACAAAGAAAGGTCGTAGTTGCAAAAAATGAAAGTGATCAGATATTGGCCTTGGAATATTATTTACAAATTACAGGTTTCAAATACAGAACCTTAGTAGCTCCATGCAACTTTTGATGAGATAAAAGTTTAAGGGGCCCACCTACCTGGGCACACATACGGTGTGCAGAGCTTCAGGAAAAACAACGCGATTTCAAAACTACTCAAGATATCCGAGTGGGGCCTATTTACGAATAGCATTTAAGAGCTCGCTGAGGACCGAAAAGTACTTTTAATTTCGGATTAAGTTTTTAAACTGTATTTCTAGGAGAGTTAAAAAGGCTTAAACGCGTGTTTTCAGAATAATTTTTAGGCATAAAACAATCAGTACAGATTCTTGAAAGCACTTAAGGGGCTTGCATAACACCTTTATCTTCATTTCTCCGCCATATAATGTTACGGTCACCGCTCAAATTTCACAGTTATCCTGTGACGACGAGACGAATGCGCGCCAGTTCAGAGACTTGCGCTTAGAGGCTATACCGCGCTGGAAGCACCAGCGAGCGTCGCGCTTATCATCCCGCCTCACTAACACACATACACCCCTGACGAGGCGGGCCCCTTAACATATTAAATTAAATATTTAAGTAAATATAAATATACACTAATCAATAAAATTGGTCTCGGGAGGGGCTATCGCCCCCCCCCCGCCCCCCCTTTTGGAGCCGCGCTTGTCTGGCGATGTTTCAAGTTATTAATATTTGCCTGAATAAATGCGTCGTGCTCATTCACCAAAAATTCCGTTTTATATATATCCACAAATGGGTGACACCCACAAATTTTCCTCTAAAAAATCATTTTAGAAATTCTTCTTCATTAAAATGATAGAGATTTGACACGTTCTCTAAGATAAGCCCGCTGTCGGTACAGTAGATGGAGCAGGGGGGGAGGGGGACTTGAATTGTTGTCCCTTGGATGGGCAGCCCTTCAGGATTTTTCTGACAGTGGTTAGTTTGTACAGCGACTGGAAGGGCAGCCCATCCAATTTCTGAAAACATGTTTCTTTAAGTGTATAAGTAATCCTGAAAACTTGCCCCTTGGAAGGGCAGCCCATCAGGATTTCTCTGACAGTGGTGTTTTTGAAAGGTTGTCTGAATTGTTGCCCCTTGGATGGGCAGCCCTTCAGGAATTTTTCTGACAGTGGTTAGTTTGTAAAGCGACTGGAAGGGAAGCCCTTCCAGTATCTTAAAATGTGTCTATTTTCTTAATTTTATAATCCTGAATTGTTGCCCCTTGGAAGGGCAGCCCATCAGGATATCTTTAACAGTGGTGTTTTTGAAAGGTTGTCTGAATTGTTGCTCTTTGGAAGGGCAGCCATTCAGGATTTTTATGACAGTGGTTAGTTTGTACAGCGACTGGAAGGGCAGCCCATCCAATTTCTGAAAACATGTTTCTTTAAGTGTATAAGTAATCCTGAAAACTTGCCCCTTGGAAGGGCAGCCCATCAGGATTTCTCTGACAGTGGTGTTTTTGAAAGGTTGTCTGAATTGTTGCCCCTTGGATGGGCAGCCCTTCAGGAATTTTTCTGACAGTGGTTAGTTTGTAAAGCGACTGGAAGGGAAGCCCTTCCAGTATCTTAAAATGTGTCTATTTTCTTAATTTTATAATCCTGAATTGTTGCCCCTTGGAAGGGCAGCCCATCAGGATATCTTTAACAGTGGTGTTTTTGAAAGGTTGTCTGAATTGTTGCTCTTTGGAAGGGCAGCCATTCAGGATTTTTATGACAGTGGTTAGTTTAGTTTAGGTTAGGTTAGGTTAGGTTAGTTTAGGTTAGGTTAGTTTAGGTTAAGTTAGGTTAGTTTAGGTTAGGTTAGGTTAGTTTAGTTTAGGTTAGGTTAGTTTAGGTTAGGTTAGGTTAGGTTAGGTTGGGTTGGGTTGGGTTGGGTAGAGTTGGGTTGGGTAGGGTTGGGTTGGGTTGGGTTGGGTTGGGTTGGGTTGGGTTGGGTTGGGTTGGGTTGGGTTGGGTTAGGTTGGGTTGGGTTGGGTTGGGTTGGGTTGGATTGGGTTGGGTTGGGTTGGGTTAGATTAGGTTAGGTCAGGTCAGGTCAGGTCAGGTCAGGTCAGGTCAGGTCAGGTCAGGTCAGGTCAGGTCAGGTCAGGTCACTTTACAAACTAACCACTGTCAGAAAACTCCTGAAGGGCTGCCCTCCCGAGGGGCAGCACTCCAGTCGCCCCTGAAGCAGCAGCAGGCAGCAGGGTGGTGGCGGGTGCGCGCAGGGGCAGGAGGCGGGCGCCGAGAAGACTGTGAGCTTCGCGCCGGGCTGCGGCGCCGGGGTGCCGCCCCCCAGCCGGCGGCGGGAGGAGGCGCGCGTGCTGCTGCACCTGCGGCGGCGGCTGGAGGCGTGCCGGCTGTCCAAGGCGCCGCCGCCCTCCGCCGCCTGCTCGCAGTCCCGCCCCCAGCAGCTGGACAACCGCCCGCTCCTCCTGAACAAGGTGCGCCACTCCAGCTTCACCAACCCCGTCCCTAGACCAGCGGTTCCCGACTCCAGCCTAACACTATCACAAACCATCGAACAAACCAGGGCCGCAACTAGGGGGGGGGGGGGGCAAGCGGGGCATACGCCCCGGGGCGCAAAGCTGTGGGGGCGCCAAAATCGCCGGCTTGCATTGTAATTCCTACTACAACTGGTAGTGGGTTCATGCATGGAAGTTACAGTAGCACAGAAACTGTTACATGTAGGTATGGAAAATGTGCTTAAATAGCACCATTTTTTCCGTGGGAGGGCCCCCGGACCCCCCCCCCCCCGCCGCTTTATTGGTGTGGTATGTGCTTAAAAAGAGGAGGGGTGGGGGGGAGGGGGCGCATGAATCCATTCATGCCCCGGGTGCCAGAGACTCTAGTTGCGGCCCTGGAATAAACCATCAGAAAAAGATAAGAAAAATCGAAACAAATCTAATTTTGTGCAAACAAATATCTTTTGTTAAATAAATAACTGTTTTGCTACAAAATGCTTATATTTTGTCAACCATTTTCAAATCAGAACACAAATTGTTTATAAATAATACATCGGTATCTTAAAAAAAAAAAACATATTTTATATATACATACATTATTTGATGGTTATATATATACACATAACGAAAGGATACGATACAAATATGATTTTTTTTACTCCACCATGGACCGATAGACCGTGGAGGTATCCCTATAAGGAAAGGTGGGTCGCCAACTGAAAAACGTTTGGGAATCACTGATCTAGACTATAGAGTATTTTGTGCTTGTTCAACAAGAAGTTCGACTGAAGCTGGAGCCACAATGCCACGAACAACACGACACCACGGGCCCGACACGCTCAACAGCCAATGAAAGACAAGGTCCCCCGTGACGTCAACACGACGAAATACGCGCAAGAAACCTTACAAAACTAAACTTAAAAAAATTATTAGAAACTTGCTGAAAACAGAAATTTCGTTTTATGTTTGGGTAAACTTTCACATTTGCAGTGTGCCTTCAACTGTTTATTACGTTTAGTTTTAATTGTTAGCATAGCTAACTACATAATTGTTTTCTGGCCCTTATAAACATATCTATCGCTTGCTTTCTTGTATATAAAACGACTTAATCTGACTTTGTGCAAGAGACAACTAAATGTTATATTGTTATGCATTTCAGCTATCAACAGGAAATAAATGTTTCCCATGGGGCCAACAATGTGTTAACCGCATTATATACTGCAATTTATGGACGCATTTGGCATGATAAGATTTGCCGAAAGCCGTATTAGAGTTCGTCGTGTTAATGTTGTTGTGATATTGTGACACTACGCTACTAACTCTGTCGTGCTGGAACGATGTACGACGTATAATCTGATTTGTCGTCACGTGTCGGTCGTGGCATTGTGATCAAAACTTGACACTAGTCTTGCACGTTCTGTGAGAGACTATTGTAAAAGAAGATTGACTGAAAACATTATTTCGTACATACGCCATTTCAAGTTTGCACTGCATGCCACAGAGGAAACCCCAAGCACGCACAAATAAGATGGATACACAGACATACAGAAAACAAGCCTAAATAGTCGACGTCAAATGTTAATGTAAAGACATTACAGATAATTCTGTGGGAGGTATTTGTCAGAACAATATCACAGCACAGACGAACTCAGTGGGAATACAACGACCAGATGGTTGGAACAAAACCAGTAAATAAAGACAAACTACAACTTTGGCTAACACAGTGACAGAGTTGTTGATTGTATTTACTGTGTTTGTTACAGCTGATCGTCGTTTTCAGCCCATGGCGTTCGTCTGTGCTGTGATATTGTCCTGACCAATCCCTTACACAGAATTCTCTGTGCTGTCTTTACATTAACATTTGACACCGGCTGATTTTGTCTTGTTTTCTGTGTGTTTATGTATCTCATTTGTACATTTTTAAGGTTTTATCAGTGATATGCTGTACAGTGCTAACTAATAATGACGCATGGCCAAAATAATGATATAAACCAGTCTTTCAGGTATCTTGCGGCTTTTGCTATGTCCCCGCCAAGCAATTTCATTCGTTCGACAATTATTCAGAATAATGCATGTACTCATATTATATAAGTTGGAACATATACAAGACAGGCAGAGAATTTCAGTTTGATTCTGAGAGGTTATTTGACAGGACTGATCGTGAAATAGTACAGTTTAAGAATTTGGTGGCGCTACATCTCCTCGTCTTCAGCATCGACCTCTGTAGCGCAGTTGGCTGACGCGTCGACTCCGTGAGAGGGCTTCTGGGTTCCAGTCTCGACTGAGGTGTGGTTTCGGTGTCAAGGATGCTTTTATTCGTGAAGTTTTGCTACACGCAGCACATGGCCATGCCAGAACAATGGTTGGCCAACACATCATTCAACAGTGCCAGACTTGTATTTTAGTATCTTCCCGTGCATGGTTTCTGAAACAATGTCTCTTTTGTCACCAGATCCTTTTATTAAACCATGAAGCTGAGCATTTGCCTGGGGAAAATTAGGATGAAAAACCCCAGAACATAAAAAGAACACACACTCAGAAAATTATATTAAATGGACTAGCTGTACCCGGCCACGCGTTGCTGTAGCCAACTCTGGTTGAATGGAATAGAAAGAAAAGAGAAAACAAGCATCTCTCTATATCTGTCCATCTACAAATCTCACTATATTTCTGTATATATATATACATACAAATCTATCTATTTATATCTCTATATATCTCTGTCCATATAACGCTGATCTCTCTTTAACTCTCTATGTATCTATGTTTATATATATACATATCTCTATCTATATGTATCAAACTACATAAATATATATTCCTCACTCTATCTCTCTATATCCCTCTACCTCTACAACTCTCTATATCTCTATCTCTCTGTGTCTATTTCTTCCTATCAATATCTTTATCTTTATAAAACAGAATACGAACGCCCAAACATTCATTTTTGTATATGGCGCAGCGTGTCACATCACGCGATGGAAAGTTGATGTCGTCCACAGGAAGGTCAGGGGACAGATATCCGCGCCATCACTAATCACGTCGCACTGCTGCTTGTGCGCTGCTGAGGTATGGATTCCTGTGGCGTTTCCGTTCGCAGCATCACGCAAAGGTTAAAGGAACCCGCCATCACACGGGCGTGTCTGTGTCGGCGAGGCGGGATACCAGCGCGACGCCCGCTGGTGCTTCTAGCGCAAGGCCGTGTACTGGCGCGCAGTCTTCTCGTCGTGGAGTGGTGACCGTAACATTATATGACGCGGAGATGAAGTAACGCAAGTTTCTTGAGTGATTTCAAGAATATGTACCAAGTGTATAATGCCTAAAATTACTCTGAAATCACTCGTTTTTAGCCATTTTCACCCGTCTTAAAATACAGTTTAGAAGCGAAATAAAAAATTGGTTGTCTGTAAAGTCGGTTTACGGACGATAGTTTAACGTGACGTCATAACAAAACATTGTTGAAATGATTCCATACTTTTATGAATAAAATTGAATCATTTTTATTGAATTATCACTATTTTGTATGGATACAAAGGAGTGAAATGAAATCTACAATTTATTTGATAAATTTACTTTTATTTGCACTCATTAATTCAAATATGTTTATTACTTTAACGAAGAGATTATTTTAACTATAACTTTTGTACATGTTTGCTATTTAACTTCTTCCAATCTGTGTTATTCTGTTAAGGATAGGACGATGATAGGAACAGTAGGAAACGAATGGGAGTGTTTCAAGTTTAATGTGTCTCGAAAAAGTCAAATCGATGGTTGTTCCAATCGGGTGGAAGAGATAGATGCGGCGCAAGCTTACAATGAGCGTAACGGGACACAGCGTAACGGGTAAATGTGCTTAACGGGACATTTTTTCGTGCGTGCAGCCGGCGTTCATCGATTTATTAGACGTTGTCACGTCAAAAAAAAAGGGAATACTGTTCCGCCTTCAGAGTATTCTGAAGTGTGTTTCGTGAACAGACGGCACTCGGATGTGAAGCTGTGTCACTTGGTGCGTGCTCGGGTGTACCGGGGCTCGGCGCTGCCGCAGCGGAGACAACAGACAACGTGTCCTAAGACAGTCAGCGCGCAGGGAGGGGCGTGCACTTGCTAGCGCGAACCGCCTCTGCGTGGAAACAATACGAGCAGTCGCTCTAATTTATGTGAGCAACAAACTCCTCGTATAAACCCAAGAGGCAGCATTAAGGAGGAGAACGCGCACAGACCCAACACTAAAAATACAACACCGCTAGCTGGCGCGTGGGCAAAATTTATTTCCCTCTCTTAAGCTGTGTGGTGTGTGAACTGGCTTCGGCCATAAACACTGAATGTCTTCTTTACGTAGATCTCTCGACAAGAATATTTACGAACCCTTTTGCCCGCGTAGTTCCTACAATGTAACTAGAATTTCGTACTTCCAGCTTTATCTGACTTTAGCACAAAGTTTGGCATGAGTTAGAAGTGCCTCTCATGCCTAAGAATTCAACAAAATCCCAAAATAAACAAAAACATGAACTAGAATGTTTTATTTTACTTAGGCATTACTGTTTTTTTAAACCTGATTTACAACGAAACAAGAACTCGGAAGTCAGGATACGACGTAGTTTTTGCGAATTTGGTGGGAGGGGGGGGGGGAGGCTGAGGGCAATAGCCCCTCCCGAGACCGAATTTTTGGTATGCAGGTAGCAGTTTAGCTGTCGGTGTGCGGCATGGCGGGAGTAATCTCGTGAATGCGGAGAGGGTCAAGGAAACCACCACGCTGCTGCCATCTGCGGCGAAAGGCGCGAACCAGAGTTCACAAAACCAAAGGGAAATATTATAGTCTTAACTGTTTAGTGTATTTTAAAATTTTTTAAATTAATTTCCTTGTCGATAATCAGGTCTAAAGCTGGGGTTTATTATTTTTAAAAGTCTTTTTCGATTTTTAAAATTTGTATTAAAGGGTATATCTACGTTAACTTAAGCACTTAAAATCACGCGCTAAACTTCTCTTTCAAAATTCAGTATTTGAGGACACGAATTTGTAAATATTTCTGGGCCGATCTATGACTTATTGCATCCTTTATTTGTACGAAAGCCACTTCCGAAAATTCTCCATGGGGTCGCTCCTACGCAGACCTCATCTACCGTGATAGCTAACAGCGCAGTCACGTCTGCAGTGTGACCTGGGCCTCATGAGGGGGGGGGGGGGGGTGGTGACGGCATTCCGGCGTGACATTTGGAGGCGGAAGTGCCGAGACGCGCGAATCAGCGGGAGTGCTCGGGTCGACTGCAGTCGATAAGACTCGCGAGCCATCCATCCCGTCGCCGCGGGAGGTCTCGGCAGCAGTGAGACAGTTTACCCAGTTTCCCCAGTTTACCCAGTACTTCACTTTACAAGCCACTCACTGTATTCCACTTAAACTTATTTTACCACTAATTAATTTTACTTATTTTCAACTATAACGAAACCCTCAAACCGTTAGTACTTTTAAATATGATTTTATTGAAAATTTTTACCACGTGTTTCAAATGCTGAATCTTGGCGAAAAGATTAAAAAAAAGACAACATGGCGTGTGTGTTAGCTAGGATTGATGTGATTGCTGCAAGAGTTTTTGTGAAATACGTTTTATGTGTAGAATCACAAGGACAGATGATTATTTTCAATCTAAAGTCGTTGTATTATCTAAAAAAATGAAATAATAATAATAGGATGGAATAAAAGCAAATTCAATGCTAACGAAAAATATACATCGTTTTCCTATACGGATTTGATACACATTTTAACTATTTATTGTATGATTGCATTGATGGCTAGAATTTGGACTATTATTTATTGATATCATATATCATTTATTGACATACGATATGTTCACAGTATTTTAAAGTAATGAAAAAACAGATTTAGTGCTTGTCTAGTTTGCGATATTGTAGAGCGACTACGAATGGCGTTTTTTTTCAGTGACTTTCCACTGAAAATATGTATAATAAGAAATACAATAAATAATGGAATTCCAAAATTATCGTTCTAAATTTTATTTGAAAAAAAAAAAAACAATGTCTCAGATATATTAAAACAAAATCTTTATTGCTTTATAAAATTGTGTCTAAAACTTTTTCGCTCTATGGCGTGCATCTGGCAACAGAGCACACCGAAAAAAAAAGAACAGCGCAATGACAGAAATCTTGCATTGGAAAGAGAGAGTACAATGCAAACTAAATAGAAGGCACTCTATGGAAACAGGAATTGCACTGAAAAAAAAAACACACACACGAAAATAAACATTTTAACATGGCAAGGCGAGATGAAATCCACGTTTTACATATTTTAAAAATTTCGAGCCATATGACCTCGAAAAAATTAATAAAAATTTTTTTAAAAATAATTTTTGACAATATTTCAATAAATCAGTAACATAGAATTTGAATGTTAACCGTTTTGATAGTGTAATAATATAAGTTCTCATTTGCATGTCCAAAATAATCCTTAAGTAACACAAGCACATAAAGTAAAGGTATGTAATGTTATTCTACACATATATAGATACGCTCACCACTGACTTAATGATCGCGTAACGCTGTGAGATTGCGTCTGCCTGCAAAATGCCAGCGTTCGGCGGGAAGTCGTCCACCAGGAGTCTGAGGCCGGCAGTGCATTTGAATTTATCACCCGTCAGAAGTTAAAGAAGAGCTTTTCTTTAATTTAATTTGTGAGAGTTTAATCATTCTTTTACTTTTCTAATTTCAATTATAAACTTCGCAAATTAAGGCAATATTAAATTTATCGCTGAGAATCAATTTTGATTACGTGAATATGTCGTTATATATTCATTAAAGATTATTGAATGAGACTATTCACACGCGATGTAGTTTTTTTTTCGAGAGGTTCTTCGTTAGAAACAATTATTTGTCAAATACTTTATCGTCTATATATATATATATATTTATATATATATATATGAGAAATAATTTTCATTTGCACAATATTAAAATAAATTGAAATTCTAATCAATATTTCGTGTGTATTAAATTGTTTATTATATTAATCATTTATGAAAGGGTGCCTTAGGCGCCTTGCAAGTAACTAGTATCGAATGCAGGTGTTTGGACATGTGTCCGCACTTGAGTGATACGAAATGCAAACTACTGCCCTACCTGGGGGGGTGAGGGGTGGGGGGGGGAGGGCGGACCCCAGGACCCCCAGGGCCGCGCTATAACTCATGCTCTGGCCTATCAGCGCCGGCCATCTCCACAGAGGCGGCGCGCCGTCTTGCCCTGGCGCAGGGGCCAGCGCCTGGCGCACGCAACCCGCCACGCGCCGCCGTCCGGCCGGCTGCTGACGCCAGGCGCTCGTCGGTTCCCGGTCGTTCCTCTCAGTCGGTGGGGTAGCAGAAGTCTCGTTAGTTTGTGGGGTCTGTTGATAACGTTTAGAGGCTCGCAATGTGTAAGTTAACTTTATCTTGTAAATAAGGGTAGAAATTCTTGTCAGAAACCAATTAAAAATGCCCAGTTGTAGACTAGACTAACTGTAATCTGCAGCTGTTATTATTTTTTTAAACAAAACTATTCCCCAAAAACTGACACCCAAATCATATCTCGCTAATATAAAAGCATCCCAGCGCAATTTACAATATTTATGTTTCAAAAGGGAGAGAGATCGAACTATATCATCCTCCCTTAGTTATTTCACCACTGCCCAGATAAGATGCGAAGCAGTAGCCGACACAGTGAGTGTAATTTTAAAACTAATCAATGGAGTGGAAAAAACACTGCCTGTCAACAAATAATCAATAAAATCTCCCTTGTTCGGTGGAAATACATCTAGTACATCAAGAACATCAAGAGAAAAAAAACAGACTTAAGATCTTAATATTTATTGCCTAGTTTATGTCAGCTGAAATATGTTTATCTAATTATTTTTTTACATCGCTTTGTGAATGCACACTAATCATGTGGCCCGGGTAAATAATATTAAAATATGAGTTGAAAAATAAACTTAAATTATATATTAAGCGGAGTGTTTTAAAAAAAAATGATGATTCAAAGTTTAGTAACAATGAGTTTTGCGTGGACCAATCTGCACACGCTTGCACCGAGTGGAGAACCCGCAGAAACCTGGGAAACAACTGAAACACACGCGCACCCGCGTGACGTCAACTTTCGACCCAGAAGAAGAACGAGCGAGTTCAGCACGATCTGACGGAAAGCCCGCTGTCGGAACGAGGCGCCTGTCCGAGCCTCCACCGGCTCCCCAGGCTGGCGCCGGGGCAGGCGACTCTGCTGACCCGTCCGCTCGCTTCTGACTGGGGAATCCCGGTGCTTGCTCGTGGAGGTAAGACCAGAGCGGCCGACCGCCGGACACCTGGATCGGAATGCGCCATCCAGAACTCCCGGACGTGGGTTGTCGACTGGCCGTCCCGCACGGCACTCGGGGCTTCTCCTGGGTCCGCTCCCACAGGGAGTCGCCCCGGGGACCGGAGACCCGCGGGCCAGCCCCTCGGACGTGCCGCCGACCCCGGCTCCCCGGGGCAGAAGCCGCCTCCCAGTCCGGCCTCTAATACCATCGCGCCTCGCAGATCTCATGTCGGTGTGCAGGTCTTTGGGCCCGGCAGTGCTGAGCCCCTGACAAAGTGTTTTCTGTCCCCAAGGGGGTTTCCACCTCACCGGATACCTCTTTGGGTCTTTGGGAAGAGGACTACCGGGCAGAGAGACCGCTGGTACCGCGTCGAGGCAGTGGGTGGGCTAGGTGCTGAGTAGGTGCACCTACTCCGTGTGTTCTGTTGGATCACAGTCTCCCCGGCAGTCTCCGTACTCCCAGTAGGAGTTAGGAACACTCCCACAAGTAATCACAGACTATGAGAAATGAAATAAAAAATGAAGTATTGACGAGATTAATATTCCCAGGTGGTGGGGGGGGGGGAGGGGAGGGTTGAATAATCCACAAGGGCAACGTCCGTCAAGTAACTACATTGCGAAGGGAAAAAAAAATATCAGGGTAACGGAACACAGGTTTCCTATGTGAGAGGCGGATGATGCGATCATGCGACCATCGTGGGCCTTCAGACTGTGAACGGACACTAGTTGTGCTGCCTTCTCTGAAGGGCACGCAGTCTCCCCACACGGCTCATCACCGATGCACTGTATGGACTTACTTCTGGTGACGAGGAGCAGCACTTCTGAAACGCCCGTCATTTCTTTAGTTGTCCCTTCACTTTATCATAATTACTCGAGCCGGGGGGCATAACTACACCACACTCTCTCGGAGGCAGTAAAAAAAATACACGTTGCGTGCGGGAAATATGCACTTATGCGATACTTCGCAATACGTCATGCAGTTGTCACTAGGATGTTGTCTCTTATGCTCACTTGGCCTTCACTTAGTACAACTAAGATAATAGTCTATTACTAGCGAAAAACATTATTGTTTACTGCATGACGAAACACAGAACTACTAACAACCAGGCAAAGCATTGTTCATAAATATTCAAAGTGTACTTCGTATGGATTAATGCAAACAATATTACTGGCAGTGCACTGTCTGTCAAAGAGACGTCTGGCACAAGTTCAAAGCTAAAGCCATGTGCCGATTTTACATTTTAGCCTGGATAACATATCAATGTGGTCTTCTTGCTAAGTGTTATGTAAAAATGATAGTTATTCCCAAACATCCAAAATGTACGTGAATCAATAAAAGTTAATGTTCAGGGTTGTGGACGTTTTAAGATTGATGTCGTGCTCCTAGGATGACGAAACACAAGAAATGCATTAAGCTGGGTGGGGTCGAATGTCAAAGTTCAAATAAGCCGACGCGATTCAACTTCCTGAAACCTCTTTACTCCAACCACAGACCTTTAAATGTGCACGAGTCAACGAATACGTTTCTTGTAAATCAAACAGTCAAGTTGGCGGCGAAACATAAAAAAAATTGTTTCATTTTATTATGCCTCATGAAAGGTGCTATGTTTTAAACGGTGGCGTCTGAAATAGGTAACGTTTTGTGACTTGCAAAAATAAAAATAAAAGAACTAAGAAATTATTTTGAAGGGGGTGTTCTGCGATTCACAACAATATAATTATTGTTTCCAGATTTTGGCGAAATTACATTTATCAATCAAGTTTATTTCTGGATCACTTGCTAATTAATACCTTGTTGACCGACATGGCCATACTACAAAATTAAAAAATATAAGTTGTAAATTATTTGTTTTTGCAAACATTCATTTAAGATTGCAGCCGCTGAGATCGCCGCATTAACGCTGAAGATCTGTTACGAAAACACGTGCTCTAGTTCGTTTCGCAGATCTCGGACGCGAATATTTAATTCCTCTTGTTCCACAGTTCAGCTGGCGACGAGGACTTTCTCGCTTCTCTGAGCACCTGCTTCGCGGACCTGAACCCTGAACCCGCTCTACTTCGGCCAAGACCGAAGCAAACATGCAAATGGATTCTACCTCGCCTCTGCTATCGCCACTCACACTTCCCCGAGCTGCAGTTCGACGCGGCGGACTTGACCCACTTATCCTGACAGTTGGGGTAAACTGCACTTGGTGTGTTGAGGTACAAGAGGCAAGACCTACCTTGTTCATTTCTTTCGCTGTTGGCTTGCGTGACACAATTATATTCATAATAATAATACTTCAAGGTACCAATCCACCAAAAATAGAACATCTGCCTGCCTTTCTGATTATGTACAAACAGATCAGTAATTTAAACTGACAACGTAAATTTATGTTCAGTAGCCTCAGTGGTGAACGCAGGGGGGGGGGGATAGGAGGCTACATCCGTCCCCCTCACCGAATTAATGAAAATATTTGCAAAATATCAGTGAAGACAGAATGTTACTGTGTGGGAGCTACGTTGACTACGGCTACTGCTGCAAGCTCATATGTCAGTGTGTGTCAGTGGTAATAAATACTTTTTTTTAAATAAACGTGTACAAATTTTATTTTAATTTCTATTTTTTTCAAAATCTCTCCCTTCCTTCGGCTCCCCACCGAAAAATCTTCTGTTTCTGCAACTGTGTAGCCTGTACACGATTTAGGTACATTTTTTTGAATAAAAAAGAAACATAACTATAATCAAAAGTTTTTTTTTTAATTATTCACAATGTAATTGATTTCACACTATATTACTGATTATTATTTTTAACTAGTCTTAAAAACGAATATTTTAGATTTAAAGTTTAATTAATTAAATCATGTTCACCCCAACTCTTAACAGTTGGAACGGTTCAACACACAGGACGGGACTTCCCAAGATTCTGGTGGGCTGCGTACCACTTGCATACCGACTCAGGATTCAACCCAGACTCCCTCACTCCGAAGCGAGACCTTCAAGGGACCCGCCTGGTCAGAAGTGTATCCGTGTTGCGGTGAGGTGGGATGATAAGGGCGAAGCTCGCTGGTGCTTACAGCGCGGTGTCGCCTCTAAGCGCAAGGCTCTGAACTGGCGCGCAGTCTTATCGTCGTGCGTAGAGCAGCTATGAGATTTGAGCAAAAATCCATAACAGAATATGGCGGAGAAACTACGGTAAAGGTTTAATGATATTCTTTGAGTGCTTTCAAGAACCTGTAGGTACCAGTTGTTCCATGCCTTACAGTCATTCCAAAACACACATCTTAGCCATTTTCACGCTCATAAAAATACAATTTAAAGAATAAATGAGGAAACACAACACTCAGCCGCCCTCGGCATATTTTTAAATGCTTTCCGTGGACAGAAGCCACTCGGATATCGCGTGTTTTTCCCGAAGCTCTGAGCACCGAGTGCGTGTCCAGATGGGCGGGGTTCACCCAACTACTCAGTGGGCCGAGCTTACCCAAACCCAACTAGAACCACGGGGATGGCCATTCATCTTTGAAGTAAGGAGGGATAACTACCAAAAAATTTTTTAAAAACCATAGCTAGCACACTACTTGTGTCTTGTACGATATTTTTAAGTACTAACATCAAACCACACCTCATGCCAATTTTTTTTTTTCCCTTCCTTGATATGCCGTTTTCGTTTGTGACGGAACTGAAGTGCAGGCGCGGCCACTGAGAGTGCACGCGTCGGCGAGAGGGATGCTGAAATACCACAACGCCGAAATGCCAAATTGACCACAACGCCGACAGCTAGAAAACTGCTGTGTAACACAACGCCGAATTACCACAACGCCGAAATACACTAACGCCGAAAAATGTAATTGCAGGACTGCCACAAAGGTTAGGTAAGACTAGGTTAGGATAGATTAGGTTAGGTTATGTTATGTTAGGTTAGGTTATGTTATGTTAGGTTAGGTTATATTACGCTAGGTTAGGTTAGGTTAGGTTATATTACGCTAGGTTAGGTTAGGTTAGGTTAGGTTAGGTTAGGTTAGGTTAGGTTAGGTTAGGTTAGGTTAGGTTAGGTTAGGTTAGGTTTGGTTTGATTGTGGTATTTCGGCGTTAAGGTACATTTAAGAAACACACACAAATTCATTCAGTTGTTATTTCGGCGTTGTGGTACACAGCAGTTTTCTAGCTGTCGGCGTTGTGGTCGATTTTGACATTCGGCGTTATGGTATTTCGGCGTTGTGGTAACGACGCGTCGGCGAGTCAACCTAGGGTAAGGAAACACGCCTCCCGGCCGCGAGCGGGCTGGAGGACCACGCGGCGGGGATCGGCGGCGATCGATCCGCGCGGCCCCCCTTCGTCCTCGCGTCTTGGGGCCGGCCTGGGCTCCGACAGCGCGAGTTGCCAGACCTCGCTGTATGATCGTGTGGCGGACACACTCGCTGTTTCTATGTGCGTGATATACGATTTTCTGTATAAAGATAAATATACCCCCTCTTTTTTTTCCACTCCGGGCCGGCCTCGCTTGGGCTCCAAGCTGTAGCAGCGTCCTGAGGCAGGCGTTTCCCGCACACGTCTCTCTTTAACCCGATCAGCCTCTCTTCGTCACTTACTTCGTCACTTTTTCAATTTTTTTGACTTGACAACGTCTAATAAATCGATGAACGCCGGCTGCACGCACGGAAAAGTGTCCCGTCACGCACATTGTTCCGTTACGCTGTGTCCCGTTACGCTGTATTTATTCTTTTATTATTAAAAAAAAGTAGCGTCTGTCGGCGAGTGCAGTAATAATAGGTTATGATAGATATTTGATTACAGATTACTTATATGAAAACTTGTTCATAATTATATTTAAACTTAAAAGTTAATGTGGTTTTCATTGCTTATTACAACAACAATTTCGGCAATAAAGGTTAATTATTCTTGCATTTTAAAAATTCTGATTACTAGTATAATTTCAAGTATAATTCTTTTATTATTAAAATCAAAATTATTCAATTTTATTCATAAAATTATGCAATAATTTCATCAATGTTTTGTTATGACGTTTGTCACGTTAAACTATCGTTCGTAAACAGATTTTACAGACAACCAATTTTTTAGTTAATACGTTTTTTTTACTTCAAATGAACAGTTTTTCAATGTGGTATGTATTAATATTTTTAAACCATAGTTATTTCACTACGAAATTTAGTATATTACATAAAAAAAGTTATAATACAATTATTTTCATAGTCATGCAGTTCGATGTTGCCTACAATGTACACAAAGACTCGCACGTGTACCATTGGAATAAAAAATTGTTTACTTCAGTGGACGAATAGACTGAAAGGCTTTAAATATGTTGGACAATAAATTTGGTAGTTTAATACCTCACATTTTATAAAAGAGTTATTTTATCAAATTTAATCTCTTAATAATACATTGTATAAAATAGTTAATGTATGTATATGCCACGAAGTTGATTATATTTTTTTAAAACGTTAGTTATAACATGATATATGACGTTCAACATCGTGATTATAAATAATAATAAGTAAATATTGTTTTAATATACCGCGTTTTTAAAACGGACTATCAAGTATAACATTATTTCTCCTAGCCTCATACAGATTTATAACCCCATAGAATTCCTAACCCCGTTACAGATTGTTCTGAAAATTTGTGATGGTAATTTTTTAATAGCTATGAAAATACTTGTGAGAATTAAAACAAAACAAAAAAACCGTGGGGCACATACAGTAAGAAATATTTGTGGGAGTAGCTGTCGTTTATGGTTATTTTTTTCTGATTATACTTTTTAATATTTATTTCCTTTGTATATATAAATTAAACTCACAAAACAGTTCATATCATTTGCAGTGCTATAAAATTGTTAGTGACCTAGGTGAAATATTCATATTATATTGCATGCTGAGCTCAATATTAAAAAAAAAGACGTATTTTCCACGCAGCCTCGCAGAGACCTAACTCCGGAAGTCACAAGCAATGTGATCCAACGGAACTATACACATAGCTTGGAACGCTGATAAAATATTAGTATGTATATACCTACTGTGCCTGGGAAGTTCATTCGTTTATAATTCACGTAGGCTACATCCCAGAAGGAGTCTCTTATTTTCTACCAATGGGGGGATGCTGTGTAATCAGGCGCCATCTTTATTCCTCTCCAGGGGGCCGGGGCGAAGTGATACGTGGCTCGTGTATCTTTGATGACCCGGGGGGCGGTTTCCCGTCTGCTACACTTGTTCCGCGGCTCTGCTGTGCGGCGGGGAGACGTCTGCGTCTGTCTGTACCAACTCAGCTTCCTACCACACTCGGTGACGAGTGGCCGTCCGGAATGCACAACTCTCACTTTATGTCACATGAGGTGAAAACATTCCTGCGTTTCCGTGCTCCCAAACCATGCCCACGCTTCATTCAAACATCCAGCAATAAACTATAGTTCTCAACAAAGGACTCGGACGCAACTATAAAACGGCATTTTTTTATTTATCGGATAGCGTTTTTGCGTCGCACGCTTATGCACGTAGGGTTAATAATCGATATAACACTACATGTTGGTTATCTCATTTCCTTGTTATTTCCATTGTTTAAGAAGCCCGTCTAGTCAAGGGTGTATTTGTGTAAGTGAGGCGGGGCGATAGGTGCAACGCTCGCTGGTGCTTCTAATTAGGTATCGCCCCTAAGCGCAAGGCTCTGAACTAACTCGCAATCGTGCATGGGGAAACTGTGAGGTTTGAGCTGTAACCATAACATTTTATGGCGGAGAAATTAATAGAAGGTGTTGTTCCTTAGCGCAACAAGGCTTCAAGGACATGTGAGTAGATGCACAGCAGCTAACACAAGTGTCCGTTTCCAAGATTATTATTATTATGCCCAATAAAGAATACAATTCACAGCATGAAATATCTAAATACATCTCCCGAAAGCATGTATGGCTCCAGCATCGTTTACCCTAGACAGGTAACCTATGACCAAATGATATACAATTACTAAAACACATGACAGATGAATACATCTTTATCCAATACTTGGTGGCCATAACTTAAGAATTTAAGGTTACAAATAATTATTTTAATCTAAAATTCTGTACCTCGCTTGGGGAGTGAACTCATTAATAAAGGGTTGTCCTCTAGGCAGGTATGGTGTCCCGGGTTTGAATGATTACTAAGAATGTTACCCGCATGTCCAGTAATTCTGTACTCGCTACTCAAACACGAGGAAAAGTTGCTTCTATTACTGTCTTGGATACGGCTATTAATTTATAGGATTTTTTTTGGGCTCGTGAATGTAGTACATCGCTGGGTGGCACGGCGCGGAAATTAGTTGTCACTCGCCTTGAACTATGACGCTGACGGCTGTCCTCGCTGGTTGCATGACCACCGTCCAGCCCGGGGCTGTGCGCTCCACGGGCTCCTAGTCGTCCACACCCCGGGGCTGGTGGGCTCTGCTCGGACTCCGGGGGTCTTCCTCCGGTGCGGTCCTCGTCGTGGTCCTCCCGTCCGGGGTGCTGTCATAACTTATAAACACGTAACTTAGAAACACGCAACGCAGAACCACACAACTTAGAAACGTCATAACGTAGAAAGCCATAACTTAGAACTATCATGACTTAGAAACACACAACTTAAAACTGTCATAACTTAGAAACACGCAACGCAGAACCACACAACTTAGAAACGTCATAACGTAGAAAGCCATAACTTAGAACGGTCATAACTTAGAAAATTCTATGTTATGTGTTTCTAAGTTGTGTGTTTCTAAGTTGTATATGTCTAAGTTGTGTATTTCTAAGGTGTGTATCGCTAAGTTGTGTGTTTCTAAGTTGTGTGTTTCTAAGTTGTGTGTTTCTAAGTTATGACAGCACCCCTCTCCGACTCCCTCGGCACACTCGCCGGTGCGGGACTCCAACCAGCGACCCGCTCTGACGTCACGCCCGGCCTTCTGCCTCGTGGCTCTGGTAGTTTGGGCGCCTCAGGGCTATACGTACCCCGAGCACGGGCTGTTCCATAGGTATGTAGTTGGTGTCTGAGAACTTTCGAGAACCTCCCGGGCGCCGAACACATTCACTTACCCAGGTCTCGGGTTAACTGCGTCATCCAGGAACAGCTCACTGAGCCACTGTCAGGTTTCGGTGCAAAAAAAGGCGCCGGGGAAAGCTGCCTTTTAGTGCTTTCAAGAATCTGTACCGGTTGTTTCATGCCCAAACCCCCTCCCCCTCCCTTCCCTGAAACAAGCATTTTAGTCATTTTCACTCTCTAAAAAATACAGTTGACTAACGAAATACGAAAACGATACTACTCATCAGCCCTAAGCGTATTCTGAAAAGCTGTTCGTAATCAGACACCGCCCAGATAGCTTGAGCAGTATTTAAATCGCGCCACAATCAAAGAGAAACTCAAAATAGTTTTAGATAAGTCAGAGGTGCCCATCCCCCCCAAACACTATGACTCACCCCCCCCCCCCCAACCTAATGATGGCCCCCCCCCCCCCCCCGAAATTTTTATGCCATTTTCTCAATGATTTACTCAATTATTTTATAATATTATACTTTTTTAGTATTATATTTTATCACATTTTGCATTAATTAAAACTGATTTTCTAATAATAATAATAATAATAATAATTTTGGTCATATCAGGTAATATTTCCATCCTGAACCGACAGATGTCAAACTGCTTTTGTTGAGGAAAGTGTGGGGTTGCCAATTTGATTTACAAGATCCCTTTCAATTATCAAAGCACCAGAAACGTATTTTCACATTAGAAGCTATAATTATGTAAATAATATATACATTTTTCTCGTATTTTAACCACCCCCCCCCTGAAATTTTAATGACGCATTCTGCGTCGTTACCCCCCCCCCCCCTTGTGGGCACCCCTGGATAAGTGCATGCGCGAGTACTTATGCGTGGTTTTCTAGCTTGTAGCGCCACCTACGCAACATGTTGACTCCTGAATGTAAAGCGTTTTGTGTTCGGCAATTTGTTAAGACTGAAACCGTAATTTAAGTTCAACGTGCGTTTCGTTTAAAGTTTAATATTGTGATCCTCCATCTGGCAAAAACATCCGCCGATGGTATAGGCAGTTCGAGACGACCGGATGTGTTTGTAAAGGGAAGAACGGGACGACTATAAGTGTCTGTGCAGGATGTTGACCGTGTCAGAGTATCTTACCTGCGTAGTCCTAAGAAATATACTCGGAGAGCAAGTCTTAACTTGCCAAAAAACGACCGTTTGGAAGGTCCAAAATGGTTACAGTTGCTACATGCTTTAAAGCCAGATGACTATGGTGTACGTTGTAACTGTTCACTTCAAGTGTTGAAGCGGAAAGATAACTTTCTTGATCGCGCGGTGTTCAGCGATGAGTCAACTTTTCATCTAATTAGGAAGGTAAATACCGATAATGTTGGTATCTAGAGGTCAGAACATCATCATGAACTTGTAGAACTTCAAATGTTTTTCCAGATTTGAGACAAAGAATTGAAGAGGCCATTACTTCCCTTACTCCGGACGTTTTTTTTAAATCCAAAGTGTGGGAAGAATTGGATGTGTGCCGTACATCTACAGGTGCACATACTGAACATTTGTAAGAAAATTCTAGGTTAGTTTACCTTCAGTTTGATGTATGATTTGTTGTAAATTGTCTAAATTAAACTGTTGTGATGTTCCATTCTTTTATGGACATTTTGTATAATCAATACTCACAAATAACGTATCGTAAAAATTTGGTGATGAAATTCTTAAACGGAACATAATATTCAAGAGAACTATCGTGATCAATTTACAGTGAAATTCCACAAATAATAGTAATGTCAAAAAAATTAAATGAAGAACCTGGCTTCTGAGACCTCCAATATCATGCCATGAACTACTTGAGCTCCGACTCAGAGAACTTAACTTTGAGAGATGGCGGGAAGTAATGATAAATGGCCTTCACGTGGACTGTACATTAGAAACTGCAAATTGATATTCGAAACGGCGACGCGTCGTTAGAAACTGCAAATGTCAGTAAGTACCTACACACCATAGTTTTCAACACAAAGCAGATATAACAACCTTTAATAAAGCCAGATTAATTATGAAAAATAAACTACCCTAATATATTATATAGTTTTACCATGTTTTGGTATGTGCTTTTTGTGATATTTTACAAATGACAAGTAAGTCTGAAGTTTCACTGCTATAGGAAAATGTGGAATTCTGAAATAACTGAATGTTCTGCTTAATTCAAGGGCTACACTAGCTCCAAAGTTTCACGCTGTTACAAGTATGCCTCGAATATGCCATTTCTTGTTTCGTCTTCTACATAAAGAAAGTTTGCAATAACCTTAATAAGACATTTCCCCCGCACAGCCGTGGCATCGGGCCAATGCGAATTCAGGATAACGGGAACACACGACCACGTATGAATAATTCACCAGTCTCGAACTGGGGCAATCACTTTAGTTTTCTCGGCACACCCCGTTACAGTATTGGGGTTTCCATCTTTTCCAGCAAAAAGTTTCCTCCCTATTTTCCCTTCCCGTTTGTTGGCCCGCCTCGCTGGGAATAACTTAATACCTGATTTCCACCCCGGACGCTGCCGGAAACACGAGAAAGGGCAGATCTCCGACGCCAGCACAGACTGTGAGGTTTCAATTACTGCACGAGCTATGGCGACCCACGGACCTGTGTCATTACACACACGACTGCACCACAGTTTCCTGAATAATAACAGTGCACCACACAAGCACACACATATTTCCTTTCGTCCTCACTAGACCCGCAAGAAACGTTATGGCCGGTGTCATACTATGTGTTTCTGCCGCTGTGGCTAAAACTTCTTCAGCAGGATTGGGGGAGAAAGTACAAACTAAGTACATTTATTAAAATCGATTGACCTAGAAGAAATCACAGCGTGTGGAAACTGGCAAACACTCCTCTTCAACCTCAATAGTGTGACGCCGACCTCACCGTATTAGTTCTATACTATAACTGACGTTTATGTCGAACATAGTTTAGAGGCTTCATACATAGTTAAGCATATATATCTACAATCATTGAATATATATAATGGTATATTCATTGGTAGAACTACGCCATACCCGGGCACTCACACGGTGCGCAGAGCTTCAGGAAAAACAACGCGATTTCAAAACTACTCAAGATATCCGAGTGGGATCTGCTTACGAAAAGCATTTTAAGAGTTCGCTGAGGGCCGAAAAGTACTTTTGATTTTGGATTAAGTTTTTGAACTTTATTTTTTAGAAGAGTTAAAATGGCTAAAAACGCATGTTTTCAGAGTACTTTTTAGGCGTAAAACAACCGGTAGAGATTCTTGAAAGCACTTAAGGGACTTGCAGTTAACCTTTATTAAGCACCAGTGAGCGTCGCGCTTATCGTCCCGCCTCACTAACACACATACACCCCTGACGAGGCATTTCCAGAGGGCATGCGGGTCGCTTCCCCCCCCCCCCCCCCTTCAAAGACGGTGCGTGGCCCGATCTCTCGCACATCCCTGCCCTGCAGTGCTGTCTCGTGCTTGTGTTACTAATACACGTCAGCCGAGGTCCAGACTTGGGACTACACAGGTGTAAGAAATAAGTGTGTGGGTTCATTCCATAAAAAAGAAGAAAAAGTGAGCGCGTCTTCCAGTACTCGCCAGGGATGTGAGCCAACTCGTAAACCGCGTACTATGACAAGGGAAAACAAAAGATGGCGGTAAATATATTTTTTTTTCGCGCGCGCATTTCAATGAGGCTTTCTATATTTATTCCGTTAGGAGTCTATAATCTCCTTTCTCGTGCTAGAACTTCAAGAGATAAATAGGTTCTAAACTACATATTTGCAGAATGTAAATAAAACGCGTAAAAATATATATTTAAGAATTTATATATATATATATATATTTATATATATATATATATATATATATATTTCATAAACGCTCAGACCCGTATTTGTTTATTTCTAATCGAACAAAAATTCCAGAATTCATGCTTCTTACTTTGAAAATGACTGACTTCCCGAAAATTTTTTGGGATTTTTTTTTTTTTGAATATTTTACTAATAAAAACACTCGCGTATTTAAATGCCACGGTTGTGTCAAAAATTCGAGCCAATCGAACGAATACTCTTCCGAGTTTTGCGAGCACAAAAAAAAACGGAGGATGAATAATTTTTATTGTTGTTTTTTTTCTATAACGTAACATTTAAAAACCAGCAAATGACGTGTGTCCCGTGAAAATCATTTGAAACACAATGCTTTAAAGCGATCGCAGTCGACGTTGATTCAGAAGGGAGAATGTTGACCTAGAAGGGGAGATGGCGAATGGGATGGTCCAGTGGAGATGTGGCTGATGAGAGGAGTGGTCAGGCGGGATGCGGACAAGGGAGGGATGTGCCCGCAAGGGGGGGGGGGGGGAGCGGAGAGATCGATGGTATCATCTGTTCTTGCGGCGAGCGGACGACCCTCTGGAGGGTCTGATACTCGCCGGGAGTGAGGGCCCACGAGATGATACCTCGCAAGAGAGGCTGAGTCTGGAGGGGCGGCGGGGGGGAGAGAACCCTTCACGACACGTCTTCCACTACTGAAGGGCGGGTGCAGCCCCGACTTGTGACCATCACGCCTTCTCACAGCCGCGCTGTTCTGCATTATAATGATATCCTGTCCAGTACCTACCTAATAGAAGTCGCCAGCCCAGGTTAAAATTTCTAATACGGTTTTGAGGTAGTTGGTTAATTCACCGCCGCAATCGCCACCGTCTCTAGGGCATCGACTTGTGGTGGTCCCTAGCGGACAAGTGTCGAACTCTTCAAACACCCCTTCCCCCTCCCGTTGAACGACCTTGAGCTGCAGTGAATGAAGGGAGAGGGGTGCGGGGAATGACAGCGGGCGACAGTGCTGCGCTCTAACGTGTAAATAACAACTAAGACGATACAGGGCGTTACGGCAGCGCACTGCAGCGGTGAAGTTCCCAAGCTGCTCATCATACGCTTCTGAAAAACGTAGAGTAAATCCTATCCACTCGCGACTTCTATAAAGTATATGAAAACCCACGTACAGTGCGGGCCAAAAGTCACGCGAGCTGTCAGCACGGTGGTGGGGAGCGATAGTGGCGGGTTCAGGAATTTATTTTCTGTAAGGGGGGAGGAAGGGGGAAGATTAAAAAAAATATTAATAAACTAAATAAATTTAGAACATGAGTACTTATTAAAAAAAAGTTACATTACTTTAGACACTAGCACACTGGCATATGGACCTACAGTAGTAGCCTAAGCGACGTGGCTTCTCATACAGCAGCATACACTGTTAGAAATTATAGTAAATTTACGGACTTTTCAACGAAGAACTAACCTCAAATTAACGAAGAGTTCATTGTAATCTCAAATAACTGAATCTTCTAAGAAACTACGCCGTATTTTGAAATCCGAGTTTTCATGTTTTCGTTTTAAAAAAAGATAAACTACATAACACGTGGGCCAAAGGAGAGTGTTCTGAACAAGTTTTTGAAAGGTTTGTTAATATATCATACGTTTGTTTTATTCATCTTCAAAGAAACTGATATCAGTGTCCGTAAATAAACGAAGATAGCCGTAAATTTAGGTAGAGCCCTGGATAATTAGTAAGTATACCAAGTGTTTTTTTTTTAAAAACTGAAGGTGAAAATTTTTAACAGTGTACTGTCTTCTACATATTTATCAAAGTTTTTCTTAACTCGAAGGAAGGGGGATTGCTCCCGCTTATCCCCGGCCCTTTGGGTCCGTGGCGGGGGGGGGGGGGGGGGGGAGCGGTTCCAGAGGGGAAATAGGGGAAGGCAATACGTAGCGGGGCGCGGCCAAGGAAGCTGATGGATATCCTCGGACGCGACATTTATCTTCGAGCGCTGCACCCCTTCAAAATATACGTTGCCCTAGGAAAGCTTACCGAGCTACAAGCAGATACACGCAGAACCGTAATTACGAAGATTTGTGTTCTTAGAACTGTTGATGTGCAGCCGGGTCGTGCCGAGTCGACACTGTTTGATTCCCCAGGGCTTGGCTTGATATTCCGCCATCCAGCCACGGCCCGAACCGTACGGCACTTATAACAGAACATGGCGAAAATGAGGAAGGACTCGACTTTGGTCTCTCTGCAGCAGTGAAAAAGGGAACCATGATAACATTGTCCTCGCTATTTATGGAAAAATCAGAGGGAGGGGGTAAGAGAGAGATAGATAGAGAGAGAGAACAAAACCCCACAGAAAACATAAATCAGTAAAGTTTTAACCGGGATTCGAAGCCTGTTCCTCCCCCATGGCGCATCCGACGTTTCCGCAGACAGCATGGTTCCGAAGTGTCTCCGTGTGCTGACGAGCGAGGACAGCGGAACATGTCCAGCGGCACCTCGATGCGCAGTTGTTTGGGCGCCTGGCCGTGATTGGCGCGCCCAGGCTGGCAGTGGCCACGTCACGCTAACAGGAAGTCTCCACTTCATGTACAAAATAAAATATCTCGATGTAAGCTTCTGGACATACGCCATTGCTTAGCCCAACTTCCTCAGAGAAATATGCACACCGGGTCCATACCGGTCATTGATATTATCTTTGAAAGATTTTTTGCAATGGGAGTGCATGACTTGATGTGAGCTTTTGGACATACGCCTAGCTTGGCTTAGCAATGGCGTATGTCCAAAAGCTTGCATCAAGTCATGCACTCCCATTGCAAAAATCTTTCAAAGATAATATAAAATATCTTGTCGGATTACGATTTGCAGATCCTATTTTTTCAATCGCTGAAGACGAGAGCTCAAGTGGACAGTCCACGCAACATAGACTGACCTGCTGGTTGTGAGGCAAGTCAGCGCTCCGAGGTTGGTCAGCCCTGACCTGGCGTGCCAGCTTATCGCGCGATTCCCTACCTCCCCACGGCCGCGTCAGGCGGAGTCGTAAATCCACGGCGCGATAAGACCACGGGTCCTCGTGGCCCCAGATCGAAGAACGACCCTCCGCCGTGGCCCGATAAGGCTCACATCTCGCCGTGCAGAAAGCGTGGCATGCATCGTGTGCTTTGTTAATGGGGATAGGCCAGCCACGACAGCTATTGATGGCATGACTAACTCCCCTATCTTACACAGGGAAAACCCTGGGCTAATTCATGCGGGGTTAAACAGGCAGGTTCAGTGCAGGACAAGAAGGATAGTCCAGGAAGAAGTGTTGGTCATCAGGGGCAGAAAGTTGCAGCACGCTGGGGTCGGGAGCTTGGGCCTTGCGGCTCGTGTTTGTGTTTGTGCGCGTCTGGGTTGGTACCACCTGGCGGTAGGCGACTTCACTCGTCGCCCTGTAGGCTGCCAGTCAGCACGTGTGAAGGAAGACGGTGTTGAGCGCATACAAATTATACTCATTGTAATTTAAATTACGTCAATTAATCGCGAACTGGCGCATCGGGTCTCACTCCGGAAAGGGGCAGAGCGGCAGGTTGACCTGTCGCGAGGCGGTAGTCGATCGGTTAGAGAAATTATCATATCCAGGGGTGCCCACAAGGGGGGGGGGGGGGGGTAAAGACGCAGACTGCGTCATTAAAATTTGAGGGGGGGGGGGTGGTTAAAAGACGAGAAAAATGTATATATTATTTACATAATTACAGCTTCTAATGTGAAAATACGTTTCTGGTGCTTTGATAATTGAAAGGGATCTTGTAAATCAAATTGGCAACCCCGCACTTTCCTCAACAAAAGCAGTTTGGCATCTGTCGGTTCAGGATGGAAATATTACCTGATATGACCAAAATTATTATTAGAAAATCAGTTTTAATTAATGCAAAATGTGATAAAATATAATACTAAAAAAGTATAATATTATAAAATAATTGAGTAAATCATTGAGAAAATGGCATAAAAAATTTCGCGGGGGGGGGGGGGGCCATCATTAGGTTAGGAAGGGGGGGGGGGTGAGTCATAGTGTTTGGGGGGGGGGACACCTCTGTGTCAAATCTGCCATAGGAAGAAAGGAAAAAAATACCGTCATGTACTGATAATAATTGTTCAACTATCATGATAACAGCACATCTGTAAAGAATTAGCGCTAAACTTCATTATTAAAAAAAAAGTTTTGCTATCAAGCTTGGAAATGGCTGTTTGAAGTACTTCTCATTCTGACTTAAATTATTAACTTGCTAAGATTGCACACAACCACTCCCTCACTTCTTTACTTCCGTGGATCTCGCGAGGTGTATTATCGGTCCTTCGGTGGAAAAAATATATAATAATAACAACGAATCAGTGAAGAGGGGAACCTTCGCTCTAGATTCAAACTCTCCTAGATGACCGCGTCATCGAGTCATGAGGCGCATTGGACATGAATTAAACCAGGAGAAGTCGACCTTATCACCTCGCCTCACACAAGTGCACTTGTAGCTAGGTGGAACACTTTACCGTAAACCAAGCAGCTCACGCCACAAATCCCATAAGTTTGTTTTCGTGGACGGTAGGCTGAGTTGGCTTCAATAATAATGCTTACGTGAGAACTAACGTGTCTAAAGTGCGAACAGGATAAATAAAAACCACGAGTTAGTGCTAATTATTGCAGTATGTGTTTGCTCATGCAAATAACCACACTGTTGCGTACGAAATCACTTGTTTTATTGAATAATTTTAGGAAAAAAAACGAACAAAGAAATAATAAACCGTGCATGTAAATCATATAATTCTTATTTTGTGTCTGTAAGTTCTACTATGCCAACTGCGAATCTTGTAAAACTTGTACCCTAATAACACACATGGAAATAATATACATTTGTAGCAGTTCACTATAGCCGTTATTTACGTTCCACACACGTACGTCAACAGTATATAATTTTTTTTTGTCATTCCTGATTCACTGAAAAAAAGTATACGAGCTGTATAACTGCAATAAGTTATTGTCAGAAAGCTTGTAACTATGGATTGTCCGCATGTTGACGATCACGTGTGCACAAATCAATATGCATTCCCCGCCCGTAATTTGTTTCCCAGTCGTAACCTTCAATCTCGCTGCTCCAACAGCAATCAGGCTCACATTCGCCCGCCTCAGCACTGAAGCCAGCCTGGTGGGACACGCGTCATGGCAGCTGCATGTGTTACAGTTCGAGCTCGGAAGGCAAGAAACATGGCGAGCCAGACCAGCGCCAGCGGTCGTGCGTTGGATGAGGAGGGCGGGATGCCCACATAACTTAGAAAGACACAACTTAATCATAACGTTTAGTAGTATAGTTTGGGGGCTCCGGGCACAGGCTTCAGGCTGTGGAGCAGATGAGCCGGGTCAATGATCGATTGCTCTGACGTCACGGCGGCCATCTTGGACTCAAAAATTACTCAAAATTACTCAAAAAGACTCAAAATTTCCCGTTTTGAGGGAAAAATTCCCGTTTCGAGGGAAAATTTACCGTTTTTGGTCCTTAAAATTACTTTTGGCTAGAAATGTCCATATTGAGGCTTAAGCATCCATGTCTACAGCCTCCGATAAGCCTCTGACGTCATCATGGAATATGTCATCATGGAAAATGACGTCACCGTTGCAATTTCCGTTTCGACCGCCATCTTTAAAATATTTATTTATTATCCGATTTTAATGAAAAAAAATCAAAATTTATAAAAAAATTCAATTAATAACATTTTAATAAAAATATTTAAAAAAAATTACATTTACGACATGGATCTCGGAGTCCTCGGTTCGAACCCTGTGAGGGCAAAAAAATTTAATGGCGACCATCCTACCCTCATGGTGGCTGCTGGCAGACTGACCCCCCACCAATTTGTTCAAAGCATATATATCGTTAGCTAGTATGACGTCATGTCCGCCATCTTGAAAATCCGTAATTTTAATGCTAGAAATTAGGGAAAAAATCCAAAATTCATCAAAAAATTAATTCATTAAAGTAATGATTAATTCGATCAGTTCATATCCTCGGTTAGATGCCCGGGCGATGCAATAATTTTTAATTTTATGTAAAAAAAATATCAATTTCAATAAATCAAGATTAAGGTCCTAAAATAAGCACAGTTTCCAAGTCAACCACAATCCTATAAGCCATTGATACCGCCAGCTAAAAAAAAAAAAATTAATTAAAAATACCAGGAAAGGGGTCAGGTTCGAGAAATAAAGCACCGAAAGTTATTTTACAAACATAGTATTTATTACATAATTTCTGTTCCGAAGTCTGGTTGGTTTTCTTGTACCGTGGAAGCAGCAGACGCGACAGTGAACTATGGCGTGGCAGTCCCGGAGCCCTCGAGACCTGTGCAACGCTCGCGGAGCCGCGGCAACCAGTCCTCCCGGCGACCCCTGCGAGAGAGGGTTCTCGCTCATGCCTTTGAATGTATATACTGTATAGAAGTCGCCAGCCCAGGTTAAAATTTCTAATACGGTTTTGAGGTAGTTGGTTAATTCACCGCCGAAATCGCCACCATCTCTAGCGCATCGACTTGTGGTGGTCCCTAGCGGACAAGTGTCGAACTCTTCAAACACCCTTTCCCCCTCCCGTAGAACAACCTTGAGCTGCAGTGAATGATAGATGGGGGGGGGGTGCGGGGAATGACAGCGGGCGACAGTGCTGCGCTCTAACGTGTACATAACAACTAAGACGATACAGGGCGTTACGGCAGCGCACTGCAGCGGTGAAGTTCCCAAGCTGCTCATCATACGCTTATGAAAAACGTAGAGTAAATCCTATCCACTCGCGACTTCTATACAGTATATATATTCAAAGCTCATGCGGAAGACCGGGATGACTCACCTCTTCAAGCTCGTAATTGAGAGGCAGAAGCCGCGGGAAGGTCGCAGGCAGGGCCGCAAATAGAGAGGGGGGGGGGGCAAGCGGGGCATACGCCCCGGGCGCAAAGCTGCGGGGGGGGGGGGGGGGCTCCGAAATCGCTTGCACTGTAATTCCTACTACAGCTGGTAACTGGTAAAAAGTTTTTGCATGGAAGTTACAGTAGCACAGAAATTGTTACACGTAGGTATGGAAAATACTTAAATAGCACCATTTTTTTTTCTGTGGGAGGGCCCCCCGGACATCCACTTTATTGGCGTGGTATGTGCAAAAAAAAGAGGGGGGGGGGGGCGGCGCATGAATCCATTCACGCCCCGGGTGCCAGAGACTCTAGTTGCGGCCCTGGTCGCAGGCGTGGCTCGCAGGACGGCCCGCCACGCCCTTGAAGGGCGAGGGCGAGGCAGGGACCCGGGGTCGGGTGTGGCGCAGGGCAGCCCAAGGGCAGCCCAGGGCGTCATGACGCAGTCTTCCCTCCCCTGCAGCACACACCCTGGCTGGGCGGGCACGGCTTCAGAGCTCCCGCCATTTACAAACAGCTCAGCACCTATTGGAAGTGTCTGAATACGAATAACACTCGTTCAAGGGCGGATAAAGCCTACTTTGGGGGGGGGGGGGGAGGCACGGTAGTCTGTACCTAGTATAATACAAGTGTATTACTTCAGAAGTCGTATTATACAGTGTATAATTACCCTTCTTGGAAAAGGGCGGGGGGGCACGTGCCCCCCTCTAAAACCGCCTATGCACGTCTTAAACATGTACAGTGGAAAAGGTTAAAACGGGATGTTTTCGCGTATGTTTTTTTTTAAGTAGGAAAGAAAAATTCTAAACACAAAGATGATCATTTATGTTTGAGTGATTAATCCAGTTACAGTTACTACTTTTTTTTTAATTTCGTAAATTATTGTTCAACGAGGTCGACGCATGTACATACAGACTACACACGTATGTGTCCACATGATATAATGATTGCCCCCCCCCCCCAACTAAAGTAACCTAACACACACTTGTACGTAGAAACCTCGCACAGTAGGGAGAGCGTGCCGACTCTGGAACATAGGGGAGGGGGGGAGCGGGGTAATCCGGGGATTATCCCATTTTTTATGTTTTTTTACGCATTTTTTTATGGTTTTTTATGTGCAAATCCAGTTTTTTATGAGCTAATCCAGTGGCTAATCCGCAAATCCGCAAATTCGCAAATCCGCAAATTCGTAAATTCGCAAATCCGCAAATCCGCAAATCCGCAAATCTCAAATTCACAAATCCGCAAATCCGCAAATCGCAAATCCGCAAATCCGCCATTTTATATTTCTAGAAATTTCCACCAACTTCGAATCGTGACGTCATGATTTTGTGTCGTCTGCTGGAGGCCGCCATCTTGATTTTTCCTGGTCGCCATCTTGTTTCGTCTGCTGGAGGCTGCCACCTTGATTTATTCTGGCCGCCATCTTGTTTCGTCTGCTGGAGGCCGCCATCTTGATTTTTCCTGGTCGCCATCTTGTTTCGGCTGCTGGAGGCCGCCATCTTGTGTGACGTCATATAGTTCTGTTGGTCGCCACCAGGTAGCAGCAGGTATTATTTTATTTTAACTAAAATATTTTCAGTGGCGAGGCTGGGATTCGATCCATGGGACGTGAAAACGTCCAGGATGTCGTGGTTATGAGGCGGACGCCTTGACCACTAGACCACGAGACCAATTGGAATATGGTGGAATAAATAATCTATATATGCTATGTACTGATGTCAAGTTTATGATAAAAGGGGGAGGGTATTTTTGCCTTCCTTAATGCATACCTAAGGCGCCACATTTGAAATTAAAAATCATTATACAGCCGCCATCTTTAATTCCAGCACAGACTACCAGATGGTGCCAAATTCAAAAATTAGTTGTCAGAGGCGCCGCCATCTTGGTTCTCAAGTTGGCTGGTAGATGTCGCTAGTATCGCGCGCCAAATTCAAAAATTAGTTGTCAGAGGCGCCGCCATCTTGGTTCTCAAGTTGGCTGGTAGATGTCGCTAGTATCGCGCGGCAAATTCAAAAATTAGTTGCCAGAGGCGCCGCCATCTTGATTCTCAAGTTGGCTACCAGAGTGTGCCACCATCGCCATCTTTATTTCATATTTCAGCTGCCAGGGCACAGCACCATTCGATAGATCGAATGCTAATCGATATATTTACTTTTATTTCATATTTCAGCTGCCAGGGCGCAGCACCATTCGATAGGTCGAATGCTAATCGATATATTTACTTTTATTTCATATTTCAGCTGCCAGGGCGCAGCACCATTCGATAGGTCGAATGCTAATCGATATATTTACTTTTATTTCATATTTCAGCTGCCAGGGCGCAGCACCATTCGATAGGTCGAATGCTAATCGATATATTTAGTAACAAGTGTTGCTACCAGAGGGCGCGATATTTAAATTTAAAAAATATTACAACCTTTAAACAATCCTCCGCCATCTTGGATTCAACAGCCCCACCATCTTGGAAGCACATGATACACCCAAGGACTCGTTCCAATACATGCACAGAGTGCACCGAAAAGATTGTTCCCTTACATGCACAGAGTGCACCATATTGAATGATCATGATATGTGTTCCTTTATATGCATCAGAAGCAGGCATAAGAAATTTTTTCTTATAGGCATACTTTAGTGTTAGCTTTCCTGTAATGCATTTAATAATAGTGTAAGCTCATTATTATTATTTAGTGATAGTGAATTTATAACTATGATGTGTAGTCTCATTCTCTTCATCTCGACGTGGCGGAAGATTCTCTGGAGTGTAAGCTGAAAAAAAAAATAAATAAATAAAAACTTGTGTTTGAATTTATAGTGGTATGCTGCTTTCCACATCACCTTAGAGACTATGTCTCAGGAGGTACAGCATTAGATGCGTTAACTCCTTTTTTTTATACATGGCGAGTTTCCCCGAGAGGCCTATTTTCCATGTTTAACAAGGGCGCAAGCATTATGCTTCACCGTCACTCTCTCCCAAGCCGCTGTCCACTCCATCATCTGGCTCCACTTGCTCTTGAGCCTCCATTACAGCTTCAAAGCATGCTATAATACCGTTGTAAAGGTATGTTAGAAACTCGTATTCCTCTGGAAATGCAGCGAACAAATTGATCGCGGAGACCTCTAGATGGTGTACTATCGCATCTATATTCATGCCGATGCAAGCATGAAGCGCATATTCAATGCAATCGCGCATTTCCTCAAAAGCAGCCATGTTCATTATGGAATTGTCAGAGACAGAATGAAGACTATAGTTGACCTGGTCTTGACGGAAAGATGACATGCAACCCCGATGTCGCGCTACACATTCCAATGAGGCGCCCAGCGCGGGCTGACGTCACAGCTTGTTGATCCCAAGCTGCAGAGTGCTGGGTCGTGTTCAGGAAGTAGTCCACACATTATAAATACATTGCAGGAATAGAATCTCAACAACAGCCCACACAAACGATTCCATAGAATATGCTTCGATTGAGAACAAGCAATAAGGTAAAATAAAATGTGTATATGTAATCTTAAACTCCCATATCCTTTCTCTTTACCCATGTCCTCACGGTATCGGGAAACCCCTTCCAAGACACCTGGAATCTTTCACCACGCTTTCGATGAATTTTATTTACCAAGTATGTATCGGGGTATTTTGTAATTTGAATTTCTGAAGCATAAAAAACACCTTGTATTTCATTTCCATCCATATCACTCAAGTTATACACACGCGGAAAGCTGGACCTCATAGCTGTTACTTTAAACACTTCGTGAGACCAATTCGGTGTAAACCCCTTTTCAAAAGCTTTCTTGTTTCGTGACACGCGTACATGATCCCCCACACGAGCCTTAGGTTTTCTAGGGTCAATTGTCTTTACATATTTGTAAACACTTTGTAGCAAAGAGTCATCCTTCACTTGATTCGGAGCCATGCCAATGGTGCGGTGGAATCTGTTATTGTAGACACGTAGAACTTGTGGTAAAATTTTAAGCCACTTATAATTTCCTTGAGCTGAAAACTCGCGAAAAAGCAGCGATTTTAGAGATCTATTAAATCGCTATACCACACTTGCTTTAATCTCACTGTGAGTGGAATAATGATTAATATTTTTTCTTTTCATAAGAGCTCTGAAAGTTGAGTTATAAAATTCTGTTCCCGCATCACTTTGAATACTTTTAAAACTTCCTGCTTCTTTCAAAATACTTCTCATGGCAGCAGTAACCATCACACCTGTCTTTTGTTTAACTGGAACTGCATAAGCACGTTTGCTGTACACATCTATGGCAGTCAGGATGTACTTGTAACCACTGTTCACTTTACTGTATGGTATCATTTCTACCAAATCAATCTGTAGTAAATCATGGAGTCCATATGTTAAAACCCTTCTGCGAGGAAATATAATACGTTTGCCTCGGTGAAGCTCGTATGCAATCCCACGCTGTGCGTCGCTCATTTTGCAATGTATCCTGATTCTTGTAACTCTTCAAGTATCGAAAGGATTTCGTTATTGTGTCCGGTGTGGCCAGAAGCCTGCGAGGCCATTAACAACCTGAGTCGATCTACTATCTCATTCGGATCATTCCAATAAATGAACTCTCGTTTACGACCTAAATCCAATGTTTTATGTAACAATCCACTTCCTCGTTGCTGCGAACCAATATGTGGAAACAGTTGCTTAATGATATCAAATTTCGCATGTGACGTGCTTTTATAGAGATTTGTTGCAGGATCATTCTTTTTAAAATAAGCATTTGTAAGCTCTAGTAGATTACCATATTGTTTAAGGGCCGATTCCGAGTACGTATGCGGCTCTCTGCGAAATAAAAGTTCAAATAAACCAGGAGCAGGTTGTATTAGTTCATCTTTAACGCGAATCATATTGTTATCGTGAAAAAATACTTCCGTGTCCCCTAAAAACCAGCGGTTATGTCGTTTAGATACACCATAGGTTCCATCACCAGAGCGAAGGTTGTAGCTCTGCAAATAAGACTGCACTCCACCTAAAGAATCATCATATGGAACACCGTGATGTTTTAAAGGAATAGCGTTCGAGTCATCACTGTCGCTTGATTCTAAATATTGTTTCACAGTAGCTTCTTCCGCAGAATCCTGCTTCACAGTATCGATAGACTGTGCGAGCGATGTAGTAGGTCCAAGTTTATCCAAACGCGAATTAACAGACTTGAATATTTCTTCATTAATTGCATCCCTCTCCAAACGAGCTCGTTTGGCAAGTAGATACTTTGCACGAACATTTTCTATGACGCGCTCCAACTTACTAGCCTCAAGAGACATGACTGCAGAGTTAGCGATAGCATATCACCCTTTTATATACAACTAGCATCAATACGTGAGTGATCTAGGCATGTCTAGAGCTTGATGGTTTTGGAGGTGCTGGTTTTGGAGGTGCTGGTTTTGGAGGTGCTGGTTTTGGAGGTGTTGGTTTTGGAGGTGCTGGTTTTGAAGATGCTGTTTTTGCAGGTGCTGGTTTTGGAGGTGAAGGTTTCTTAGACAACACACCGCGAGAATATTCATCAGGAGTAATCGTCAAAACACCAACAGTGCGATTCATTTGTGAAAGCTGTTGTACAATTCCAGCATTAATTTTCAATACCATCTCAACCATGTTAGCATTTAGTGCATCATTTAGTTCCTCTATAAATGTTTGTGCGAATAAATCTAACCTGCTCTCCAACGAGGTGCACATATCACCCAACTTTGTCGACACAGCTGAAAGACTTTCATTTAATTGAGCAATTAAATGCTGTTCTTTAGCCTCCATATTGCGCAAGAACTCCATAATCCCCACTTGCACATCTCTTGTTACAGTAAGTGATCTGTTGATATCTGTAACTTGTCGTGTCATACCATCAGTCATCGAATGCAAAGCATGTGTAAAAGCCCCGCTTACTGCGTCAACATACTTCTTATTAGCAGCATCACCATCTTGTTTAGGATCACCAACTCTCTTCAAATGTTTCCAGCTTAAGTCGCAGTCCCCTTCACGAGTAAACGTCATGCATGAGTCGTGCGATCGTTTAAGTCCACCACCACCGAACTTTGACATCATGATTCATGAACCTATCACAATAAACTGATCAAAACCACATCTGTAACGCCCTTTATGTAGAGGAAAATCTTTAGCTATCACAATGAAACCATGCTCATTAGGACTGTTCCAACAGTGACCGCAAAGAGTTTTAAATCTCTCAAAGCTCATATCTGTACCGACATGGTCGGAAAACACATGTTTTAGATTAAGATCGTCCATTTTAAACAAAATTATTAGATTACAATTATCTCGCACTAATTGCTTTCGGGTTTGGGTATAAGTTTGTACCAAGTAGAAACAGACGATCTTGTGGTGTCGCCCCATAGAATAATACTTTTGAACAATGCTTTGTTTATCACAAGCAACATCATCGAAGATTAGCACAGAGTTGGGGAGGGCTTGACTGGGGTCTAAAACATCAGCATTTTCTCGAAATTTAAAAAATTTCACTCCCCCGACATTTTCCAGCACATGGGCTAAACGTTGATATTTTGGTTGTTCTAGGGACTTGCTATATAAATACACATTCTCAAAACGTATCCCATTGGGGTGTTCTAGAAGTGAAAGAATAAGACAAGTTTTGCCAGAATTCGAAGGACCTGACACTATACACCGTATGGTATTTGGTAACAGAGATCCATGATGTTCTTCAGTTTTACTAAACACATCATCATCAATTAGTGAAATTGGTAAAGCGAGCTGTTGTTGAACAACCTCTATTCTTAATACTAAACCTAAACACTATAAAACAGTCATCCTTATAGTGAAACCACTCAGTGTCTTGATATGTCTTGTATGAGACGGAAGAGAGGTTCAGGCTTAGTTAATTCTGTTATAAATAAGCTACCATTCGAGGCACATCTTCCGGGCTACAATTTCTGTGGACCTGGCACGAGACTAGCCGAGAGACTAGCAAGAGGTGATCGTGGTGTGAATGCACTAGACGAGGCGTGTCGTCTTCACGATATTGTGTATGCGAATAGTAATAACTTGGCTGAAAGACATAAAGCGGATAAAATATTAGCTGACACGGCCGAGAAGATTAGAAAGTCTCCCGAAACTAAATTTGGACAGAGAGTATCCGCGTGGACCGTTAACAAGATTATGAGAGTGAAACGTAAGCTTGGTGCAGGTTTAAGATTTTCATCATCATCAAAGAAGAGAAACCGTAAATCTGTCAGGAAAGCCCTGGGGAAGAAGGGTGGTCTATTACCATTTATATTTCCAGCACTCGCTGCATTAGGCAGCTTAATTGGTGGAGCTGCGGGCGTTGCTAAAACTGTTTCCGATGTCCGGAGTCAGGCACGTATGCAAGCGATAGCACGTGCAGCAAAAAACGGTTCAGGACTTTATCTACGCCCCTACCCACAGTCGGGTGGTGGGGGAAAGCGAAGAGGAAGAAGAAGAAAGAAAAATCGCGGGAGCAGGAAGCGATAATCAAAAACTTACCAAAGCGATCTCTTACAAACCTCGAGTTAATGAAGGCGATAAAAGAATTGAAAATACCATACTTTAGACAAATATACATGCGCGATTCGCTACCTAAGAAACCATTGCGTAATGAAAGTGCTATTTTGAATCTAGACTCATCCAAAGGACCGGGAACGCATTGGACTGCTTATGTCAAGACCGGTCCTAACGTTGAATATTACGATAGCTTCGGAGACTTGCCTCCACCAGTGGAACTGATACGATATTTAAACAAGTGCAACATAACCTATAATTATGACAGGCAACAAAAGTTGCATTCATGGAATTGCGGTCACTTATGCTTAAGATTTTTAGTATCAATATATAAGAAGCATTAGTGTTATCATAAGCCACATATGTGACAGAGTGTTTATAGAGAGACCACACACAACGCGAGACGCAGTGTAAACTAGACAAAATGTCAATAACATTAATTTTAACTGGGAAGAGCTCGATTATGAGAACCTACTACTTCCCTCCCTTGCAATTGGATGGAGAGTGGACAATGGCATTGATCGATCTGACAACATATAACTCGATACCGAACATTGATGAAAATAATCAAGTTTTTCGATACATCGCAAACAATGAACATCATGAAATGAAATTACCAACAGGTGCATATGAAATAAGTGACATGGAAGCTTACATAAAACAGAACCTACCTGCAGATTCAACATTTCTATTACGAGGCAACCCCAACACCTTACAGTGCATAATGTTCAGCAACAATATACATGTGGATTTTAGTGGAAAAAATACATTAGGTGAAATGCTTGGATTTTCTTCTCAAGTATACAAAGCAGGTGAGCTGCATGAATCGACAAATCCTGTAAATATATTCCCCGTGAATGTTATACGAATTACAAGCAATGCTGTGGGACACACATACTTGAATGGTAAATTAAACAATACTATTCATGAATTTTCCCCCATAGTACCTCCGGGATATAAGATAAATGAACGACCTACCACGCTCATTTATGTCCCAGTTACCGTTCAATCGATATCGGAGCTCGACATTCAAATAGTCGATCAGGAAGGACGCTTAGTTAACCTAAGAAAGGAAGAAATAACTCTAAGACTGCATTTGAAAAAACAATGGGAGTGAAATATTTTTCTAAGCATAAATGGAGCGGTTCAGGTGTGTCCTTATCCAGTAGACGACGAGACATCAAGCAGCTAACATCTGTTAACGTGAGATTCCTTAAAAAACTTGGATTTAGAGTTTATCCTCATGGAGAACACCGTTCTTGAAGTCGAGCAAGCACCACAATTTGAGGATTCTATTTCAAAAACTGAACTGCATATTTACAAACCATACTTAAATGGACCCTATGCCCCCAACTCTGAAATCCGTATAGTGATTCAAAATCATGATGCATACACAAACATCTCAAAATCCTTTTTGCGTATACGTGGAAAACTCGTAAAGGCAGACGGACGGAAACCGGACCATGCAAAGATTATAAACAATGGTGTATTACATATGATCAATCGGATAGGATTTGAACTGAACTGCGTTCTTATAGATCAGACCAGATCACTAGGAGTGGTATCTACAGTGAAGAATTATCTTTCACGAACTCGTGATGAATACGCCATCAGCAAAATGGAGGGATGGTGTCTCGAGGAAAACTATAGCTTGCCTCTAACAGCCGATGGTGTTTTCGAAATCTGTGTTCCGCTAAGCCATCTCCTCGGCTTTGCTGAGGATTATCACCGTATACTTCTAAACTCCAAACAAGAGTTAATTATAGTTTTAGAAAATACGTACATTAACTCGATCGTAGATGCGAGTGCGCAGCCTCAAGCAGTTAATTTAACCATAAACTCTATCGATTGGGCCGTACCACACATCCAAGTGTCTCCAGCGGAACGCACGCGACTGCTTAAGCTTGTGGAGAAAAGCAGAAATATAGATATAGCATTTAGATCTTGGTCTGTTGAAACATATCCCAGCATGCCACAAGCACAAAATGTCAGCTGGTCAGTAAAGACAAGCTTCTCGATGGAAAAACCACGATACATAATAGTCGGCTTTCAATCGGCTAAACATAATGTAATGGCTGCCGATAAATCGAGGTTTGACCACTGCAACATAAAGAATATAAAACTATTCTTGAATTCAGAAAGTTATCCATACACGGATTTGGACATAAACTTCGACAATGGATTTTACTTAATCGCATATGATATGTATTCAAATTTTCAAGAGTCTTACTATGGAAAGCAGAATGCACCTTTGCTTGACCCTCATCAGTTTAAGGAACTGGCTACGTTATTCATGTTTGATGTAAGCCGTCAAGCTGAGAAAATACCTTCGAATATCATAGATTGCAAGTTGGAGATCACAAGCTCAGACAACCTACCGATCTTAACACAAGCATTTGCAATAATATTGCACGACAGACTTGTCTCCTATAATCCACGAGACAAAGCTGTTAAAATACTGGGTTAAGCATAGTAGAGGCTCAGTCGTGTCTCAGCCACCATGAAGTATGTTAATCTGCAAGGATTTTTCTCTCAGTATGGCTTTATTACCAAGGAACTTAGCATTGCTGACTCTGAGGGGAACATAATTACGCGAACATTCAAACCGCCGTTTGAGTGGAGAGACATTAGTCGTAAATACCGGAGAAGTAATGCGTGGCTCACTAAAAATTTTCATAGTTTAAAATGGGAACACGGATTGTTTCCCTACAACAGTCTTTCCACCATCTTGACAACTCACTTGAGTGGAACTGTAATAGTTGCTGGAAGCGAACAGAAAAGATGGTTGGGTAAACACTGTCTCAAACACATGCACATAGTGGATGCACAAGAGGAATATGGCTGCCCGGCTTTCAAAAAATTAGACATAATGTATGCTCAAAATCGTGACAGCATAAGACCTGTATCGTCTCGCCGTAACGTCGCATTGCTTAGGGCTTGGATGCTAGAACACAGCGATCCTGGAATGTTGGATGACGCGCTCGAAATGGAATCAACAACAAGCGAAGCAACGGTAAACATGTCTGGACTGGAGGCGCTATAAATTGAGGTCATCGTCCCGGGGTACGACAGTCAGCATACAGTTCGCGGTCGTGCGGGCGTAGACTCACTATATATTCAAGAAAAATGACGTTCGATCCATCGGCACGCTACGCAGACGTGTCACCCGGCTTTCGTCGTGTGGCATACCTTACCGGAGATGGAGAGTTCCACCTCATAGTCTGCAACTTCAATCATCACTGGAGCACCGATTGCGATCTGGAGGCTCCGGACTTTATTGAGACGCCCTGCAATCAGGTAGATTGTGTTGTGCACTACTTGAGACCCGACAGTAAATTTCCTACTACCTTAGAAGAACTTAAGGCAGCAGCCGCTACTGAAACTATAACCTCAGAACCAGATTATTCTGCAGTAAGGTGTGATTTGAGACGCAGCACGAACCCAGAGACAGTTGTGCATTGGGAGGAGCAGTGTGATGGTTATGTTCACAACACAACTTATGAAAACAGTGTTTGCTACGAGACATGTAGTTTCCTTCAGTGTAAACTTTATCGATTCACCCCATTCGCTTAAGTTTGAGAGCTAAGACAATACCTATGTCAGTCATGTTATCACCGCGATTCCATGATATAACTCAAAGCCAAGAAGATGCCGTAATAGATGAATTGTGGGCACCGAGCATCTTAACATGGGATGAAGCGACAAGATATTTTAATTATCCTCCTGATCCACGATCTAAAGAAATGAAGCCTTCGACTTTGTTTGACAATACCGAAAATAGATATCTTTACAAACGTGCAAGTCTGAACTGTGTTGAATTTCATGTAGAGTTCTATGAATTTGATATTGGATTGAGTAGTCTTCGATACGTTTATTTCGAACTTTGTCGCGAAAATACTCATTTCCGACTGAGGTGGCACGCTGATAGACCATACAAGTCCGTGACTCTCTTGACTGTTTTCGACTGTCAGCATAAAGACTGTGTAATAAATCTTAGTCATCCAATGGCAAAGTTTCCCTGTACTATTGATGAGCTCAAGACATCCCGTGACAGAGACTATGAAAGTACTTTCTCCGAATGGTGTACCGGAATTAAACACTATCGCCATAATCCCGCTACATGCATGTGGAACCCACCTCACGCCTTGCAGTAATCATTTGTGTTCCTTGTCGAGAGGTCGTTTATTACGAGAAAACAAATTCTCGGTGTCGACGCATCTAAGCAAGCAACTATGGGGATATAGATAATGGACTGTTCTACGAGATGCTCTACTCTATGGAATTTCGTAATCAATTTATTCATTCGGATGGGCAATATATTTTTAAATAGGATCGCCGCTTCCTGGGTCGACAGTCGAGCTGAAACTGTGTCGGTGTGAGGATCTGTGCCAAGCAAGATGTCTAACTTTCATTCAAGCAAGAAATACGTGAGTGTAAATCCTGGTCTAGGCAGTGTTGATTACAGCGAGTGGAGTCAAGACAATTTAAAACACATATCGGAAAGCTGTGACGGCATGTTTCACTCGAAACAAATACTCGACCCAGGACCTCAAGACATACCATTTGAATTAATTAACTGCTCGGGTTATGGACAATGTATTGTTAACATGCTTCGACACGATACAGTGCTGCCTGCCACGAGTGAAGACGTCTACGCACACGCATTCAACCAGACAGCTACCCAATCGGTTCAGGTTATCCCTGAATGCATTCAAATCAGCCCTGATTCGCCAACATCCATCATACCTGTAGCTGAGCCAATCACCGAGGCGACACCGAAGTCCACCAGACGACAGCGAAAGCCTGCTGCCTCTCGCAAGAGTCGAACCAGAGATCTCAGTCATTTAGGACCGGTGAGTCAAGATGTCGGAGTTCAAACAGAGTCTAGTGCTTCCATACAAAGAACTGACGAGATGGCCCGGGTAGCAGTGCGCTCATTACTTCTAGAATTATTAAGCAAAGTATAATTGAATTTTTGTCACTTTGTGTATGTAAATGTTTCAGCTGAATACGTAAATATAATATTCTTTGTGTGTAAGGAAATGTTCAAGTTAGCATTCAAATCTTTTTTTTTATCGTCACTTTAATACTCTTTGTATGTAAATGTTCAGGTTTGTATGCAAACATTATGTGTGATTTTCTTGTAATATTTCAGTTTTGCATAAAGTTTTAAAATAAATTGTTAAAAGCATAATGCATATTTTATTACCGAAACTGTTTGCAACTTAAGTAAAGAACGTGTAGGTTACTGTATTTTTTATTAATACTCTTTTCAATTATATAATTTTCTGGTTTAGTATAATTTAAAAAAAAATGTATTCAAATTATCCATCAGTCTCTGCGCCCGCACGTTCACGAAATGTATGTTGACTACAATAAAACTAATGTGTAACCTCTGATTTATTGTTATGATTTAAGTATTCCTCTGATATAAAATAAAAGCTAGCATTGAAACGTCCTGCCTTCCTGGGCCGACCAGCGGGTTGACGTGCGAGAGCCCGTGGATGAAGCTCTCTATTTTCAGAGAAAGGAATTTGTTTTTCCAGACAACTGTCGTCGCACCTAAGAGGTGTCTGTATGCTGTCACAGACTTGGTTGACAGTTTCTGCAATCGTTGTAATGCATTACAACGATTGCAGAAAAATGTTTTCAGTAAGCTATAATAAAAAAACATTAATTAAATTTTAATTCTAAAAAAAGTGAATGGTAGAAAATCTACTTTCTAAAACAAAAAAACATATAGTTTAACTAGTTTTCCATGATCACCATATTATTAAATGATTTTACCAAATATAATCTACTCAACTTTCTTAAATTAATAATTTTCAGTTTATAACTGTCATCTAAAGCCGACACACAGAGTAGGCGATTCCGCGAGAATTCAGGTCATCGCCCGACGCAGATTTATATATATATACACCTGCCACAGAGGTCGGAAACCTCATTTGATCGCAGCCAGCCCTCGTCAGCCCTCGATACCTCCTCCGCAGAGAGACGTTCTTCTCCAGATAAGGTATGTGTTCTGTCAGTTCTGACTGACAACACGAGATGGAGTACATTCGTTTCGTTAAAACACGTTCGCGCACTGTGTTTACAGTTCTTATTTAACAATATGTCCACTATTTTAAATAAATAAACACGTTAAAACGGTCGAATTAAGCAATAACTAAATCCATGTATTTATATTACTTAAATTGTGTATTATCACGGAAAAATTACTAAACTCTATTTTTTTTGTTGCGATTATATTACTTTGAATATTATTCCTGTTTTCGCTTATTTATTAATGATTGAGAATCAACTTGTTTTCATAATTATTTTTACAACGGGATGCGTGTATTTAATATTTCTTTAATACATCTTTCATTCTGTTACTGAACGCTATGCGCGATTTATAAAAACAACAACCATTCAGAGCTCGTTCTTTGCTTGCAAACAGTTAAATAAATTTTGTCAAACTTTAAACAATATTAAGCGTGATATGAAGTTGATATACATTTGTTTTCAATACAGTATGTTCCATGTAAATAATAATTCTCTACATTCTCAGAATATACCGACATATAATTAATTTCTTGCACATTGTTTACATGTCTTAAACATTTTATATTTCTACATTATTTACAACTTGAAATACTTCACAAATAAATATTACAAGAAGTTTTCTCATGACATACAATTATTTCATATTTACACTTATTTTTTCAATACAAATTTTTACACATATTATGGAAAATAATAAGTGATGATACAGCTGTTGGTTTCAGTATATTAGAGCAAGCATCTTTTATTTATTTTTCAGGTTCTAACTTGTTGAGCGTATCCTTCTTTATTTTTTTTAAATTCCTTTTATAATAATGTCTTCTCCATACTCTAATAAGCGTGCTAGATTTGAGGAAAGCGAGCCTTCGATGTCTGAGCTCGATGAATCATCTATTGATTCATTGATTTCATCTTCATCATCATTTGAGTCAGTGATTTTATCGTCGGCTGATGATTCATCCAACCTAGAGATCGAAGACACGCCACCTCCCTCTTTGCCTAGCCTGAAGCCCGTCGCTTTAGATTCCGCATTCCAGGGTCGACTTGTTGATTCCAGAATCGCGAATGATATTCCCCAGCCCGACCCCAACATTAATAGATTTCTCTCCAGGTGCAGGGAACCCTTTCTGGACGTAGTGGGTGGCGTTCTCCGCCCATTCAAAATTTATCTTACATTGGCCGCGGTATTTATTAAGGAGGATCCTGTGCAGGGGCCCATCAGTGAAAGCTTCCACTTCGCCTCCAAAAGTATCCCTGTTTTGTTAAGTGAGGACCTAGCAGAAATTTTCAGTTTCACATTAGTTTCTGTGGTTATGGAGCATGTAAGTGAGTTTGCTTTGCGCGGGTCTGGATGGATGTTGAGTCATGTAAAACATCTCGACATGCATGTCTCGGCATACCGACCATTCACGGTGGGGGCCGCGCATACAAAGTTGCCTGCATTTTTGTCTAACCGCAAAGCTTGTGTAAACATCGAGACTGACCGTGAGATGTGCTTTCTGTATGCCGTTATGGCAGGTGTGACGCCGGCGGCTGGGATGGTTACTCGTACTGGATCGTATCCTAATCCTCTCGAGGTTTTTGATACGACCGGTATGACGTTCCCCATGACACTGAATCAGGTTAAGATCTTTGAGAGTCTCAATAATATTTCCGTGAACATTTATTCTTGCGTGAGTGATCAGGGAACGATTATTGACGAGGATTTTAACAAACCCACTGATGCAAGTATCCAGCCGATTTGCATTACCTCTATGCGATGTGATCGCCATGTGAATATTTTGGCTATTCGTGCGTCTGGTGCTCCCGCTCATCTCCATTTCGTGACTATTAAGAATTTGTCCCGCTTGCTTTCTTCTCAACTCTCGCGTGATCAACATACAAAGTGGGTTTGCGACCGCTGTCTTCAGTATTTCCATACTGCGGACAAGTTGAACTCCCACACTGATTTGTGCAGCCAACACACGGCCGTTCGGTCAGTATTCCCGACTGAGGAGACCAAATGGCTCGAGTTCACAAATGTATCCAAGAAGGAACGTATGGGCTTTGTCGCTTATTGCGATACAGAGACCTACTTGAAACCGATGTCCACCTGTTTACCGGAGACCGATGCCTCCAGCACCACGACGGTGAACGAGCACGTGCCTTATGCATGTAGCATTTTATTAGTTTGTTCGTACGATGCTTCGCTTACCAGATATGCGCACTTTGAAGGGGAGAATTGTGTTGCCGACATGGTCTCTACCTTGATTGATATGACTAAGTGGGTGTGCGCGATTTATGCTAAGACCGTTCCCATGAAAGCCCAGACTCCTGCTGTTGCTGCGCGGTTGGCGAGTCAGACACATTGCCATATATGTAATAAGACACTAGGTGACAAGTCAGTGTTGGACCATGACCACCTGACCGGTGAGATTCGTGGCTATGCGCATTCTAAGTGTAATATTGCATTTAGACTGCAGAAGAACCAATTGGTGGCTATTTTCCACAATCTTCAGAATTATGATGCCCACTTTTTGATGAGACCATTAGTCTCACGTCATATTGCACAACCTGACGGTTCCTCCATTTTGGAGAACCCCGGGGAGGTCAGGGTTATAGGCACGTCTCTTGAAAGTTACAAGAGCATAACAAAGTACATACCGATTACCGGTAATGATGCGAGAGGAGGTACTCGAACAGTGCGTTTAAGATTCATTGACTCCCTTAACTTCCTAACTTCATCTCTGGATACTCTGGCAGGTAATCTCTCGCCTGCTCAGCTGAGCCTCACTCGTGTCCAGTTTCCAGAAGACGCACAGTTTGATCTAGCTCGTAGGAAAGGGGTGTTCCCATACGATTTCGTCACTAGTATGGCAGAACTGCAGACGACCTCACTACCCCCTAGGGAAGCATTTCATAATGCTCTTAGTGGGACTGACGTGAGTGACGGGGACTATGCTCACGCTAGATCTGCGTGGAATGTTTTCCGCTGTAAGACTTTGAACGATTACGCGTTGCAGTATTTGAAGGTGGATACGTGTTTGTTGGCTGACGTGTTCGAGAATTTCCGTTCAGTTTGTTGCCAGTCCTATGGCTTAGATCCGGCGCACTACATTACGGCCCCATCACTTGCGTGGGACGGTTTGTTGAGCAAGTCTGAGGTGTGTCTGGAATTAGTCACCGATCCAGATATCTATCTTTTCTTGGAGAATGCTGTTCGGGGTGGGATCACCAACGTTAGTCGGCGCTATGCAAAGGCTAACAATGTTTACATGAGCGATTATGACTCCAGCCTGCCGTCTTCCTACATCTGTTATTTCGATGTAAATTCTCTCTATGGTCATACGATGCTTGGTAAGCTTCCGGTGGGCAACTTCCAGTGGGTGCAGGAACTCGAATATGCAAACTGGAACTTTAGCACCATGGACACCGATGGTGACTGCTCATGTTTTATAGAGGTGGATCTATCCTTTCCGCGTGAATGTCATGACCGGCTATCAGACCTGCCGCTTGCACCCGTGAATGGCGTACCGGTGAACGGCAATATGTCAAAGCTCTTATTGACACTTGAACCGCGAAAGAACTATGTTTTACATGCAAAAACACTGCAGCACTACCTTACGTACGGGGCCGTTCTTGACAATGTTCATCGTGTTTTGCGCTTTGAACAAAAATCCTGGATGGCGTCGTACGTACGGTATAATCTGAATTGCCGTGCTCAGGCAGCGAACCCCTTTGAGAAATCCTTCTATAAATTAATGAATAATTCCGTTTTTGGCAAATCTTTGCAGTCGCCGCGTAGGGAGCGTGACATACGTGTGGTTTCGCGGTACGATACCATATATGGTGCGGCAGAGTTGATAGGTCGTCCGTCATTTAAGGCAAGGCGGATCGTCGATGAGAATCTGGTCCTCATTGAGTTAGCCAAAGGTTCGGTAACCTTCAACAAACCCCTTTACACTGGTGTGGCCATCTTAGATTTATCCAAATTGCATCTCTATGATTTCCACTATAACTATATGCAGGTTAAGTTTCCCTTTCCATCTCTGCACCTGCTTTACTCAGATACCGATTCTCTTCTGTACCACATCGAGTGTCGCGATGTGTATTCTTCGATTCTCCCCGATTTGGCTTCTCGATTCGACACTTCGAATTATGCTCCAGATAATGCTCAAAGGTTTCCATCAGTCAACCACGGCATGACTGGTGTCATGAAGGATGAAGCCGCTGGACGCATCATTACTGAGTATGTTGGTCTTCGCCCCAAACTTTATGCATACAAGATGGACGATGGTGCTTTTACGCTTAAAGCCAAGGGTGTGAAGGCCAGTGTACTCAGCTCGCTACTTTTTGAGCAATATCTGGATTGCTTGCAAACAAATTCACGGGTTTGGGGGACTCAATATCATTTTCGTTCACGAAATCACATTGTTTGTACTGAACGCGTGACTAAGGTGGCGTCATCAGGTGACGACAAGCGGAGCATTTCCGATGATGGAATTAGCACGCTTCCATGGGGACATTACCGTCTAGATCCCTGAACCTGAATTCCCCACATAATAAGAGATTCTAACTTTTTATTTTATTTTATAATTTTCCAGTTTATTTTTTTTTGTACTATCCTCATACCTTGGTACGCTCAATAAGCATTGCTGCTCCGAGTCGAGTTGTAGGAAAACAACAGCACTCCAAACTCCTCCTCCGCTCGGAGTGGCCAACTGGGTAGATGGCAACCAACTTCGATTCATTGCCTCCCCCTTCAGCCATAAAACATTAAGAATGTTGGACAGAACTCATGCACTACTGTACTGCGCATGTGGAGATAAAACCATCGGTATGTTTAACATGTAGAGATTGCACTCATCTTATTTACACGGTTCAGATAGTGAATCTGATAGTTTTCTTTAAATGCTAGTCTGTTTAATAATTTAAAGTAAATTTGAGTCTATCCTGATTTTAAATGCTAATGTGGTTAAACTTTGTTGCATGTCATCTTTCCGTCAAGACCAGGTCAACTATAGTCTTCATTCTGTCTCTGACAATTCCATAATGAACATGGCTGCTTTTGAGGAAATGCGCGATTGCATTGAATATGCACTTCATGCTTGCATCGGCATGAATATAGATGCGATAGTACACCATCTAGAGGTCTCCGCGATCAATTTGTTCGCTGCATTTCCAGAGGAATACGAGTTTCTAACATACCTTTACAATGGTATTATAGCATGCTTTGAAGCTGTAATGGAGGCTCAAGAGCAAGTGGAGCCAGATGATGGAGTGGACAGCGGCTTCGGAGAGAGTGACGGTGAAGCATAATGCTTGCGCCCTTGTTAAACATGGAAAATAGGCCTCTCGGGGAAACTCGCCATGTATAAAAAAAAGGAGTTAACGCATCTAATGCTGTACCTCCTGAGACATAGTCTCTAAGGTGATGTGGAAAGCAGCATACCACTATAAATTCAAACACAATTTTTATTTATTTATTTATTTATTTTTTCAGCTTACACTCCAGAGAATCTTCCGCCACGTCGAGATGAAGAGAATGAGACTACACATCATAGTTATAAATTCACTATCACTAAATAATAATAATGAGCTTACACTATTATTAAATGCATTACAGGAAAGCTAACACTAAAGTATGCCTATAAGAAAAAATTTCTTATGCCTGCTTCTGATGCATATAAAGGAACACATATCATGATCATTCAATATGGTGCACTCTGTGCATGTAAGGGAACAATCTTTTCGGTGCACTCTGTGCATGTATTGGAACGAGTCCTTGGGTGTATCATGTGCTTCCAAGATGGTGGGGCTGTTGAATCCAAGATGGCGGAGAATTGTTTAAAGGTTGTAATATTTTTTAAATTTAAATATCGCGCCCTCTGGTAGCAACACTTGTTACTAAATATATCGATTAGCATTCGACCTATCGAATGGTGCTGCGCCCTGGCAGCTGAAATATGAAATAAAAGTAAATATATCGATTAGCATTCGACCTATCGAATGGTGCTGCGCCCTGGCAGCTGAAATATGAAATAAAAGTAAATATATCGATTAGCATTCGATCTATCGAATGGTGCTGTGCCCTGGCAGCTGAAATATGAAATAAAGATGGCGACGGTGGCACACTCTGGTAGCCAACTTGAGAATCAAGATGGCGGCGCCTCTGGCAACTAATTTTTGAATTTGCCGCGCGATACTAGCGACATCTACCAGCCAACTTGAGAACCAAGATGGCGGCGCCTCTGACAACTAATTTTTGAATTTGGCGCGCGATACTAGCGACATCTACCAGCCAACTTGAGAACCAAGATGGCGGCGCCTCTGGCAACTAATTTTTGAATTTGGCGCCATCTGGTAGTCTGTGCTGGAATTAAAGATGGCGGCTGTATAATAATTTTAATTTCAAATGTGGCGCCTTAGGTATGCATTAAGGAAGGCAAAAACACCCTCCCCCATTTATCATAAACTTGCCGTCAGTACGTAGCATATATAGATTATTTATTCCACCATATTCCAATTGGTCTCGTGGTCTAGTGGTCAAGGCGTCCGCCTCGTAACCACGACATCCTGGACGTTTTCACGTCCCATGGATCGAATCCCAGCCTCGGCACTGAAAATATTTTAGTTAAAATAAAATAATACCTGCTGCTACCTGGTGGCGACCAACAGAACTATATGACGTCACACAAGATGGCGGCCTCCAGCAGCCGAAACAAGATGGCGACCAGGAAAAATCAAGATGGCGGCCTCCAGCAGACGAAACAAGATGGCGGCCAGAAGAAATCAAGATGGCGGCCTCCAGCAGACGAAACAAGATGGCGGCCAGAAGAAATCAAGGTGGCGGCCTCCAGCAGACGACACAGAATCATGACGTCACGATTCGAAGTTGGTGGAAATTTCTAGAAATACAAAATGGCGGATTTGCGAATTTGCGATTTGCGGATTTGCGGATTTGCGAATTTGCGGATTTGCGGATTTGCGAATTTGCGGATTTGCGGATTAGCCACTGGATTAGGGCATAAAAAACTGTATTTGCACATAAAAAACCATAAAAAATGCGTAAAAAACCATAAAAAATGGGATAATCCCCGCTCCCCCCTCCCCTATGTTCCAGAGTCGGCACGCTCTCCCTACTTCGCACGCGTCACACATACAGTCCGTGCCACACACCTTGCTCGCGGCGGACAAGATGGCGGCGCAGGGGTCGTTACCACAACGCCGAAATACCACAACGCCGAACGCACAATAACGCCGAATACCATAACGCCGAATGCCAAATTGACCGCAACGCCGACAGCTAGAAAACTGATGTGTACCACAATGCCGAAATACAGTAATGCCGAAAAATGTTGCTGCGGGGAGAGGGGGGCCACAGGAGCAAAATGAAAAACAACTGAATGAATTTGTGTGCTAACCTTACCTAACCTAACCTTTGTGACGTCCTGCAATGACATTTTTCGGCGTTAATGTATTTCGGCGTTGTGGTACACACAGTGGCGTAGCCAGGAATTAGGTATGGGAGGTATTTAGAAGCATGGCCTTCGCCCCCCCCCCTATTAAAGCGGGGGGTCCGGGGGTCCTCCCCCGGGAAAATTTGGATTTTAAGGTGTAAAATAGTGCTATTTTAGCAGTTTTCGGTACCTAAATTTAAATATTGTAATGGTAAATTTTTTTATTAATTTTTAATATGAAATTTGTTTGAGTGAAGAATAAGAAATTTAATTAAAGATTTGGGGCTAATGTTTGGGGGGGGGGGGGGGGAGCGTTTGAACACCTAAAAAAAAAAACCCTGGCTATGCCCCTGGGTACACAGCAGTTTTTAAGCTGTCGGCGTTTTAGTCAATTTGGCATTCGGCGTTATGGTTTTCGGCTTTATTGTACGTTCGGCGTTAATGTATTTCGGCGTTGTGGTGCGTCCCCGCGGCGCAGCGCGGGAGGAGGGAGGCCGCGCATATCTGGCCGCGGCCCAGCTGTGTGCCGTTCCAAAGCCGCAATGGCGCAGATGCTGGCGTAACTCACCGCGCCGCTGGCTGTTGGGGGAAGAAGGACCCACCGCCAGGCTCGCAAATCTCCCGCGACAAGTCGATGTTCGCCAGCCCCCACTTCCCCCCCTCCCCCTTCCCTGAACACTTATTCCGGAGAAGTCGCGCCGTCACGTCAACGTTTTCCAATGTACGCACAATCAGGGGCGCAACAACTAAATTTCCAAAAAGGGAAGGGGGGGGGGGCAATATACCTTTTTTTTTAAATAAAGAATCATCGATCCCCCCTATTGAAGCGGGGGGTCCGGAGGTCCTCCCCCGGGAAAAATTTGTATTTCAAGGTGGAAAATGGTGCTATTTAAGCAGTTTTATTATCTAAAAATTGATTACACAGCACTTTCTTCTTTGCCCCCGTTTGCCCCCACTTCAAGGTTTCAGAGGGGGGGCAAAATACCCTCCCCCCCCCTTGTTGTTGCGCCTCTGCGTACAATGACTTCAATCCGGCATTTCATAGTCCTCCCATTCTGTGCTCCAGCTCAGATTTTTTTCGGGTTGATTTTGGCTGTCGACGTCGGCCCACCAGGTCGCATTACTGCGCTGACGACGATTTTAGTTTGCTCAACATTTATCTTTACTGTCGGTCTACATTTAAGTACTGTACATCGTTCCAACGTTTTCTAGCGGGTTATATTTAACAGTTCACGTTTTCACATTTGATTTCGTTAATCCTGCAAAAGCGACAATCCTAAACATGCCAGCTTAAATATACGTCTCTGGTATTGAATTTGTTGTGCAAAGAGGGGAAAAAAAAAAAACAGAATTCTTTTTCAGCGTTGGGTTGTCATAGTGAAGGAGTGTGTGTCGAGGTGAACCTTAACCACTGGATGTTTAGTTTTATGTCTAGGAACACAGTCTGTATAATATTGTCTTAAAGATTTCGTCTCCTTTAATCCTTTCTGCTGATAGCCGAGCGACGTATTGAATGCTAATATTTCTCAGTTAGCTACAAAATTATTTGGTGAAACACTTGATGTAGGCTTTTGGACATACGCTATTGCTAAAGCATATGTATGTCTGTAGAAGAAAACTACAAAAAACCCAAAAGAAAAAAACACAAATTAAGCAAAGAATTGCTGTTGTCAACATGATATAAACACCACATAATATTCCATAACATGAATATGGTGAATAAACAAAGAAAAACAAAGAAAATGGACCAACAGAACGAAAAAAAACCCCAAAAATAATGACAGCACAAAAATATTGAACCAAAAAAAATTCAGCACAACAGTTGAAACGTGACAAAAACACAGCAAAACAAAAAGACGAAACAAACACAATGGTTTTCCAAAAAACAGAAGAGAACGAAAAACCCCCACAAATGATGACAGCAAAAAAATATTGAACCCAAAAAAATTCAGCACAACAGTTGAAACGAGAAAAAAAAACAAAAAAAAACACGACAAAACGAAAAGACGAAACCAACACAATAGTTTTCTAAAACAGAAACAAGCGACGTTTCGGGAACTGCTATCTGCTCCCGTCCTCAGGCAGAGACGCACATGGTACGAAAACACAAGTGCGACTGAGTAGGGGCTGGAAAAATGAGGGTATTTATCAAAGATAATATTTGGTGAAAGTTCACGGGAATTCGCCATCTTGGAATTCTAAATATCACGCCATAGCTTGCTGTGAAGCTTCCGTGTCACATGGATCGCAGTCGGCAAAACGCTCCAATATGACGGGTGGACCAGATGTGGATTATTGTCGGGAGGATATTAAAAAAAAAGAAGAATAATTTGTGTATTAAAAAATAGGGGGGTTTGTACAGTCATATTATCATTCTCAACAAGCACCACTTGCGGTGTTTTTGTTGTAGTTGCAGGTGTTGTTTCAGCTCACATTGCATCACCCAAAATAACACACTGACTTTACCGAGATGTCGCATATATTTATTCATAACTTCAGAGGGTAGGGGGGATATCCAGAGGCGGTCCTGCACTTTGCGGGGCCCTGAACCATTTAATTTTACGGGAGCATAGTATTATGAAAAGGGGCCTTTCCAAAAGGCATTGGAGGGTATGAAATGACCTTCGGGCATTCGCCCGGAAAATACTACAAATGAACTCTTTCAATTTTTTTAAAGCGAATCGGGAACTTCAGTTTTGACGATGGTTTGGCTAGTTTATTTTAAGAAATTCAGAATCGTCTTTATTGACAAATTATACTCAGGTTATCTTTATAAATGCTTGCGATCAGAGAAACAGGTATTGTATAGTACTTTAAATTACATGCTAAGAACAATTAATTTTTCCTTTTCCTTAATGTCCATATTTTTAACAGAACACTAGACAATGAATGAAACAAAAAACAAACAAAAAATGAAATGGGCTTTAGCGGGGCTCTGTTCCCCCACCCCCCCTTTTCTGAGTGTGTGTGTATGATAGTAGTGATGGGCAGAACGATTCAATTGATCTAATCGATTCATTTGAATCAGTCCCGTGCAATGATTCGTTCAAAACAGACCGTTCGTTTCGTTCTTTTAGTTCTGATCACCGATAATGGGATCCGGCGGCCCACCTCCAGAGTCTACGTCTAGGGGGTTTCCCAATCTTTTTCAGTCCGCGGCGCACATACATGTTTACTATTTTGTCTCGGCGCCCTAACCTATTTGGCTCGTCGAAATAGATAGGTACAATGATACTAGTTAGGTAGATAAGCACAAAAATTAAAATATCCACATTATGAATCTGAACTGTATATTTATATTTATAAGAATATAAAATTAACACAAAAATTCAAGAGAGACTTAAGAAAAACTAAAATAAAATACAATAGCTACCTAGCTAGTAAATGTGATGGGTGAGCTTAGTGATCTTCACACATTTTTTTTCAAAAAGTGGAATAACGTTTGACACTGCTACTCGCATTTCTTGCTCCACGTTGATCTTTGAGCGACATTTGCTCTTGATTACAGCTACAGCTGAAAATCCAGCTTCGCACAAATAAGATGTTGCAAAAGGAATGGAAATTCTTATAGCTTTTGAAGCTAAAGTGGGATATTCATTTTGAACCGATATCCAAAACTCTACCAAATCGGAACATGTGAATCTAGTTCTAAGGCTGCTGTCGCAAGAGAGTTCAATGAGACTTTCTTCTTCTTCCGGTGTAAATTCTGGCGGAGCTTGTGCGTGGAATGGGTCTTGGATCCACGCATATTTATCGACATCGTCTTCGGCAAAGTATTTTAAAAACCATTCAATAAGCTTCCAAAGGTGTTTCGTGAAAAGGGTCATCAGGTCTTGTGAGACAACAAGCTCATTTGATGTCGCATATTCATACAACTGCGGGAAACAATCCTGACCACGATTTTCATTCATTTTTTAAAATCAAAACTGCAGATTTTTTTCTTAAACGCAGCGATCTTCTCCAGTAGTTTCAGAACGTGCATGTTGTTGTCTTGCAAAGACAGATTCAGTTTGTTAAGTTTTTTTAAAATATGTCGCACAAATATGCTAGTTTTAGCAAAACATCTGGTTCAGCAAAGTATCTGGAGTTTGCATGATGCTCTTGTTGTAAAAAAACTGTGAATTTCTTCATATAATTCGAACACACGAATTAAGACATTTCCACGGGAAAGCCATAGTGAATTGCAGTAATATATCAGTGCCGTATGTTCAGCTCCCATATCTATGCATAGTTTTTTGAAAAGTCTGGCTTTTAGTGGTCTAGTTTTAATATAGTTTACAGTGCCAATGACGTATTCTAATACTTGGTTTAATTCAGAACTCATCGACTTTGACGCAAGCGCTTCTCAATGGATGATGCAATTGGTCCACACAGCATGCGAGGTTTTTTTTTTTACAAATATGCACTTGTAATCCTCCGTACCGGCCAGACATTGATCAAGCACCATCTGTACATACACTAGACGCAACATAACTCCGAGCCTGGGTGACGGTTAGAAAATCGTGTGTATGTGAGTCCCGACACTGGAGAAAGCAGACGTGGCGCGGCAGTGAGAGATAATGCGTACCTTGATAACAGGGGCTACACGCTACTGCACAGAGTGAAAACTTAGTCCTTCGGTGAAATCCGACAAATACGTTGGTACTTACTAAACGTTTTCGTTTACAGTTTGGATCTGAGGTTTGTATGCATGTAGTGTATCACTTTTGTTCAGAGCCAGTGTTACATATGTAGTGCAGTACTTCAGTAAAGTACAACTTTATACAAAAATGCCTCTAGTGTTGTCAAAAGTTAAGAGTAAAAAACTGCACTCGCAGGCGCGGGAAATCGTCTATAACGTTCTGCAGTTTATGAAAAATTAAGCGCGATTGCAGGAACCCTCCATTTCACTAGAGAAAGCACAGCTGAGAACAGCTAATGAGACGGGTGTGTCTCGCACGACTGTACAAACAATATGAAAAATGGCTCACCGAACAATTAATACAAAATCTTCCACCAAACAGTGTTGTTGTGATAGATAATGCTCCCTATCACAATGTAAAAATAAATAAAACGCCTACCTCCAGCTCGACAAAATTGGAAATGCAGCAGTGGTTAATTAAGGAGAATATTTCCTTTACTAGCGACATGCTCAAACCAAACTTGTATAACCTCATAAAGAAGCACAAACCTTCGTAAGTGCAGTACTCGGCAGACAGACTATTGGTAAATAGTGGCCACACATTACTTCGTCTGCCCCCTTATCATCCGGATTTGAATCCGATAGAAAGCATATGGGCTAAAGTTAAAGGAGAAGTCGCTTCAAAAAATGTTACTTGCAATTTGGCAAATGTAAAAAAACTTTGCGAGGAAATATTTAACCGAATGGGTCCAGAAGATTGGATACCGATTTGCAATCACGTCAAGACACTGGAGAACGAATACTGGGATAAGGATGTGCGTTTTGACATTGAAATTGATAAAGCGATTGTTCAGTTAGGTGATGCAAACAGTGACAGCAGTGACGTTTACACATCAGACTCTTCGGATGGAACAGTCAGTGGCGTTGAAGAACTGAGGTAGTGCTTGGAACGTCAGTGGTAAGTGGTGAATGTTTTCTGCTTTTCTCTACCTGCTGTGCAAGGTCGCCGTATCTGCTTATACCCCCTCCTCATCCACCCGACCCCCCACACGTGTTGCAGTCAACACTCCTCATGTGTGACGTAGCTCAAGCTCGGAGTTATATTGCGCCTAGTGTACACCAATACATTTTTCCCAATTCAAACCATTTTCTGTAATAAACTTTTCAAGAATTTCAAAAAAGTCATGAGCCTTTGCACTTTCGGTAATGTTTTTGCAGAATAAGAGTTCTTCGACAATAATATTGTCAGCCACAAAGCGTACATAACAAATCATATGTGCATCAATATTACTGTCAGTAGCTTCGTCAAGTTGCAGACCAAATTCCTTGCCTTTCATTTATTCTATTAATTGCTAATTTAGATCCTTCGACTGATAGTGTTGTTAGATAGGGGTACCTTAGAAATTAATTTTCCCGCCGATTCTCCTACCATAATATTCACCATGTCGAGAACAGCCGGTAGAACAAGCTCTTCTGCAATAGTATGAGGTTTTTTGCATTTCACCACCCTGTATGCTACCTTGGGAAGTTCACATTTTACCGGGACCACAGATGTCTCGGGCGTGTAGTAGATAAGTATCGGCGAGTGCGCAAGTAAGCGAAGCACTACGCGAGCGCTAGAAATTAAATTGTTTATTTTGTACCCGCGAACACTTAAGTCGAGGTTTCGGAGAATGGTAAAGAGAATCGCTTCGCCGCGGCGCACACTTTGGGAACCCCTGGTCTAGGCGATACTTGTCGAGTCGCTAAAGCCTGCCCCACACGACACCCATTTCCTTAGCAGTTTTCATGTAATTTTTATGCTAGCGCGCCTGCTCCCGTGTGGGTAACATTTCAGCACCCTTCCAAGGGGTCTGGCTCTGGGTATAAAAGTTTTCATAACAGAAGTCTTAGCCAAAACCGTAATAGAACGTGTTCTATTTTTCTGCTATACCCACGAGCTGGAGCCGTCAAGATGGCGGACCCACGTGTTGCAATATAACCCCGTATAGAGTCTGTATTGTCAACATTAAGGGACGTAACAAATGTAATGGTATGCCAAATGAAACTTTATAATAGTAAAACTACTATGGAATATATTTGTTAAGCTGAAATTGCCACAGAAAGAAGTAATCGAAAATTTTAAAATACGTTATGAAAATACATTACACTCTATATTACCCATTATCTCCTATCACATCCGTAGAAGTTGCGGTAGCGTAGTGGCGAAGGGCACGATGGCAGAGATAGAAAGGTGACTTTTGAATGTGGTTCGAATCCTCATCAATCTTATTTTTTTTTTAGTTTTTTTTAAATAACAGATAATTAAATTGTACATACTGTGCTTTCTGCAAATATAAATTATTAGAATTAATTTATGATATAATATTATTAACTACATTTAGGTGTCTCAGTCCATTGATTTTATTCATAGTACTACGTACCTAGATTTATTTTTACTTTTAAAAAAGTAAAGTAAAATCACATGTTCACAAATAATTTAAACCAAAAGTTAATTTTATAATTAAAACGCCAACGTTTATTAAGAAACGAGTGTCCATAAATTAATAATGAATAAACTGATACTTCATAGCGACACACCTGTGAGGGTAAAAAAAAAAACATGCAAAATGTTTTTCTTCACCGAAGATTTAAATTTATTACGCGGTATGTGCGTGTTTATTTGTCTCACTGGGTTACAAAAAATATTAGTTACAATTCCTCTAATTATGTAGTTAAATATATAAGTAATCAATAAATCTTATATATAACATATATGAATCGGTAGCATTTTTTTTACTATTACAATGAAATTAGCTTGATTAACTGTATAATTAAATTAAAATTAGAATTTAAACCGTACATAAACTACATTTAGTAAACCCAATGTCCCTTGTATCATTTAAATTTATATATTTTTAGATTTTGAAATTAACCTACAACTTAAAAATATATTTGTAATTCCAAAATTGCTCTTAATTTGTTTTTAAATACTAAACCAATTTTGTTATTTATTTGCAAATGAAAAATATAAGATAAAATATCAAATAATATTTCCGCAAGTTACATAATTTTTAACACAAACAGGTGTTTTTTTTTTCAGTATTTTGATAAGTTGACTACGACAGGTTTATCCTCCCCTGATATGTTTGCTTTGGTCGGCAACTGCGTTGGCTGGTTTTCTGTTAGCATTCTAGGTATCGTGTGTATGGAGTTAAGAAATCTTTCTGCGGTTCTGCTATACAAATTTTTATGAAAATTTTTATACCCATGGGTATAACAGAAGTTATAGCAGAAAATGGGCATCGTGTGGGGTGGGCTTAACCCCCACTTGCATCCCCTTATTCATTTATCTGTTATCGTTCGCTCGTGTGAATACGCGCACACTATGCGATTACCTACTATTATCGCGACTCCCCACGTCACGAGTCAATTTAAGAACGAAAAACAGACTGGCCTGGCCGGTGCTCTTCTCTCGGCGTTTCATATCCTCCCGAATCGTGCTCAGCTTCCGAGTAATCGACTCTGAACAGGGGCGCAACAACTAAATTTCCAAGGAGGGGGGGGGCAATATACCTTTTTATAAAGAATCATCGATCCCCCCTAATGAAGCGGGGGGGTCCAGGGGTCCTCCCCCGGGAAAAATTAGTATTTCAAGGTGGAAAATGGTGCTATTTAAGCAGTTTTATTATCTAAAAATTGATTAAACAGCACTTTCTTTGCCCCCGTTTGCCCCCACTTCAAGGTTTCAGAGGGGGGGGGGGGCAAAATACCCTTCCCCCCCCCCCCTGTTGTTGCGCCCCTGACTCTGAAAGAACCAGTTCTTTACGTAGCGAACGAATCATCTGCTTCCGTTCGTTCGAAAGGTCCGTTCGCCGCGAAGGGATCGCTGACGCACGACGCGTGGCTGGCCACCGAAGGCTCGAGGCCGGGCGGGGATGCTGTGCCCGCGGCCAGGTGACGGGTCTCCTAGGAGACGGCGCGGGGCCCCGGGTCGATACGGGGTGCGCGTCCCTCCGCACCTGTCCGGGGGGACGGTCGGGCGATGTCCGGTGTGGGGCCTACAGCACGCAGTCGTCGCACGCTCCCCGTCATCCAACTGTCGAGAATCACCCGACGGGAAACACTCACGAGTGAATTTATTTAACGAATGGAACCCCAACAGAAAAGCGCTTACGTTTAAGTATAAAAAAAAAAATTAAAAAAAAATACCCTTCACATCAGTACATATATTTTAACGTTCATAACCATACTCACACAAATCTGCTATGAGATTCACATAGGCCTATGGATTTTGGAAGGCCAATACGGTTTGTTACTACCTTACGTAATTGAATGAATGATTACCATTGTCTAGCATGAGTCACACGTAGGGAAGTCTAAGAGCCCGTCTACAATAGTCCGAACCTGTGCGTGGTCCGTGTCCTTATCCGAATGTGAGTGACGTCACATTGTCTCACCGAAAACTGCCCTGTCCACAATTGCGATGTCCGATGTCCGAATGTATTGATTTCTAAAGTTGTTACCAGAGCGCAGTAAATGTGTCAAACCAAATGTTTTTTTTTATTGCTTTGATGCTTTGTAGTTTGAGATTGAACTTATGAAAGTTGTGGAAGTTCAATATTATATATTTATTCAGTAAGGCAAAGTGGCTCTTCTTGACTTACAACACCTTCCATTTCCTTCAATAACAAAAACAAACACCACGTTTTCAAACGGGAACCGGAAATTCAAATATCGTGAGTGTTCTGTTCTTTTTCTGTGTCCGAAGTACACAGGTTGGGACAAAAAGTTCAAATTGACGAATGTCTTCGGACCAGGTAGGTTCGAACCTTCGCCCACTTGACGCATGACGTCAGAGGGTCACGTGGACCAATCAGCGGCGAGTGTCCTTCGGACACAGTTTAGGACATTGCTATTGTAGACGGGCCTTAACACGTCCATCTGAACTCACACAGTAAGCTCAACAATGCCGGGAGCGCGGCTCAGCACGGGATAAGAACGCGAGGCAGGGCTAGTGCGCAACTGCAGCGGGGTTCTCGTGTCGCAGATCCTGAGCAACCGGCCGCTGAGCGTGCTGAGCGACGGCGGCGGGCGGGCGCCCACGGACTGGGAGCGCAGCGAGTTCGTCAACGACTGCCTGTACTGGCACAACGTGTACCGCCTGCGCCACCGCGCGCCCTCGCTCGCCCTCTGCGCGCAGGTAACAGCCGTCTCCCGCGCGCCGACCCCCTGCCTCTTATGAACAACCAGTGGCGTAGCCAGGATTTGTGTATGGGGGGGGTGTTGAGAACCTTCCCCCCCTCCCCCCCCGTATTAAAGCGGGAAAATTTGGATTTTAAGGTGTAAAATAGTGCTATTTTAGCAGTTTTCGGTACTTAAATTTAAATATCGTAATGGTAAAATTTTTATTAATTTTAATATGAAATTTTGTTTGAGTGATGAATAAAAAATTAATTAAAGATTTGGTGCTAAAGGGGGGGGGGGGGGGTTGAACCCTTACAACCCCTCCCCCCCCCTTGGCTACGCCCCTGAATGAACAACTTAAAAAAAAAAAAAGTTCTAAATACTGTAACTGGATGCTGTTGTGCAAAAAAATGAGTAAGCCATAATACTAGCCATTTTGATATATTCTGAGCTCAATTTAGGCCTACTCAGTTCTAAATATTTGTGGGTCGATCCACTTTCACACAGCACTGTCCAAATGTGAATGTGACCTTGGCTTTATGAATTCTATGGACGTTAGACTTGGAATTATTCGTCCTATCATGGTAAACACAAACAATACAACGGGGTCCGCTGACGGCCCGTGCCCTGAAGATTTTGCCCCTCCCTCTCCACAGCACTGCACATGGATGTACATTTGCATGGTTTGAAACTAACAGTAGGGCCCGAACAAATGTCACATTACAAAAAAAATTTGTCAAAATCTTCCGTCTGATGAGGTAAAGGTCCCTGGTTCGATTTCCGGCCAAATCGTTTGTTTTTTCACCTGTGCCGTGGCTTCCACCACTGCGGCATTGCTTCATGACGAGGCTCCAGTGGGCGACTCACCATTATCACGGCAGGCATTCGAGTCTGCGGAAACACACAATCCTCTAGCAGATTATGAAAGTCGAGTTCCTAGGTCACTGTAGCATCTGGGAGCATGTCGGCCTACCTACCTACCAGGTGCAAGGGACGGTCTCATGACGCGTGACATCATCCCGACAAGGCATCCACAGAAATTTATTTACAATAACACACATACGACGGGTTGTCATTCAATGTACAATTTTACTCTTTTGGACTCGAACATTACTAATCGTTACATCCCAACTTGGTCTGGCTAAGCAAACCAGAATAGTAACAAGACACTCAAATCACTTGAAGAGTTCATGTTTGTTTATATCCGAAGATTTTGAAGTTTGGTTTTCTAAGTTCGTATAGTTGTCAACATCGAAGATAAATTATTCCCTTACGATAAAAGTTTGTGCAGTTTTATTAAAAAATGAAAGAGTTCAAGGCAGTCTTATTATTACTCAAAAACAAAATAAGTTTATAACTTACATAACAGGTCCAGACGATTGATCATAAATTCACTGCAGCGCGCAGCTCGATTGACCAAAAAAAAGTTCAAGTCCCTTTATTTTACTGTGAAACAAAGGTACCAATAAGCCCGCGGAAAACATCCCGGGAGGGCGAAACGTCACCCTGGGCCGAAGCTGACGCCGTGACGCCTATGGTCAAATAACACAGACGAACACATGCAGGCGACACAGCAAACATTATAAACACAAATGTAAGATAAACAAGTACTATAATACATAGGCGTGCCCAGACATTTCCATTAGGGGGGGCCCTGCTAAATTTTTAAATCAGAAGCTGAATTTAGAATGTTAAATAGCCTAAATACATTCACTCATTGACTTGTTTATATTTTTTTGCAGTATCAACGAGATATGTTTACTAGTTAATATTTATATCCGTATAATTTTAACAATCTTGAAAATATGTTTATTTCCATAGACAATGTTTAAAGGGTACTTACACATTTTTCCCTCTCGAATTTTCCAATAGCTTGAGCCAGATCTACCTTGAAATGATCTTCTTTTTAGTAATTCAGACAACAGAACTTTAACAAACCTCTTAAATTTTTTTTTGCTTGGCCATTTTAAGGGACCTCGTGTTTTAAATAAACTAAGGCGGCTATATTTCCAGAACGATAAAATGTTTAAAAATATTGTTAATTAGCATGCTGCAACACTGAAAAACAGTTTGAGTGCTACAGTGCCAGGAATATACGAATATTAACGAATGCATTAGAGAAAATTCTGATCTGAGTGATTACATTAGGGGGGGCCATGGCCCACCTGGCTCCCCCTGTAGGCACGCCTATAACTATAGACAACACAACGATAGCACTGACCGAACACAGAAGGTTTGCAGCGCTAACTATTTTGTTCAGAGAAATGTTTTATTTTCCAGCTGTGTTCGCAAGCCCAGACTTGGGCCAATCATCTTGCTCACGCCAACACTTTCTACTACCGCAACGACCGCGACATTGGCCAGAACCTGTTTTGTAGACCAGTCAACGACGAGCAGAATGATGTTACAGGTGAGATGAACCCTTTACTCAGTACTTGTTGCATCTTTATATAACAATACAGTTGATATAGTTGGTAAAGTGAAAAAAAAAATTGTACTGTTATTGTAAGGAAAAAGCAATTATGATCAAAAATTGAGTATACCTACAAATAAATAGAATTATTATTGGGTATATACAATTATTATTGGAGCCAACCTCCACCAAAGGAATAATGACACAATTGTGGCAGTTTTTTTTATAATTACACCAACTACACTTAAATTAGTTATTTTAAGTAGCATCACATTTTGTAAAATTACATTTGAGAAGAGAACATAACTTTGATATTTTTATTTATTAATATCTATCATTGTCTCCTTTCTAAAAAAAAAAAAAAAAGATTACACATTTATGTATATTTAACTAAATGAGATAAAAAAAAGTGCATATACTAATATATAGGGACCGGAAAAATTCGCGGGTTCAATGACCTGTAGGATGAACTCCATAGTTCTACGTATACTCGGTCAAATGCCACCAACTCATTGGCTGCTGTCTTGTGAGACGTTCCAGCGTAGCAGCCTGTTATTCGATAAAGCTTTGGTTGGGTGTTTCTCATTGGCCCAGAGTCATCCAGGTGAGTTGTGAGCCAATAGCAGAGTCAGCACTGAGGTATAACGATTTGTATTTTAGCCTATCGCGAAATGAAGTCGCGAATTTTTCCGGTCTCTACTAATATATACTATTAAAAAACCTTAAAAATTATTATTTCCTATCAAAGAAGAATTAAAGACACTTGCATAACATATAATATAGGAAAATCCTTGCTTCATAGGCCATGTTTGTTGTATGTTAGGTCAAGAGGTGTCGTCCTACTGGTACAGCGCTAATAAGCAGTACAACTTCTCCAAGGAGCCGGATGTACTTCATGCCAATGTTAATGCAGGTAAATCCTTTAATATGTTTTTTTTAATACAGTAATACCAATTTTATAAAGTTTATATCCTTGTAACTTTTTTTAATAATGTGGTAACATGGGATCAGTGATGCACCTATCTTAGGCACTGAAAGTGAGTTAGATAGTGGAGAATTGATGCTGCAGTATGTAGAAAAAGATAAATTATTTTAAAAGTATGCTGTACAACTTGAAGAAGCTTTCAGGATGTGGAGCCAAGGTGGTTGAGTGGTCAGATCACATATCTGTCATCAACGTGATCCGAGTTCGATTCTCAGCAAGGTCACACCCGGATTTCTCTAAAGTGGGGAGCGTGGTGGACGTTGCTGCAGGCCAGTGGGTTCTCTCGAGTTTCCCCCACGCATTCATTCCGTCAGTGGTCCATTCTTCGCTCATCACCGCCCATCGTACGCAATGACCCAGATTTTGCTACGCCATAATTTATTCAGATAATTTACTCTCAGCCGATGTATCCAAGGTGTTCGCCTGCTGGGAGATCTGTTAGTGTGAGAGAGGCATAGCTTGCTGGTCGAGTACTGTAGTAGGCCTCTTTGTCCCTCAACTGCTGTGCAGTCTTTCTCTTTCCATTGGCAGAGCGCCTCCGTCCAAATTTCAGTGAAATCAAGGCATTCAAATCAGTTTCAAGATATAATGTAGGTCTCTCAACAGGTGTCAATCAAGTTCAGTTAAAATGTTTTTACATAAAACATTGTGAAATTGCTCTCTTGTATCGGATGAGCAAGGCAGTTTGACATTTGCTGTAGATCATCGCATGAAATATTGATGTATTTTTCAAACCAAAGATTATGTATTTATAATTGTCCATCAATTTTTAAGACTAAAATTTTTATCTCAAAATTTAACCTTTTTTCAATTTATATATATACAATTAGATATTTAGAAAAATAAATTTTCTACATCATTTTCTGTTTTCAAAATATGTTTCACTAAAATTGTTTTTAATTACTACATACTTATTTTTAAAGTAGATCGCATTCGCAAGCTTTCGCGGCCATTGTCCAATAAACTACCTCAGCTTATGAGGATGAGACACATCTAAGTGGTTGATTGCACCGATGTTTCGCTCTGTATTGCAGCTCACATCTTCTTAACTCTTGAAGATGATTTAGTATTTTATATTCTCTTACGTATTTTTTGCTTTAATATTTTTTAGAAATTTCATTAATTTTTTGGAATGTTGAGTAGTATTTTTGAAGTGAAGAACTATGAGCAGAGACCCGGAAATTTCGCGAATTCGTCTGGCCTCAAGAGTAGAATTCAAAGTCATAGGTGTGTTAAACCGATGTTTGCTTATCCATTGGTTGAACAGTTTCATCCTTGTTAATTAGCACTAGCTGATTCGCTCACTTCTCTCCCAGCCGGACCTCGTTGGCTCACGGTCGTAGAAGGGGCGTGTCCAAATAATAACTGCTGTCCAATCATGAACACAGTGCGAGAGTGCGAAGGTTTGCATTCTAGCTTGCGACTAAATGAACGGGCGAAATTTACGTTATCTCCAACTACGAGTGTATGGTCGCCACGGTGCGCAGGGCACTTCACGCAGATGGTGTGGGCCAGCACGCGCCTGCTCGGCGTGGGCAAGGCCCGCAGCCGCTCCGGCAAGGTGTTGGTGGTGGCCCACTACCGGCCGCCCGGCAACGCCAGCGGCCTCTTCCAGCAGAACGTGCTGCCACCGGCCCCCGACGGCAGCGACGCCGAGATGACCAGCGAGTCGGGCAGCGAGTCGAGCGCCTCGCGCAGCGCCGACTACTGCTCGTAGCAGCCGCTGAGCGCGTAGCCCGGCCCGCGCTGCAGCCTCTGGTGACGCCGGGGAGCCGTCGACACTTCCGGACCGCTCCCGTCTCCGCGCGAGACCGCGGCGACTCAGATGAAACGTCACTCGCGACAACTAAAATATTTCAAATCAATTTTCAAAACAATCATTATTAATACTAAAGCGGAATGAAATAAGTGAATTTTTTCTATAAACATTCAAAAAAATTTGAACTCCATAATGTGGTTGGGAAACGCTGGTTTAGCTAATGTTGATTTATGCCACATATGTATTTATATTCAAAAGTACTTGTCTACAATTTTTATCATAATAGAAATTATGAATGTCACTTGATCTGGATGAATAGAATACCGATGCACGGGTACATACACTATGATGAGCTTTGATTTCAAATGTCAAATCTGAAAAGGGATGTTATGATAAGATAGAAAAAAATATATATATCTAAGCTGGAGGGTATGTCCCCCATATTATGACTTTCCGAAATGAATGAAGGTTCTGGTTTCCCCATCAGCATTGCATCCGCCCATTGTCTCGAAAGAGAAAGCTTAGGATAGATATTAGTCTATCCCTTTAACATTACAGCAGAATTTGATGCTGCTTATTTAATGTAACATTAGACAAGTACAGTAATTAAGAGTATTGTCTGTAGAGATTTTGAGAGTTGTTACAAATCTTCATCATACTTTGACAATCCTTCCTGAGAGAAAAAAAAAGTGTTCTGCAATTTTTATTAGAAATAATTATTCTTAGTACCATTAGAATAATAATTACAGTATAATTGCAGGATTGTAAGTTTGGCACTGTGACCTGAAAATATGGCTTTATGATAGAAATAGAAATCAAAAGAAAAAATATTGTCACTTCACAAACAATACAGTCTAACTGTAAAGTTACTGAAATGTTAGTTAGGCGGCATTGTTAGCTAAGGAACAATATGTGCATCGAAATGTGTGGTAGAACTGTGTCTATAGATTTTTACAAGTAGCAGGCCTAGTAGTTATTTAGACTTTCATAAAATAATAAATAGCTTACTTTTATAATGTTTGTTTTAAATTAATACATTAAAATTTAAAAATCAACATTTATCAAAATAATGTTTGTATTAATATTTAAACTTTTACATAAATTGAGGTAATTATTTATGTTAACATAAAGATTATATTTTGCATTCTAAAGTTGCTCTCATAACAGTGGAAGAAAATTGTCATTTGGTTTGACCCGTGGCCAATACAACACAACAATACAACATTAAATAATAAAGATTGGCAACAGTTATTGTTCAAACTGTGTAAATATTGTACGACGTAACCAAAATTTAAAAAGTTCTTCAATATTATCTTATAAATATACACTTTACACTATAAACATAAAGTTTAACTAGAGAACTTTTCACTTTTGAAATAAACAACTTTTATTTAGTTTAGTATTAAAAAAAAAAAACATTACATCATGAAAATAAACAGGATGGCTAAGTGAGATGCCACATGCTCTTCCAAGCTGGTAAAGTGGGACTGATGCAATACACCAAACATGTGGTGAGAAAAAATGGTGGGGCTGTACAACAGTGTTACAGAATGATTTTGTTAGCAGATGTGAGAGGAATGTGATTTGCCCCGAGTTTACCATGCAAATAAGCAACAGATTGTACAGATATTTAAAGTATGATTTGTGACCTGGAAACATGCTTTCTCAAAAATTATAAACACTCAAGTTCATGCATGCTCTGGGCAGACCTAGCTGGTTTCCTCTGTCAAGTAAGAAAAAATTGCTAGACCTAAGCTGGTTAATCCAACGGAGTGTTGTGTACTTTCCTTTGCCCCAAGTCACGACTGCGCTAGCCATCGCTAGCCTGTTGCAAGCCAGTGTTTTATGTGATCACATCTCCTAGTGTTGGTGTTTTGAAAATAATCATGTGCCACTTCAAAACAATAATTCATTATCAATTCTTCACAAAACAGCAACACAAAAAACTAAGCTGTTTGATTACTGCACAAGCGGCATAATCTTCAATAGAAGTCAACGAACTCGTGCTACTAAAACTTCCAGGTTGTGTTCGTAGTTTGTTCGGCATACAGGCATTTCAGCAGGCAAGGCAAATTCTTGACTATTGTTACAAAGCACAATCACTATCAACTGATATGAGCTGTGATAACCCATCAAAATATATTACATATATAACTGTTAGATGTAATTGTTAAAGTACAAAATGTTATTCAGTGCTGTTTATCTCATGAGTTTTGAATGCTGTAAAAGTAGAACAGATCTGAATGTGATTGCACCTGCATTACGTCTCTTCATCGGCAAGCACAAGCTTAATGTGCGCTTCATTTAGTGTGTTTATGTAGCCTGTGGAGATGTTATTGAATCATGTTTAGTGACCAAGTAGTGTCAGCTGCTTGGCAATGCTTTTTATATGGACAGTATTAAATTTTGTACCTACTTAGTGTGGTCAGGTATGGAATTTTATAAAGGAGCTGTTAGGTGCTTCCAGTGTGTTATATGTAAGTACTATAAGGTAGAACAGTATGTAGGCCTATTTGATAAGTTTTTTTATCATCTTACTAGTTTAACTAAACAAATTTCAACATTTGTGGGTGTTAGTTATGTAACCCTTTCAGCCACACTTTGTCGATTCCCAAGATATACCTAATGTTAATATTTTTATTGTAAGTTAACTATTTTTTGGATTTTTTAGAGTGGTAATAACCTGATACTATAATAAAAATAATAATGTATAATTATTTTATAGTAAAAATAAAATAAATTATTTCATAACCAAAGTATGATGACCACTAAAATGTATACACCTTAACCCACACATTTAAAGTTTTATAAACTCCATTTTTTATTGAGTTATAAATTGTCCACTTTAGTGGATGACTAATACTGTGTTGAAAAAATGTCACAATGGCCAAGAAACAGTGTTATATTAATTTCACACATATATTACATTAATAGCAAAAATTCTCAAAAAGGTTGTTTACTTAATAGGGCCTCAGTTGACAGAACATAGTCTGAAATACCTTAAAATAGTGTATTGTTAAATGCTATCTATAAAATAAATCATACACTAAAATTGTTTCCGGTTAAAGATTTATAACAGCAGTTACAAATTGTTTTAATATTTTATCTTTATATAAACAAAAGAATTGCTTCATATTATATTCAATTTAAAAAAATTAAAAATCTTTAATCCATACAATTCTCTCTCTCCCCCCCCCCCCCCCCCAATTGTTTATTGTTGAATTGTCTTAAGTATCTAGATAATTTACTTAGTACTGACAAAATTTTAACAACAAAAACATGTACAAAACAGAGGCGTACGTAAAACTGCAACGAATCGTGAGCTAGTGCATATTCATGCCATGCCAAGATCAGGTAGCTTTAGGCCTGACGGTCAACAAGAACAAACCATGTTTCTGCAGCAGACCCTATTACATACTCTCTCATGTGAAGTAGGTTTGTAGGCTGCCTGGTGAATGGCCTCTTAATATTCAAGCCCTCTTCCTCAACGCGTGGAGGTGATGTCATGACTCACGTTTCATGCACCAGCACACGTTCACAGCCCAGAAGCATTTGTTTGTACTAAAATACATACCCAAGTGGTTTACTTTGTTATGTCTGTTTATAATATAAAATTGACTAAGACTGAGGTGTACTCGGGAAAGGCACACACAGCATTAAAAATCACTACGCACTGTAGTTCCTGGCATACGACACAGCATGCACGACAAGTAATGAACATCGGAAGATAAACACAAAACATGGTTTTGTGCATGGATTAAGAACCTAGCTACACCCTCGGCTTCTGGGTGAGGTCACGAAGGCCTACAATCTAGATTCGTCCACATGCAGCCAAAACATTAAAGGGTAGCAATTTGTTAAGCACTTGTGAGTGTACGGAAGCTATAAGAAAAACGTACTTTATTTTCTCGCTCTCAAATAACAATCTAGGACATGACAGCCAAGATGGATGGGAAGCAGGCTGGACAGAGCAAGAGGTTTCTAGCCCACTGCGTCTTAGCAGAAAGATGAGAGAAAAGGTTGGTATCTGCAACTGTCAACCAGTAGTTATATCAACAGGAGAAGGCAGATTAGTTTCAACCACTTTGCATTTGAATTTTGCTGCATACAAAAATAGATCATATCATAAAATAAAGCATGACTGATAATAAACACCAAAATGTGGAGGTTAAGTGTGGATAAAAAGCTATAAATCAGGCTTGAGCTAGTCAAATGAATCATATGTGCCTCTCATGAGTACACACTTTTTGGTTATTTAATTGCGAAATGTTGTTTCTCAAGACTGAAATGAGATTAAATGCATTCTCAGATTCTTACAAACTTGAAATGTATGCAGTGTACACCATAAATGATTTTAAGATTAATTGTTAACAGAAGTTGGCTTTATTGTAAATCATGTTTTGTTGATGTACACAAATAAAGGAAATATGATGGTACTTTCTACCTTATCAATGAAATTATTTCAATTCCAATTTTACAAAACCTATGCATTCATAAAACTTCGATGTAATGTGAGAACTAGAATGTACAAAACCAAGTGAATTTATCATGGCACTGCATATACAGAGTGCATCCTGCATTTTATAAGATCAAATTCAATGCCTAAATTTTCCAATAATTGTTTTCTTCTAGTTTCTCAAAAACTACTCTTTCATTGAACACATTAATATGCACACATTTCAATATTTATACAAATTTGCAGAATTTAGGAGTTGGTTCCATTTTACTTCTTTTCTAGCATACATGGAAAATGGATGTATGGGTTAATATATGTTCACATTTTGTGGTGTTTACGAGATTAAATACATAAATTATCTTTCATTGTTCTTCATGGTCATTCCACTATTGAGAACCTTAACGAGAAGTTAAATGAATCTTGTTTTATATACATACACAACACATTTTTTTAATTAAAAAAATATATATATATATTTTTTTAATTAAAAAAAATATATATATATATATATATATATATATATATATATATATATATATATATATATATATATATATATATATATATTTAAATTCCACAGGGTTTTTGAGAATTCCATGATAAATTTGCTCAATATTCAATGTTTGGGACTTTTCCCACCTGTTTTGTGGCTAACCTGGATCTCTGTTATCCCAGATCTGCAATAATCCCAAATGTTACAACTTAGTGATATTATAATGTATAATGAAATTCAATGAGAATGTTAAATTGGTATTGGATAATGCTCATGAAACAAAGATGTGCAAAGACATTATGTAGTACAAATAAGATAAAAAGAATAATCTGGAAAGATTAAATTATGTAAGAGTATTTTAAACATACATCTTATCAAGCAACTATCACCAATAATGAAAATGGAAAATACTCCAAACAGAACCAAAACAGCCATTATTACTTTTACATTATTTTATTTTCATGACATGCTACACAACTTTCTGTGTTCAACACAAAGATTTAAAGCACAAATAAATAACTTGTTTAAAAGTTTACACAACAGCATTCAAATATATTGATTGAATACAAATTGAAAACATTATCAAGTTAAAAAAAGGAATAAAAGAAACACAAACAGTTATTTAAGCATACTGTAACACTATTTCCACAGCCAGGTGATAACATTGAGTGAGAAATAAATTTAATTGCTATCTGATTATTTAACAACTTTCCAATTTAGAGCTCTGTTTTTTCTTCACACAAGCACACATGAAACCTCGCTACAAACATACACTATCCAATCAAGTCAGGCTTCTGATAACACTTTTCAAGAACGAATCTGGATCTTCAATATCATTCAATAAACCTGCAACATTAGAGAATCAAACAAACTTGTAAAACCTTCACAAAACAAAGTCAAATACATTTCAATTTAAACAACACAAATAGAAACAAAAAAGTAGTTTAGTAGTCTGTAATGACATAAATTACTGCCCTCCCCACTTGTTAACTTTATAATCCTTTTGTTTTTTAAGTGCTTCTGATGATTCTCCTGCTTAATGGTAAATAAGCTCTTGTGTAATTACATTTAAGTACTTTCACATATTTTTGTAAGTATTGCTTGTTTTCATACGTAAATACAAGTTCACGTAATTTTCTTTTGTATTCCTCTTTGTTTGCCATGATCCTTTATTTGAAAACAGTGATGCAAGAGTTTGCCAAGCACGTGAAAATTAGAGACAGGTTGCTTGCAATTTGTGACTTGTTATCATGCGCCATGGTTGGCCAATTTTTTCAGTGTATTTTTGTGATTGGTTAGTTATGTTGCCTTTTGTTCTTCCAGGACTTGTTTCTTCAGTCGGCAATTGTACTAGGTACCTATCGAAAGATTAAGTGTCAGGCGGTGGCTCACTAAAAATACATTAATGTGACTTGAATAGTGAATTTCACGGCTGTAGTACGGGCACTACCGTTTAAAATCAAACTTTCTTCAGTTTTGGAACTAGCCCAAACAATACTTAAGTAATCTTGGTCTTTGTTCCGAGGACTTGAGTCCTTCCGCTTGTAACGTGAATATGTGTGTAACCACAGGATTTACTTACGAGATATTTATTTAATATTCATTTTTTGGTACCTATGAACAGGAAATTTGTTTTTTAAAGTCGGTGAAAAGATGATGTGTGACAGTATGTACATTCAACATGTATCCGTTTTTCTGTGGTCGTAAAATGGCAGCCAAGATAACTTGTGAGTTTTTGAGAAGTATTAATTAAAAGTTAGTAACAAGCAGTTTGTGTACAAAAGATCTCATTTCCATAATCAAGCATCAGAATAAAATCCATTTTGGGAACTTAACATGTTTTCTCAGCACCTGACTCATTTAGACTCGTTTCTGCAAGTGTTCATGAATGTGCGCTCAAGGCCGATTGTGAGCTAGCCTGGGTCTGGAGTGTCACAAGTCTAACGAATAAATACAATGTACCTTAAAAAAAAGTTCTAGGATTTAACAACAGTATGAAGTGTTTTTAAAATGTGTAGTGTAGAAATCTGAAAATACAACCTGAAAAAGGTGAATTACTTTACAGTGAGATTTTACTCTAATAACTTATGTATAGTTGCTACAAGTAATACTACTCTTATTAACCGCATTTGGCTTAACAACTTGCATTGAAGGTGTGTGAATTAAGTACATAATGAGACTGGCAACACAAGAATTTGATCTGGCAACACTTGGGACAAGGACGTGAAGAAGCAGCAGATGAACATGTGATATGCCATCAGTGCAAGTTTGAACTTGCTAGAGTCATTTGGTTGCACGTAGTGATTTTTTTTTTCCAAACAGTTTTTTCCAGTGCGTTCTGAAAATGAGTGATAATTTCGAACAATGGTTTGCCATCAGGTTTTTCTTCGGACTTGAGCACAGTCAAATAGAAACTTTTGCAAAATAGACTTGAGTTTTGTTAGGGTGAAGGTTTTTTGATTGTAGTTATATATAGGTCTATTTAAAATCTCAAGTCCAGATTTGAGTATAATGATCTTTGAAGTCAGATTGAAGTTTGGTTCAAGCCTAAAATATTAGATTTACTACAAAGTCATAATCCCTACTAAACATTTGCACAACCCAAAAATCTAATAGGGCAAATACTCAGAGTTTAAAAAAAGTATTTACTAAACGCATCATCTCACCTGCAACGTCGCAGAACTCCTCAAACGACGTGCAAGGCAGGAGCTCTGTCCTGTAAGTAGCCAGCAGTTTCTCAGATGCTTTCATCAATGCTTCATCGTTGTGACGTATGTAGTCTGCCAGAGTTGAGGGCCACTGGTCCTCACTCGATACACTCACCTTCTAAACACCATGGAAACAAACAGCAAGATTATAACTACACAAAACACTACAACCTTTTTTTAAATATTTAGGGGATTAACTGATCCTACATGATAACACTAATACTTGGACTACATACAAAATCCGAAAAAATGTAGATTCAAACTGTTAAAGTAGTACTGTAGATTGCTGCATGTTAAGAGATGTGTTTGGCATTTCAATAATAAAAATTAGGAGGGGGGAGGGGAAGAGAGGAAATATAAATAAAAATTCACCTTCATATAAGAAGTGAGGCAAGTTAGTCATAGAAGACTGGATGTCATTATTAAACAAGATAATAATTTTGAAAGCAGAAAAATGAGGGTATCAAGACATTGTCAACCATCAGTTTGATAAACAAATTAAGGAAAATCAATTCAACTATAATGCTTAAAAATAAAATTCTTTAACTATAAAAAGAGACCATGTCATAAAGCACAGCATGCAGATACCGTGTTTTATCGCATAATCATTGCAGTTATTTTAGTGCGTCAACATTTGGACAAAAACATTCTCCCATAAATAACGCACAATTTTTTTCGTCCCGTTGTTAGATTCCATGTGCTTTGTGTAGGTAGATTTCCCATATAACACAATGTTTTATAAAGTTCAAATCTAATATTCATACGGATATTACAGTTTACTTCTTTAATTAACATAAATACGAAGTCTTCTGATGTGTAAATTTTCTTTAAAGACTTTTCAAACGTTATAACCTTTATCTGTTCGTCTTAGTCACCACTGTGTACCCCTTGTAAAAATGTAGCCAGCGCTAGTTAATATCATTCATGTTTGGTTATGCTGATTGCCATATACAGCGCACACACAGTCAAATATTGATATTTCGCCAATTACATTCAAGCACAGGCTCTGTTTAGTGCTGTGTTAATTCCATTTGATAGCCCGCACTCTTTCGTGGGGTGTGTGTGTGTGTACTACAACAATAGTTATGCATTAAGTTCTTACTCAAGTTCAGATCACAGTTTTTGTTTTTATATTTAAAAGTTGAACAAAATGTTTTTGTTTCATGACAATAATTTAAATTTGTTTGGCATGCATTTCAATACTCTGCTTTTTAAATAAACATACTTTCCATGAATAGGTTTTGTTGTTATATATAATTTCACCTACCAAAAAATGATTTTTTTTACATAAAAATCGAAGCCTTACTTTTCAAACTTGATTTTAGTGTAAAATGTGCGACGACTATGCAGTAAAACACGGTAAATCACACAATACCAATAGTGGTGGTAAAAAAAACTAAAAATAGCAGTTTCCCTTCTATGTCACATTACTAGGGCCAATGAAAAATGGTAAATAAAAAAGGCCCATTTCGGTGAATAAAAAGAGTTATTTCGGTGCCAAATTTCGGTGAAAAAAAAATTGTTTAGTTAGAAAAAATAACTATTTCGTCATTATAATTTTATACACATGTATGTTTGATGGAATAATTGTTTTATTTAGTCTAAATTTATCAAAAACAATGTTTTGAAGTACATTCACATCTAAAATTTAGCACGCTGCATTTGTAATTAAAATTCTCAAGATTACATACAAAAAAATCGGAAACTGATCATAAACGTTAGTGGCTCAAGTCCATTTTGACTACCTATCTCTGAAAATCAGCTATTATATGTTTTCTGCAAACTAGTCCCCACCAAAACACTGTACTTATTCAACAGTACAGAGTATTGTTTTTTTTTTGTTTACTTTTTCACCGCCTCAACTGCGTGTGCGGTATTTGTTCATCTATATGTTGGCACTCTTGGCCGGCATTTATTTTCGTGCATTGCCGTGACAACTACGAAAATAAATAGTCGCCTCGGCTAGGACGCCCAAATACAACAATTAACATTTTGAAAGTTATGATTTGATTGGCTAATATGGAAGTGACGCTATTTTTCTGGACTGCGTTTGGCCGATTCAGAGAAAGGAACAAAGATTGAGTTAAGGCCTATCGACGATTGCGTCACCAGACGCATTTGCGGTCGGCAAAATAATGTCATTTTTGCCGTTTTATGGCCTTCTACGTCTCGTAGGAACGTGTGCGACGACGGAGACTGAGTAGGCGTACGTCTGGATGTAATAATTTTCATTAGTGAAATATATGGTTCTAGAGTAACTTGACGCTTAGTTCCAGAACCCGATGCTTTGTTCACCTTGTGCGATGCTCGAAATTTACAGTGTTTTCACACGTGTATTTTATTTTCCAGTCGACTTTCACATTACAGAACTTGCACATCATGATGCCTTTTTCTTTACTGATTACGTAAAATCCTTCAGCTCTTTCGAAAACACAACTTTCGGCATTTTATACGTTTATCCAGTGACCACGGTAATATGACCAAAATGACACAAAAACTTTCAACGGAAAACGATCATAGATGCGGAAGAGAGACATATTGCATCCACTCGGAAATAAAGAACTTAAACTCGACAGACACACACTCGTGAAAACAAAATCATAGAACATTTTGACACTCGTAACTACCAACGCCATCTGTGATTTGTCCACCAGTAGCTAAAGTGATAATGTTTATTGCCACGCTCTACTCTATGGGTGCTAGAGAAAAACAAAAGCAATGATGGCATCTCACATATAACCTCTTGGAATAATAAACGTTTTGTGCAAGTTCCAGAATGATTCAACGTGATTTTTCGCGATAAAAAAGGTTAATTTCGCGCGAATATCGCGATTTCGTCATATTTCGTGAAAAACTACGGATTTCGCGCATCACAGCAAATTTCGTTAAAACGAAATGCAGTATATTAACGTCTTATCACTACCAAGTAAGGTTATTTGTATTACACATCATGTGCAAGTGATTTTTTTAAAATTTCGCGATTTCGTCATTAACGAAATTTGACTACCCCTACACATTACAAATTCAGACTTTGCATAATAACAAGTACCGATGAGTGCGCTGACTCCATCTAACCATGACAAGAGTAATACCATGTAGGACTAATATCAGCTTAAGGGTTTTCAAACTAGCATAAATATATTGTGTTATACGTAGAGACCGGAAAAATTCGCGAATTCATTTCGCGATAGGCTAAAATACAAATAGTTATACCTCAGATCTGCCTCTGCTATTGGCTCACAACTCACCTGGATGACTCTGGGCCAGTGAGAAACACCCAACCAAAGCTTTATCTAATCACAGGCTGCTATGTTGGGACGTCTCACAATACAGCAGCCAATGAGTGGTGACATTTGAACGGGTGTACGTAGAACTATGGAGTTCATCCTGCAGGTCATTTAACACGCGAATTTTTCCGGTCCCTAGTTATACGGCAAAAATACAGCACAGACTGAAAACGTGACGAATGGCAGGGAACGGACCTTGAAGTAATAGTTGTAGATGGCGTCCACGAGGCCGAAGAACACGAGGTAGCCCTTGTAGGCGGAGTAGTCGCGGGGGGCAGGGTCCAGGGAGCGCGGGGCAGGGCCGGCCGGCTGGCAGTGGCGGCAGTGCGCCACAGCCAGCAGCCTGCGCAGGTGGGTGAGGCGCGTGCTCGCCCAGGCAGACGGGGGGCGCAGCACCAGGGAGAAGGCAGCCCAGTAGAGGGGTCCCTCCGCCTCGTAGGCCCCCTCCACCCACTTGTCCCCGGCGCTGGCCTCCAGGTACGAGCTCAGGTTCTTGTCCTCGCGCTGCCCACACCTGGTCCTGAACACCAGCGACAGATACCTCACCACCGTCCCGACGTCCGGCAAGCTCTAGGACAAGCTGCACACCCTGCACATTCTGTCTCAATTAATGCCAATATAAATATTTCTTATGGCGGCAATACCAATTCAGCAAACACAAATGCAGGTGCAGATAAAAAAGAATTCTTGCAACATTATAAACCGGGCCAAATTGACCAGTTAAATCTAATTTTCCTTGATTAAATGTGAAAATATAGAAACCTTGCTCTACTCCTCAACAAAACGTGTCATTTCTAACTAGTGTATTAAATAACAGTTCACTATTGTGTCCAAGATGATTATTACTCAGATTTTTGATTTACTGTAACAATTACTACACGTAAAGGATGTATTTTCTCATACTACATTATATATTTAGTATATTTACACCATATAAAGCCAGTCTCCAGAGCCTCAGCTCCCGGTCAAGAGAACCCAACCCTCAAGCCCCTATCACCCGTTGTCTTGTGGTGGCAAAGCACAAAAGACAGGTCGCCTAACTGCCACCTCTCACAGGTGCAGAGATGATAAGGGTGACACAATGACACCAGTAACATAAAATTATTCTCAAAATTTCTACATTTACTCGAGCTTAACTCAATATTTAAAGACTTGACTCAAGTAAAAAATTATGAAGAGTGGACTCAATCCACAGGTACTCGATCCAAAGGTATTATTACCAATCGCCTTAATTTGACTCTCGACCCAAAAATTTGAAGACTCGTCCACTTCTAAGGAAAAGTATCTGAAACAACGGGTATGTACCACTACAAAAAAGAAGCTACGGACATGCATACCTGCGAATATAGTTCTTTAACTCCATTCTACTGTGTTTGCAAAAGTAGCAAAAACACTTTGTAGAACCATCCTTTTGGCTTTCTGTTATCAAAATATAGTAATATATGATTAAAAATATTTCCTTAAGTGCTTTACCTGCCTTTATTTTGGGAGTCATTCATTAGTGTACTTACATTTACATATCAACTAGACACACATAATGACTACACTTTACTACGTCTGTGCACAGAGGTAATGGAAGCAGACCTTGGCCAATATTGCATGAATTACAAACTCACGTGTTGATGACGTAGAGGATCATGTGTATGAGATAAGGAATTATGTGCATGTTCGACTGGGGCCCGCCTCCTCCCGTGTCGTCATGGAAGCTCTTCTCCATCGCAAACCGAAGGAGCAACAGCTTCAGATCATGAACTGTCGTCACATAACTGATGTCCCTGCACAATAACACACATCCGACCCGACACTAACATTTAGTTTAGGTAGAGCTTACAAATATTCATCAGCAAAATAATCTTATGTCATTACAATAATCCAAGCTACAAAAAAAAAACTTCTTACAGTATATAGAAATATATATATGTATGTATGTATGTATAACCCTGCCATGTACAGTAAGTCCTCGGTTTACGTCGGGGTTACGTTCCTGAAAACCGCGACGTAAATAGAAACGACGCAAAATGAGCCATGTTTCATGCCACCGGCCGGCCACGGCCCAAGGTCGGCCGGAAGCGCTGGCATACAGACGTGACAACGGGCAATTTTATCAGCAAATGACAACCGACAGCATGGGAAACAAGTCCAACTAGTACTTCTCAGCTTTATAGAATGGTTATTTAACCAGCTGCTTTATTACCTTTATTGATTGAAATATAAAAACAGATATATAGTACATACTGTACGTAAGAGCAGGAAGCGTCCCTCATGGTGTATGATAAGATAAGGCAGTGAATGTGTAGCTTACGCTACATAGCATAAATTAACTACCGAAGGAAACAAAGAATTATAAACGAATTATATACAGTGTTTTGGTTAAAATAAAGATTTACGGTCATTGTAAACGACGTTATTGTGAATCGGCGACAACTTAAATTGAAACATGAGTACTCAAACATTAGCGACGTTAATCCGAAACGACGTAAATCGGTACGAAGTAAATAGAGGACTTACTGTACCTCCCTGAAAAAGTATTGATGTATTACACACTGCAAAAAAAAAAAAAAAAAGACTAGTTATGACACTTGATAACAGCCTCTTTTATGAAAAGTGCCACTAACATCCAAAAAGTTTAATTACATAGTTCAAGCATAGTATTTCAAAATTCATTCTATGAAGAACATAATTAATTATTTTAATGGAAGAGAGTGTGTTTACCATCGAACGGTACCGCTCCCTTGTTCTCATAGGTTGAAAGTTGAATCCATGCTTCCACCGGAGGACCACGCAAGTAATTGAGACTGATATAAGTCCACGGAATTGTCCATACACAAGTCACCGCACCAGTCCTACATCCCACAACACGGCACACCCATTGTTCCCGGTAATCTTCAACCAACCACCGAAGTTACTCCAAAGTTCCGCACATAACCAACTCTCTAAAAAACACTAACCGAAGTCAAAAAATGGCACCTGGTGACGGTATTCTTCCACAGTCAGTGTCACCAACAACTCAAAGTTAAATTACCTCCTAACTTCATTTATAGACTAGTTTATACGAAACAGTGTGTTTGTCGGATGCACAAGTCCCTGCAGAGCACGCACCTGTGGCCGGTGCACTCCTGCAGGTAGGTGTTGTGCCGCGCCAGGCAGCTGGCGAAGGCAGACTCCGGCACCTGCGGCCCCCACAACGGCAGCAGGCCGTTGCACTTGGTGTTGGCGTTCTGCAGGGCTGCCGACTCCCACTCGTCCCGCACGCGCGCCAGCCTGCCAGCAACCAGGCACACACACTCTCTCTCTCTCTCTCTCTCTCTCTCTCTCTCTCGCACCTGCACCAAGCACAACACTTCGTGTACGACGATTACACTGAAACGTTGTTTCATCACCCATCTATGGTTCTGCACGCTCCGTAATAATCCAGCACTAATTGAGCTGCTTCCGTTCATATTTGGACCTAGTTATGCAAAAAGGAACCAACCCACAATTTTGTTATATTTTATTTGAAAATAAATTAAAATAGTACAAGGTTGATCGTACCGTCGTTGCTATTATTATATCAGTATTTATACTAGACCATTAAAATTATACCCACATTATGTTATCAATACGAGAATTACAATTTATAATTAACTTTAACTTCAAAATACTCAGAATAGGTTTCATGTGGGTTGGTTCCTTTTTGCAACTACATCCATTTATTCCTGGTGTTAATAACCACCCACCTCCCCCCAATTCTTCAGTATAACTGCACTACCAGTGATTTTATTTTGCTTAAGAGTTCGTCATAACTCGGCAGTTTTCATTTCAGTACATGGTTTACCGTGTTACTGCTGGTTTACGCTGCACATTTTCACATTTAGCATTCCCGATAAAAATATAATCTGGCAAAGTCGCTATTCCAGCATAGCTGTGGTCCCAAACATGACATGTTTGAACTTGTAAATATTGTGTGTAATTTAGTGTATAGTGTTTGGAAACATTTGAATTTTGATCTTCCCGCACTCCTTGCTAGCAGCGCCAAGTTTTTCAAGTTGGCTGCCTGCCAAGGTGGGTAGCCCTGCAGCTTCCGGCAACGAAGCAACAGTTGTTGTTGAACCATCATGGCGGTAAGATGTGCTATTGTGCACGCTTGCTGCCAATCAAGTTGTTTGCGAGTGAATCGTTATTAATTGGTTCGTTTTATATGGATTTTACAGTCTCGTACATCTATAGACAAAACATGACAAATAAAAGACATCTCGCTATAGATTGAAAATAACTTGGAACAAAATGATTCTCCATTTTAGTAAAAATAATGCGAGATAACCAATTATGTGTAAATGAATGACAAATTAAAAAAATGTGGACTTCATTATGTCATTAGCATAAAAAAAAAAATTTTTTTGAAAACAATATGATCTCTGTATTTACAAAAAATACCTGAACTTCCACTAACAAAATACTTTGAACCAGTGACCCTACATAAGAATTTGTAATTTTTTAAACCAACAAAACAGGAACTGCAAGTTCGCAGTAAAAGTTTTAAAGAACCCTCAACAATCAGGAGTATTGAAACAAAATTGATGTGAGAACTGAAAGCTAAAACACAGTGTCAAATCAAATCTATAATAAAGTTTCCTAGACTTTTCCTGACCAAAATTGCAAATATCCCTGGAACAAATTTTAAAAATAATTTACCTACTTACAATCATACTTGAAACAATAATTATATACCAAAAATTACAAATCAAACAAAACGTTGAACATACCATTTCATGGTGCGTTTGACTATGCACTAAAATACAATCTAAAAACATTCTCGCCTGAAATTACTATCTCTGGGGCGTTTCCACGACTTTCCCCGAACGCTAACAGATCACTATGATGTGACTGCCTACCTGACCGCAGCCATGTGGCAGTCAATGTGCACCACGTTGAAGTGCGTGACGGTGCTGTAGCCGACCGTCTTCCTGGGCTTGGCCTCAAACTCCTCCACGTTACAGCGCTTGGTGAAGGTGTAGACGCCCAGCACCTTGGTCGGCTGGAACTTGTAGCCCTCGCGGCAGATGACGCACACCAGCCCCGTCTCCTCCCCCAGGTCCTCCATCAGCACGGTGCTCCGGGCCGTCACCTGGCGACACACACGGGGGCCGCTGCTCACCGCCGCCAAACACCACCACCACCACCATCAACGGTGAACACAAACAAGAATAAAGCCTTTTAAAAAACAATAATTGAACTCTGATCTAACGGTTCAGCGGCAGAATTTAGTCTTTCCCAGCAAAACTGCTTAAAATTATTACTCGCCCACCATCAACAGTAAACACCAACAAGAATACGGTAAAGTCTTTTCAAAACAATAATTGAACTCTGGTCTAACGGTTCAGCGGCAGAATTTAGTCTTTCCCAGCAAAACTGCTTAAAATTATTACTCACCCACCATCAACAGTGAACACAAACAAGAATAAAGTCTTTTAAAAACAATAATTGAACTCTGGTCTAATGGTTCAGCGGCAGAATTTAGTCTTTCCCAGCAAAACTGCTTAAAATTATAACTCACCATCAACAGTAAACACAAACAAGAATAAAGTCTTTTAAAAACAATAATCGAACTCTGGTCTCAAATAGTTCAGCGGGAGAATTTAGCCTTTCCCAGCAAAACTGCTTAAAATGATTACTCACCATCAACAGTAAACACAAACAAGAATAAAGTCTTTTAAAACCAATAATTGAACCCTGGTCTAATAGTTCAGCGGCAGAATTTAGTCTTTCCCAGCAGAACTGCTCAAAATGATTACTAAATACTAATACAGTCAAACCTCTATCTATCGTTTTTCAGGGGACCAACAAAAAAATTCAGTAAAGGCGGGCATTCAATAGATGTGGACTTCACTCTTAGATTTTGAAAAAAATATTTCAACCTCAAAATTAGTGTCAGAAATATATCACTTACTTGTCATTAAAGATTAATTGGTTGAAAAAAATACAAATTGAAGCATTTTACTTAATTCAATTTACACTTGCAAAAAAAAAAACATACGCACAATAAACCTACATGGAAATTAGTCTTTTTCAATATCCTGAAGTCTGAAATATGTTTACTCACGTCATCAAATGTAGAGCTGTACTGAAGAAGCCGATTTTGCCAATATTTAGTTGAATCGGCATTTCTGCCGACTTCCGATACGCTTGTTAATTTTCGGCAGATATTACTGAAAAACGAAAGACTGCCATAACCTAAAAATCCACGAGTACCATTTTCACTTTTCGTAGTAGTATTGCATTCTTTCAGATCGCATTATTTCTTAGCAACATGTGCCAACCGTACATATCAAAATTTAACATCCTTTTTTTCCTTTCAATAATGTTCTTTAATTTTAATGTCATAAATAAATACAGTACCATCATGGTAAATATACATCATCTCGGTTGTTACGGAAACTATAGTGCAAATGTGGTAGCTATCGTGCTTCTGTAGTATTATGGTATCTACAAAGAATCTTTAGTTCTTTTTACGGTAATTATCGTAAGATAACAATTGGGTTTGTACTGTAGTTATGGTACATCATCCATATTTCTTCGTAAGTTGTTGTTCATTTGTCTATTCTTCATGTTAACGTGCTCCAATACTTGGCTGCAGATTTAAGGTGATTTTACTTCTGTATACAATCGTTACTGTTTTTATGACTGTTTCTGTCTAAGAAATGGTTATTTCTGCAAAAATTTTATGGTTAAACGATCATCTATTATAATTTATTGTTGGGACCACATATTTCGTACGATCAATGCGGACAAAACGATAATTCGAACATCGGTACAAGCGGACTTTTTTAACCTTAGTTGTTTGGCAATTTTGCCGGGACCGTAGAAAGTATACGATAAACACGGACAATCGATACATGCGAGTTCGATAGATAGAGGTTTGACTGTAACGCAAATTTTTTCAGGGTAAGTGGTAATGAAATTTCACCGTACATTACAGAAAAATGAACTTCACAGCTGGAAAGCAGCCACTGACCTGGCCCTTCTCGTTGGTCCTCATGCCGAGGGCACCGAGCTGCTTCTCGCGCATGGCCATGGCCAGCCTCTTCTTGGTGGCCCGGGTCTCCTCCCGCACCTCCTCGATGCGGGACGCCACCTGGGCGTTGGCCCGCAGCGCCTCCAGCAGGTTCTCCGCCAGCGAGCCCACGTGCTCGTCCGAGGACACCTGCTCCAGCTGGTGGATCACCGGTATGCACTGCGCCGCCACCGCCAGCTGTAGACAACACCGCGTCCTTCCGTCACCCCCGACAGTTACGAAACACACCGCCTGCCGTTCAATCTTAGGGATCGTCCATTAATCACGCGAGGCTCGAAAAGGGGAAGGGGAGGGGGGGTGTCAAGGAAAAATCACCAAGAAATATCACAAGGGGGGAGGAGGGGTGTGGAGAGATATCACGTGTATTTATTTTTTCACGCAATTTCTACTAAACCAAAAAGCGACGCGTGACCTTGACTCGCCGTAGCCGGGCAACATTATCCCCGCCCGCCACAACATGAACCACCCGGCTCGGCTTGCCAGTCGCCAGTAAGTAAGACTGTGATTTTGGCGACGAATATACATGCTGTGCTTAATTTTCCAGTATTAAATTAGATTATACCTATATTTAAAGATAATATTCTGAAATTTTTAAAAATAGTTTGTACCAAAAAAACACGCGATTTTTTTTTTTGGGGGGGGGGGGGGGGGAGGGGGGGTTTGTGGTCAAGGCTAAATTCTCACCACGAATCACTAGGGGGAGGGGGGTTAAAAATTTGCTAAAAAAAACATCACCTGATTAATGGACGACCCCTTACACTTCATTACTATACCTTAACAGATTTTCCTGCAAATTACTGTTATAGCTCTCTTGCTTTTTTTTTTCTTTTTCGTTTGATTACAAATTTTCATTCCAAATTACTAAATGTTATTTTCAAAATTAGGGATAAGGTGACAATATCTTAGATTCAATTAATCTTTGGAATTTAAGGATTCATTAAAAAAAATTTGTTCAAAATTAAAATAACTCAGATCACATAGCATTGATGTTATATCTGTACAAGAAAGTTTATGACTTGCATGACCACGACATTCTACATTATAAATTATTTGAAAGCATGTTTAGTGGTTAGAAAGAAAAAAAAAAGAAAAAAAATATATTTTTGAAAAATTGCAGTAAAAATACTTCTCTTTCCGTAAATGAAGCCACTAAAACAGTGAAATGCTACCATAACAACAACTTAATAGTTAGGGACCCTAAGAAACAGTAAAGCACGAGATCTGACCAAATTCTACCTTTTTTTAAAGTTTCTAGTGCAATATTAATAATAATATTGTAGAAACCTGAAGTTTTACGCACAATATGACTATTGACACAATTCACAAACAAATCTTGCAGTACGTAATAGATGTGTAAAACAAGGGACATATTTTGATATCTTGAATGCAGCAAATTTTCTGCAGCACCATTAATTGATAGTACTGATGAATGACACATATGTGATAAATTGCTCTCTGGGCTGTGCGTGACAACACATCTTTGGTTATTTAGTAAAATATCAGATGGCTTTGTTGACAAGTGAGACTACCTTGTATTCAAAACTGGTTTTTTACCTCTACTTTTATTTAGTAATAGCTGCAGTACCAGACGTTACCTATCCTGAACACAGGGTGATATATTGTCCGCGAGTTAAAGCAAACTGGATAGCGTGGTGGACATACAGAAATGACACACAATTGCTGTTTGTTATCTCTATGACTCATAATTTTCTGTTTACCCATTGCGATCGGTTGAACAGTTTTTAAGTTGATGCGCTGCAGCATCATCTAGCAAAGTTACAAAAAAATTTTCTAAAGAGAAACATGAGACAAAGAACTAAATTTTTGTTGAACATGTGTGATACATAATTAAAAATGAATCTTTATTTAAGCCAAGAACATGAAAAAATAATACAACTTAGTCAGAGATTTGCATCATCGAAATTGGAAACAAATAAATGTAAAGTGATCTAGTCAACAAACCTGTGTAGGTTCATGTTCCGACGCCAGTCCGGTAAGGAAGCGCAAAACATACTTGAGGGCTGGCTTTGTGATGAACTCCTTCCATTCGTCACTGTCTGCACGGCACAGGGTCTGCTCTACACAGGGAGCATGCATCTGGAAAAAACAGCATGTTTTACTTTTAATAAATTTATTAGACTATGTAATATTTTAAACAGCATGTAATTTATACATAGTTCTAAAACTCAATTAAAAGAAAGTGTATGTTATATGAATATATTTAATATAGATGGGCCAGGACTTGCCCTTTCTCTCGGTTGTTTACATTTTTCATTTTCGTAATTACAGCAAAACCCCTTATTTGCACTTTTCATGGGGACAAAGTAAAAAAGTGTAAAAAGCGGGAAAGTGTAAATAAAGGGAAAAGTATGAAAAGGAGTACAGCTTACCTTATTCAGTATTTTTTTCCTTTTGTTTAATAGCACATACTATAATGCAGGTACAAACACACTAACAACAAATTTTACTCTAGTATTTAATCATTTAATTTACCACATTTGACAAAAATAAAAAAATAATGAAAGCCAAAAAGTTTTTCTGATTACTTCCTAACAAAAAAATCTGAAATTTTTTTCTGCTTGCTTTTTTGGCTGTTCAAGGAGATTATTTGCCTCTCCAAATTATAAAAGTTATCAAATGAACTAGCACTGCCTTCAGAACTTGATATATAGCTGCGCAATGTTTGAAGAGCTGCGAGCACGTCTCTTGTAGTAGGAACTGGTTCTTCTTGTCCCTCTTCTTCTTCATCATCATCATCTTCTTGCGAGTTGGTGATGCCACTATTGATAATAATGTCCTCCACACACTGGACTTGTGAGGTAACTACCTGCTGGTCAATTGCCACATAGTCCTTAAAAGACTCCTTTTGAGACAGTTGGCAATACTCAGGCACATCCTCTATGATGGTGACACCATCATCTTCACTGGCACTACAACCTGCCTCTGGAAAAAAAAAGCCTGCCTTCGCAAAACAATTTTGAATCGTTGTAACTGTGACCTCTTTCCATGCTCTAGCTGTGAAGTGTAAGGCTGTCAATACATCAATCTTCATTGTCGAGGGATCCTTACCGGTGTCAAGCATGGTCACCGCTCTTGTGACCAGGTATTTTCGGTACAGGAACTTGAATGACTGTATAATACCTAGGTCCAGTGGCTGTAGTTCACTCGTGCAGTTTGCAGGGAAAAAAACAACTTCTGTATTACAAAGCTGTATGTTGCCCATGTGTGCAGGGCACTGGTCAATAAACAAAACAATTTTCCTGTTTTGAACACCCATTTTGGCATCAAGTGCATGAAGTTGGCTCTGGAACAGTGCACTCGTCATCCATGACTTTTTGTTTGCTGTGTACTTGGTAGGAAGGGTGCGTACGTTTTTGAAACACCTGGGTTTCATAACCTTGCCAATAACATAGAGAGGCAACTTTTCACTTCCATCAGCATTTGTACACAGAAGTACAGTGATTCGTTGCTTACTTAACTTTCCTCCATGGCACTTCTCCCCTTTAAAAGTGAAAGTTTTGTCAGGCAGAACACTATAAAACAATCCAGTTTCATCAGCATTAAATATATTTTTCGGAGAATAGCTGGCAATCTTCTCCTTAAGCTGAGTTTCCTTCCAGTGTTCCACTGTCTCTTCATTCACACTCTTGCTTTCACCGCATACAACTTTGTAAACAACATTATGGCGTTGTTTGAACCTGTCTAGCCATCCATTGGAAGCTGTAAAATCTTCAATGCCAAGCCGGGATGCAATCACACGAGCTTTTTCTCGCAAAATGGACCCGCTGATTGGCAGATTCGCAGAACGTGCACCCACAAACCACTCCACAAGAATATCTTCAACTTCTTTAAATTTTGATTCTTTACAGTATTTTCGTTTTTTTGCACTTGGCCCGCATTTTGCTGCATTTTCTGCAATGCTATTACGATTCTTCAAAATCGTATTGAGTGTGCTGATGGGAATTGAAAGTTCTTTTGCCAAATCAACTCGTGTTCCCACAAACTCGTCTGATTTTTCAATTATTTTTAATTTTTCCGCCACTGAAAACGTTTGACGCTGCCTTTTCTCCATTACTTAACCATAAAAGACAGACTTCACTGATAAAAAAAAATTCAAAATAAAAGGAAACTTTTTTACACAATATTTTCTACCACGTTATTCTAGCATTCTATTTACCGTTACCGGATGTTGACTTTCCTTTACCATAATGTTCACAGAATGTAAACATGCAGTTGTGTATGTGATTAAAATATCGTCCAGAAAATCGACAGCGCTCGCAGCGCAAATAGAGCCCGCACAACTTCATCGCCATCTTGTAGTGTGTTGTGGTTTTCGATACGAACGAAATCTTTGACGCGTTTCACATGTTTATTTTCGGACAATTCTTTTACAGTTTCATCATCTATGGCGATTGCACCAAGTTGTTTATGTTTGTTACGTGACGTAAATAGCGGGATGGATTCGAATTTTGAGACGTAATTTGCGTGAAGGTATTGTATTGGACTAAATGGGAACTAAACGGGACCTGAAGAATATAGTGCAAATAATGGGAAAACGTAAATAACGGTAACGTAAATAAGGGGTTTCGCTGTATACAGTTAATGTGAAACATTTTAACACATCCCTTGAATAGTATTAAAAAAGTCTAGATGGTTATTTGAGTAGAAAAAAAAAATTAGAAATGTTAAAATATTGTATGGTCTGTGAACTAAAACTATTTCATATTAAATTCCTAAATAAGGCAATAAACATGTAAATAAATTTTTATTTCTATACAATTTATTTTGTTAATTTAGCCCACTTAGTACCAATTTTCAACATTTACCAATCTGTATTAGTATGTTTTCCCATGCAGTGTTTATTTGAACTCTTATTATGGTAGCATAACCAATTACATTACTCATTTTATAACACCTTAAGAACACCTTTGCAACTACTTGAGTTTTACTCAGTTTTTAAGGACTTATTTAGCTTGGCTCGAACTGGCTCAAAAATATGATGACCATTCCTAATATTTACATACAATGAAAATGATTTGACAAAACAATTATTTAGTAAACAGGCTGCTGAAGCTATACAGAGCAGGGTGCACTTACCGTAATGTAATCGAGAGCTTGGCTAACGATACCTAACGAGATGATATGGTCCTTGAGGGTGTTGCCTATAGCATTCCTCTCAATCGCAGTGGTTAGCACGCACAACAGTTCCAGCTGAAAAGGTCATAGGAAGTACAATTCAGTTACACTCATTGAATTAATTATACCGATCACAAAGAAATAACAAATGTTAACAAAATAAATTTAAATTTTCCATCAAAGATTTCAAAAACAGCTTAGAATATATTTTGGTAAGCCTGCCAACATGATATATTCATCAAAATTTTCTGCTAGTCAAAAACCATTATTTTAACTACTAAAATATTAACCAACAAAGAATAAAATACCACGAAACATGAGTTCAAGTAAATTTCCAAAATGCTATGTATATACTGTGTGTATATACCTATATGCATGTACATAAATATATAAACTTAATTAAACTAAAGTTAGGCACCTTCTGTTCATCATCTGGAGTATGCTCGAAATCAAACTTGTTGAAGCAGGTGATGGGCTTGAAGTGGTCGCACAGTACAGCCATCTTTTCCTCGTTGCCGTAGGTCAGGGCTGCCAACACCTTGGTGAGGTGCAGCAGGACGGAGGCATTGGCACGAACACCAGGCGACGTCGTGCAACTCAGCAATGCGTGTATGTGCTCTGTGCCGCCGAATGTTTGCGAGAAGTCCAGGAAAGTATCCAGGGACTGAGCTGCTGCCTTTGAGAGTATTGTTTCCATAATCTAAATTAAACAAATATTAAAAAAAAATTAAATTTTTCTCAGCAATATGGACTTAAGACAATAACATTGCTTAGAAAAATTGTCAAACTTATGATAGCATAATACAATATATTGTAATTTATTGTACATACAGGCACTCTTAAACCAAATGGGTGGAGTTGTGGTGAATGATAATTAATAATAATAAAAAAAATATTTTATTGAAATTAGTTGGAATAAAATACAAGGCCGTTCCAGGCACACATTTCCTCAAAGAAAAAAAAACAATTCTGGATAGCTAGCGGTGCCTCTAGGATGGCCGGCAATACCAAAAGTTTCTGACGAAAAATAAAAAAAAAAGTTAGTTCGCTCGGCTATTTAGGGAGATGAGTAAAAAAAAACTTCAGGACCACTGAGTGTCCGTTGCTAACTCCGTCAGCAGTACAGGATGTATCCTACCGTACGAAATCCTGCCTCTTAGAGTAATTCTCCGTCACCACTTCTTCAGAATTACGTGGCCGTGATGTCTTAAAAACGTCTTAAGACGTAAATCACGTGCCCGCACTAAAATTATTGGTCACTATCAACGTTTATCGGGAACCGCCAGATAAAAACGTCCACTCGCCGCAATGGCCACCACCCGAAGTTCCAATTTTTAAATGAATTCCGGCCAACCGGAAACGGGCCGTTAAGCACTTTTTAATTGTTAACTTCAAAGTTAAAAAGTTGTAAATTTACCGTAAATATCTGCAGCAGGTCTGGAAAACAAAAATCACGGCAAAGTTACTGTTTGTTTTTTCCAAAACTTCCAAAAAAAAATAAATAACTGACAAATCTGGCAAGGGCCTCGGCGGGCGGCATACGGCCAGAACACTGCGCCAGCAGCTCTGTACCGCACTGTACCGGTACAATATATATAACTTCATAAAGAAACACTATAATAACACAGTAATTTTTTAAAAGACACTAAGCCTTTACCCTGAATTATTCTGACAGATTTAACGAGGTAAGGAATAGCACACACATTCAAAACAAATTATTTTAAGAGAAAAAAATTGGAGTAATTTAAAAATAAATGAATGTTAGAAATTTAAAGTACTTCAAAATTTTAACTTATTAAAAGAGAAATCATATTAAAATGGTGAAAGTGAATGCAGTCATTCATCCAGTACTAGAATGTTTAAAATTATTACAGTAGAACCTGTTAAAATTTTCCTGTTTATAACATCATATTTTTTTTTAAATTCCTGACTTTTTCCCCATTGTATGCAAAAACAAGATGTAAGTGTACCAGAACACTAGTGCTACACATTAGTGCTGACCAATGCTATATATATGATATATCAAAGGTACATAATGTTCACAGCTACGTGTCTGTTGGCACGTTTGTCATGGAAAAAAAAAATTAATCTATCCATTCCTTGTCATTTTAGTGTGTTTCAGATGTATGTAGACAGTCCTACAATATTATAGTTGCCAACTATTCCATAATGGCAAAACAAAAAGGTTTTTTTTATTAATAATAAATAGTAGCATTTTTTTTTATTCGTAGGTAGGAATTCTATAATTACACATTTTCAAGTGGCAAAAAGTAATTGAAAATAAACATTCCCACTCTAAAAGTCTTCAGTTACGAAACGTGAGTGAAATGTACAGAAGAATGGTAGTGTGTCTTTAAAAAGACAAATAAAATAGAAGCTGGAAGCACAACAAAGTTAAAAAATTGTTGGATTGCTTAAGCAAATTCAAGCATCAAGTGTACCCATCACTGGTCTTAAGAGGCCTATACAGACAGTCTTCAGGACGTGATTGTAGGGCCTTTTGCTAAGAATAATTTGCAGCTTCCCATTACAGATAACACTGTCATTTTTTTTGCATGCATAAGGAAAGGATGAATGGGTCGATCTATGATTTTTATAATGCTTTTAAAAATTCGTAACATAGGTAAAAATATTTCCGAATGTGTGGTTTTACGCAGCTGTTTTATGTATCGTGTGTAATGCATACAAAAAAAGTAGAAACACACAACGATAGAGTATTAATCGTTGATTAAAATGGTGTAAAAAAATACATAGGTCACCGCTGAAAAACTCCCAGAATTCTTCTACGACGAAAAGCATTTCCGCACATTTATTCTGCCGGGAAGTGTCTCCCTCGCGCGGCGTATTCTTCAGCCGGCGACTGGAGCCGAGGAGTGGGGCTAGCGGCTGCTGTGAAGGCAGCGGAGGGGAAGTTCGTCTGACGGCTGCTCGGTCGCCGTATCAGCGCGTCGGGGTATCGGATATCGCGATAAGCACATGTGTTCGCAGGAATAGTGTCTACCACTGAGGCCGCCTGGTCGGGAAGGGTCATTCCATGCCAAATCAACCAGAAAATAATAATTTTTGGCATCACCATCTCAGAATTAAAAAAAACTCGGCAAATTAGCAGTAGGTGTGCAGAAAAGTGCATTAGCAAAGTTAAAGCCCCCTGTGAATAATACTTTTTATACAGCAGGGTTGCCAACTTGTGGAAAAAGTGGAATTTTTGCTGCGCGAGGTCCAATAAAAATATTTGTAACTTCCTTTGTAGTTGAGTGAGAACCTTGAAGTAGGGCTCAATAGAAAGCTAGAAAAGTGTCCTTTGAGATAAAAATAAGTTTTACGAATTTTAGAAGAAATTTGTTTCAAGGTCATGGTCATGTAACATGTGACCTTGAAAATTTTGAAAAGTATATTTTTGAAAAATGTGAAAAAATTATATGTTATGAAGTGCGTTATTGGTCTAAGTGACATAAGTTTCATTTTGGGATGGATCTGGGATCAAACACTAGAACATTGTGAATTAGGCCATGTTCACTAAAACTACTCTAGTAAGGCATTAACACAATTCCACTTTTTCCACAAATTGGCAACCCTGCTGTATAAAAAGTATTATTCACAGGGGGCTGTAACTTTGAGAATTCACTTTCCTGAACCTGTACTGTTAAAGCCCTAAGTTTCATTGAATTCGGTGATGGTGATGTCAGCAGGTGTGTGAAATGGCATTGAATGACCCGGAAGTAATAAATTCTAGGATTCAGGCAGTTATTCCCAGAGAAAACCTCAACCATTCTACGCCCACCATATCGCGCGGCGAGAAGACTCAGTAAGGCATACTCGGAGCCAAGTGGAGGTTACCTGTAGGCGGAAAAAGTTGAGCGACTGTTATTTTTACCCCTTGTTAGATCGATATTTGGCTTTGTAACAGCATCGAGAAGTACTATTATATGCACGATTTCTTTTTCAAGGATGGAGTTAAAAAGAAACTGGAGAAAATAAAGAAGAATCATCTTTATATTTATGCAACAAGAAAGAAAAATGAAGCTACTCATCTCAAAGCATACTGGAGTCAAAGGTCAGTTTGTTTTGTAATATGTCATACAAAATACAGATTGCGTTCATTAGCCTGCGTAGTCGAAACTTAGTCTACCTTGTGATCTCTCACCTCCAACACCTTCCCCACCATAATATTGAGTTATCTTAGATGAACAGTCGCATATTGAAAAGTTTATTTAAAATATATAGGTTAAATATGTATGTTTATAATATGTAAAGCATCCATAAGTTATTAGTTTGGACAGACTGAGCTCCCTGTTGGGAAGGGGGAGGGGCGGAAACAAACTCTGGCTCCTCACAGTCGAAGCATATAATATGTGTTTGTATTAACGTTGTAGTATTAACCTTTAAAATGTGTAATGTGTACATTTTTTATTTGGCACTGAATTATCAATTTATTCACAGGAATAAAACTATACCTAAACAAAACCATGTCAATGAAGAATTGGAAAACCAGAGCCTATCAAGAATTCACTGCAGCCATCAAGAACTGATTGAAAACGAAATAACTTCCGGAGTGCATGAAGTAGTGTACTATGAAGAAAGCTATCCGGCAAAGTGAGTAACTGTTTACATTTTATTTAAAACAAATCTAAGTTATTATTTTAGAGAAAGTAAGATTGGCAACACAAACAGTTCTATTAATTTAACAAATATGTTTTGGCCAAAATATACATAAGATTTTTGGTCTGTTCAGTGTAAGGTCATTTATTGCACAAAAATAAAGAAGTCGGTATTAAAAAGGATAAATTTTATGCATTGCAGGAAAAAATTTAAACTTGATAGCTGCAGTTATCAAGTTCCGGAAGGTAGAGACTCACGATGACACCTTGGCAGCCAGGGAGTAAAAACGGCACAAGAAATTTCTTCAAGAGAAAATGACACATCAGATGAAGAGAATAACTACTCTGTAACCAATGTCCTGCACAATGAAGATGGGCAGTGTATGTAAGTCCCTTAGCCCACTTTAAAAATAAGTTAATTACAAAGTGTTTTTAATACATGCTATTTTTCTTTCTTCAACTATTTCCTGAAAAATTGTTTACTTTTTTTCCTTCGTATCATTTGCACACGGTCGGGTAGTTATAATATTACACGAAACTAGACATTCTTTCGAAACTATATTTCTATCTAAATAAATCAATATAAATAGTTAAATGTTATTGCTACTGTAATGTGGCTCTTTCAGCTCTACAGCCATGTCTTACACAGAAATGCAACCGCCTCTGAAACTATTTGAGATGGAAGCAGGATGTTCTTTCTGGTCAACCACCGAAGGAGCCATTGACATTCAGTATGAGCTGGTGGACAGGAATGAGCCAACTGTAGACAGTAGATGTATCAACAATTCAGAGACAAGCAATCAGGTTAGCTGAATAACAATTATATTGCTTTTAATTATATTGACCTGTTAAAAAATTACAGTTAAGTTATAATTTAACTTTACGAATATACTTCAATTGAAAAATTACACAACTACTCAAACTACATAAATGTTTTTATCAGAAATTTCACTAAAAACAGGGCAAAAAAATGAATACAGTAAAAAATCTTATCCCCATTTAGTGACAATAGACAGCATATTTTACTGACCTTACTTAAAAGTGATACACCATCCCCAGTTAAAACATAAACAGCATTCATAAGAACACTGATTTAAGCACTGAAAATGTTTATATTGTAGCAAGACTTTTCAAAGTATGCATCATACATTGGACAAAAAACTATTAAAGATACTACAGATACTATAAGTACTTTTACTGCTATCAATATTCCTGTTTTATTCGAAACTAGGGAAAAAATAATATATACATATTTTATGCACATAGAAATATAACATGATTTTAGGTACATTAATAGATATAAGTTATTCAAAAATAATATATTTATGAATGATTTCAGCCGAACAGTTTATTCATTACTCCAAGAAAATATCAACATTTGGATGAATATATTGAACATGTAAAGGAAGACAACGGTTTGATACTAGAAAAGCAGCAAAAATCCACTATGGTCCTCAATGTCAACAGCCTGACATGGATCCAGAAACATTTGAGGAACAGATTCAAGCTTTCCTCAGTAGGTTACAACTAACACAAGAGGACCGTCAACATTTAGAGAGAGACACAATTCTCCAGGCAGGAAGCGGAAAATGGCTTGAAACACATAGAAAAATTCTAACAGCTTAGAATTTCGGGAAAGTCTGTCGTAGACGTGCATTAACAAGCTGCGTTAACTTAGTTCGCAGAATTGTTTATACCTCCGATATTTTGAACGTGCCTGCAATTTATCATGGTAAAAGGTTTGAGGTGATGGCTATAGAACTAGAAAAACAAGAAGGAATATAAGGTTGGAAAAAGTGGACTCTTCATTGACAAGGAATTGCCTTTCTTGGGTGCCACTCCGGAAGGTGTTATTGGAGAAAAGGGTCTTGCAGAAGTTAAGTGTCCATCATCTGCAATTGAAAAAGATGTTACTGCAGCAGTTAAATAAGGGAACATCCGATATATGAGTTCGAAGGAGATGAACTGAAACTGAAAAAACACATTCATATTTTTATCAAGTTCAGGGACAGCTGCACATTTCAGAGAGGGAATATTGCATTTTTAGTGTTTGGACATCAGTGGAAAAAGAGATGGCAATATTTCGAATTGAAAGGGATGACAATTTTTGTAAACAAGAGATGGAACCACATCTTAAAAAATTCTATTATAACTGCATTTTGCCAGAACTGGTGGACCCTAGGCATACGAGGAGCATGGAAATTCGAGACCCTCCATACATTATTGACGCTATTGAAAAAAGAGCAAGAAAAAAATTTGCTGCTGTCAAGACTTGTTCAGCTGCTCATTAATTACCTCTGTAGCGTATCTTCTTAAAAAATGTGGAAATATAATATGTATTTTTTCTTAAAGTATTTATTGCGATATGACATTATTATATAAGAAAATTTAAACTCAGTGCGCTGTTAAATTATGCTTGTAAAAGCAGACCATCTAAATTTACTCAACTGTATCCATAAACTCATATGTTTATTGTCTTTGTGGTGTGCAAATGTGTTCAAATTCAATTATATTTGATTAAATAAGATGTATTTGTACAACTTCATACATTAACTTTTTTTTTCTTCAGAAAAGCCAAAAATAATTTGTACAGATAAATCGATGATTGTTATTTTCTGAACAGTTATTGGGTGGAGATGCATACAAATATTTTAAACAGCAAATTGTAAACAATCTAAACATGAAAAAAATACAAGGTAGAAAAAATAACATGATTCTGTGCCGTATTGAAAATGCATTTTGGCACAATTATCATTACCACACTTCTTTTTAAAATCAATAATAATTGATATTGACAATGTTGCAAATATTCTATTTCTAAAGGAATAAAGAGTTAAAAATACATGATATGACATGCTAAGTTATCGCGTCATTATTTCAAAAAAAAACTATTCACAAACAACTGGTTTGTTTACGTTTGGAATAAAAACTGTGAACACTAGTCACACACCGTAAAAGCCACACATCTTCCTGTATACTCACTTCATGTTATAGAATGGGGAAAGTCCGGGTGAACAAAATTACGATTTTTGCCTCATAACGTCACCATGTTTCGGATGACTTAAGACGACTTGTTCCGTAATTTTTTAAACTGCAAATACAATTTGCAGCAACAAATAGTACCTGTGACTATGTTATATGACTTCGTTGAGCAAAGAGATGCATTTCAACCTGTTGTTGAAACAAACATATTTTTATGTAGGAATGTTTGTTAACTGATTGTTTCATCAGTGCACGCTTCAATTCGTTTGTAGTCGTATGATAAATTGTAGTTTAGTACGTACATTTAAATCTAATACGTATTTTATGATGAACGAAATTTTGTATATATATATATATATATATTACCGGAAGGGTGAAAAATCATGTAAACTGTTGATTAGTTATTTCTGAAACCCAGTAATAATATAACTACGTTCGTACATAGTATAAAATTGAAAATTTGGAAAATATTATTCTTTATTTGATTGTAATCATATTACTTTCTTGCTGGTGGACACGTAATAGCACACAACTTGAAGGATAACCAGACCCAAGTGTATAACTGAATTATTAATTATTATATAACTCAAGTCACAACTTAATTATTTAAGTAAATCATTGCTTGCCAATAATTGGCACAAATCAATTTTAATTTCTTAGTCAGCAAGGTTTAAAACTACAAACGAAAAATTTCCCAGCAAGGAAGTGTGCATGTGTCCGCGTATGCGTACCTGTGTTGTTTATGCTTAGGTATGCGCACTTGCTATGCTATGTATGCATTATTTTTGACTAGGTAACACGTAGGCCTACATATTTCCGACTATGATATTAAAATATGTAATATTTTTTGGTTAAATATAACGGAAAATGCATTTGATTCGTTATATGGATATGAGTTTCGTAGTTATGACAGCTCCATAGAACTTGCAATGAAAGTTCGGCGCAGCTCCGAAAGCTTGGAAAATGAGAGATCTCTGAGAATAAATACTCCAGCCAATAGTCTTCTCTAGTGTAAATAACCTGGCCAGGGGAGAGAATTGGGAGGTTGGTGGGCAATGCGCTCAACACAACGCCAAGTGCGGCCTTTATCCACTGACGTATAGTAAATAACTGTGTCTCGAAGGTAACGCGACACCGCGACAACACGAGACTCGAGGACAGAGCGATAGCGGGTACGGAACACCGCGATCTTTCCTAAAAGACACTGTAAGCTGGAATGACGGCGGGGTGGAAAGTGTTTCCCCCACTCCGCCTCCCAGTCGAAGTGACGCGCCGCCAAGATAACCAATCCACGTCTACTCCTTCCAGCTTTGTCCCGCCCACCTTGCATGATGCCGTAAGCGCAGAACCCGCTGGCGGAGTTGCGCCCTGTCTGTATAGGCCTCTTAACATTATATTTGTTTACATAGCTCGAGTCGACTGGTAAAAAGTTAAAACAATGACGTGCTAAAATATTTCCTGCTTATAATGTTTTTCCCTTATGCCTCCTTGAAAAATATTATGAAAGGGTTATACTGTATTCAAAAAGATTTTCTTGAGAGGGTTTTACTGCAACAAATTTAGCATGAACAGGGGGGGGGGGGGGGGGGGGGGGAAATAAAGAGCTGCTGTACGTGGTTGTGAGGTAGAGATAACAGTATGAAGAAAGAGAAAGGGCCACTCACGTCCAGCAGCTGCTCGGTGACGGCCCCCTGCGAGCTGTCTGTCTCGTCCGCCAGGCACAGCTGGAGCACCCCCAGGAACACGGAGACGGCCCCCAGCTCCGGCTTGATCAGCACCTCCTGGTTGCGCTGCACCTTGGCGCACAGCCGGAACAGCTTCAGCAGAACCTGCAGCAGCGGCCTGGCGCGCCCGGTGTCCCCGATGGCGGCCAGCCGCTCCAGCATCACCTGCCGACAATGTCACCTCCTTCACCACTCAAAACATTTGATAAAGAGTTTGAGGGGTGGGCGGGAGGTAAAAAAAAATAAAAACATTAGTTTACTCACATTTTTGCTGAAGCAACATTTGGAGTGTGTGATTACGTAAACACAAATAGTTGTGAATAGCAATAATAAACTATTTGCATTCAGAGGTAGAATATAAAAAATTAATATTGTAAATATTTACATGCACGTCCCTTTTGATTCTCATGGTGGTTCTAAATGGGTAACTTTTCACTAAACTTTAACGTTGCAGTTTCGAATACAGTAATATCTTCGTTGTTACGATCCCTCATGGTTCCCGGGAACAGGGTCAAATGAACATTTTGAAACCTACGGTTAAGACTTAAATTAGCCCGAATCCAAACCTGCAAGCCCCCGCAGTCCGCCATGACGTTGGCCATCTTGTAGACCTCTTCGTTGTTCACCTCCTGCTCGCACTTGGCATCCAAGGTCTCCACGAACTCTTCGGTGGCGTCTCCCAGCAGCCCGCGCATGCGGTACACCACTCGCATCGCGTCTCCCTCCCCGCCTTCCGCCACCCACACCTTCTTGTACACCTGGAACCCACGCACAAGCTGCTACCCTCTGTGGCCATGTGTCTAAACGAGTAAGTGATCAAGTAGCAAACATCCGTCGTTAGTTTATTCCATGAAGCTATTGTAAAATATTGACGTGTAGCACAAACTGAACTCTCATTGAAACACATCAATGTTTTAACTTTTTGTTAAATTCAAGGTGATACAGTATTCAGAAAATTTCAGCTCAAGGACCGCACATTTTAAATTATTTTCACAAAAATATATGTTGACGGCTCTTGAGAGAGACCTTTCCTACAATTTGCGTGTTTATAGAGGACCTCCAGTGACTGGGGAGCAACAAACAGTTGGAGCGTGCCGGAGGGACACACCTCCTTGACGGGCAGGTCCAGGCTGATGATCTTGTTGTTGACGAGCAGCTCCATGCCTGTGTCGTCCTCCAGCAGAGCCACCAGCTCGCAGTCCTGGCAGATCTTGTTCTTCACGTCCCTCATCAGAGGCCCCAGGCCCGGCTCCATGCTGCTGTACGGGTTACCCAGCATGCGGCCCTGCAAGGCACCACACCGCTCGCAGAAACCTTACCGCAACCCCTCCGAAACCACTACAGCAGAATGTAGCTTCATGTGGTCAGTAGCATCTGCCCTAGACTCACAACAAAAAAATGTGATTAGTGAACATCACAATTATCTGAACTAAATTTTTACCTCTGAGTAAGATGGAGCTGTTATGGCTTTTTTGTTATCCAGCTGAATTGCTTCATCTATACACTTGAGTTGAGTACGGTTTTAGCAGCTAGGAAAAATTCAATGGATCAGCTAGGTAGATAAGTTTTTTTTAAATATATTTTTATTTATATATAAAATTACATATTATATTTAAAATGTTATGCAACAGAATATCAGTAAAAATTGTAGTAATAAGAATGACAAATTGATTGCTATTCGAAATTATGAACAGTTATAATAATTTAATTTATTAAACTTAATACATTCGAGAATATAATGGCCTTAAATTTCAATAGATGTTATGACCCTTATTTCTTAATTAACTACAATATATGTCAACTCTCAAATATTTTCTAGCCTATCTGACTTGAGTTTAAAGTACCCAAATCAGCTTGATTTATTTATACACACTTGACATATCTATACAAACAAGTCGTGTATTAAGGGGATTGGTGCAGGACAAAAAACAGTCATTCGTCAGAATTTGTTGGAAATGAGCTTAAGTGTTTCATAAATGCTCGTTTATTACTACTGTATGGCCAGCCAGCACGTATATAAGCTAGCGGGTGAGATTTGGCAAGTTAGTGGCGAGAGAGCTTCTGTGAGGGGAGGTTGTCGAATGTTGCAGCTCTGAGGCCTGCCATCTAGCGGGAATCTTTCGAAGGTCTTCCACAATATCGCCTTTCTCTCTTTCTCTCTCTCTCTCTCTCTCTCCAACACGGACACCCAACCAGCTCTTATCTTCGCTTCCCATCTCGCCCTATCCTTCATTCTCGGATCAGGTAGCCGCCCTTCCCCGCGTAGACTTTCATGTTACTCCAGGAAACCAAGACAACCTGTGAAAAATTTGTCCAAAGCTGAATTTTTGTACTGTGGTAGAGTTGACTATGCTTAATAACATACCGAAAGTTTACCGCTGTAGACCTTGTGCGTTATCACCGAAAATTTGCATTTAAGTCCTAGGTGACAGCAACTTGCATCAGTCCATTAAAATGCTACCCATTTATACAGTTTTTAATTTAGACTGTCCGTAAACTTACCAAAATAATCTAGAAACTTTAATACACCCATTAATGTTAGAAAAAATTTAAATTTTTAATATATATGATATAAAGCGATTAATTCACGACATATTTTTTTTTTTATCTTTGCCACCCAGATAAAAATACGATTTACACCGATTTGAAGAGCCCAATGCGAAAAAATGTCTAAATAAATGTTTTTAATTATACTTTTAGCTTTAATATAGCATATTTATAAAGAGTCTAGCATAATTAGTTGCCTCATTAAAGCTGCCCGAGCGTTGCAGTGTACTGCGGCCGTACTGATCTTTCACGGCCGGCGGGCTTTGAAACATGCTGCGTACTGCGACACTCAATAAACTTGGTATTATTTAGGGATTACTTAAAATATATTTAATGCATATGATAGGGTGTATTCATGTTACATCTTTTGAGATATACATATTATTTTTTTTATACATGAATGATTTTTGATACAATAAAATTAACAATAAACAATTTCTGCTTGGAACTTGTAAATCAAAATTCTAGAGGACCTCTGGTTTTGTATATGTGTGTTCGTATTTTGTTACAAAAATTTTATTATTAAAAATTATTTTAATACCAAAAAATATAATTATTTTTTATTTCTAATACATTATATTATTTTAGATCAGAACTGTGCAAAATTTTAATGTAGCCTATATTATAAAATATATATATATATATTTAATTGTATGAAATTATTTTACTATATAACAATTGAAGAAAACGATACACCGTTAATGTGCTTATTGAGTTTTGTCACTTTTATAACAAAATTCGGATGATAATATTATTTTTTTCCAGAAAATAAATAATACATAAGTTGTGTTGTAAAATGTATTGATAGAATTACATATTTAGTAATTTTTTTTCTAAGTTAATTCATTGGAGTGCTGCGCCTAGCTTACTTCGTTGAATTGCTAGTGGCAAAGAGCGGTGGTGGATGTTTTGCAAGAGTTTGACCGTATTTTATGACCCCAGCTGTGAGAGGGTGTTCGTCCCAGAAATCCTAACGGTCAAGGAAAATAGCCTTTCTCTGTAGTCACGTACGGGTCTGCTACTCGCGCAATATCGTCAGTTTATCACAACTTTCCGGGAAGTTCTATTGTTGTTATTTATAATTTAGAAATTAAAGAGTCGATCATACTAACATTTTTACCTAAGCAAATTGCATCCTGGAAGATTTTTATCTACGTTTGCAGCAAAAATCACTTGCAGTTAGGAAACTTTTATTCTTTCAGAGTAAAATTCAGTCTGGAATTACCATACATTAAAAACCTTAGTTTTCTGGAGCAAAAAACGTCCCAGCACGAGCGACTTTAACACTGCTGCACCACACACTACGCAGCTTGAAATACATCAGTGATCAGACTATTGTACCAGACACTCAAAATATACACATTTAAACCTTAAAAAAAAAAAAACACAGACAATATTTATGAAGTGATTTTGACGTTACGCTCAACATATTTATGTAACATGTAGTCAAATTTCTATTAAAAAATATATTTTTTTTTCTTACCTTTTATGATTAAAATTACCAATTTAATAATAGGATGTTTTAACTTTGAGGTGTTTATCACAGTTACCATGTAGGGCATTATTTTATATTACTTTGGTGCCATAATGAGAACCGACTTAAAAAAGTATTAAAGTTATTAAATTTACGAAACATTTTTGTGGATCATTGTAGAAATTATCATTAAGGACTCAACTGCTCATTTATTGGTGTGATCACAAGGTTTCATCGGTAAACTTTTGACGTGTTACAAAGAAATGTTCATTCTACTACTGTACAAAAATTTTCCTTTGGGATAATTTTCCATGTATTAAAAATTTTTGTTTCTTAACAGCGAAATTCGTCTCGACCCGAACCTACTTCGACAACCTCGCAGTAGTATACACTACGCGGCTCGGATCGCTTTAGTGGTCAGACTAATTGTATGAGACACTTAAAAAATATACCAATTTAAAGATGAATAAATATGCAAGAACGATTACTTTAAGCGATTTCCACGTTGGGCTCTTTAAGTTTATGTAAGATGTATTTATATTTCCTTAAAATTGAATGAAAGTGAATTCGTTAACTTTAATGATTTAAAAGGTCTATTTTATAGAAACATGTTAAACTTTGTGCTTTTTATCACTATCCTCAGATAGGGCAATGTTTCTAGATTATTTTGGGTTCCATACTGAGGTCTACTCCATAAACTGCATTTGCAATATCCATTATTGTGGATCGTTGCAAAAAAATTTAATTTTGGACTTAACTACTCGTTTTCGGTGTGACACACAAGGTTTGCGGCAGTACTTACACTTTTCACGTGTTACTAAGAAATGTTCATTCTACTACTGTACAAATTTCGGCTTTGGGATAATTTTCTATGTATTAAAAACCTTTGTTTCTTCACAGCGAAATTCGTCCCGACCCGAGCCTACTTCTGCAACCTCGCAGTAGTATACACTACGCGGCTCGGATCGCTTTAGTGGTCAGATACATTGTACCAGGCTCTCAACAAATAAACTAATTTAAAATTTAAGAACTAAATCGTGATCGTAAATTGGCCGCCATGGTGATTTGCGAATTTATGGAGAAATAAAAGCAGTTAAAATCTTATGTAGTTTCCAAGAGACATTATTACATCACCAATCATCTTAAGTAACAGGTTTACAAAATTTCAACATATTCATTAACTAGTCAGTTTTTTTTTCAAATGTGTTAGTATTAACAATCTGGACCATATCTAGTCGGTGAGGTCTGTATTGTTACAGACTATCTGTATTCCGGTATTTGGATTTTGAAGCTACTTAATGATTCGCTTTCAATGTCTATTAAAATATACCTAATGCTAATTGCAGGAATATTTCTACTCGATTTAAAAATTATAATTCCTGAACATTTGTAGCGGACACATTTCAATGTAACACTCACTGATTTTCGAGTTGTGTTGAGGTTTCGCATGCCACTTCGTGTACACGAGATGGCCCCTGCTCTGGTAACAATGAGTAGGGACACCTGTATTTCGCGAATACATTTCGTGTCAAGGTATTTCACAAAATACTGTAGCTTTTTATAAGAGGAAAGGCAAATTGTGAGGGTGCAGCAGTACTGTGACCACATTCTCATTGGCCTCGTCAAGAGCGGGACGACACCTCTCACCGCTCTCAGCCAATAACCACAAGAGAAAAGCTACAGTATTTTGTGAAATACCTTGACACGAAATGTATTCTCGAAATACAGGTGTCCCTAACAATGAGTCATCACAACCGGTGCCGTCTGTACGAGCGTCTTCACAAGTTATCCTGAAATATGTTCTTAAATATTAATTCAAGTGAATTCTTAAAATCCTACACACCTTATCTTAAGTGTTGTAAATGAATCGTTATATTTTGTAAATCCATATAATATAGGAGCCACCATGGCGCGAAGCGATGGACGCGATACGAATAATATTTTTTTTTACCAACCACTACATCAGTAAATATTTGTGGTTTCCATTCGCTATGAATTCAAGCATGTAACATTTGTACTGCTTCTTCAATTCGGCCACAGTTAAATGGGAGGCTCTGAATCCCTGAAAACTCCTCAACAAAATCAACGATGAATCACAGGCATTATAACAAACAGTTGTCACAAGTCAAGTAGCCAATGAGCAGGTGACATTTTTCGAGTCCGTAGAGGATTGACTATCGTACAGGTCATTGGCAACACGCCCTTACGCGCATGGTTAATACCCGCATGAGTAGAGCAGAGGTGCCCCCCCCCCCCCAAACACTATGACTCACCCCCCCTAAACTAATTATGCCCCCCCCCCCCCCCCGAATTTTTTTATGCCATGTTCTAAATGATTTACTCAATTATTTTATAATATTATACTTTTTTAGTATTATATTTTATCACATTTTGCATTAATTAAAACTGATTTTCTAATAATAATTTTGGTAATATCAGGCAATATTTCCATCCTGAACCGACAGATGCCAAACTGCTTTTGTTGAGGAAAGTGCGGGGTTGCCAATTTGATTTACAAGATCCCTTTCATTTATCAAAGCACCAGAATCGTATTTTCACATTAGAAGCTATAATTATGTAAATAATATATACATTTTTCTCGTCTTTTAACCACCCCCCCCCCTGAAATTTTAATGACGCAGTCTGCGTCGTTACCCCCCCCTTGTGGGCACCCCTGAGTAGAGTGTAAAGGCGTAAGCATGATACACATCTGGTCCTCATCTAACCGCGCACACTTAGATTTAACTCAGGATAGGGTGAAAAATGTTTACTAATTTTGCAGTCCTAACAGTCACCAACGAAACGCCAGCAAAATAAATAAATAAGGCCACGAATATTGTTCGTGAATGAAGGCGAAGCTGATACTTTGGAAACGTTACCAGCATATATTAAATAATGTTTAACTATTATTTACGTAGCTTACTTCTTAAAACTGCATTCATGTAAACTGATTTTGTGTGAGACTATGTTGAGTGTTTTCTGCTACACTTATTTTTCTGAAAAAAAGTATATTGTGGCTTAATAAACTTGTTAACATTGATGCCTGTCATAAAAAAAATTCAAACGTAATCATACGGATACATGTTGAGTATAGTTTATGAATGGTTCACGCATTGCTAGAAAAAAAAAGCATGTTTACAATTTTACACATCTTTATGTTGTCGCATCGCGTCCATCGCGTTGTACATACGCAACTCTGAAAAATAAATGTATGGTAAAAAAGCTATAATAAAATAATCTCTTATCTTTCTTTATTCTTTTTTCTAAGTGCTCTAATGGCTTTCGATAGTTTTGTTCTTTTGTGTACTATGCTTGGTGGAGGTTTCTTCGGCATTTTATTCCTGAATAAATCTCACGCTTACAACAAAAAACATCTAGCTAAATCACTGTGTTAAATAATAACAGAGAATAACCATTCAATTATACGCCGAGCTAGACCAAACACGTTCTCTTATCTACTGAAAATGAGTACGTTGACCTTCATATCAGTTTCGCGCGAAATCCCGTCTCCCCTTCGTAAACAGCAGACAGCTGAGGCAGGGTGGGAACGAGAGAAAACACTGGCTGCAAACAGTTCGGGAAACTGTCGCAAGGTGTCACTACTGTCCAGCGCGCTCCATAATTTCTCGTATCCGAGCTTGCACGCTGCTCAAACTTCTACAGCTACGTTTTTACTTTAGGTCCGACTGCAATAAGATAAAGACTAAAATAAAGTCAATCATTCAGCCGACAGATATATTGACGTTTGAATTACAAATGAAAACGCGAATGTTATTAAATTCGCAAATGAATATCACGCAATTTCGTAGCAGCTCATTTATTAAAATTCAAATTGTAAATACGTTAAATTAATAATAATTACAGATAAAATAATGGTCACAGTCATATCTCCCGTGTCTGAAAATTTATCTGCGAAAGTTTTACCACTGAATTCTTTATAGTTTATTAATAAAGCTTGAATTTAAAAAAAATCCCGAAAATCAGCAATAACTTAATTAAAATAAAAAAATTAAAAAAATAATTTTACACCAGAATGGTTCAAATCTTCTCTAGTAGCTGAATCATTAACAAATATATTGTTTTTTTTAATACGATGCTGGTGCACCAATCCCCTTAAGACCACACTATTACAGTTTTAAATACAGATAACAGTAGAAATTATTACTACTAATATACAAACATCCAGTGACTACGTAAACTTTAAAGTCATCCTGGTAACCTCCAATTCAAATATTATAAAACACTGGAGAAAAAAAAAAAAAAAGTTCACATGAACGCAAACCATCTGAATACCACACCTGTAGAAAGTCTTCCTGCTGCGGATCCTTCTCCAGGGTCAGGAAGAACTCGCCAACATCGTTCTCCTCAGGGTAGATAATGGAGCACAGCCTCTCGAATATGAACACAGGGCTCCTGACGTCCTGCAGACTGTACTTCTGCACCGTCTCGATACAGATCGCCATGAAAGCTTTCGTCTCTTCCTCCGTTCCTAGAAGTACAATTTCACAGGAAACGAATGAGCTCTGTGTATAAAAAAATATCCAGCCAACACATAAGTACAGTATAATTATACTTTTCATTCCAATTTTTTTTTACACACTATCGCTTTTTTTATTCTGTTTAAAAAATTACAAACATCACAACCGCACTCAAATTTTTTTTTTTATACTAATAAGTGATGATATAGTTGATTCTGGCAGTAAAAATTACCCCTGGACTATTTTTTTTGTAAAATTACTGTCTGCTGTGATCTCACTGGCTCATTGTCTGGGAAGACAAACATTCACACATCTTGGGTTAAATGCCCAAAACCATTCCGACAAGTGTCGATTACCGTGGTCGATGGAAATCTCTCTCTCTCAAGCAGTTGCCAATTCACCCGTTTTATTCATCATCATACCGTGACGCTGGGGAACGGAACCCGGGACAGCCCACCTGTGGTCATCTCCTCCAGCAGGTCCAGCAGCTTCTCCTGGGTCTCGTCGACGAGGCGCGTGCGCTGCACCACCAGGCGCCGCAGCGACAGGTACCCGTTGAGGACGGCCCCCACCAGCCTGCCCTTGAACTGCTGCTTGATGCCGTCCTGGTCCAGGAAGGAGGCCAGCAGCTCCGTGAGCATCTTGAGCGCGTAGCCCTGCGCCAGGTCGGTGGTGAGCGTGAGCTCCTCCAGGCGGTGCAGCTCCCGGATCTCCCTGGTGAGCAGGTCGGCGAGGTGCAGCAGCACGCCGCGCACCGCCAGGTACTGCTTCCAGGGCGCCGGCTGCACCAGGCTCTGGTACAGCCCCAGGAACTCTGCCGCGCTCAGCCCCGCCGTGCCCAGCTCCCCCAGGAAGCTGGTCAGCAGGTCCAGCAGCTGCGAGCAAGTACAGAAGAACCCCGATTTAACGAAGTGCTATGGTTACCGAAAATGTTTACTCTAAATCGATGTGTCGTTAAATCCGATTTACCGATTTTCAATGACCCCCGCACTCATAATCGCGTCCCTACGTTTTCATATCGTAGACAGGGTCGACGCCGATATCTTGTGCTGCCGTGCTATCTCAGACTTTGTCAACTTTCAACCTTAAACGTTTTTGATCTCGCTCGTACGGCCCCCGGTTCGTACTCCAAGCCATAACCTTACAATTTTATACTGTAGTTGAATAGTAAGGACAAAGGCTCTCTACATGTTCCTATACATGTTCCGATAGTAAGTGTCAAAGCCCTACTCAAACATATAGGTAGGTTAAAACATGACAAAAGGTTTCCTACTGTAAAAATTTACTAACTAAAAAAAACACTTAGGATTTATGTCACAACCCTAAGGAATGCACAGCTGCGAACAAGCAGATTCTTTTAAATTACTCTGGATGGCTTATACTTTAGAGTTGAGCTTGTATTTGATATCTCTTGAAATTCCAGGTAGTCTTAATTATGAGACTGTATTGTATCATACAATGTTCAAGTCTTGTCTTTAAAATGGGTAAATTGGTATTGAAGTAATTTGCACAACAGTAATTATACTTTTGAAAAACACCCAGCAAGTGTAATATAATTTTGGACATTCCTGTGATTAGTAAATTCCTCTTCTCGTTGGCAGTAAAGTTAATTTTTAGCTAAGCAATGACATGCACTTTTCCCTCTTAAGTCCAGGGATACTCTGCTACAGGAAGCAAAAAACCACAACTCTGCCTTTTCTACCATTCTTTATCTATCATCACAGCTGTCAGACCTTAAAACCTATGTCAGAAGTAGTATCTCAATCCAAGTCACTTCAGTTGTTTGACTACTCACTAGAAAGACAGTGTACGTACATTGGTGGAGAAAAAAAATTATTTTCTGAGCTGATATTACTGCAGATTCTTGGAGAAAAATGATCTTCAGTAAAACTGATGAAGTCAAAAGGCTTAAGAAAAAATTGGAGGGGGGAGGGGGGGGGGGGCGAATTAGAACTAATAACTTTGGTACTCACTTCTTTCTTCCAAACAGGAACTTGGCACAGATTCTCAACCATTTTACAGGCCATCTGACGAGCAAAATGTGAACTAGGGTTGAACAACACTTGTTTCAGCCAAATAGGATCAGTCAGTCGAAGTGGTGAGATACCACGCAAGGTCTTCATTCTCCACCGATTGCCATATTTCTCCATGAGGTACATGGCCCTGGATTCATCCTGTTACAGAAAACCAACTCATACTAAATGCTCAACAGCTCTAAAGCATACTGTACAAGTAAGTCATACTGATTGTTCCTTAAACAATTCTATTAAAATAAAGCCAACATTAAAATAACTAAATAAGAAAACAGAAAACATTAATTTACTAATTTTGAGAAACAAATTAAATAGTGTAAGTAGTTACGGAAAATTAACAAAATTGTAACGAGTCATAAATTAAACTGTACAAAACCATTTTAGGACAGACTATGAAGGGTAAAATGATACCAACAGCCACAGAGTAAAAAAACTCGAGGCAAATGGGTGTTTTTACAAAAAAAAGGGGATGGTTGCAAAAAAAATTACTTCTAGTGTAAATGTAGTTTACAAAACTGTACAAACACAGTGTGGTGTATCAACATAATAATGTCATCAAAACCCACGAATAAGCAAACATGTAAAGCTATCATTAATAATTAGGGACATAATTTTTTAAATTTTTATTTTAAGGTCAAATTTGTTTTGAAAACAGAAGATATTGGTGATATTGTTTATTTTATTTTTAATTCATAAAGACTATGTATTATTCAAAAAGTATAACACCACAACATTTCTCATAACTGATTTCAGAAAAATAGTTTGTAATAAGCATGTGAAGAACAGAGTTCTTAATAATTGAGGAAGTATTTGTGTGTTGGGAAAATGTAATCAGGAATGTAAAATTGAGTTGGTAAAAGAAGACAAAGTTACAATTGCTTTTTATATCCATTTTGTACACCTTTATTTTTTCTCTACCGATTTTACGGTTAATAAATGACCTTCAGTGCGATTTTTGCTGTAGTTTGGCGCTGTACCATGTATTAATTTATATTTCAGTGTAATGTGGCGAATTGATGTGCTTTTTAGTGTTATTTTAGTTTTATCGGATTACACCATAAAAACTTATCGCTATTAACGATACAAGTTATCTTCAATCCTAATTGTTTTCTTTATTCAGTCAGTCAAGAATGTAAAAAATTGGACCTACAAAAAACAACTGTTTCACTTATGTTCAATTTATCAATATATTATCAATAATTTATCAATATATATATAATTTTTTCCTAGAAGAAAGAGATTAAGCAAGATTAATACTTTTACTGAATTAAAAAAATTTCTGATGTGAAATATTATTTTGCTAAGGTTTAAATGCACTCACTTTCTTCAGGGCCTTGGGGGCGGGAGCTTCGGCCAGCTTGGTGGGCATGTGCTGCCGCCACACCTTGTAAGACATGCCAGGGTCCCCGTGGAACCACTTCTTGACGGCCGCCTCGTGGAAGCCCTCCGTGGGACGCACGGTGGCCGCCACCTCCGCAGCCTTGTCCTTGTCCTTGTCCTGCTTGCCGGTCTTCAGGGGCTCCGGCCTCATCAGCGAGTGGATGATGTTGAGGCAGGGCAGTATCACCGCCTGCATCACCACGGGCGACTTGCAGTCTTTGCACGCCATCAGGAACAGTTGCATCACGCACCTGGGGAACAAACACACGTCCGCTAGTGCACCCGAAAGGGCATGAATCAACCAAACTTCTCCAGAAAATTAAACGCCTGCATGTTATTTTAAAACAACGTTGCTCAAGAGTGTTTCCTGGCAATATTGAACTAAGAAACTGAACAGTTAACCTTATTACATAAATATAGTAGTGTCTTAGTTAATCAAGTTAATGTGGAACATGGCAAACTCTGTAAAGCAAAAACTTGAATAACACTGATATAATAACAAAATTGCCTTGGTTTTTAATTGGCCTGTTGGCATCACTTTTTCGTGTCATATTTTTCCAGTACAGATTCTTTTACATCACTCCATAATTTTCCTAACCAGTAAATTACATCTTTAAGATTTTTTTTTAATGCTTTTAACAACAGTTATATGATTTTTTTTATGTCCTCAAGCAAATGTTTCAATCGTACTTGCGGGCAGTGGCACTTAAGTCAGCTTGGTTAATACAATTAAAAGATTTCACTCTTTCAGTGCATATTTTAAAATCCCTACAAGATGTTTTACATTAAGAAACAGTTCAGTATAAAGTAACCAAACTGTTTGGTTTTTCCATAGTATGATGAAATAACATTTCACTTTATTTCTCTAGTAATCAATCATCAGCACTTTATGTAGATGATTATTCTTTGTGTAATCAATGACATTTGTTTCAGGCTACCTTTTACTTCTGCAAGTAAGCTATATCTGCATTACAGAGTGAACAAGCTCAAGACTTTTATTAAGTCTGCAGTAAATAAATTTAAAACTTGCATATGAGCCAAAATAATTTCAAGCACCAAAACAACACAGAAAAAATAATTGAATACAGTTCTTTTTATGGAATTTATATGTATTTTTTAAAAACAATTAATTACATTAATACTGTATTTCCTCTCACAAACATTGCAAATTATACACTAAAATTTGGTTTTAAAAATAGGGATGCAAATATTATGAAAATAAACAAAGCCTTTACAGAAAATCAAAACCCAACAATACCTCAGCTTTTGTTCCCAACAGGAATCTTCCTTCTGGACAAGATCAGAGAGAAGAGTCATCTCGTATCGAACGGCGAATGCCAGATCAGTGGTGGCTACATGACCACGCAAGGAAAGGGCAATGCGGTACATCAGCAGAGAGTTGAGATCTTCCACAGCCTTTGGGTTGTCTTTCGTTAAAATACACAGCAACTGTCGCACATCTCCTTGCACCTACATCAACACAAATTTAGTCAATTCATGTGGAGTTTAATTAAATTTTTCAAAATGTGTGTGAAAATTACCTTTTGTATGTACTTATTAAATACAAAAAAAAATACAAATTAAAGACAAGATGAATTTTAATATATATATATATATTTCCGAAGGGGTATCTACCGTATCTACATATAATTTCTATTACATTAATGAAGTTAGAATTTTTTACATTTAAGAAGTACAAATTTTTGCTAGAGAAAAATAGAGAAATTTAAATTACAGCTGATACAACGATTGAGTAAGTTAATTCAAAATCATTTTAAAAAAATTTGGAGCCAGATGACGAAAATGTTATAAGCTGCACACAGACACATTAAGACTATTTGTGTGGCTGCATCACTGAAAAAAAGTAATTGTAATGAGATGATACATGAAACACACACACATGTTGATCATCTTCGGCAGGAAGTACAAAGGAGTACACCCAAGTCAACATAGTGACCTGGAAGGTTGCTAACTAAGAGTTAACAACAATGCATTCACTGCTTCTCTTAGGTTTGACTGCCCTAAACCTTCATATTAAACATATCACATAAAATTATGGAAAAAAGATGACTTGGGGGGGGAGAGAACACAAAATTTCAGAGATAAGTGAATACCAAAGTAAATAAAAAAATAAACTAAAATAAGACAGAGCTAGGACCTTTCCCTAATATGCTGACAACTTGAAAAAAAAGTATAATCACAAAGCAGTCGTAAATCAATAAAGATTTAAAAAAGTTATTGAGAAGACCAGGAGTGTTGACCTGCGCGGTGCCACGGCGCAAGTTGTGCTCCAGCAGCTCGGCGATGAGCCCCTGGGAGCACAGCACGCGCCGGGACGCCTGGTTCACCGCCAGCGCCCGCAGCAGGGTGAGGCAGTGCTCCGTGGCGGCAGCCGCGCAGCCGTAGCAGCGCCCCGGCGGCGAGGAAGGGGGGCCCCCATCCGGCGCGCTCGTCGAGGAGGGGGGAGCCGCCGCGGCGACGACGCTGCCGTCGCTGTCCCTCTGGCTGCGGTCGTAGGCCACCAGCTCCCGCCGGCACGCGAGCACGCGCTGCCGCGACATTCACCCCGCGGCGTCAACACATCACTCGTTTCCCACTCCACCGCGAGCTATCGCGACAGCCCCACTTTCAAGCACTATTTGTAGAGACCCGAAATATTCGCGGATTCATTTCGTGCTATGCTAGAATTCAAATAATTATACCTCAGTGCTGCTTCTGCCATTGGTTCACTGTTAATCTGGAGGACCCGAGGGCCAATTAGAGACCCTCGCTGATAGAAGTGTCGAATCACACAGGCCACCCAGTCGAGACGACTCGCTAGTCAGCACTCCAATGAACCGTTGGCATTTGCCCGAGTGTGTAGAGGATATTGGAGTCCATCCTGGAGGTCATTGAACCCGCAAATTTTTCCGGTCTCTAACTATTTGATTTTAAAAAAAAAGGCATTACCAGTTCCTTACTCCAAGCAATTTCATTGGTAAACCTTTTTTGGACATATGTATTACCTCTAGTTAGGATGCACAAAAATTAAATTTAAAAATGCATAAAAAAATAATTAAGTAGTAAAATCTTATAGTTACACTGATACTCATAAAGTAACTAAATGAAAAAAAAAAACAAAACAAAAAAAAACAGAGAAATCCGGTAGGCACAATAAAGATGGGGGAAAAAAAAAAAATTAAAAACCTTAGCAGCATTCATATGGAAAGAGTGCATTCATAAGAGTAAATCCCTTTGAGCTTAACTAATTTTTTTATTAGTGCCATATGGAGGGGCTGCATTTTTATTTGTAGAAAGAACAAAAGAAATGTATTCATTTAAATGTTGAAACAATATAGCAGCAAATTAATGCTACAAACTTTTACTGGTAAAAACATCTACTATGACCAAGTACAGATATACACTCAAGAATACAAGAAAAAAAATAATATAAAAATGGCAAAACTTTTGTAAGAATCCAATTATAAAGGGTTTAAACACTGTAACACACCTGTATTATTTTGCTGAGCTCTTCAAATGAGCTGCGACAGTCACCACAGTAGCGCTGAGCAAGCAGCTGAATAACGCAATTCACCTGAGCATTGCCAGACTGCACCACCTCATCCACCCCTCGGTCCAGACGATGCTCGCTTATCTTACCAACCAGCACCTGCAGAAACAATTGCTCGTACTCGTACACAACACTCCTAAAATTTATTTACTACAGAAAACACCAAAAATACAAAACTGGCCATAACTTTTAACCCAAAACGATTTCTCAGAGTACTCTTACCTCCAGTTTGGGCTTGTAGCCAATCAGTTGTTTGTAGCAACGATCAGCCTTTTCCAGCAGAGAGTTTATCGTTGCAACGGTCTTCTTGCGGTCATCATCATGTTCTATAGGATCCACTGCACAACATGGTCTGGCCACAAAAGTGTAGTCAAATTTTGCATACTTGCAGAAGCCACAGGCATGACAGAGGAATGGATCCTTCTCATCGTAATTTATTGCACTGGAAATAATACATAACATAAATAAAAGGGAATAAAAAAAATGTAGTACACATACATAAAGCTATGACTCATTATGCACAATGAAAGATTCAACACTTATAACTAGAGTAATAGGAGGAAGAGTAGAAAGAGGGGGTAGAGGGGGTCGAGGATGAAGAAGAAATACTCACTTTTGACAGCCTACAGGCACAGGTAGGTTTACAAGTAACTATTTCTTCTGGAATTGTCTAGAAACTTCTAGAACCTTTAAACACTATATTTTAAACTATTAGTGGTCGTAGAGTAAAAATTTGTTTTGGATCGAGGTTTAAGATAAGGTTTAGGATTTTGGTAATATATTCTAACCGATATGATACTAGGTATACCAACTAAAGGAAATATATATTTGTTCTTAAACCCTTGTTAATTTTTCCCTTGAAGTAATAGTTGATACTATCATAATTTTTTAGAGATAATATTTTTAAGAAATAAAATAAATCCTAAACATGCATTTGTGTTTTTATTTTATGGCACCAAGTGCGGAGTTATTTCCCCCCAATAATTACTTTTTTTTTTTTTTTTTTTTTTCAAATTTTAGCAAAATATTAACAGCTTTTCAAAAAATCATTTTAATTATGTAATTTATTCTGCATTACAGCTTATTATTGATAGCAGCAGTTCAAAGTAATACAACACTCAGCAAATTGACATCTACGTATATTATAATACCATAAAAAAGGAAAAACTGTACATTTTGTTGAAGAATGCAAAATGCTGATGTTTTGGAGATTTTATTGGGTAGAAGGCAAATGTAACTGTGTGATAAGGAACAAAATACTTCAGTTATTTATTAAACTTTTAGAATGTAATTTAGTAAAAAATTATTAATCTTGTTACTAGAGGCTTGGTGTACAAGTAAACCTTCTACCCACCATATTTCAGAGAACCATCACAGTATAGGTAATGTTTCTTTCCGAGACATTTATCATACTAAGGGAGTTGTTGCGATTTTACTGAACTCACCGACACTTGTGACACTGGAACACATTCTCCCCGCAGTTGGCACACACGCCTGGGTTTGCAGGCACAGATGCAGAGCATCTTGGACACTGTAGGGTTTCCGATGATGCCTGAATGTTTTCGTAGAAGTCTGCGTATTCTATCATAATGTTGCATGCTACTATCGGCAATGGAAACTCTATCTTCACTTCTGTCTGACCACTTGCTAGGGTTACTTTCTTCGCTTTGTGCCACATTGCTGTAGGGTAACATTATTAACTCATTAAGTTAAGAACTCAAAATCTGTATGGCAATTCAGACATTAACTACTCATACATGTGAAAAATTTTTAAACATGCATATATGGGACCACTAACATGCCATATTATCAAATGTCAAAATAGAATATAGTTAACTATGGGTATTAAAAATAAAATACAATGGTATTTAAAGCAAGTTTGTAATAAGTTGCTCTACGGAATCAAACAATCAAATAATCGCAATAACAAAACTTTAAAAGTCTAACTAAGAGATGGCATAATTTTTTAATTAAATTTTCTATGCCTTACTAAATTTCAACCCAATATCTCTGTTTTTATGAATGAGTAAAAGAAACCAGCTAAACATCTCAAAATTTTTGTTAATTTTTGTCAAGGAATGTCAGACACACAAAACAAGGGCAACAAAGCTGAAAACACATTAAATTAAAATTTCAAACAGTGTGTTCAGTTTTCAGCATATAAAGTAAGAACTTTATGCATGGTGAAAAAGTTTAAAGTTGCTACTTATCTGACAGGTTGTATAACGTGATGGTATGTATATCACTAGTGTATTGTGTCTGTACAAATGACTACTTATGCTGCTGTTGCCTGAAGACACACGTGAAATAGCTATTTTTAGAATGAAATGAATAGAGGTGTACGAATACCTTTTTTACATTTCAAATCCAAGACGAAGATCTAAGTATTCGCCGAAGTCCAAGTCAAAGTGGAATATCACATAAATATTTTGTTACTTTAAGAAAAATTCATAGATACAATTTTGACTGCTTGAGTTGATGTTTATCAGCACATCTTTCATACCACACACAATGTATGAAACATATAGCAAGTTATTTAACTGCCAGTACATACGCCGTTATCCTCACTCATTTCTTACACAGATTAATAAACTCAATCTTAATGAGCTTTTATTTATAAAAATTAAATAAAAAAACTGAAATTGATTTTAAATTTGCAAAATAAAAATCAATACTATTTTAAAAAAAGGAGTAGTAGTCAATTTTGTAAAATTTTTAAATCTTATAAAATAGATTATCTTTTAAAATACCTAGCTGAGTTAGCAAAGTAATTTGACCAATTAATAATTTTTGCCTCATACGCCATGCAAAGAAATTTATGTTGCAACACAATCTTTTCAAGGTTTCAGAGACTTCCGCGCAGACGTAGCTCCGTTATCTCGCATTCCCATTCCATTTTCACTAAATTACTCCTACCAAATGGTGTATACCAACAGCTAAGACGTTTACGTATCAAAAATAAAGCACTGTGCAAGACAGATAAGGAAGACTAGACTTACATGAAGACAGGTCAATTACTCAAGCTTACATGTGCACCTGTTAGCAATTTTCTCAATTGGGTTTCCATAAACTGCATGTTCTGTACATCACCACACCCTAAATTATTCTCAAGAAATTAAGTAGAAAATAAATTTTACTACATTACGGCAACACAATACTATCCAGCCACCCATCAACGACTCAACTTTCTCCAAAGCTAACATTTTGCATTAGCTAAACACACACACTCACCTGGTTTATTCTTCAGCTCTACAACTGCCTGCACCGAGCGATTGTTGTAGTAAATGTTAATTGTGCGCACCATTTTCGTCCTTTTGATGTCCCCTATGCGTGCAGTTATCTTGCTGATAGTATGACTGCCGACTAGCTTAACAATCTGTGTTGTCGTTGTGAACTTGCCCTCAACCTAAACAAATTAAAGGATACACAATAGTGTATTGTACAACAAATAACACTATTGCAATTTACTATAAATATCTGGCAAGTGAGAATAGGAAGACTACAAAATGACAGGTCTCTTTTGTAATGAATCTAGAAATTATGGCCAACAAATGAGTGCTAAATCATAGGTAAAGTTAATTTTAATTGCAAAGTGGCAGAATGAAAATTATAAAAGTATAAATTAAAAACCTGTTTCTAAATACAAGATGGATATGCACAAACCGGAGGACAAGCGTGAGGTACCAACAACCAATCTTACCAAGAACCCATCTTGAGATCAACTGCTTCTTTGTAAAATACAGATTTTGGCATGAGCCTGCCACTGTATTTTATTTATTAATTATTGTACTTATTTTCTGATTTATTTTAGAAATGTTAGTTTTATTTAATTACACTTTTAATTTAGTTTATTCACTTAATTTGTTAATAAGTTAACTTTAATTACTTGGAGTAAATTTGGTTCTTAATATATCAAGTTGGCAAAGATTTGAAAAAATTCTGGAAACTTGTAAGTGGGACCCCACCCTTCTGTTTGCCGAGTCAAAAGCCATTAGAAACTGACAAAGACTGCAACTGTGTTTTGGGAGAAATATATAGGTGTACCCTGTTTTTAATTGCTCGATGTTCGTTGAAGTTTAAAAACGTCCTTTCACATGTAAAAATTAAATATAATGCATCATGATAAAGCAGACTTAAACCTTTTAATAACTTTTCAAAGACTTTTTTTTTTAAATTAAAAGTTTAAGGCTTACTAAGTCATCACTCAACCCACCAAATTCTTTAATCATTTTAGTAAACTTTTTAATATACTTTTAAGTCTTCATATAATCTTGTACCTTTTTATAATTATTTTTTTTATTATTAGTAGATTTTTCTGTTGAGCTTATTTGTGGAAAAATAAACAAATAACTTTATGAAAGTTTAATGTTAGTTTTTAATTCTATTTTACTTTTAAGCATCGCGTGCGCAATTAAATGTTGGTAGGTATAATTTGGTAAGATGTATTGTAAAAGCAATTTATATTAACTTATTGTTATTGGTTGTTTTTGCCCCATTTGGTTATATTTTACTAAGCAATGAATAGCAATTTTTTTTTGGTACTTTAAATTCTGTTCACTACTATCACACATTGTAAATGTTTTTTTTTTTTTTTTACTTACTTACTTACTTACTTACGTATTTATCAGTCATTTGTTTGCATATTTTTTTTTGGGGCCATACATTTTTGTGGTTGAAGCCACGGTAAATGGTCAGCCAGTGTTCAGTAAATTATAAATAGTTAAATGTTATGTTATGAAGCCACTGACAAGATTCAGCCACTGTGGGAATGGGAACGGAAGTTAGTCGCTGGAAGTTTCCGCACTGACTTACTTGCAAGGTCTGAAACTATTTCTGTGCACCAAGTATGAATGTTACAACAGCTGTTAAAGTAAAATGTTTTTTCACATCGGCGCACCCTGAATTCTCAAGGAATTGAGCAGAAAACAAATTTTATTTTATTTTGGCAACATAATACTGGCCGTCAATTCATCAACAATTACATGCCGTATATATTTCTATTTCTGAGGACCTTGGACGTTAAGATTGAATAAGTAAGTTTCTCTTGTACAAAAGGGCAGGGACTTGCAGGAAACGATCGCAAGTCCATGTGTCTTCCAAGTGTTCATAGGTACACTTAAACATTGCATGCTTAACATTCACAATAGAACGATAAAAAATAAAAATTTTTGGGAAGAGAGACCTTGATGGAGTTCATCTTGATGCTGGTGAAGGGGACCTCCGGGTTGTTGCAAACGAGGCAGGGCTCGGACTCCAGGTAGTAGCCGTCCATCTCCACGAACTGGCCCAGCTGGTTGTAGAGCGTCGCGTTGGGATGGTGTGCCAGCAGATGGTTCTGGGCTCGCAGAACCCCCACCGCCTGCTCTATGTACTCCGACATCTGCAACCGCACAGTGCCCCGGGGCTCTTGATCCATCTGCAGTTCGAGCCTTTTGACAGTTGGAGGTTCTCAGGGAACGAACCTGGTTCATTTCCTTCAAGCTTCACTCCAGCACGGTACCTAACATTGGTGTGGTTACGTGTGTGAACCAGCTGGTTCCAAATTTTTAAAAGCTTTGTTAGTCTCAGTTGTCTTTTATTAGTTAAGTAAACCCAAGAGAAGAAAAAAAAAACAGATTGGATTTATTGCTGGATGGTTAAGCATAGATGCTTAATGTGACAATACCTCCACGATTATGCCAAGCTCTGAACCTGCGACACTTCTAATAATGAGTGATTGACCTCACAGAGGATACCTCACCCAATGAAAATTCTCTCAAAACCAAATTTTGTCTTTCAGGCCAAAACAATTTCCTGATTAAAATTTTTTCTTGTGCAAAGAAAAGAGAACCTAAAATAATTGCTCCAGTTAAATTTATGCTATCAAGCAATGATTAATGAATTTATATGACATGAAAACCACATTATGTAAACAGCTTAGTACAATCTGAAACACCTGACTTTCTGCAACTCAAGTGACGGATGTATGGCCAACACACAATTATAAATTATGCTAAGCTAATAAAACCTCTGCAATATTTACCACATGGGGTAAAGAGGTTTCATGAGGGAAAAAATTAAGAAGGAATTATGATCAAATATGCAAACAAAGTGAAAACTGTGATACCTAAGAAAGGGTTCAAAGCTAGTTAGTAACTTGTAGCTTCTTAATGATATTTTGCAGACAATAATATTAATGATAAAAATCTCTCGACTAAACGACGATAAGTTAACTTAGTAATGTCACCCACCTTCTTCCCGGCCTCTATGCGCTTCAGCGAGAAGTATCCCAGCAAGTCCACAAACTGGGCAGCCTTGCGGCCATATGCCGGAAGCTGTGGCCAGAGGTGCCACAGCAGGTCTAGCAACGCTTCTTGCTGAGTCACAGGCGAGTTCCTGTTCATACAAACATTGTACAAAAAATCACACCAGCAAGGATGTATTGTATACCAATGTTTCCTAACCTTTTTGTGTTATCCTAACCGTTATTTGCTGAAGTCGGTGGAATACCACCGCCATACCATGCCATTTTATTCCAAACATTTATATTATTTTAGTTTTTTATTCGGGTTAAATATTTGTAGGGATTTTATAGTAAAAAGAAAGAGAGTGTCTTTTAGTACTGATGTGTGTCAAAACCTAAAATTGGTAATGAGCAGATTTATGTTTTCTAATGCTGCAAATCAAAATCCAAAACTCAAAGAGTGCCTTCAATCCACCCCTTGATTCCAAATCCAGATCTTAAGGGAAAAAATTAATTAATGTATCATAAGAAATATAAAATGTTCACTGGGAAATGCTTATGCATGCACTAAATACATAAATAAAATTCACTCTCTTCGAACCTGTACACTTACTTGTAAATGGCTAGGACGAGGGCATGCGCCTGCCAGCGCACACTCGTGGCGTTAGTCTCCAGCAGGAAGGTCCTGACAAACTTGATAAGCAGCTCTTTCTTTACGTGGGTGTTTATCTGGGATACAAGCAACACGCACTGCGCCTCCTCGAACTTGGCTTCCATGTCGGAGTCGTCCGACTTCTCCCGCTCCTTGCGACTCCCGCTCGCGGAAGGCTGCCCACTGGTCGACGTAGACGAAGACGACTGCAACACATTGTTTGCAAGTTACCGACGACCCGCTACACATCTGGGCTCGCAATTCACCTACACCTTTAAAAATCAGAGCAAAGCTTATTTCAACTTGCAAGCTCAACCTGGAACAAATTAATTATTCGAACAAGGAGCTCCACAATCATATTCGCCTTTGGATCATCATGTGATACTAACCACAATACTATTCTAAAAAGACATTATGGTTGTACCAATTTTAACATGCATTAATTCTGCCTACAAAGCATTATCGATAAACGATTGAGCCACCAATAATATAATTAAATTGTAATTGATAACTGTATCACTAAATACTGGGAACAATATATAAAATAAACCACCATTTGAGTTAAAAAAAAAAAAAAAAAATTATAATGTTTGAAGTACTGAAAAGAGTAACATTCTTAACACTAATTCAAGTAATTTTAAAATTGCGATAGTGTGAGTGTGAATTAAACAAATACGTTTAAAGGTTTTACAACGCTTCACTTGCCGTCTGACGATCCAAATGAAACCGGACGACCGGCTGCTCACCTGGGCCGGCTGCGACTTGGTGCCACAAATGGCGGCCTGCAGCAGCTGGAGGACGGTGGAGGAGACGCCCTCGTCCAGGTGGCAGCTGACGCGGTACAGGAACGGCAGCACGGACTCCTCTCGCAGGCAGAAGCGCTGCCAGTTGCCCGTGCGGCTCGACGCCACCTCCACGCACGCCTTCAGGTGCTCGATCAGCTCGACCAGAGAGTCGTAGGGCAGCGTCACGCCGTGGGGGTGCGTCTCCACTCCGCTCGCACGGCAGCACTGACGCACACACTACGACACACGCGCACCAAATACAGAACTACTCAGAATGCACGCTTCCCACCTAACAAATAATATGCATATGAAATAATTTTACATTGAGGAAACTATCAAAAAAAAAAAAAAAAATTAAACTAACATGTTATGCGAAGTTTAACTTTAATTTAGGTTACGAAATGAATCTGAAAAATGTAACAATCATTAAAAAAAATACATAAACTGCACACATTTTAAAACAATTTAATTTCCAGACTCTAATGAAAAGTCATCTCAGTCTGTTTGAAAACACATCTATTTTTTTGTGAATTTTAGAGATACTATTCACATTCTTCATCTCTATATATAAAATTACCTAAAAGCTTTATTTTTTGACTGCTGTTATTTTTATTTTTATTTAAAAGTGAAATTTGGCTTTGCATTATTCACTTTGCTCATGATAAAAATCTGTTTATTTTAAATATATTTTTTATAAATCACAGAAATGATTATTAAATTTTATCGGTTTGGAAAATCATCATTGCACTTCATAGAACAGTTTTAGATTCCTACGAAAGGAGAGAACACTTGTCACAATCAACAGTGGAATTAAAAACCAATTTTTCAAGTACGCCCACTAAATGAACTGTTACCTGTTCCACGTCCAACGACAATGCAGTCAGATAAACTCATATTTCCTTACCTCCATGTGAGATTCCAGGGCATGAAGGTCTCGCAACTGCCTGTACTTCTCCTTGTTGCCACAAATGAACAGAAGCAGTTTACGCACTTGTCGACGCACAAATGGTGTTTGCTGGGTCATCATGTATTCACATAAGTGATAATACCAGGGCTGAAATGAAACAAATAATATTATAAAGCACAAAAATTGAAACGCAAAATATATTTCAGTCGTAAAATGGTCCGGACATAATTACCTGTTCAAATGTTGACGATACAGACATTCCATTGTCCGCCTGCTTCTGCACCTGATACGGAAGTCGCAGGGCCATTTCTGTCAGTAGCTGTGGGTAAGCTTCAAACACATCGCTGGCGTGACCCTTCACATACTGGCGCAGGAAGAACGGAGACATGTCGGGCGGGGAGGTAGTCAGGTGAGGTTTCAGAAGGGAGCCTCCGATTACCGTCCCATTCTCTTCAGAGCTAGAGCTAAAAAATGTTTTGCACGGTACAATAAAACTAACACATACACAACACACTCAGCCAACACAATTTAAGGCCATCAGGAAATTAACAGTTTACAAAGCCTGTTTGTAATGTATGTGTGTTCATGTGTGGTGAATAGAGAATTTATGTTTGTGAAGAATTTTTTTTTGGCATAGTAACGACTCCGTGAGAAAGTGTGTGCAGGATGAGCATGAGAGTTCAGTAACACCAATCTCAGTCATCACTCCAATAGTTTTGGACACCGAGTCACGATTGCACATGGTCCTCCGAAGTGGTGACTGTATATAATCCTAGAAAATGGCAAGTGTCTTACCACATTTAAGAAAGACATAAGTAAGATCATGACTGGAAACAAAGCCCATGTACCTAGCTTTAAGAACCTATATTGCAAATGCGCCAATCTAAAAGGCATGTTAAACATTTCTCGCAACCATGGGCTAATGACGTTATAAAACTATTTTTTTTAATCTCCCAATGGTAAGTTTCTAATCGAAAATAATTTTAAAAAATTATAGTTTTTCCCTTCAAATCTATGCATAAAATGGAGAAAGAAAGAAGTATTTTAAAACCACTTGTTACTCTTTACCTCTTCCAATACTGCAGTAAAGCCTTCAGCAATGTAAGGCAGTATTCAATCACTCCAGCCTGAAGAAGCATGGATGCTGTTGCTTGTGATACAAAACTGGAATTATCATGGCTACTCCTGGATGATATTTTGGCACGGGACATCAACACACCTGTGAGGGAGGGAAAAAATTACCTTTTTAAGAAACATAAAATCTTAAAAATAGCTTCTGCTAACAAATCATCTAAATATGTACTGCAAAAATGACTTTTTTTACAGCAGCACTACATCATATGCTAAATAAAATTCCAACACTGTCATATAAAATAATACATTATAAAGGAAATGAAAACTATAACATGAGTTAAATGCAAATCTAAACAGCAATTATTTTTCTTTTTTAAAAGATGTGCAATGTCTAAGAATTGAAAATGCAACCACAGAACAGTACACTACAACATAAGATGTAAAATCAAAACAAAGGTTGAGAAATGTAAAATAATTATTCCATTGTGGTTACTGATTGTTATCATACATCATTTGAAGAAAAAATTTCCATACTGACTTGTGAGGCTGGAAAGAGCAGAGCCACATACTTATTCCAGGTGTTTGGTGCTGCCTATTTGCATTTTTGTTTCTTGTCATATTAGCTTGTAATTTTTACATCATCTTCATCTTTAATTATTGAAGGGTCTATCATTTTTTAAAAATTATTAGAAAAATTATATTATAAACTTATTAAAATAACATTTTTCAGAGTCCCAAATTGTAAATTTTGTCACCAATAACTGAGTAAGAGACAGCTGCATGACATCTAGTGAGGTGGAGTGGGAGAAAATAGAAGGTTCTCAACTGTTGGTGTGCATGATACAAATATATATAAATTAGGGATGGGGCGACCGAATCCAATATCCGCCGAATCCGCCGAATCCTAGGGATTCGAAGGTTCGGCGGGTCTGATATAGGATTCGTCAAAGGATTCGGTTTTTACTATTTACGGGAAAAAAAATACAGTAAAACTCGCTTACGAGGTCCCGCATGGTAGGTTTTTCCGTATAAAGCGTTTAAATTGCCCGAAGTCTCGTCATTTACGCCATCAAATGTGTGATATAATGTCCGTTAAAATTTTTTTCGGAAACTTCTTGTCTCAAATAATGGCACACGTAAATATAGAGGTGGGTCGAAAAGTATCAACCTGATACTTTGACACTGATACGCGCCTGTATCAGGAACGGAAAACGAGTACACTTGAAAAGTATCAGAGACTTTAGTATCAGTTCAGAATTCACCTGGAACAACACCACGGCCAATGAGCTCAGTACCCGATCTCAGATGACGGTCACTTGGGCGGAGCTTGTGAATGGGGAGGGAGCAGGAACGACGAATAAGGGATAAAGAAGGGAAATAATGTAGGGGAGAAAGCGCAGGGGAAGGCGTTGAAGCCTTGAAGGAGAGGCGCAAAGCGATATTGTTACAAGCAGGGCTGCCACTCATGGGTTTTTCACCCAGATCTGGATTTTTCCAATGGTGTTTGGGTTTCTGGGATTTTAAATAATAAATTCCAACAATTCTAGGTTTTTTATAATTTTAATTATTTTTATACCTAAAACAATAATAAAGGTAGTAGCTACTGTATCTGTTGCAATATCTGTTTGATAAATGCAAACAAGTCTATGTGTTTCACACACAAAAATACATATAAACACAAAACTAGTTTTCAAGAAGCTAAGTCGAATATTAAATTAGACACATTCTTCAAAGAGGCTTGCAGAACACAAAACCAATGCAACAATTAACCTTCAAACCAATCTTGTAGAATCAGACTCTGAATAAAGACTAACGTACATGATGCAGTTTTATAAAAACAATTACCGGTTTAAAGAATGCAGTGATGGTGTTTGTTTTGTCATGTATATATTTGTAGGTTTTTTTATGATATGTGCTGGTCCAAGAATTACTTATACAGCCATTTTGCTGCAGTGTAATTTTCTTGTATTGGTTGTATTCAACCGTTTTCAGTCTTGTAAGGTAATTAATTGTTTTATATTAAAACCAGTTATGTTTATATTTTTGAATTAGTACGCAAACATTTTCAACGATAGCATTTTAGACGCATCTGGGTTTTTTACCCATGTGTCTGGGTTTTTTTTTGTAGGTTATCTAGGTTTTTCATGAATATCAGAGTGGCAGCCCTGGTTACAAGTCGTTTTGTTTATTGCCCTATTTCAAAGTACGCTCAGTGCGCAGTGCGTGCACCGTCTCGTTCAATAATAAAACTAATGAAAATTTAATATTAAAAAGTACATGAATACAAGATATAATATTTATATTTGTGCACCTAACAGCTATGAAAATGCAAATAAATTCTCAGTTGACACTAATAACAGATGTAATCAACATATGGACTTTCTTTTTTCGAAAACAATTAGCAACTAGTGTTTTTATACATTAAAAATGCACGATTTTATCAAAAGTAAAAAATAAAAAAACAGATAGGTACATTAGTGAGCATACTAACTATATCAATGTTTACGTTTCAAATGTTTCTTCAGATTAGTCGATGATTTATAACTCAGTTTTTGTTTACACAAATTACAATTAGCAAACTCATTATTTTCCGTGAAAAAATTCCACACAAATGAAGTCTTTTTCGTGCACTTATCCATTCCTTATTTCACTATAAAGATACTAACTACAAAGCATGACAACCCGCAACATGGTGATACACGGCCAGGACGAACTGCAGTTAATGTTGAACTGATTGATACTGGTTGTATCAGGCGGGCATGAGAGTATCAGAGGTAGAGAATTATTACCAGGCGTGATAAATAATGTATCAGATTCTCCTTCCGGTCGCACGGTCTGCGTACGCGGAGCTTTGTTGCCTCCTGGGACCGTCTGATACAGAAGTATCAGAAACTTGTAACATGGTACAATGCTGTATCAGTATCAGGTTGTTACAGATACCGAAAATTGCTGTAACAACCCACCTCTACGTAAATATGAAGAAAAGACAAATGAACAACAACATACGAAGAAATATGGATGATGTACCATAACTACAGTACAAATCCAATAGTTATTTTAAGATAATTACCATAAAAAGAACTAAAGATTCTTTGTAGAATACCATAATTACTACAGAAGCATGATAGCTACCATATTTGCACTATAGTTATCGTAACAACTGAGATGTATATTTACCGTGATAGTAATGTATTATTTATTTATGACATAGTAAATTAAAGAACATTGTTAAAAAAAAAAAGGATGTTAAACTTTGATATGTACGGTTCGCACATGTTGCTAAGAAATAATGCGATCTGAAAGAATGCAGTACTACTACGAAAAGTGAAAATGGTACTCGTGGATTTTTAGGTTATGGCAGTCTCTTTCGTTTTTCAGTAATATCGGCCGAAAATTAACGAGCATACTGTATCGGAAGTCGGCAGAAATGCCGATTCAACTAAATATTGGCAAAATCGGCTTCTTCAATACAGCTCTACATTTAATGACATGAGTAAACATATTTCAGACTTCAGGATATTGAAAAAGACTTTAATTTCCATGTAGGTTTATTGTGTGTATGTTTTTTTTGCAAGTGTAAATTGAATGAAGTAAAATGTTTTTATTTTTATTACTTTCAATTGATTAAACTTTAATGACCAGTTACAGATATTTATGACACTAATTTTGAGGTTAAGCAATTTTACTAAAGCATTCCAGCCAAGCAGGTTGCCAGCGAGAGACGCTTCTCTTTTGCTGGAAACACTATCTCCAATCGTAGAGCTAATTTAACTCCTGAACGCGCAGAATAAATTATTGTTCTGAATGATAGATTAAAGAACAGAATTTAATACTCTGTGACAATCATTCTCAGAATTATTGTGCTGAAAAGTGGAAATGTTGAAACAATGTGAATGTACTTTTCAAACAACATGATTTTTGGTGCTAAGTTTGTTGAAGCTCAGTAAGGACTCCAGAAAAATTGACAAGGGTGAAATTTTTCCAAAGATATGTTACATTTACACAAACATATACTTGGTTATGTTAGTTGGATGATATCAGTTACTAATGAACCAATGGAAACAGGTAAGATTCAATGAAAAAAAATGTTATTTTTATTCTAGCAGTGCAAAATGTAAACACACCCTGTAAATAGTTACCCAAAATTAATAAGCCCACTTCATTTTAATACTTTATTCAAACATGATATTAAGTTTAAGATAAAAATAATTTCCCAAAAGTGTAACTGTACCACAAAAGCTCGAGCTCGGCTCGAAGTAAAATTCTTAGGCTCGCAGACCTCTAGTTATTTATAGAAAAAATCCTAACCGCTAATCTGTACTAAAACTGAAATTTCTCATGAAAAAATTGTTGTCTTTATATACACTTATACCAGAAATGTACCAAACTACATGTGATAAAGTCAAGGGACTTTTAGTGCAAGCAGAATACATCTCACTTACATTAGATATGTGGAAATCATATATTAAAAGATTCGGGTTTGGGTTCGAGATTCGGCAATTCCAGTCGAGGATTCGAGTTAGGATTCGGATTCGAGGAAATCAGGATTCGCCCCATCCCTAATATAAATAAATAATAAATAAATAAAACACATAGCAATTAGTGTCAGGATAGCTGCAAAGCTATGGTGCTGATGCCTAGTAGGAGTCAAACTAAAACGTCCGCCTTCCAAGCACTATCTCCATAAGAAAATGAAGTGATGATAACAAAACAATATTAAAACAGAAAGGATAATATGAATATTACAGAATGGTAAATGCACACTCACTTAGGAACCTCATTATGACCAGGTGAACCTCCCGCTGTTTAGTGCGCTCGCAGATGTTGCTCACATCAGGTTCCTTCATCTTCAGTTCTCCAACAATTGTCGTCAAAACTTTCTCCAGACACACACAATCCTTCTCCTCATCACCGTCGAGATCAGATGTCAGCATCAGAACAACCTGCACATAAGAACCAATGAGGAACAACATTTCTCTATCCCTTATAAGGCTCACAAGGTCAAATACTATATCATATTTAAAATTATTCTCAAGAGTAAAGAGAAACAGCAGAAGCAGCTTCTTAAGTAATAATTACCACACTCTTTTTACTGCTTGTAAAAATAATTAAAATTAGATTTTCATTTTCAAGCTTAACAGAAAAGATTAACATGCTACTCGGTTTTAAGCTATTCTAAAGAAATATAATTGTGTAGTTTAAATGGAATAAGATGGTAACTAATACAATTATTAGGTACAGGTATTTTGCTGTCAACAATGAGACAAGGCCATACTTCCAAAAAGTTTAATATCTGAAATATTCTTAAGAAATATGCTCTGCACTTCCCAACTTCTTATGGAAACAGAAATCGTTCACATCACCTTGGTTATTACAGAACTCTACACTTCAGAAACTGAACTTGGCAACTTTTATTGAATAAACCCACTACAGTAAAACCTCCATTAACGAATATTCTATTTAACGAAAAACCCCATACAACGAAATAAAATTTTGGTCCCGCCGAACCGCCATAAGATCAATGCTGTTTTAACCTCTAAATACCCAATTTTATTTGTTCCGAAATAGTGAAATTCCCTTTACAACGAACTGCCGCTTTTGAAAAACACGCAAAAATAAACATCTCCTACAAGACATCCGCTAATTTTTTTGCATTCACTGCTTAAAAATACGTGCGTATAACCTTAAAATAATAAGCAACATCGCGGAAGGCAATAAATAAACAAAGCATCATGGATAACACACGTCGTGTATACATGCCACACTTTGTTCAAAATGGCGGGTACATTTAGCGCTAGTGGCGGAAACCTCTCGTACCATAGCTCTGGCAAGACGAACAACTAGTGTATTTTGTGTTTCTATGGTTAAAGATGCGCACACGCAAATATTTTTAACTATGGTGTAGTACAATTTCCGTTTTTTTCAGTTTTCACTGTTGTTTATTTATTTCCACACGTAGTTACGGAAATCAACACGTTACTACTGTAAAATGAATTCTAATCCTAAAAAGCTACGACAGATTAACGTTAAAATAAAATTAGAAATTTTAAATGCAGTTGATGAAAGTGGAAAAAAAAGTGATATAGCTAAACGTTTCGACATCCCGGCGTCTACACTTTCGACCATATTATCCAACCGGGAACAGATCGAAAACAACGCTTCTCTGGTAGGTACAAATCGAAAACGTGTGAAAGTATGTAAAAATGATGATTTGGACAAGATACTTTTTGACTTGTTAATGGAGGCTAGGGCATCAAACATCAACAAAGGCATGCCAGGAAGCACTGGGGATGGGAATTGATAATTTCCAAGCATCAAATGGTTGGCCATTAAACAAGTGTATTCTATGTACTTTTTCATGTTTAATTCCTCATTTCGTATTAAACAGTCAGAAAGACAGTTCTAGCCATTTATGTGAAGCTTTATGGTGACTAGAAATATATCGTGCGAAACCTCCATTTAACAAACCCCTTTACAACAAACACTACAAATTTTGGTCCCTTGAGATTTGTTAAATAGAGGTTTCACTGTATATGGTCGACACTGACGTGAATTTGGTAGTTTACCAACATAAATTCATTAAATCCTAAGGTTGATACTAATCATAAACTAAGATGCAAACACAAAAGTCAAAGCACCTGCATGAAGGATATTGCTCTGACGCCACCCACATTCTTCAGTTTAGGAACGTACTCCATCAGCCTCTCTAGGATAGCCAGTCTAAGAGCGTGCAGTTTTGAACTGCTCTCCGTGTCATGTTCTGGCTCAGGTTCCAAACCTTCTGCATCCTGCTGCTAAACACATCAAAATACGTGACAACTGTTAGCTAACTGAACTGATAATAGAAAGTTTTCAGAATGACATACTTTCATAAGTATTAATTAAATTAGTACATCTCACAAAAACAATACAATAAAAAAATACAAGCTTCTAAGTACATTTTGATAATCGATTGAACTCTTTGCCTTACTTAGCTAGTATTTCTTGTCAGCCACTAATTTCATATGTACCTTATTTAACCCAAAAATAATGAAATGGTTTTCACTTACTCCACCAAAATAGTGATGAAATTAAGATGCTGCATTTTTGTGATAAAATAATTTGTAATGAATGCCCTAAAACAGATATAATTAGAATAAAAAAATTAATTAATTTTTCTGTTTGATGTGTTTTTAATAGTGACATTCATTGAATTACCATTATTAGAAGATGTTATGATATGAACTTTTTTTTTTTTTTTTAATTGCTACTTAATCTCATGATATAACTTGAATTTTGGTGCTGTATGGTATAACTTGCATTTTGGTGTTATGTTGTGTTTTGAAATGCTTTTTGGTGTTATTTTGGTTTTATCTCAATTCACCATATAATCTTGTTCCTACGGATTGGAACCTCAGACAGTGCACAGGCGGACAGACAAAAACTTCTCCCACCACCACAATACCATGATTTATTTGTGTCAATGAGCACACATATTCAGTAAACTGAATACAGAAAGAAGAAGAAACAGAATTGAATTTATAGAGAAATGCATATTTTGGGGTGATAAAGAACATAATAAAAAGACACAAGTACTCTATTACACATTAGAACTGGGCCGATCAGGGTGTTTATCGATCACTCAGATACCAATCACTTGCTGCCTATCCAGCCGATAACCAGGGGCCCGGCAAAATTTTAAATTGTGATAGATGCAATTATTTTTAAAATTTACACTTTAGATGCTATTTTTGCTAATATGTATTAGCAAAAAAGCTTAACTTTCTTTTTGCCAAAAAAAAAAAGTTAAAATTCCATTTATTTGCAAAAAAAAACGAAATAATTTACCACAATACCACTTTTAATAAAATAATGTTTCTAAACTTCTATTTGTGTTTCGTATAAACTAGTCTATAAATGATGTTAGGAGGTAATTTAACTTTGAGATGTTGGTGACACTGACTGTGGAAGAATACCGTTACCAGGCGCCATTTTCTGACTGTTCGGTTCGTGGTTTTAGAGAGTTCGTTATGTGCGGAATTTTGGAGTAACTTCGGTGGTTGGTTGAAGATTACCGGGAACAATGGGTGTGCCGTGCACACAATACATGTTGTGGTATGTAGGACTGGTGCGGTGACGTGTGTATGGACATTCCGTGGACTTATATCAGTCGCAATTACCTGCGTGGTCCTCCGGTGAAAGCATGGGTTCAACTTTAGAACAAGGGAGCGGTACCGTTCGATGGTAAACAATTTGAGAATGCATCATTTCAGACTTGCAAGAATAACTGTTTTTGCAGATTTTCCAAAACTCGATACACATGAACCAACATTTACAATAAATTTGCACTTCGAGGATTTCTCGCAACACACCCTTACATATTTACTAGTGGTGCACCGATATGACTTTACCGATTACCGATTCGATTACCGATTATGAGAGCAATAATCGGCAGATACCGATTCAGTTACCGATTATAATGAAGAAATTTTTTTAAGTGTAATAATGCACACAAATTTTTTTATTCCCATGTGAATTTAATAACAAGATTAGGTAAAATTGAGAATACAGTTATAATAACAGTATAAAAATATATAAAATACACTATTAAGTCATTGAAAGGAGAAATTAAATTAACTTCTATTTAAATATTTGTTATTGTAAACAACTTGAACTACAGTCTAATAATTGTAATTTACAATAGGTAAGTTTTTGTTGCGGAAAACTAGCATTATTATCGACTATCACATAAGGTTGCATCAAGAAATTACCGTTTAACAATGTAAACATGCTGCTTTATTTTGTTCACTTGAGTTTATAGAAAAATGTTTCCACACTTCACTTTTTTTCTCCCTACTCGCCATCTCACTATAGTTATATAAAAATGACTAAAAACCAACTCTAGCAGATGTGATTTTATTTATGTTAACTGAATATATAAAATTATAAGTACTTTTTCACTTTTCACGTCACATACAAATAACAAACGGATAATGTTACCAAAGACGCCCATAACGAGTTTGTAAAAAACTGATAAAAACTAGAAGGTATCGGGACCACGATTTTGAACCGCTACTACGACTCGAAAAGATTGATTGTCATAGAATCCACTGCAACTGTTTGTGGTATTTTGATTGCGTGCCATCTATTTTACTTCTCTGGCTATACGTAATGTACAAGGCCACTAAACAAAAGACGAAACGTAAATAAACGTGTAGGAAAAATGCATTTTTTATTGTTTGAGGCAATGAGATTTATTAAACGTAACGAAATATCTGTAATTATGATATGACGCAGTTAGATGAATTTTGTATTATATACAAATATTACCGTATTTCGTCCTAAAATGTGTAACAAAATATTACACGGTAAAAATCAACTTAATTACGCCGGGACGTAAATAATCGGCAAAGTAATCGTTAAGATAATCGCCGATTACGATTAATCGGTAAGTACCCATAATCGCCGATTACGATTCATCGGTATCCGCATCGGTGCACCACTAGTATTTACGTTAAGGTTGTCATTTTTTAGATGACTGAGGCGTCAGATGATAAATGAACACAACACATCCGTGGCACCTGGAAGCCGCTGGGTGCTCCGAGAGAGCTGGTCTCGCTGCGGGCCCCCACCAGCGCCTCCTGCATGTTGTCTCCGTACGCAGAGCTGCGCCCCGACACGTTGTGCTCCCCGGTGATGCTGTCCACTCCACTGCCGCCACTCTCCGAGCCCGCGCTCCCACCCTGCATCCACACCACACGGCCAGCTCACACTTACAAGGCTCTTGCTGCCAAAATGTCTTCAACACTTAGCACTAAATTAGGTAACAAGTGTGGTTCATGACTGAATGCCTTCAGGTTCTGTCTCACATTCCGAGTTGGTTATTTCATTTTCTTATTATTACTGTTACACAAGGAATTTTCCTGTAAATTTATTCCAGAGCTCTCTGGTATTGGATGTTGGCTTACAGATATATCAACTAAATTATTTTCAAGCTGCAAAGGAGGGGGGAAGGGGGAGGGGGGAAGAAAAAAAAGAGAGTGCACGCGAGAGAGAGTGAGTGCGAGAGAGAGAGAGAGAGAGAGAGAGAGAGAGAGAGAGCAAGGGTATGATAGAGAGAGAGAGCGAAGGTATGAGAGAGAAAGAGCGAGCACGATAGAAAAAAACTGATGAGTTTATATTACCATTTGATAATAATGCTAAATCGCTAATCTGGCAAGGCAGCGGCCTGAACGTATCGGATCAAATTCCGTTACACTACGTATAGTAGTATCCAACACAACGACCCGAGACAGAAGGACGCTAGTAAGGTGAAGGTTGTACAGTACCCTAGTTACCTGCTCGGCAGGCGACGTGCGCAGCGTGCTGCCGTCGGTGGCGGCGGTTGAGCCCTCGTCGTCGGAGCCGCCTGCGGACGCAGTGGTGTCGGAGAAGTGGCCCGCCTCCTGCACCTGGCCGGGACCCTGGGCCTGTGCCAGACCCTGCGAGGCCAGCACCTGCAGGCTCTTCGCAACCAACAAGCTCGTCACAGCAACGCAGAAGACATTCATAGTAAATATTAGTCAAGTTTCTCTACAGACCTTAAAATGCAAGCTAAATAAACAGTAAATAATCAGAATAGGAAATATTTTTTGACGTGACGTCTAATAAAATGATGAACGCCGGCTGCACGCACAAAAAAATTTGTCCCGTTGCGCACACTGTTCCGTTACGCTGTGTCCCGTTACGCTCATTGTACGCTTGCGCCGAATCTATCTCTCTTCCACTCGATTGGCCTATGCGTCCGAGGAGCAGAAACACAGCAGCAGCACACAACTTACATCCACACGTAAACTGTTTCGTCGACTGTTTATAAAGTGAAGTGAAAAGTTAATGTGGTTTTCATTGTTTAGAACAAAAATAATTTCGGCAATAAAGGTTAATTGTTCTTGCATTTTAAAAAATCTGATTACTAGTATAATTTCAAGTATTTATTCTTTTATTATTAAAATAAAAATGATTTAATTTTATTCATAAAAGTATGCAATCATTTCATCAATGTTTTGTTATGACGTCACGTTAAACTATCGTCCGTAAACCAACTTTACAGACAACCAATTTTTTTTCCCACGGGTGGATTCCAGCTGTTTACCTCAGGCACTAGACACCATTTCAGCCCTGCTGATATTTTTTGGTTCACTCAAGAGTTTATCATAACCGTCAGATTTCATTTCAGAAGTGTTTGCTGTTTTATAGTCAGTTACATTTTACATCTTCACGTTTGGTATTCCCGTTAAAACTACAATGATGTTCAATAATATGGCAAAATAGCTAATCTGGCGTGGTGTTTAAAACCTTCGCTTACAATTATAGGAAACATGAAAATATTTTAAACTTAACCTCTTTTATCGCATAATCGTCGCACGTGCGTAATCGTCGCACCCATATTTTAGGGCGTCAAAATTTGGATAGAAAAAAAACTCTCGCGTAAACGTAGCATGATGTTTTTGGTCCCGCTATTAGATGCTGAGCACTTTGTGTAGGTATCTTTTCCGTATGAAACGAAGTATTTTAAAGTATAAATATAATATTTATTCAGAAATTACCGCGTACGTATTTAAATAACGTAAATATGAAGCTGTCTGACATGTAAATTTTATTTTAAAGACTTTTTAAACGTTATAATCTACATTGTTGGTCTGTGTCACTGCAGTGTACCGCTTACAAAAATGTAGCCAGCGCTCGTTGCAATCATTACTGTTTGGTTATGTTGCTTCCCGTATAGAGCGCGCACACGTAGTCAAATATCGATATCTCACCGATTGCATGCAACGCGCGCTCTCTATGCGGAACCGAGTTAACTAAATTTGATATCCCGCTCACTCGTGGTGTTTACTACGGTAGTTACGCGTTCGTTCGTCTTGCATTTGGATCACAGATTTTGGTTTTCTATTTAAAGTTTGTTTTTATATTTAAAGTTTAAGAAAGGTTTTTGTTGCATGACTTATTAAATTAAATTGTTTGGCGTGCTCTTTTATACTTCACTTCGTAAATAAACGTACTTTCCATGAATGGGTTTTGTTTTTATGAATACTTTATCTACAAAAAATTTTTTTTTTTTCGCATAATCGTTGCACCCCTACTTTTCATCCTTGATCTTAGAATAAAATGTGCGACGATTATACGAGAAAACATGGTATCATGTAGAAATACTTCTAATGTGGCACAAGGGTACACCTATTCTCATTTCACGCACGAGAAAGAGAGAATGATTCGGCTCCGAGAGGACCTTACCTGCAGTGCAGGGCCAGTGAGGTTGTGCAGCTCCTGCAGGTTAGCCAACCCCTGCTGCAGGTCTTGCTGCAGCACTTGCAGGTCCGCGCCACCCTCGTGGTCCTGGACAGTGCAGACAAGCTAGTCACTCCCACAACACAGGCCAGACACAGCCAAAATGCATTATACTGAATCACCAAATGTTTAATCAAATGTGTGGAGAGAAAAAAATACTAACAGAAAGCAAGGAACATGTAATGAAATGGAATTCATGTAAGTATTATATGCAGAAAATTGAATAATTTTTCCAATGTGAACACAAAATATATACTTAACTAAACTTAATTTAACGAGTCAGAAATAAAAAAAATTAAATATTTGAGAACTGGATATTCAATTTGAAATTCAAACACAAATAAATTTAAAAAATTATTTATCACCAAAATGTACAGCAAGTGGATATCATTTACAAACTATTTAATTTTTAAAAATGTAACATGTATAAAGGCAAGAAAATTTATTGAGAAATTTGGATATGGTTTTCTGCAAAATATTTCATACATGCTTTTAATAGGCAAAGTAAAAATACAATGTGATTAAAAATAAAAATTATTTAAATCCTCAATTTTCAAGTGCAAAAAAAAATGTTTTACAAGTTTCTAAAATTCATTTTGGAAAAAAAAATTGAATTTCGTGAATAATTTAATATTGAATAAAAATTTTAATTATTTTCTCTTTTTTCTTTTGCTAAAACTTTTTTTTTTGCAAATGAGATTTTTTTTACCATAAAAATACTTATTTATATTTTTCTTACAAAATTTGAATATTTCAAACAAAATTTTACCTATAGTAATTGTAGCAGACTTAACCCAACCAACCTCTTACTTTGGTATTATTTATCTAATTTCCCAGAATTCACTACACTACACATACACTTTATCTTTCAATACAGGTTTGTAATTTGTAAAAAAAATTTATTTTGTGGGATTCTAATTGTTACTATTGGAATTCAATATTTGTATTCAAGAATAATATGCCATTTGTATTTGATTATAAAAACTGATGTTCGCACATGCCACCATCCAATGAGAAGTACCTGCAGACTCAGAGCTATGGCCAGCTCGACCATGGTCTCGTCGTCAGCGTCAGGAGGAATGTCGAGCAGGGGGTGGAACGCCCCTTGCGCCCTGAGCAGCGCCTCGATGGGGTTGACATTGACGGACACCCCGCTGGAGCCGTCCGGGGCGAGCAGCACGATGGGCTCCACGCTCTCCACGCCGCTGTACCGCTGGTCGGGGGCCGCCGGGGCAGGGCCCGGGGACGCACACCGCGCCGGGCTAGGGATCAGCACGCGGCGCCGGCGGTGCTTGGGGCGCAGCACCCGGATGACGGCCTGCTTGGCGCTGAAGCTGACCGCCGTGTCGCTGCAGAACAGCAGCTGGAGGTAGAGCTTGGCGGCGAGGGCCGCCGTGCCTTCCAGGTCGCACATCGTGAAGGCGTGGATGATCTCCACCATGGCGTGGACCGTGGCCTCCACGTGGGTCAGCCCTGTCACGAACATGGCAGGAAACAATACTCCCAAGTAACACTACTGCCTTTGAATATATATACTGTATAGAAGTCGACAGCCCAGGTTAAAATTTTTAATACAATCTTGAGGTAGTTGGTTAATTCACCGCCGCAATCGCCACCATCTCTAGGGCATCGACTTGTGGTGGTCCCTAGCGGGACAAATGTCGGAGCTCTTCAAACACCCCTTCCCCCTCCCGTTGAACGACCTTGAGCTGCAGTGAATGTTGGATTGTGGGGGGGGGGGGGGGGGGGTTGCGGGGGGAATGACAGCGAGCGACAGTGCTGCGCTCTAACGTGTAAATAACAACCTAAGACGATACAGGACGTTACGGCAGCGCACTGCAGCGGTGAAGTTCCCAAGCTGCTCATCATACGCTCCTGAAAAACGTAGAGTAAATCCTATCCACTCGCGACTTCTATACAGTATATATATATATTCAAAGCTGTTGCTACCCATCAGCTGAAACACAGCTAATTTACTGATCAAGGTTTACAGTACCATATTACTAACATGAGTTACTAACATAGAGACTTAACGATACAATTATTAATCCCTTACTGATGCCAACAGCAAATGAGCTGAGTGTGGTAATGACATAAAAAAATATTAGTACAACAAAGTTATATTTATTAAAATTTAAATAAATATCTGTAATACGACCATAACAATTAGCCTGTAATAAAGTCGAATAAAAGTTGTAGTCATCAAAATGTGTGTTAATACACCATATAAAACCAAAATGCTAGTTAGTCGTGAAAAAGATATAAATTTCTGAGAAATATGTTATAGTCGAGGTCAAACAGTAAGGAATGACTACAGCAACATACTGAACTAAATCACTGTTTAAGCAAACAAAACCTGTAGAGTCGTTCCAATAACACCAAATATGGATGTGTTAACAAAAGAGTGGTATATCCGTAATGAAATGGAGTTACTATATTTCTTTTTATAACTGGACACTGATTTCTTTGGAATACCACAGGGTGCACCATGTAATCATCTAAGGCGCATACTTTGAGAACCACTAATCTAAATAAATTATTTTCACTAATACAACAATTTTTGAAGCTGATGTAACCAGTACCTGGCACACAGACCGGAGCTAGCGCCAGGTTGTTTGGCCGAGCTTGATACAACAACCACATTGCTTCCATCAGCTGAACCATCAGATGTTGCGAGCCACTGTCAACCTTTGGTTTCTCTTCTGTATCATCAATCACAACTGGAAAAAAACAATTTAACCTCTAAAAGTAATAAAAGGGTTTCTTTTTAAACAATTTTATGAGAACCTTTTTCAAAACACTCATTTGAACCATCTAGATGAGGCCAAGTTTGGAAAATTTACTGTTCTATACACGCAGAATAAAAATTACACACATACATGCTAAAAAAAACAGCTGATTCAGACAAAAGGCAAGAGAAATAAATATCAAGCACTTCAGGACAATATCATGTGTCACAATGGTGTGGTAGTGTATAGTTATGAAGATACTTTACTCAGTAACAGTATCAATATGGACAAATTAAATATTTACTTACTTTTGATTAGCCTAAGGTGCATTATGAAATAACTTTAAATGGAAAATGTTTAGCAGTAAAAATTTGTGCTTCATGTCAGAATATGGGCACAAAAAGAGAAAGTTAGAAATATTGCAGCTTTAAAAATACTGTATCAATTTAACTTCAAATAAACCCTTATAGTGACTGTTTGTAGATTATAGTAATGGGGTGCATCCTACAACCGATGAAATTCTAAAGTCTTACATTATCAGGAAAACTCAAAAAACTTCACAAATTCTTGAGGAAGCATATATAGAGCAGAAAATTTGGCGAGATAGCTGCCGTATCACAAACAGGGCTGTTTTAAAAATACCATCCAAATAAATTATTTTTCAAACAGTCAGTTAAAAACTTTCAACAGCAAATAACCACTGAATATGTACCTTTGTCATCCACCATATGTGTAAACCTATCTTGACTGTCAACAAATTTGGCCAAATTGTAAGGGCGTGATATAGCCACACTTCTAGCCATCAAGACCAGACGGTAGAACGCTTCTGCATCGAGATCCTTGGCATCATACACACTTCTGAATGCTGTTAATGATGACTGAATGTAGTTCAACACAGCCTGGTCCTGCACAAAATAACATTACACAATTCTTTCACTAATGAAGTGGCAAATGCACACTTAACATGGGTTTTATTTAAGTTCATACTGCACTGATTGCCAGTGTATCAATGTACAAAACATTAACTATTCCTGTGCTTGAAATGGTCAAATTTGAGGTCAAGTTTGAAAACTTTAATGTTTCCCAGGTTTGAGGCAACACTTACAGAGGTGTGCGAAGACTATTTTTTTCAATATAAATCACAGTCGAAGACTTTGCCGAAGATGATGAAAGTCAAAGATCACTTTTTTACTACACTTAAAAAACTTCGTAAATATAACTTAGTTAAGTGCTTGATTAGGTGTTTTCACATACTGCATATCACACAATCAATATAGGTTTAGAATGTTAACCAACTGCCATTGCTTTTAAGTGAAAAATTATGAATGTAATAGCAAGATTAACTTAATAAGCTACATTTGTAGCAAAATGATAATGCAGGTGTTAGTAACATCACCAAACAACTAAAAATAGGGCTTTTACTGTATTCGGGTCACAAAAAAAAAAATCTTAAAAATCTTTAAACTTTTTAAGTTTTTACTAGGGATGGGATTTTCGAATCTTGGATTCGTCGAATATACCGAATCCTATGGATTCGAGGATTTGTAGGATCCGAGTAGGGATTCGAGGTGGGATTCGAGGTGGGTTTTTAAGAGTTTAAAATTGTTTAAGTAATTTAAAATTGTAGTGCTGGGCGAAGTTTGAAAATTTCAAACCGAACCGAATCCTTACGTTCGGTTCGAAACCTCTTAAAATATATTCGAAAAACCGAACGTTCGTTTTAAAAAAAAATTACGTTTTTATAATTTTCCAACCCCCATTTGAGACCATTCACAAAACAGCACAACAAAATTCCATTACTTGTAATATTCCGACTTTTATCCCATAATCGTCGCCTCAACAGTTTCAAGCGCAGACAAAATAATAAAAAAAAAATTATTAATCGTCACATAACTCTCATAGCATTTTTTCATATAGGCGCGCTTTGTTTTTTGTTTACTTTAGAGAATTTTGTATGCATTTCTCGTACTACGTAATATAAACTATCGTACAAATGCCAAAGGTATTGTACATTATACCTTTAACTATAGTGCGTGTACGAGAAGTGTTGTAAAATCACCAAAGATTGCGTACCCCATACGTTAAACTAAAGCGCATGTACAAGAACTCTCGTATTTCGGCAAAACTAACGTGATCGAGTTAACACAAGACAAATGTGGTAGGAAATGATTACGTAAATTATGTATTTTAAATTACTGAAATGTATTTATTTTCTTTGGACTTTTCGGTTATAACAGTCAGGTACTGAAAATAATAATTTAATCTTGTGTATTAAAAGTACTGGTCCAGTAAATTTTACAGTACGGTACTAAGTTGACTAGCGTAGTTGCGGCAGCCATAATTATTTCTCGTGTTTTCTTTTTTCCGACGCAAATTTTTATAACCACACTGACTTACGTTACGTTTACAATATTATTGTTCTTGAGGTGATTTGCGACTAGCAGGACTTACGTCGTTTAAGTTTTCCAAATGGAGAAAAGATAATGACGACCCAGATGACCCAGAACCACCCCAAAAAATGTCTAAAGTTTCTTCTGACGAGCAGCATTCTTCCAAGAAAACAGCAACTGCAGTCAGCGGGTTTTGTAATGTGGATAGGTAACTTAATTCACATTTGACTTTTTTTAAATGTCCTATTAAAAAGTTTTACTTTTTAAAAATGTTAGGTTATGTCTACCACAAAAATATGTTATGTGGCCTTATGCTGAATGTTCGTCATCTTTATAATCTTATTTTTTTTTTTTAATGAATGTTAGTGTACACTGAAAAAGGAAGATAGTCTTTTTGAAATTTAGATGGAACTTCTTCATGAATTAAAAGTATATATATGTAAAGAAATTAAATGAAAAATGATTTTCTCTACACTGTTTTCTTTCCTTCATTATTTATTGCATAAACTTTACTTATAAAATGTTTTGCAATGTTTTAATAAAGCTAAGCTATATAATGTTTTAATTTTACATATGGCTGGAGAACCTTCCTTTCTCACCATTCAGTTAAAGACCAAAATGCTGGTGGTCGGTTCATTTTAATTCAAAACAATTATTTCTGTATGAGGTTCGGTTCGGCTTGGTTCAAAATTTTTTTTGCTATGGTTCGATTCAGTTCGGTTCGGTTCGAAACCAGAGAACTGAGGTTCGCCCAGCTCTAGAGAATTGTATACCTAAACTGTATTATAAAGGTAACGGAAATAGCACAAACATAAGATAAACTACGCTGCATTTTGTCAATTAGCATAACTACTCGATCATTTCCAACCTTCAATAATATAACATTGCAGAAAAAATGTAATTTTTTTAAATGGTGTCTGTTATACAAACGTATTTTATTGAAAACATAGGAAGGATTAATTTAACAGAGAATTAGACAGATGCAAACTTATGTGTGTGGTTTTTGAGGTTATTTGTCTCTATTTTATATCAGGTGTATACACTATGCACTTATTTTACAATTTTATAAATACACATGTGATTTTTTTTAATACATAGTCCTATGTAATTTTTTAAAATAAATGTGTGATTTTTTTTAATAACATGTGGTGAAGTTTAGTGTGGGACTGGGATTCGAGATTCGATGACAAACACTGAGGATTCGAACAAACACTGAGGATTCGGATTCGACCAAAATGTGGATTCGTCCCATCCCTAGTTTTTACGAATTCAAAGAAAATGTCTCTTAATAAACCTTCAATTTTTCACAGTTACTACTGAGCAATCCAGTCTGCACTCTACCTGAATTATGTATGAAGTTGTTTGGCATTAAAAAATTAAAAACATAAAAACTTAGGAAGCATTTTACATAAATAAGCACCTTTTTTTAAAAGGAAAAGTACACTAGTATTAGAAACCTTGATTCAAATGAGATGGGTTGGGGGAGGAATGACAGGGGGGGAGGGGGTTCACCTTTAATTTTAAGAAAAAGAAAATACAATAATAACCTTACATTCAAGTTTATTAAAATAATTTCAATCCTTCAACATACTAATTACCGTATTTACTCGCATATAGGTCGCCATCGCAGATAGGTCGCACCCATAATTTGAGGTCTTGAATTTGGTATTTAAGATTACCCCCATATAGGTCGCACCGGTAATTCATTACCGCGCCGTGCGCGGAGAAAGGTCATTGTACCCGATCAGCTGCTGTTACGGCGCGCCTGCTGGCTCTTTGTTCACTGAGCTGCGCATGCGCAGTATAACTCACTCAACGCTCCGCCCAGACTCGTCACCTTCCATCAGCGGACAGGCAATAGAAGCGATCTTAGCGGAAAAAAATATAAGCTCCACCTCCCGTGTACCAGTTTTGTACAGTTCTAATACCAGTTTATTGGTATACGCACCAGTTTTCTCACTGCCGTGACATGTTCAAGTTTACGTCCATCTTGATGTCTTGATACCAATAATTAATTAATTACGATCCGCAGAAATAAATTGTTAGTTTAAAAAATATGCGTCAACTGTACAATACTTCCGAACTTATAAAATACGTATAAAACAGTTACCAAGACTCCGATCATTTTATCTTGTGAAGTTTGTCTCGTAGCAGTATTTCGGCTAAGTTGTGACATAAATACAGTATCAGAAATTAACAATCAGCCACGTTCATACATTCGTGAGTTTACGTTTTTCCCTCGTGCATTTTAGATTGTCTCCTGCTATAATTACTTTTACACGCCTAGGCTTAAATTATTACATGTTTAGAAATACTTTTCATGTTATAAAATATGTATATTTTGGGATTTAAAATGTTCATTGCCGACTATAAACGTTACATTTTTCACGATGTTTTTAGTGTTTTTAGGCCTACTAACTAATCTTATCTACTCTTAAAGTACCCACGGTATTTTCTGGTTGTTTATGGTTGTTACATGACGTAAATAGCGGGATGGATTCGATTTTTGAGTCGTAATTTGCTTGAAAGTATTGTATTGGACTAAATGGGAACTAAACGGGACCTGAAGAATATAGTGCAAATAACGGGAAAACACAACTAACGGTAACGTAAATAAGGGGTTTTGCTGTATGTATACATTTTAAATAAATTTGCTTATACCTATATAGACTTCTTTTTCGCATTTTAAAGCAAAATATTGCAAAAAAAAATTTCTCAAAAATGTAAAAAAATTTTTTTCTTCACATGAAGATCGCACTTCATTTTTTTCCCATCAAATCTGGTAAAATTTCCGCGACCTACATGCGAGTAAATACGGTAAACACATAAGGGTGTGAATGAAATCTGAATATGAAAACACCAGAGGGTGGTACAGTCTTATAATCAAAATAGTCTTACAAAGTAGTCTAACGACTGAAGTAAACTTATAATAAATGTAGATTAATATTGAAATTTATTAAATGAATTTATCATCAAACTGAAACAAAACTGAAACAAACTCCGACACAACCCTAAATCAGATAGTTACATTGTTACTATGATGTGCATACCTTGTAATTGTGGTAGGATGTGCGAGTGGAGTGTAAAGCAGCCAGAAGGCATTTTGTGTGTAGCTGAACTGATGATGGGGTGGGCAGTGTTAGCAACGTCATGGCCAAATCAATAGCTGCAACTTTCTGGGACGTCTTTGTTTCATCCAAATTGTTTCCAAACAACGTAAAGCATCCGTCCAAAACCTCCAACACACCCGACACCATCCTGTTGGGACACCAATACATATTCAATTACTCGCTTTTATATTTATACCCTTCCACAAACAACTAAAAATATCAACATGGACATCTTAATACTTTTCAATAAAAGTATGTTCCATACCATAATATAAAACACTAATAAAAAAAATTAACAACTTATAGCGACCATTTAACAATTCCCAATGAAAAACAACACACACCATATAGCTACAGAAAATCACATAAAATTTTCCCCAACATTTCTCAACCTTAAAATTATAACTTACTGTACTCAAAAGTAATTTGTACTATTCTTTAAGATGAAAATGCCAGTTAGAAGATCTCAGACTGGATATACTGTAATATTCTGCCAAATTTGTTTTTTACTTGGACTTAACATCTTATTGAGAGTGAGATAATTTCACCGGGCTGTTGTGGGAAGGAGTTATAAGGGGAGGGAGAATAGTGTAGGGGGGAGGGGGAGTAGTGTGGAGGGGTAGTGTGGAGGGGGAGTAGTGTGGAGGGGGAGTAGTGTGGAGGGGGAGGAGTGTGGAGGGGGAGGAGTGTGGAGGGGGAGGAGTGTGGAGGGGGAGGAGTGTGGAGGGGGAGGAGTGTGGAGGGGGAGGAGTGTGGAGAGGAGGGGTGTGGAAGAGGGTCAATGGGGAAGGAGAGAAATCCTTGGGCCCAGGGCACCAGGTAGAGCCAGGTTGAGTTACAAGAATTTTTCTAATGTTTGGATTTATCCTGATAGTGCAAATATTGCAAGTTTATTGTTAATAGAATTCACAGCAAACCTTACAAGTAATGCAACACGCAAAAGTCAAGTTAACGGTTATAGCCAAAGAAACATTTACAGTTTTCATACATATACATAATTTTTTTTAGTTGTGGGGCTTGAAAAGTTGTACATTTTCAGGTCTAACCTTGGTGTTATAAAAACTGGTGGATCGAAACAGTTCAATAGTTAGCCGATACTTAGTCAAACTTTAATTCTTAAAAAACAATTAAATTTCCAACTCGTGCAAAGAAAAACTAATTGTGTTGAGAGCCATTAACCTATACTAATTTAAAAATAAAAAAATAAAGTACTCTGAAACTGAATTTTAAAGACTACCAGTGTGTATTTTCTATGACATTAATATCAGATGTACAATTACATGTGTGATATTAACTTTGATTTTATAGCAGTTACAACTTTATGAAATAAACAAAACACAAGTATATTTCTGTTCATTACTCTTAAAATATTACAGGTGAAAGTTTCTACCTTTATAATATTAAATAATGACCATGAGGCCTGAATCCATGTTTCACCAATTGGATTAGGATAATAGATCCATGTTGGAAATATCTATGCTTGCTATTATTTTATTTTAAGTGATCGGACTACCTGTCGAGAGAAGACAGCTGTGCAGTGACAGTTGACGCAGCATCTGCGTCAGAAGAACTGGTCACACCAGGCTGTGCCGTCGCCACAGAGCCTTCCTCAGTTTCCTCCGGCCAGCCAAACAGGTCCTTTGTCTTCCCGTACCTGCAGTTAGACATAATAGTAAATGGAGGCACTTGGCTACACTTTAGAGAAAATAATTATTGCCCTTTTTTTCATTGCTCAATTCTAACATTAAGAGTAAACACTATCTTATCTAGGTTCACCTATATGCATACTGTAGTCATCAAAAAAAAATTCAAGGAATGTTGAAAAAAGTTATGTCTTCTTTTGATTTCAAAACTTAAAATTTTTCATGGGAAAAAAAATTACAAAAATTTTTAAACTACAAGTGACAAATTCTACTACACAATCTTTTAATTTGTTTGTCTATGAATAAAACAACAGTCAAAAATTAGTCAGCAAAAAGTCTTTCATTCAACATAATCTCAAGGCTAAGTGTCAATAAACTATAAAGTAACATGTACAAAACTAAACAAATATCTGGATATTAAAAGACATACACTTTAATGGAATCCACCATGGTGACACTCTCCGGGTCCTGCGATACTCCAAACGTGACCACAATCTTCTTGTCTGCCTGCAAGCTCTCCTCACGTGTGAACGGTAGGTCAAACCAGCGATTTCGACCAACTATTGTCTGAACGCTTCGGCCAAAAACCTGGATAAAGTACGTACAAATGACAGTGGCACATACAGTATTTGACAACATACAGCAATGAAATAGTACCGTGTTTTCTCGCATAATCGTTGCACATTTTATTCTAAAGTCAAGTTTGAAAAGTAGGGGTGCGACGATTATGCGGAAAAATTTTTTTTATTTGTTAGGTAAAGTTATTCATAAAAACAAAACCGGTTCATGAAAAGTACGTTTATTTAAAAAAAAGGTGGAGTATACAAGAGCACGCCGAACAATTTATATTAATAATTCATTAAACAAAAACCTGACGCGTGCCCGCCCTTCCTATATTAAATATCACGTTACTTTACGTTATAATTAAACCCAAAACGAGTTTTAAGAAGTTCAGAAGCAATTCAGGGAGAAATGTTTCGGCAATAGGCCTACTCACGTAATATGCGGCAACGAATCTGTGCAACGTCGTAGGTTATAAACAAAGCGACGAACAATAGAATAATTCATTAAAGCAACCAACCATCTTTGTCCTTTATTTTTTACGTCGCTATAACCACACATATTAATGCACTTCAAAATATAATAGTAAATAGGGACAAGTTGTGTAAACAAATGTATATTTTTCTCTTGCCACAGCTAAACATGTACATTGTGACGCCATCTTGTGAACGGCGATCTACCAACTGTATTTATATTTTATAATAGTATAAATTTAACTAATTAAGTTGTGAAAGCAAGTTTAAATACTTTTTAATACATAGGATTGAATATATATATGTATTTACATATAATTATTTATGCCACATTTATCTTTTCATTTTAATTATTAATATCTAGTTTATACTTCCACCACCAGGGCAGGGAAATTTCAGCGAGATTCGTGCGCGCGCATCTCATCCCTTCCAAAGAGGAGTCAGTTCGCCCCTCCCTTCTTTTTCTTCGTTCCCGCGCATTTCTCCCTATATAAAGGCGAGGTCATCCACCTGAAAGTGAGTTGATCGGCCCGACGGCCAGTGTGGCTGGATTCCGCCCACTGACCATAGGACGATCATAGGGGGAGCAGCAGAACTACTGGCTATCCGTTTTCTGCTGCTCGCACCCCTCCTTCGCGGTTAGGCCAGCCGAGGACCTATCTCGGCCTAGGGAATTTGTCTCCCTTCCCCCTCCCCTTTCTGGACGATAGGGTGTACCGTGTGTTTCAATTCAGTGTATGTTGTAAAAGCCGATGCAGGCAACAAATTGAACTGTTTCTACAATTCAGGTCAATAAAAGTTCCGTGAAAATACCGACAGTATTCTTCAATGTATAGCCTAGCTCCATCCCTCACCCCACTAGCTATTCGCCTGCATACCAGCCGAGTGTGAATCCTGCCGCCAGACCAGCAGCTTGGACCTTCTCCACCCGATACCTGGCTCTCACCCAAGAGAGACATCGGTGAGAGAAGAAGAGAGGGAGAACTCATCTCCGACAAACCTTTCTTCAACTTTAAATAGAAAAACAAAATCTGTGACCCGAACGCAAGCGACTTGAATCTGTGACTTGAACTAACGCGTAACTACCGTCGTAGTATACACTTACCAAGAAAGTGTCCGGGCTATCAAATGTAGTTAACTCGACACTGGACAGAGCGCATGCGTTGCATGAATCGGCGAGATATCGATATTCGACTACATGCACGTGCTCTATACGAGAAGCAACATAACCAAACATGAATGATACGCTGGCTACATTTTTAAAAGCGGTACACCGCGGCAACGCAGACGATCAGATAAAGGAAATAACGTTTAAAAAGTCTTTAAAAGAAAATTTACACATCAGACAACTTTGTATTTCCGTTAAATAAATAAGTGGTAATGTCCGAATAAATATTAGATTTCTACTTTAAAATACATCGTTTTATACGGAAAAGATACCTACACCGGTACACCGCGGCGACGCAAATGATCCGATAAATGTAATAATGTTTAAAAAGTCTTTAAAATAAAATTTACACGTCAGACAACTTCGTATTTCCGTTAATTAAATAAGTAAGTGGTAATGTCCAAATAAATATTAGATTTCTACTTTAAAAATACATTGTTTTATACGGAAAAAATACCTACACAAAGCGCTCTGCATCTAATAGCGGGACCAAAAATAACATGCGACGTTGACGTGAGAAGATTTTTTATCCCAATTTTTACGGCCTAAAATACTGGTGCGACGATTATGCGATAAAAGAAGGTATTTACAATCTGTAACTTTCAAAACCAAAACTCATATCACTCTGATCACTTAAAAAATTATTCAAGTTATTTTAGTACAAAGTTAATCCTAGATACATGCATAGTATGTTCTTAAATAATTTCATTACAACAAACCCATAAGTGGTTTAACAATAAATATACCATAATCACTAACTTTAGGACAAATTTTCTTTAAAAATATAATTCCTTAATTTAATAAAAATGTTTGCATATAAGCCATTACAGTTTTGCACTGTCATGAGAAAAATTCAAAAAAGTAAAATAAGAAATAAAAATGAGAATCCACGCTAAACATGCCTAAATAAGCTGATGTCTAACAGATAAATCCAATGATATTTACGTTTGAAATTGTTCGTCTGTGCTGTCATCTGTTGTCCATAATACCTGTTTCGGTTCATCGTCAGGTGCGTGTGTTCGACATCAGCTTGTTTTCAATGTGTTTATGTTCTCATTTTTATTTCATATTTTGCTTTTATGAATTTTTTCCCACGATAAATAGTGAAAAAAATTGCAATGGCGTACGTCCAAGAGTCTGTATTAAATCAAAATTCCTCATTGCATGAAACATTTAAATAACATAAAAATAATTCCAAAAATTTTAAAGTAGCCACCTGGCTACCTACAAGACAACCAAGACAGAAACAGTACCTCAATGTAAGACGGTGCTCTCTGGGAGTCTTGCGTTCCCAGCAGGACACGCAAGGCCGTCATCACCATGGAGCTGTCCTGGTTTGTGATCTCGATGCTGAAGCCAGTGGACTTGGCACAGGCCACGTACATCCCTAGAACGGAGCATCATGTATCCCCCACTCGATCCATTTTATCATCACAGCACCAGCACGTCTGTAGCAAAGTCTCACCTGTCGTGTTCAAGCGGTGCTTTATTTGCTGCGGGTTGTATATCTGCAGCAAGTCGTTGCCACCAAACTCAACGTCGTTCATTATCTGGCAATGCTCAAAGAAGTCTATGGGGAACATAACCAAACCTGGAGAAAAAAAAACATATATTTATTTGTTTCACATACGTGGGTATTTTTGCATTTCAAGTAAAGAATAATTTATGCAATACAGCCAACTTGTGCTAATTTTATTTGACTAAAATATACATATACATAATCTTGAGTGCCTAGCGTTTGCTTATATATAGATGCTATTACAACAATTAATTAAGAACAAAATAATGGTTTAAGTTTACTACACACACTGTTAAATAAAGTTAATATCAGCTGTACCTGTTTGTTGACTCAATAAATGCTTGCAAAAGAGCATTATTCCTTAAATTCTTTATTATTCGTTTATTTTATTACTAATGCATGTCAAGATACCATAATGAATAGCAAATTATATGAAAAATGCACCCCCAAGTTTTATAAGCATATTAGAATGGCTTGACTCACTCTCATATATATATATATACACACACACACACACACACACACACACACACACATATTATATATATTATAAAGTTGGGGGTTAATTTTAAAAAAAAAAGCAGAACAAAGTAGTTATTATTTTACTATGAGATACATTACAGTAGCTCAAATTTTGAATTATCCATCACTTAACGTACTTGCTGTTTTTCCCGGCTTTGCAACTTTCTTCTTTTTTGTGGGTTTGCTGACAGGAATCATGGTGCTAACAGGCTGGATGCTCGCAGACAGCCAGAAACCTGCAATACAGTCAATGAGTAGCATGGAACTATCAAGACAATAAATCTACAAGCACTACTGCCCAAACAATCATAATTTTTAATCTTTTACCCTTAAATATTCACGCGAACAAGCACAAAACATAACAAGGAGTATCAAGTAGAAAATTTAATTTAAAGATTTAAACATTATTTACTCAATTAAAAAATAATTAAGATGTTTTCACAGTTTTATTAAATAATTCCCCTAAATTCTATGAGATCCATCAGACTTTTAAAAATAACACATATATTCAAGACAGAATACCGTAACTTAAGGAAAAAATGCAAACAAACCAGGGTATGTTGAAACAATACCGGGAAATTTTTTTTGGGAATGATATATAATTATTTTTTTAATTTAATCCAAACAATTTTACCTCATTTCCATGAAAATTTTTAATGTGTGATAACTGTTTAATTTTGTAGGCTGACTATTTTATTGAGCTGTGCCGATACCAATTTCAGATTAATTATAGAATATTGATGTTTATGGATGGCACGCATAATTTGAGGCATAAAAGGACATAAAAATTTAATATTTTCACCCTTGAATAAAAGTCAAAGGCTGCACCATATATCAGAAGGGCTTGGAGTTACAGTGAAATAAGTAGGCAACAGCCATCGAACAGGGCATAGGGAGATTTGCCAATAAAATTAGAATGAATGAGAGGGAGAGAGCATGTGTGTATGTAGTTTTAATACTATCCACACAAACTCCAAAACTCTGTTAACTAAGCTACCCAATAGAACGATCTGTAGCTATCCTCAGTAACACAGCATACCAGTGTGCTCCATGGAGGCCATGTAAATCCTCAAGCTGCCATCTTCGCACAGCAAGATGAGAGTTGTGCGATGGTCTGCATTGGAAGAAGGGTGTCGGATGGCAACCATGTCCATGGTCTTGGCTTTCGCTGGCACCACCTTGATCTCCTGGACCAAGATGGTTTCAGGGGTCAGCATAAGTATGACTGGGTTGTTACCTGCAAAACAATTATAGTCCACGTGCAGTTATCACCTAAAACATGGACAAGCAATGATGCTTCTATGCTTCAATTTCTGCTCATATTATAAAGTCTTAGAAGTAAGAGCGTTTGGACCTATATAAACATTTATTTCCTTGTGTGAACAAGTCGAAACTTAAGGCTCTGCCTCACACACCGAGTTGGTCAGTACATTTTCTTGGCATTGCTATTACTTAAGGGGTTTTCCTGTAAATTTACTACTAAAGTCCTCTTCCATTTGATGTAGGGTCAAAAATTTACTCACTACATATTTACTAAATGCTATTTTGGAGCTTCAAAACATCACGCAAATGATATTTAAGAACACTTCCATGAATCTTCACAGCTACTATAAAATACTTAGTAAACATACTTTTAAAAAAAAATAGGAGACAAAACATTAAAAACGCAAAAGCAAAATCCTGATAAATTCACAGGAAAAAACAGCAAGTAATTAAATGACAAGAAAATCTAACCACCAACACGGCTTGTTACTATTAATGGAATCAACCAGATGGATCATATGAATAACTTTATTCTGTTGGCTCATAACGGTGACAAGAAAATCCTTGCTACCAAGCATGGGTAGGCATTTGTTATTTTTAAACTTTAAAATACAGTTCACTTACAAGACAAAAAACAAATAATATATTAATTTTAGTTTGTAATAAGTAGACAAGATTTTAAGGTTATATTTTCTAGCCAATTTCATTTTCAAAACAGGAGATTTCGGTGTTTTTATTTTATTTTAATCCAACCATTCGGCAAAAAAAAAACTAAGTGCTAATTGCATATAAAATTTTCTTTTATGCCTATTAGTTAATATTAAATATATGCAACAGTAAAAAAAAAAATTGTGCCACAGTGATATCAACATCACTCAAGTAATAAATTAACAATTTCACATAATCCTGTTGGTAGTTCTAGGTTTTGGGAGGCACTCACTGCTCTGCATGACACTGCACACGAGTCCTGGGTGGTTGGGCACCTCGCTCCACTGACACAGCGGCTGCGGCTGGGCGTTGTTGGCCTTGCTCACGCCGTTGCCACCCGTCTTGCCCAGGTTGATGGGGAACACCGGGCCCAGGCCGGCGTCCATGTTCTTCAGGGGAGCCACGAAGCTCTTGCCCTGGCTGTAGCTGAAGAACAGCAGCTGCAGCGTGTGGGAGTAGTATATCGACACCCCTCCACCGCCGACTTGTCCCATCGAGTCCTGCCGGCAAAACAGTTCCTTGCACAACTGGCTGTGGAGAAATATTTTCACAAATATAAATTATTGAATTATTTTTACTTCATGTTAAAGTTCATAGAGTAATATTACTGATGGGTAATAGTTTCAGAATAATTTATTATTTCTCTATGGAAACTAGTTATATTGAAAATTATTTGATTTTAACATTTTGTTTTGTTAAATATCACTTTAAATTCTTTAACTTAAAAAAAAAACACTGACTGAACAAGGAGCAACCAAATGGAACATTTCTGTTAGGAATTTTTGAGTGGAATACTAACTTCTGATTAGATAGAATACTAACTTCTGATAGAAATAGAAGTGCTGCTTATTTTATTCATTAAGAGTTAGAATAGTTATACAAATGGTTTGTGTGAGGCAGTACAAATAAATTGCACTAAGATTGATTTTAAGAAAAACTGTAATTATGGTTAGATCCAATTATTGAGTTAATTCCATCAATGGAATGTTACGCGACAGTCAAGAGCCACATTATCAAACTACGATATTTGAAGGGAAAAAAAAAAGGACGATAAGGACCCAACCCATCACTCCAAATTATCTTCAGCTTTGTGAGCACACCTCATTTGACATTCATCGCTACTGCTATTCACCAGATCCTAACTAGTTCCGACAGTTGAACTCTATACCAAATTCCCATTGTAGTGTGGCATAATAAGGTATGGCCCATGGTATTTAAAATTTGTCATGTTGTTTCTGGGTAAATGTTGTGTTAGATGATGTTATGTAACTAGGATTCTCTTTTGACTACTAGTCAGTTTAACTTAGATATTTGCTGCTTGAATTTAACTATTTACGTAAATTGTTAATAGATATTTGAAACCATATTTTAACATTAACTCATTTACTGTTTCTCACTATCCCAGAGGTGATTCCTGAAATATCAACTTTTTATTTTATTTGCTATACTGACTGACTAATTGTGCAAAGGTAACTTGTAATACTTGCTTTAACACACTTAAATGTTTAAAGTTAATTTTTTTTTAGTTAGTTAATGCTTATGAAGCATAGAATATTAAAATAGCATTCCAGAGGTCATTGGGAACAGCTGCTACAAACATTTTTTCATGAGACCTCTGCTTAAAACAATGAAAATATTACAAATAATAACAAAACAAACACAGTTGAAACAATATGGCATCTTTAAGTTCTTTTAATAAATTGGTCGTACTGTTTTTTTTTCCGGTTATAATGTTTCAATTTCAGGCCATTTGTATGTTAAAGGACAATTACAATATAAACAAACCATGCAAGTGATACATACTGCGTTTAAAAGCAACGTACAGAAAATTTTTGAATTGAAAAAAAATAATTTGTTATAATTGGAACATTTTTATTTTCCATTTTCCACTGCCCGAGCGACATGTGAAAGAAATGAATTGTATCCACAGTGCTCCCCATCTCCCATCACACCGTCATCATCTCACAATGCAGCACATGCACAGGAACAAATACACGTGACAAACCTTGATGTCAGCGTGGTACACGTCCAAAGTGTTGGTGACGTAGAATGGACCATGCTCGGCGGAACTGCATTCCACCAATGCCTGGCTGTAGATGTACCCAGCTGACGACATCAGCAGCAAATGCGAGCCACCATCCTTATGAACATTACACATCGTTGGTTGGTCCACAAGCTATTCTAAGAAATTAACAGCGTTACAGCACTGTTTCACGAACAACATTCAGCCAAACCATTCAAAAAATTAAGTAAAGAAGTTATCTTTCAGGGCGCCCTCCTACATGAGCACAGATAGTATGCACAGCTTCAGAAATAATTATACAATTTGAAAACTGCTCAAGATATACAAGCATTGTCTGTTTAAGAAAATCATTTAAGAATACGCTGAAGGCAGTTGAGTAATTCCTTTTCTGTATTTAGTTTTTAAATTGTATTTTTAGAAGAGTGAAAATGGCTAAAACAATGTTTTCAGAATAATTTTAAGGCATGTAACACTCAATTCAAATTCCTGAAAGCTCTCAAGGGACTTGCATTACACCTTTATCATCATTTCTTCACCATATACAGTTACAGTTGCCACTCAAATCCCATAATTGCCTTATGAACGACAATAAGACTGCGCACCAGTCAACAGTGTTGCACTCAGAAGCAACACTGTGCTAGAAGCACCAGGAAGTACCATTTTTATCACCCCACCTCACTAACACAAATACACCCCCTACTAGGCAAGCCCTTATTAAAAATTTTTTCCCTGATAGAAAAACATCTGAATTGATGTGTTTTAACTAGGCCTGTGCAAATATCGGTTATTTTAGTTTGAATCGAATAAGTATACAAATATCAAATTACTTGCAAATACAAATATCAAATTTTAATAGTAAAAATTAAAGAGATTTTTTTTTGCTTTTGCTTTACTATTTTTTTTTCACCAAATAAATAACTTCTGGAAAATTAGACAAATAATACTAAAGTGCAAGAATAGTTAAGTAAGGTACAATAATTCTATGTTTTGTTTTGTTGTAATCCATGGCTGACTCCCCCCTTCCCCAAACACTTCTGATCGGTGTGATGAAATGAATACAAATATTATTTTGTTTTTGAGTTTGCAGCTTGAAATCACTAACGAACCCTGTTTTTAATCGTCCATGCGATTATTCTGTTACTGTTTAGCAAGACAGAAGTGGGGGGAAAAAAAACTGAATACTTGTTGCAAGTTCAAAACGTCGCTTATTGTTCCTGTATTTGATTATGAAGTCCCATCAAAACATCAAGAAAAGGTATTTATATTGCAGAAATATGACTTAACCTCAACAGTGAACGTTGATATAAGACAAACTCACAAGGTATGCTATGTCTAATATTCGTTATTTCGAAAAGTTAGTATTCGAGGTAGAGTTTATTATTCGTTTGGAAAATTTGAATATTCACGCAGGCCCAGTTTAAAACAATTGAATTTCGTCAAGAGAGTCCCGGACGGCACCTCAGTGCACACGAAGGTGCAGTCGCGTATCTTGCCGCTCGGCACGAGGAAGAAGTACTGCGGGCTGAGCGCGTCCGCGCCCAGGTCGTAGATCTTGACGAAGTCGGCGGTGACGAGGGCCAGCTGGGTCTGCGAGCCCGGCAGCCAGATGGCGCGGATGATGAAGTTGCCCGTCTCGAGCTGGGGGTGCAGCACCAGGTGGTCCGCCACGGAGCCGCTGCTGCTGAAGGTCAGCACGTGGCAGTCCTGCGGCACGTGCCACCGCCGACCTCACCACAACGCTAGTCACTCTAACTGAACACACGCTTCAGCAAGCTTAACCCAGCGCATTCCTCAGGTGAGGACCGGGAGAGTTTTCATATCGCTGATACTTGAAAAATTTCCAATTAAATGGAAAAAAGATTACAAGAAAAATGCATATTGGAATGCTTATTCAGTAAAATAAAAAACCATCACAACTCAGTTTACTAGGTTTATTTATATTTTTCTTCAAACTTAGCCTATTATGTTATCTTTAAAAGATTTATGCAATGGGAGTACATGACTTGTAAGTTTTTGGACATACGCCATTGCATTCTTAGCAATGGCGTATGTCCAAAAACTTACATCAAGTTAGCCTATTATCATTCTACACTTTCAATACATAATTATGAAAATAAAATTACAATGCATGCATTTATTTTGAAAACTAAAACATTAATAGTAGAGGTTCTTTGTATAATCAAGAAAACAAAAAAAAAATTCTTAGTATCAGGACTGTGGATTAAAAAAAAGACAAAAAAATTCACAACATTACTGGCTATAAAGTACTAAAAAATGAATGCTTGTATTTTAATTCTGAATCAGCCTGCACTGTGTACAGATTATGGATGAAGGGCCAATTTTCATTGCAAAGAACAACATTCGCACACACTCACCTTCAGGCCACAAACAGCCAAGAAATCCTCATTCCACTGGTTTCCTGTGATTGACAGCACTGTGAAAGGTATTGGGGCAGAGGCAAGTCGCGTGAGAGTGAGCTTGCGCTTGGATGAGTCGGCTTGCTTCAAAAGCGCACTCAGCTGTAAAACTGTGATCTTCCCCTTCTCATGAGAGACAGCTATGAAAAAAAAAAAAACAAATTACAACCGCTGCAACTATCGTACAAGCTCAACTTGACAGTCAAGACAGTCCTATTTATTACATGCCTCAAACTGGAATTCAAAATGCAATAATAAAAAAAAGTCAAGTGAGTTGACTGTCCAGCAAAAAAAAGGTTGAAAGAATTTTATGAAAGGCAGCTCAGGACATTTAAAATTACCAGAGCAAAAATGGGCGACTTTAAAAGTGAAAAACCATACATCAATAATCCACGTCAATGATAAAACAAAATATCCTATAATTCCATTGAACGATAAAACTAAACAATAAAATACACAATAGAGGTTCACAGTAGTAATTAAGGTGATGAGAAACTTGTAAAGAGTCTTACAGTTGTCAGACACACTACTTTACTCATTATACTCCTGACCATACCCTTGTCTGCCATTGAGCGCCCTACTCACGATCACTGCACTCTTTGTTACAGTTTTACAAGTCACTGCATCAAATAATGCTACCGGCTGTAAAAGAGTTTCAATTTAAAAAAACACTACATTTTCCTTCAGGTTTTGAAGACTTTGTATTAATCAGCCTGTAATGGATAAAGTGGGAGTGACTCACCGAGATGTTGTCTCTTGCCATGAGGAGAAGACAAGCAGCACATAGCCACGCGGCGGATCATGTGAGCAGACAGGAGCTGTCGAATGGTCTGGCCCTGATCACCAGAGTAGTTCATACGCACGTTTTCAAACGCTCCTTCCTGGGATCCCAGTGTTGGCACCTATTTACATAATATAAATACATAAAACAATGCCTTCCACGATAAGCAAAAGTAATTCAATTCTGCACGACACAACTGAAAGTGTACAAATAACCATATGAACCCTTTAGTGAAGTATCCAACATAGCTAAATATAAGTAACTTAAAAAAAAATCATCCAAAATGAGTACAAATTTTTTAAGATGCAATTTTTAAGTTGCAATGTTAACAAAACACTGGAATATTAAATGCCTTACACATATTTATAAGACTGTTAAATACAAATAATTTAATAGTATTAGCTTGATAGGGAATTATTATTCTTAATCTTCCCAAAAAAATTTAAAAAAAAAAATTATATTTATCTTAACATAAAAATATAAGTATTTAAGATTTCAAAAAATTATCATGATAAATACCTACAAAAAAAATATAACCTGAGACCTTACTACAAACAAAACAAACAAATCTACACAAAAATAAATTTTTAGAATCTGCCAGGGTACTAATAATCTATTTTCTAAAACCAATACAGTAGATCCCGCTGATGCGACCCCTCACGGTTTCCGAAAAAACGGACATAAACGGAATGGCCGCAATAGAGAATTCGGGCCAATTAACAACATTAAAACCACGATGGATATATTATTTACAACCTTCCATTACTTCATCATTGCCAAAGTAAACCTTAGGAAAATAGAAAGCAAGTTTAAATATTGGCATACTAAGATTAAGAAATGTACAGTGTTTGGGCATAGTGCTAGAATGTGTGGTGGTTTGGACATTTGAAATTGGCGCCATCGATCGTCGAGTGCGCCACTGTGGCGGCCATCGTGTTCAGCAGTGCCATCTGTAAATAGTTTCGTCCAGTCCTTTCGCCGTTGTCTCCGCGTTGCCGGGCGTCACGCAGCTAAACTATTAGTTTCAATTCAGTTTTGTGAACGTACGGAACGAAGTACAAAAATGACAAGACCTTTACCATGAGCTGGTCTGTGTGCTCGAACTTCTTCTCCAAGGCGTGAAGCTGGACGAGGGCCTTCTGCGCCCGGGCGTGGCAGCCGACGGGACTGTTCAGCCTGCAAGAGGCTTCCACGCAGGGCACCAAAGCTTTCAGCAGCTCCAGCAGGGACGACACGACACAGCTGCTCGACACACGGGCCGACAAGGTGTCCCTGAAGCTCTCTGCAACACCAAAGACAAACAAACATGTGCACGACGATTCATCATCTCTGCTGTCGTTAAGGCTGCAACAGGGTTGTCCATACAGGATGGAGTCAAACTATAATGGTATTATGTATGTATAATGAAAAAGAGTTCAAATTAAAAGTGAAAGTAGCATGACCACTCTTCTGGTAGTATCGAATCCTAAATTTTCCTTACATTTTTACAATTTTTTTTTTTAAAGTTGACTCATTTAATGTTCCAATCTAATGAAACAGTGAGTTATATTTTACATTAAAATATTTTATAATATTGTGTATTTAAAATAAAATCATAAAAAAGTATTTCTCCTGAAAACAATTTGGTAGGATTTACATGGTAAAACCCATCTATTAAAATTATAATAGTTTTTTTGTGTATTTTTGATTCAAACTTTGACTTAGTGCTCATTAAAAGATACAGTTTGACAGCACATAGAGAGAGAAAGAAAAGAGAAAGTAATAGAGAAAGAGAAAGCAATAGAGAAAGAGAAAGCAATATAGAAAGAGAAAGTAAGAAAAAGAGAGTGAAAGTGAGAAAGAAAGAGGGATGAGAGAAAGAGAGAGACTGACTGACACAAGACAATTTTTTAAATAAACATGAATAAACAAAATTATTACTCACTTGAAAATAACTACACAGGATATCAATAATTTGACAAGTTATTTCATAAGGAAAATAAAAGGAATTTTTATTTAAGTGTTCATTTATTAGTCGTGAGCATTAACTATATAACATGACAGGTCACACTAATGCTCTGCTGACAATCTTGACTTTTCAGAGTTTATCATTTCTGTCATTTTAATTTCAGCAGTTTCCTGTTTCCTTGCATGTAACATTTCTCATTTTCACAATAGTCAATAGATATTCCGAACGAAACTAGTATATTGAACTTCATAATCTGACAAAACGGTGGTTCGGAAGAGACCTTCCACTATAACTTAACCAAGTTGGGCATAATGATGCTTACCTAGATGCTTCACGAAAGCAGCGCGCCTCTTTTTATCCTTGGCCTCCTTATCGCCAGGTTCAATGTTAACAGGTGAAGAAGCCCTCCGACGCAGAAGGCTGGGTAACATCGGCTCTGTGCCAAAGTTTCCTTGGCTGGTAGACGAGTGTGTCTGTGTCGTGTTCAAATTCTGCTGGTCAGCTGAAGCTTGTGGACTGCGCTTCACGAGAGCCTGCAAAAGATAACGCACCATCACAGAACACATACTCGGCTAAATGCCATGCAACAGCACTGTACTGTGTACTGCAAAAAAAAAAAGAGTGAAATAATTTTGTCTTTGCAAGATGTTAAAAAAAGTGAAAAAAATTTCATTTTTTGCTCAACTTGAAACATGATTTAGAAATATGTATATTAATTTATACAGATATTGATTTAAAACTTTCCTCGCTACAACAAATACCAGCAACATGCCTACCTGACAAGAACCATCATCCTTGGCACCACAGTCACAGAAGAAGTTGCCATACTTGGCATAGGTAATATCATGCCCTCTGTGGCAAACCCGTGCGCAAACTGTGCACACACCAACACCATCCACCATCTTGCAGGTGTGGCAGTGGTACCAGTGCTGGTTCATGAACTCTCGCTGGGTCACGGTGAATGTACACAGCTTGTTGCACAGGCTGTCTTCATCCTGTCAAACACAGATGCACGGATCACAAATAGGCAAGTCATTCAAACACGAGGAGTTTAACCCGGATATCCTTTGTGCAAGGTAAGTTACGAGCTCTCAAACAAAATGGCCCCTTAATAAAAAAAAGCACTGAACCAACCAAAATAACATTTTGAATTTACATTATTTTTTATTTTTATTTTCATTTCTGAACACTCCAATTACAAACTACACTAGAATCCCATTACAAAGAAACTCACTTAAAATTATTTTTAACTAAGTGTTAACAATTTGCCACTTAAAAAGTTTAAGCTATTTTAAACAATCTATAATCCCCTTTTTTGATATATATTTCAAGCTTATTAATGATGATAAATTTTTAAGCCCCTTGCAAATTGTATAACCGAGATTGACTCTATATTTCCATATCCAGAAAAAAATATTTTATGTTCATTAACAATTAGTATAAAATACAAAATACTTTTAAAATTTAGTACCAAAGATTTTTCTGTGTGTTATAATGTCATTCATTATAATGAGACTTAAACATAGAGCACTCCCCAGCTACACTGAAATCGTAAATTTTTTTTAAAGGTTTGCCCTCACCCAACTCGCACCAAGACAGGAAAGCATTTAAGTATGACTATACTTGTTCACATATGTTGTTGGTTAAAAAGGGAGCAACAGGCCGCATTCAAGTTGAATATACACGCAGTTGTTATTGGGCAAGACGTACCGAATCTTCCCCGCCACTCTCGTCGTCCTCCTGCCCCAGGTCGTCCACCCAATCAGAGTCGAGGTGGTCGGGCGGGGCCTCCCCTTCCCACGGGGGCGAGGTGGCTCGCCCGGGCACGGACGGACTCAGGGCTGCCACCACGTCGCCCACGTAGTTCAGCAGATGGCACGCTGCATCCACCATCACCCGGTGCTTGGCCGACATCTGGCCGGCCTCCAGCTTCTCCAGTACTTCCCGCTGGCTCAGATACTGCTTGCTGTCACAGACACACACTCCACCTTCCAGCTTCCCTTGCCACGCGTTCTGTTCCGTTTTCAACACCACCAACATAAAGGAAATCAAAATCACGTACACATCTTGCTACAATTCCCATGCCATCAATGAAATCAAAATCCAAACAAATATACAGTAAAGACATCACAAAAATATTTCTAAGCAACAAAAAATTATCTTTATGCAGATCAAACAGAATTTTATTTTATTAAAATAACTAAGCATAAGTGTTTAAATGTGAGTTGCCGAATTACATAAGTTTATTACAAAGAACAACTTTTAAGCTTGAAACTTTTTAAAATGGCTTAACCATAGGTGCAAAGCCTTCTATTTAAATGAATTTAATATAGTTTATGAAGAATCAGAGATTGTAACACAATGACAATAAAACAAAAAATACAATTATTCTGTACAAATTATAGTTCAAATTTATAATTCAAATAATTAAATACTAAATAAAAAAAATAGAGTTGATTACCTCATATCAAGCCATTCAGTGGCAGCAGAGAACAGGTGGATGTGGCCCTTCCCTGAGCCAGCATCTGCCAGTGTTGCCATGACCACCAACAGCTCTGAGAACCCTGCTCCTTCGACAGGCGGCGAGAGGATCATGCTGCCTATTGGTATCAGGGCACGGAGAATGGTCACTGCCACATCCTCGCTCACGTTGCTGAAACAAACCACACGCATGGGTAACACAACACAATGAAAGGCTGGTAAACAATCTTCAGAAACCAAGGCTAAATCCTTTCCTAGTTAACATTCAAGAATTAGGTAAATAAAAAATGAACCCATTTCTGCAAAGATATATTACAAGTATTGGCTTGATTACCAAGTATTAATATTTCTAACCCAGTGTTGTTTCACAAATACTCAATCTTATCAATTTGCTTATCAAACACTATTTTCTAGACAAAAATTATTTACCAGATTATAATAATTTGGTGTTTCAAAAAATTTACAATTATGATTTTTGTATACAGAGGCACATAATGTCAGCGCTATTTACTTTCGTGATATGTTTTCTTTTTGCTGAAATTGAGTTAAGCTTTGTTTTATTCAACATTTCTATTTTATATATCTCTTTGATTTCAAATTCACTTACATATTTATAGTATTATAATAGTGATATATTTCTCTCGTTTGAGAATATTTTACACTTATAGCCTAGCTAACGTGTACATTAATTTTGATATCCATACTATAGAAAAAGTGAATTGTGTTTCCTTATAACGGCCACTGCATGGCACCAGAGAGTCAGCTGTGAGTATGGAAAGTGTTCTCGAAGTAAAATTCTACAACTAACATTAACTTTTGTGCCACATTTGGTATTTACGAGCTGTGATTCAAGAATTATATGTGCTTCTTTTGCCTCACACCAAATCTTGAGGCACTGCACAATTATTGTGCCCCCTTCTGACCAAGTTCAGTTTTGTTTGAGGCAATTTAAGACAATATTTTGTGTGCCAGCATTTCACACTAATTCGGTGAACCAACTGCTTTAACTTTGTGGCTAGGATTTGACTCAATTTTTCAGTGTGCACAATCAATTTGCAACCTTTGATTTTAGACAAATATTGCTGCCACTGATGTGCTTAGTAACTTCAGTAGCAATTTTAAAAAGGATACGGTGACATAGTTAGACATGTGCTTAGACATAATTACAGTATTCACGTGTAGAAGAGTAGCCCCTTCGTATAGGTTGAAGCCTTAAATTTTTGGCAAAAAAAATCTAACATTTTCACTGTTAAGGGTCGATCCTGCATATGGATCGCAGCACCATATATCTGTCTACACTAGAGTTCTGTGGATTCAAGTAAAGGGGTCCTTTTCTAAGCTTATCGGCGCTTAAGAAATACGACACTGGACACTGAACACCGGCGTTGACCCTCTGCTCTTCTTCGTCTGGTTACTAAGGGAAGGTTTAAGGCGGCCCCCACTCCCTTAAAAAGATCATTAAAAGAAGGAGAAAAAAAAACAGTACAAATATGCACCAATTTGATTTCTGTTCGAATGATTAAAATTTAATGCTAAAAAAACCAATATACCTTACAATAAATCTAACCAGTTAATTTTCTCTTTTCATGAAATAATTCCCCAAACTCCTAGATCAGCAGTATCTCACCTGTTCTCCTTGACGAGGTACGCCGTGAGGCCCTGCAACAGTAGGTGGTTCTCCTGCAGCAAGCTCTGCTGCTCCTCCGTCGGGCTGTGGCCGCTGCTGTTCGACTCGGAGGACGCCGTGTGGGCGGCCGCCGGGTCCACGCCGCGCTTGCCTGCCTCGCTCGGGGGACCAGGGGAGGCGGCCGCCGGGGACGGGGTCTGGGGGCCCGAGCCCGGGGGAGATGCTCCCCCCAGGATCACGTGGCGGAGCCAGCCACGGAGCAGGTCCGGCTCGACCGTGGCCAGCCGCGACAGCGAGCCGCAGAGCCGCGTCAGGCTCGCGTCCCCGGCCGTCTTTTCTGCTGCTCGCCGGCACGACGACACACTACCATCACTCGACGGTTCACAACACACACACACACACTGTCTTAACACTTTTACACGTCAAATTAATTTACACCATCCTAAATACGTTCGTAAAATAAAACTGTATCAGAATTAGATTTTAAAAATGAGAGTTTCTTCTAGTAAAAAAATAGTGACAGCCACTGACGTTAAAAAACTACATACAGTAGAACCCTGTTATAACGAATCTGAAGAGAGTAGTTTGTATGTTCACTATAGAGGGGAAACTTTATATCTGGGAAAACTTTTATATTGGCAATACATACTCAAAAGCAAAATCTTAACTACACATAGGCCTAAGCCAAGAAAAGAAAGAATGAAAATACTCAAAGCAACAGTTTTATGAGCAAATGCAGATATTATTTTTAATGAACTACACATGTACAAACTTTCTATTATCTAATGGTTCTTGGACATCTGCATATTATCCTTTTATCAGGCATTTAATAGTCTGTGACGTTTTTGCAGCTTGAGAAAGAAGATTTTTTAGCTTGTTTAATATTGTACTTAATGCGGATGTTGCAATTCCCAGTTCCTTTGCTATTAACACGTGTGGGACAGTGGGGTTGGAGTCTACCTTTTCAATAATGTCCAGTTTATCACGCACAGATAATGCCTTACGTTTTTTACCGCTTTTTTCACCCTTATTTAAGTACTGTATGTATTTCTTATTGAAGCACATTTGCAGCTTAATAACACGAAATTCTTTTTACCGTAAAAAGTAAATAAACGAAAAATAACGAGTCTGGCGCATCAAAGATCACTACGTATCATTTACTTTCGCAGTTGCTAAAGCTGGAACGAAATTTTCTCACTTTCTATGGAAAAATTTAGTCCACATAGTTCTATCTAGTGGTATTCTTATGAACTTTCCAGTAAACAAAGTTTTTTGCACGTTAAAAAAAACAGGTTTCTTGTAACATTAAGTAATAAAAGAAAAGTAACATAAAACTTGACATAGTATTAAATGCAAAGAAGTTTCTCTTGTAACAAAAAAGCCATCAGTCACGTTTTTAGACCAAAAAAACCAAAGATATGATAAACAAGACGTATAACTCTGTACTGTACGCACAGCACAAAGAGCACGAACATGGGACGAAGCATCACATTTGAGGCATTCATAAATAATAATATTGATTTGTGCTGTAGTAGAAAAAAAAATACTACGTTAGAGATATCTAAATTACTCTGTCATTGTAATTTTTTACCTTTGTTATAAATCTATGACCAACAGTGTGACGTTTTCAGAAATGGAGAGTCAACATCTCATGAAAACAGCTGAATGACACGCCAAATGTTTTCATTTTGCAAAAAAACCCAACAAAAATGAGCAAATTTCGTAGTTTTTCAGAAATTTCTGTGTTCCTACTAATGACCAGCAGTTGAATAACACACAAAAAAAAAAAACTAACGCCACCAAACTGGGATTGGTGACAGATCACAGAATGCTGGACGTAAGACCATGTTTGGAACTGCGGTGCCACCTGTGCTGAAGAGCTTGTTGAAGAAGCGCAGCACCCGGGTGCTGTACTGGGTGGACAGGGAGCCCTGCGGAGAGGACACCGACAGCAGAACCTCCACCAGGTCCCGGTTCGTCTCCTCATTGAAGAACTGGTCCAGCGCCAGGCGGCCCGCCGGCTTGTCCAGCAGCGACTCCATGAACTTCAGGAACTCCAGCACCACTTTCTCGTCAAACGCCTCCCTGGAGACACGCACGCCACACACGCTCTCTCACCGAGACCTCGCCGCTGAACGCCGTCGTCATTCGCACTTCGAAAACATTTCGTTTGCACCAAAACTTGGCTGCATCAACTGAACTCAAAGTGCATCTACGCAACTTTATTCCAACAAACACTACTTAATTCTCAATTCCCAAAAAAAAAAAAAAAAAAAAAAAAAAATTCACAAAACCAATTACATAAAGTTCATTAATGACTTCCTCATATTTGTATATAACAAATATAAACAAAATAATTAGTTGCACAAACTGTAAAAGTTCTTCAATACAGCATGTTTGGGAACATGGGCTTGCCAGATTAGCGATATTGCCGGATAATTGAATGTCAGTACATATAGTTTCACATGAATATGAACTGTAAAAATTGTGAAATCAGAAATGTAGCATGCTAGAAAAAAAAGGAAACACTGTAGTGAAATGTAAACAGAATACAACGAAAACCTTTGAGCGAAATTAAAAAAAAACCGGCAGTGCAGTAATGTGGCCTTGCGGCAAGGTCTACGGCACAGTAAAAACCGAACAAGGACAACTTGATTGGTGCCGGATCACAGAAAGTGCTGAACCATATAATGTGGATGAGGACCATTCACTGTATTGGTAAAAAAATTTTTTAGAAAAATCAATGTCTGAAATATGAAGGTAAAAAAATTGAAACAATGTTAAGGACGAATACTCACAGAGCGCGAGACGAGTTCTGGGCTGTGAAGCATCGCAGCAGCTGGTAGGTGTGGTCTAGCACGATGCAGTAGACCCTCTTCTGGTGCTCGTCACCCTCCGGGTCACCAATCAGCTTCTCCAGCGTCTGCTGGATGTTGTCGTGCAAGTACTCTGTGCAGGCGTCCAGGGTCAGTGGTACCAACACGTCAACCGCCTTCCGACGCACTTCCGAGTCCTCGTCGCACTTCCTGCCAGCAAACCACACCATGGTTTATACCGTCATGTAACAATAAATAATAAGAATGAGGTTTAAGGACTTTTTACCTACTTCAGATAAAAATGAACATTAACCAATTTATTTTTTGCCTATTGTAGTTCATAAGTTATGTGTAAAATTATCATCAAACAAATTAAACTTATGAAAATCCTCTTAACCACTGTCATGAGAAACAATACACACACAAAAAGTATATTAGTCAATATATTAGCAAATTACATGTGCAAAACAATACTAGCTGCCGGAGTCCAAAAAAAAAAGAATAAAATATTAATGGAACAACAACAGTGTTTTTGTGGGACTCAGTCGTGAGTAGTTTTACGAGAAACGTATTAAAAATTTAGGACCTTTAAAAGGCCACGAAAGCATAAATTCTAGTACACAGCATCATTTACATGAACCTGGCCTAAAGGGAGAAGTAGTAACCCGGCACACACAGAATTTAAGTACTGTGTTAAGATATCCAACTCTCCAACACCGAATGTCACAAAGTATACCGTATATAAAGGTGGGTGAAAGGAAAGATAAACCATGATAAAAAAAAAATTCAAGCTTATCTTTTTTTTGTAAAATAATAGCAGTATTCTTTAATTATAAAAACAAAACCTATGATGTGCTGCTGAGTGCATGTGCTTTACAGTAGCAAGATAATGAGCCTGAATAATAAACATGTTAATCAGTGAAATGTGCTTACTGTAGAGAAATAGGTACAGAATTTTTTACACCACATATTTTACTGTGGTGGGCTATTAAAAACATTATAAAAATATATTTATTTTTATTAACAATTCACTTCATAACATAAAACAACTGATAAGTATAAAAGCCATTAGTTTGGGTTAAAGTTGTGTCTTCTAAAAACCAACAAACAAACTGATCTAGAAACCATTTCTTCATATTAAAAGCTCATATTTTAGCGAGAATATTGCGGTTATGTAAACTTTAGAACTTACATAACATGGTCTCCAATAAATGTCACTAGCGTTTGCAGCAAGTACTTCAGAGAAGGGTTAACACTGAAGCTTCCAGAGTTAGACAGTGATGAGATATGTGTGTTGACAACGTTCAGAAGATAGCTCTCAGCTGGTATTACATCGTTCGAATAGGTGTTCTGAAAACACATCATAAAAATACAACAAACAAACTAACATACATATAGGTACTTATTACAGTAGAATCCCGCCGATGCGACCCCCCTCTGATGCGTCCATTCAGTTTATACGACCGTTTTTTGAGAAACCGTGAAAAATTTGAGCAGAGAAAGTCGAAAATTTGAGTAAAATCGGCTGAAAAACAAGTATGTTACAATTTGTTGGGCGCTATGTGTTCACGTTTATCTTGGCGAGTGCTGTAATGTAAGCAGGCAGGCATGCAAAAGACGGCTAAAAATAGATACCACCCCTCTAGACTGTCCACGCTAGCCAATACCGGTAAACTGCGCGCATCACCTGATAGCATTTACAAGAGAGTCTATTGCCGTCCCGGTTCCGTGCCTTTTGTCTTGCGACTGGTTAGTGTGTGATCTTGCTCACTTGTGGATACGCTACTCTCGCTTGTTGATTCGGATTTCTCTTGGTTTTTATTAGTGATTGTTGACGACTTATTAAGCTTTGTTTCTTGAATGCTGATTTGGTTACACTACTGGTATGTTTTTGTGAATAATTGTTGATGACACAAGCATTTGTTTTTGGATTTTGATTTGGTAACATTGTTGGCTTGATTCTATGAAAGATCGTTGACGACACACGCAGTTTTACACGGATTTTGATTTGCTTACAATTTTGGCCTGATTTTGCAAAGCATTGTTGACGATTGTGACTCGTTTTTGAATTTACACGGACTCGTGGATTCGTGAAAATGAGTGTAAAGCGAGCCAGTTTGTCGCTAATAAAAAATGAGATTATTAAACTGCTGCCGCGGGGTGTCGCCGCATCGTCGGATACATCGTGTGAATGCCGCTCGAGCAGTGTCTAGCCGAGCTCGGCACGTCCACTATCGTACGAAAAGCTGTCTCAGCTATCATGTTATCTTACCCGCCCCACGAAAAGCGAGAGCTAAGAAACTCGTCCGGCCAGCATCCTCCTCCCCTCCCACACCGCGTGCGACAAAAGCCTGGTTGTATAGTCCATTCTCAGTAAAATAAATATTTTTATGGGCCTATACGACTGTCCTTCGCCGTTAATAAATACTTTATAAGTTATTATGATACAATTTGTTTATTAGTCACACAGCAGTTTCTGCTGAAAAATCACTAATACTTCGAATTTTATTGAATAGAAAAATTTAGCAGGGCCGTAAATATATTTAATTTACTGCATAGTTACTTTTTCATCTGCATTCCCAAGTTTTTTTTTCTTCTTTTTTTTTCCGCTGTGAAGGGACGTGGAAAAGATAATTGCTTGAGCTGTCAAAATAAACATCGCTGACGGCAAGGGCGGAAGCGCATCCTGTCGGTCTGTCGTGATTATCTACTTCAAAAACATGTCACAGCATTTCAGGTTAGCATTGTTCTTATATCTTTTGTTTTTTGCCGAATGTTTTCTACCTGATCCACACAAGTTCCTTCGTCACGTTTTGAACGAAAAAATGGGATAAAAATTGGCCCGAATTCTCTATTGCGACCATTCCGTTTATAAGTCCGTTTTTCCGGAAACCGTGAGGGGTCGCATCAGCGGGATTCTACTGTATTCATGTCAGACTAGGTACCTAATATTCAGGTCTGTATGAATATTCAAATATGAATACTAACACTTAAAATTAAAAAAATAAAATAATAAATAATCATTTGCTTACTAATATTTAACATGGCATAACTCGTGAATTTGTTGTATAATAACGTTCAATATTGGAGGTTTACGTCATATGTGCGATCTAAACACAGTTTTTTGATGTTTTAATGGAACTTCATAATAAAAATTATAATTATTTACTGGAACCCTGGATAGTGACTCGGTGAAAGTGCAAAATGCAGCGAACAAATGAACAGCGATACTGCATCAAATTGTGTGTTGACTGGGAAACCGGGTACGCAGACGCTGAGCCAAATTACCCACATGTTCAAGGATGAAAGTATGTCACAAACTGATGTTTTCAAGTAGCACAAATTCTTCAAAGATGGCAGAGAGACCTGGATGGCCGTCAAAGTCAAGAACCGACAACAACGTACATGTATTTGAAGTGCTAAATTCAGACCGCCGGTTAAGTGTGCACATGATGACAGATGAAAATGGTATTGATAAGATGAGCCTGCACACCATCATCACTGAAAAATTGGCAATTCAAACTCATCCCGAAGGTCTTGAAAAATGACCAAAAGTTCAGGCAAGTGTCTGCTTGCGAAGACCTACAACACGAAGATGACCCCAACCCCCTTACAGACCCAACTTGAGACCAGCAGACATTTTTTTCTATTCCCCAACGTGAAATTCTCCCTCAAAGGACAGACACCACCATGGAAACCTAAGTGCCGTCAAAGAAGCTTGCATGCGTACCCTTAAGGACCTTCCGGGATCCGCCTACCAAGGAGACTTCAAGTCATGGAAAAGCTGCGGGCAAAAGTGTGTCGATGTTCAAAGGATGTCTCTGAAGACTTTTGAGTCATTTTAGCAATATCTGAAAAAAAAATCTTTTCCCGATACTTTTTATATAAAATCTGTTCATCTTAAAACTTGAAGAACAATTTACAGATACTTCCTTATACTTAAAAAAATTGATTCCTTTACTTTGAAAATCCCCCTTTGCCACTAAAATGAACATGTCACTACAAAAAATGAAATTAAGAGAAAAAAAAATCAAACTTTACAATACATTGGTTAAGTTACATTACCAATTTCAGTGCCTAAATAATAAATGCCAGCAATAAAAAGGAAAAAATATATATTTGTATTACAAACAATTTAAGGTTTTTAATTTTTCATTCTATGCTTTGGCACAACCTGTATCTGGCCACCATAGAACCACTAGTGTTCGGATATTTTTGGGTGGATCCCGAATGTTGACCTTGGTAGCCAGGTCACATTACTGCGATGCCAGAGTTTTTAGTTCACTCAGAATTTATCATTACAACACTTAACAACAACGGTTCAAGTTCTAACCTAATGTGGCATTTAAATGAAAACATCAATTCCAGCACTTACCAGAGGCACATTGGTCAACTCTATTTCGCTCCACTTGCCCAAAACCGAGCGCATTCCAGCAGGCAGCAAGGATATGAGAGACGTAGCCAGCATGTTTGTCTTCGGCAAGGACCTCGACAGCACAGCCACAATGTCCTTAAAGGCTTGGTAGTGCTGCACTGTGGACTTGCCAGCTGGTTCAGAGCTGTCGCTCATCTGGTACAGTAAGCTTGATCTGCACACACACACAAGCATATTCCAGCACACTGCTGCGGGCCACTTGGCCTGAGAAATTCGCACTTAATCAATACACACCCATCTTACCATCAATATAAACTTTCCTGGTAAATAACAAATACAGTAGAATCCCGCCCATGCGACCCCCCTCTGATGCGTCTATTCTGTTTATACGACCGTTTTTTGAGAAACCGTGAAAAATTTAAGCAGAGAAAGTCGAAAATTTGAGTAAAATCGGCTGAAAAACAAGTCTGTTACACTTTGTTGGGCGCTGTGTTTACGTTTATCTTGGCGGGAGCTGTACTGTAAGCAGGCAGGCATACAAAATACGGATAAAAATAGATACCACCCCTCTAGACTGTCCACGCGGCAGTGTCTAGATGAGCTCGGCGCGTCCACTATCGCACGAAAAGCCGTCTAAGCTGTCATGTTATCTTACCCGCCCGGCGGCTTGACGTCATACGTGACGTGACGTGACGTGACGCGACGCGACGCTTACCTCTCCCATCCCCTGCTAATTCTTCAAGGCTCATCCCTCCCAGAGCCACAAACCATGTAAAAACAACCCCCCCTCCCCCTACCTTACAAACTAACATTTCAACACATTCCCTCCCTTATTTCAACCTTCTGCGTGAGAAACTGTCAGCATCCTCTACCCCTCCCACACCACGTGCGTCAAAAGCCAGGTTGTATAGTCCATTCTCGGTAAAATAAATATTTTTATGGGCTTATACGACTGTCCTTCACCGTTAATAAATACTTTATAAGTTTACGTTATTATGATACAATTCGTTTATTAGTCACACAGCAGTTTCTGCTGAAAAATCACTAATACCTCGAATTTTATTGAATAGAACAATTTAGCAGGGGTGTAAATATATTTATTTTACTGCATAGTTACTTTTCCATCTGCATTCCAACGTGTTTTTTCTTTCTTTTTTTTTTTACGCTGGCTGCGTAGGGACGTGGAAAAGATAATTGCTTGAGCTGTCAAAATAAACATCGCTGACGGCAAGGGCGGAAGCGCATCCTGTCGGTCTGTCGCTGTGATTATCTACTCCAAAAACATGACACAGCATTTCAGGATAGCATTGTTCTTATATCTTTTGTTTATAGCCGAATGTTTTCTACCTGATCCACACAAGTTCCTTCGCCACGTTTTGAACGAAAATAACAACCAGCCAGCTAGCATAGCCGAACTCGCGTGACGCAAATTCATTTAGCGTGAGTATTTGATGTATTTGGATATATGGGGGGGGGGGGGGGGGGGGTAAATTGGCCCGATTTCTCTATTGCGACCATTCCGTTTATAAGTCCGTTTTTCCGGGAACCGTGAGGGGTCGCATCAGCGGGATTCTACTGTAAAACCAATTTTTTTAAATCACTCCAACCATATTTTATCATTTTTCCCTGGTTTCACGAAATCACAAGAAAAATTCTAGTATCTTTGCTAGGCCTGTGCAAATACTTATAATTTTAACCAAAAAAAAATAGTAATTTATTATATGTATTTGATTAATGCCAAATACTTCTTCAAAATAACAAATATTTAATTGTACTCTTAAGTATAGTGAATCTGATGTATCCCTTTGCGTACATGACAGTAATGTTAACTGTCACTGTTGTACAATATATATGTGTACATTGGTTTCAGTATATTAATAAGTCCAAATAAAGTTAGCCATACTTTATTTAAAAATGTGCACAGCAAACAGCTGAAAGGCTAGATGGCAGAATTGTCTGAAATTTATCAAAAAAATTAAAACCAAGCATATAGGTAACATTTTGAAATCTACAGTTGTCTTTTAGTATTTAGAATCATTATATGATATATATACGTATTGCCATTGTATGAGAGCATTTTGAATATGTCTTTTAAAAACTACCATAAAAAAAGTTTTAAATACAATTTGACTAGTGGTGGGTCAATCCTGGTTCTAAGTTCCTGCCTGTTCTAGGCAAATTGACCGGCACCATAAATATGATTCTGGTCCCATTGAAAGCTTAACAACCAAACCTTTCTTAGTGAAAATAAAGCAGGCTTCCAATAAAGTAGACTTCCGTTGCAGGGAAACCTGTATATCAGGCAACCCACGCACAGCGCATGTCTTTCTAAATTCCCAATCCTCCACCCCCTTGGTCAAGCCTTCCAGGCCAACCTAGATGGACAAAGCATTCTTTGTCCTGACCCTTTTATTTGTTCCTCTTTTCACTTCAAGACAGTGATGATAATTTTACTAAGAGTAGAAAAATATAACAAAGGATCAATATTTAAAAATCTAAAATTAAAAATGAACTATCATGATTTATATTTGACTAATACTCATGAACTGTAGGTGTTTGCTACCACTTTTTCCACCCTATATCACTTTCAACTCAAACAACAAATCATGTGTGCATTTCTCTTATTTTAACAGACTTCTTGTTAACTTGAGGGTTATGTCCATTACCTGTAACTTGCAATTGGTATGATGCTACTGCTAAAATAGTTTTTTTTATTATTTATTTTTTTTATAATTATTCTCTTGTGAACAGATATTTACATTTTTGTGCGCTTAAATTAAAATTAATTGAATCAGCAAAAAAAAATTGTTACCTAATATGGTAATATGTATTGGTGTAGTGTATTTTGCTGCAACACATTATGTTGGTTTCATGCTATTGCAGCCATCTAGCTAGATATGAAGGACTTCTCTGTAGGGGCTACGTGATTTGTGATTGGATTATGGTAAAATGGGCACAGATAAGTCCTACTGAACAAATAAATCTGCCAGCTATCAGGACATATGTATCTAAGGTGAAACTGAAACAATCCAGAACTGAGATTTTTAAGAACCAGAACCAAACCAAGAACCGGGAAAAAAGTAGAACTCTCAGCAATTATTTTGATCACGCTTGCTTTTTGAATTCAATATTGGTGTTTAAATATATTTTATTTTATATTTACATTAAAATTTAATTTAAATAAAAAACTGATATCCTCACAGGCCTATTCCTTGCAATAGACTAAGGAAAATTTCCCTTTAATCCTCCTGACTTGAATAGTGTTTTTCGGTCTTCAATAACCCTGTGGTCTATCAGAACTACAAAGGACTTTACTTTGAGTAAGAAACAGCACTAAAGTCAGTTCTGTTAAGGCCTCAAGATATTCTTGTATGGTTTACAAAACTGACCAAATACAGATATACTATCTACTGGGTCATGCGTAGCTTCAATCACTGACCTGACACACGACACCAAGAACTGTGTGACCTGCAGCACTGGATCCAAAAGCTGCTTAGCCAAGTCTGCGACGGGCGGTGTCTCCTCACCAACGCTGCAACACAGGCACAGGTGTAATCACACTCGATGACATTAGTTTACTCTAAAGAACCAACACATACAGCCATGGTGCATCATTCCCCATCATATAACACTGAACAGTGTCACAGACCTAACGACTTTTAGCCATACACCAGTAATGGAAACCCATTAGCCAGAAATTAGATGGTTACACTTTTAATAGGATAGACTGCAGACTGTATGAAGCACAATATGCAACTGTGTCCAAACATTGTTTTCGTGAGATATTTTGACGCGTGCCCGCCCTTCCTATATTAAATATCACGTTACTTTACGTGATAATTAAACCCAAAACGAGTTTTAATAAGTTCAGAAGCAATTCAGGGAAAAAGGTATTTCGGCAATAGGCCTACTCACGTAATATGCGGCAACGAATCTGTGCAACGTCGTAGGTTATAAACAAAGCGACGAACAATAGAATAATTCATTAAAGCAACGAACCATCTTCATCCTTTATTTTTTACGTCGCTATAACCACACATATTAATGCACTTCAAAATATAATAGTAAATATGGACAAGTTGTGTAAACAAATGTATATTTTTTCTCCTGCCACAGCTAAACATGTACATTCTGACGCCATCTTGTGAACGGTGATCTACCAACTGTATTTATATTTTATAATAGTATAAATTTAACTAATTAAGTGTGAAAGCAAGTTTAAATACTTTTTAATACATAGGATTGAATATTAATGTAGGAACATATAATTATTTATGTCAAGTTTATCTTTTCATTTTAATTATTAATATATAGTTTATACTTCCACCACCAGGGCAGGGAAATTTCGGCGAGATTCATGCGCACGCATCTCATCCCTTCCAAAGAGGAGTTAGTTCGCCCCTCCCTTCTTTTTCTTCGTTCCCGCGAATTTCTCCCTATATAAAGGCGAGGTCATCCACCTGAGAGTCAGTTGATCGGCCCGACGGCCAGTGAGGCTGGATTCCGCCCACTGGCCATAGGACGATCATAGGGGGAGCAGCAGAACGACTGGCTATCCGTCTTCTGCAGCTCGCACCCCTCCTTCGCGAGTTAGGCCATCCGAGGACCTATCTCGGCCTAAGGAATTTGTCTCTTCCCCCCCCCCCCCTATCCGGACGATAGGGTGTACCGTGTGTAAATCCAGTGTATATTGTTAAAGCCGACGCAGGCGACAAATTGAACTGTTTGGACAATTCAGGTCAATAAAAGTTCCGTGAAAATACCGACATTATTTTCAATCAATAGTTTAGTCCCTATCTCTCACCCCACTAGCTATTCGCCTACACCAGCCAACTGAGAATCCTGCCGCAAGACCAGCAGCTTGGACCTTCTCCACCCGGTACCTGGCTCTCACCCAAGAGAGACATCGGTGAGAAGAGGACATCACCGTCAAGTTGGCGCCCAACGTGGGGCAGACCAGCAGTTCGACCTCCTCCACCCCTGCCGGCTCTCTGTCAAGAGGGCTCGGTGCAATTGAGAGGAGAGGATCAACAACATCCACAACATAAGTTGGCGCCCAACGTGGGGCCAAACCAGCAGCTCGACCTCCTCCTCCACCCGGCTACCTGGCTCTCACCCAAGAGAGACATCGGTGAGAGAGAGGACAACTCCGTCAAGTTGGCGCCCAACGTGGGGCAAGACCAGCAGCTCGACCTCCTCCTCCACCCGGTACTTGGCTCTCACCCAAGAGAGACATCGGTGCGAGAGGAGAGTACTACAAGTTGGCGCCCAACGTTTGGCCAGACCAGCAGTTCGACCTCCTCCTCCACCCGATACCTGGCTCTCACCCAAGAGGGCTCGGTGCGAGAAGAGACGGAACACCAACCAACACCGACAAGTTGGCGCCCAACGTGGGGCAGACCAGCAGTTCGACCTCCTCCACCCCTGCTGGCTCTCTGTCAAGAGGGCTCGGTGCGAGAAGAGACGGAACACCAACCAACACCGACAAGTTGGCGCCCAACGTGGGGCAGACCAGCAGTTCGACCTCCTCCACCCCTGCTGGCTCTCTGTCAAGAGGGCTCGGTGCAATTGAGAGGAGAGGATCAACAACATCCACAACATAAGTTGGCGCCCAACGTGGGGCCAAACCAGCAGCTCGACCTCCTCCTCCACCCGGCTACCTGGCTCTCACCCAAGAGAGACATCGGTGAGAGAGGAGACGAGAGCCACCAACAAGTTGGCGCCCAACGTGGGGCCAGACCAACAGCTCGACCTCCTCCTCCACCCGGCTACCTGGCTCTCACCCAAGAGAGACATCGGTGAGAGAGAGGACAACTCCGTCAAGTTGGCGCCCAACGTGGGGCAAGACCAGCAGCTCGACCTCCTCCTCCACCCGGTACCTGGCTCTCACCCAAGAGAGACATCGGTGCGAGAGGAGAGTACTACAAGTTGGCGCCCAACGTTTGGCCAGACCAGCAGTTCGACCTCCTCCTCCACCCGATACCTGGCTCTCACCCAAGAGGGCTCGGTGCGAGAAGAGACGGAACACCAACCAACACCAACAAGTTGGCGCCCAACGTGGGGCAGACCAGCAGTTCGACCTCCTCCACCCCTGCTGGCTCTCTGTCAAGAGGGCTCGGTGCGAGAAGAGACGGAACGCCAACCAACACCGACAAGTTGGCGCCCAACGTGGGGCAGACCAGCAGTTCGACCTCCTCCACCCCTGCTGGCTCTCTGTCAAGAGGGCTCGGTGAGAGGAAGAGACACCAACACCAATCAACACCGTCAAGTTGGCGCACCAACGCAGGGCCCGTTGATTGTTCTACAATATCCGTGAAGACCCATTGCAAGCTCTACCAGACGGACTAGTCAGCAACCACCATGGCCCACACCGGGAACAGCAGCAAGCAGTCAAGTGCTCCTGACCTTCCTACCACCATGGATCCTCGAGAAGCAGACCCAGACAGCGGAGGGGAACAGCCTCCCCTCCTGGCGCCCAACAACTCACCTACCTATACATACCCAACGACGGCAGACGCAGTCCATCGACTCTGCGCTGTAGAAGACTGCTCTGGCACCGGAATCCACCAGATCAGCTGTGCTCAATGTGGACTCCTGTTCCATCACTCTTGGCCAGACGAGCCCCGAGAGCACGCCGGACTAGAATATCGATGCCTCGCATGCCAGCAGAGACAATCCTGCTGCAGCATGGAACCAATCAGCTCTAGACCTGATGGGACCTTACCCCAGAAGCACGACGGGTAAGTGCTTCCTACTCGTCTTCACAGACCTTTTCTCACGATGGGTCGAAGCCTTTCCCCTCGCTAAAGTTGATTCATTTTCTACTCCAAGATGAAGTGTTCCCTGGATGGGGATACCCCAAAAGCATACTTACAGACAATGGGGTGCAATTCACTAGCAAATTATGGGCCGACACTTGCGCCAAATGGGAACTAGAAACCTGGGCCACTCCAGTTTACCATCCCCAGGCAAACCCTACTGAGCGCCGTAATCAGGAACTGAAGAAAGGGCTCAGGTTGCGTACCACGGCCAATCATCGCCACTGGGATCGCTACCTGGGAGAAATCCTCTTCACACTACGGCGTAGGCACAATGAAGCAATCGGAACCAGCACCAGCAAATTTAACTTGAGACGATAGATCCAGCAACCTGGAGAATGAAGTGGAGTTCCAACCCCACATACCGCCCTTCAGCGAAGAGATCTGTCTACAAGCTGCCATCAGAGTAGATGCGCACGAAAGGCTCAACTAGGGTACCTAGCCCGCAAGTATCCTACACCGAAGAATACGCCCAACCACCAGATTGCTGAAGGACAAAGGGTACTAGTCAAGACCCATCCACTCAGCAATAAGCCTAACCACTTCTGCGCCGGATCGCACCAAAGTGGGAAGGACCCAACCAGGCCTCTACCAGGCCTCTACCAGCCTCCACAGCGTCGCCAGATGCCGTGGCGGAGCTGCAAAGGAGACCCCAAGGACCTACCAGGACGGTACCGAGAGACGGTTTGGCGGCCACCAAACAAACGGCCTTACCAATGGCCGAATCCTACAACCACCGGCAGCAGTCCCAATAGGCGTTCCCAGGAGACCACCGGCAGCTGTCCCAATAGGCGTTCCCAGGAGACCACCGGCAGCTGTCCCCAATCAGGACTTCCAGAAAGCTGAAGAAGCCATATCCGAAAAGATAACCCAGAGACTCGTACAAAACAGAGACTGACAGTTATCTATGTGTAAAGTGTTCCTCCAAGATGTACTAGCTTCTTCTCCCGTAAAGTAACGCTCGCCACTAGGGGGGAAATTGACGCGTGCCCGCCCTTCCTATATTAAATATCACGTTACTTTACGTGATAATTAAACCCAAAACGAGTTTTAATAAGTTCAGAAGCAATTCAGGGAAAAAGGTATTTCGGCAATAGGCCTACTCACGTAATATGCGGCAACGAATCTGTGCAACGTCGTAGGTTATAAACAAAGCGACGAACAATAGAATAATTCATTAAAGCAACGAACCATCTTCATCCTTTATTTTTTACGTCGCTATAACCACACATATTAATGCACTTCAAAATATAATAGTAAATATGGACAAGTTGTGTAAACAAATGTATATTTTTTCTCCTGCCACAGCTAAACATGTACATTGTGACGCCATCTTGTGAACGGTGATCTACCAACTGTATTTATATTTTATAATAGTATAAATTTAACTAATTAAGTGTGAAAGCAAGTTTAAATACTTTTTAATACATAGGATTGAATATTAATGTAGGAACATATAATTATTTATGTCAAGTTTATCTTTTCATTTTAATTATTAATATATAGTTTATACTTCCACCACCAGGGCAGGGAAATTTCGGCGAGATTCATGCGCACGCATCTCATCCCTTCCAAAGAGGAGTTAGTTCGCCCCTCCCTTCTTTTTCTTCGTTCCCTCGCATTTCTCCCTATATAAAGGCGAGGTCATCCACCTGAGAGTCAGTTGATCGGCCCGACGGCCAGTGAGGCTGGATTCCGCCCACTGGCCATAGGACGATCATAGGGGGAGCAGCAGAACGACTGGCTATCCGTCTTCTGCAGCTCGCACCCCTCCTTCGCGAGTTAGGCCATCCGAGGACCTATCTCGGCCTAGGGAATTTGTCTCTTCCCCCCCCCCCCCCTATCCGGACGATAGGGTGTACCGTGTGTAAATCCAGTGTATATTGTTAAAGCCGACGCAGGCGACAAATTGAACTGTTTGGACAATTCAGGTCAATAAAAGTTCCGTGAAAATACCGACATTATTTTCAATCAATAGTTTAGTCCCTATCTCTCACCCCACTAGCTATTCGCCTACACCAGCCAACTGAGAATCCTGCCGCAAGACCAGCAGCTTGGACCTTCTCCACCCGGTACCTGGCTCTCACCCAAGAGAGACATCGGTGAGAAGAGGACATCACCGTCAAGTTGGCGCCCAACGTGGGGCCAAACCAGCAGCTCGACCTCCTCCTCCACCCGGCTACCTGGCTCTCACCCAAGAGAGACATCGGTGAGAGAGGAGACGAGAGCCACCAACAAGTTGGCGCCCAACGTGGGGCCAGACCAACAGCTCGACCTCCTCCTCCACCCGGCTACCTGGCTCTCACCCAAGAGAGACATCGGTGAGAGAGGAGACGAGAGCCACCAACAAGTTGGCGCCCAACGTGGGGCCAGACCAACAGCTCGACCTCCTCCTCCACCCGGCTACCTGGCTCTCACCCAAGAGAGACATCGGTGAGAGAGGAGACGAGAGCCACCAACAAGTTGGCGCCCAACGTGGGGCCAGACCAACAGCTCGACCTCCTCCTCCACCCGGCTACCTGGCTCTCACCCAAGAGAGACATCGGTGAGAGAGGAGACGAGAGCCACCAACAAGTTGGCGCCCAACGTGGGGCCAGACCAACAGCTCGACCTCCTCCTCCACCCGGCTACCTGGCTCTCACCCAAGAGAGACATCGGTGAGAGAGAGGACAACTCCGTCAAGTTGGCGCCCAACGTGGGGCAAGACCAGCAGCTCGACCTCCTCCTCCACCCGGTACCTGGCTCTCACCCAAGAGAGACATCGGTGCGAGAGGAGAGTACTACAAGTTGGCGCCCAACGTTTGGCCAGACCAGCAGTTCGACCTCCTCCTCCACCCGATACCTGGCTCTCACCCAAGAGGGCTCGGTGCGAGAAGAGACGGAACACCAGCCAACACCGACAAGTTGGCGCCCAACGTGGGGCAGACCAGCAGTTCGACCTCCTCCACCCCTGCTGGCTCTCTGTCAAGAGGGCTCGGTGAGAGGAGGAGACACCAACACCAATCAACACCGTCAATTTCCCACACTTTAAAATGCAACATTCTGTGACAAAACTGCTGAAATGTGTGCTTGTTTTATTGAAGTACATGAAAAAAACAATTAACAAGAAATTGTAGCATGCGACTTTTCTCTTTTGGAGGAGGGGACAAGTAAAACAAAGCAATAAGCTTAGACACGGACCATAAATACTTCACTTGTATTCTCCTGGAGACAGATATATGGTGTGACCCATATTCTAGGTTGACCCTTATGGCTAAAATATTGTATTTTAATGACCAAAATTATAGGTGTGACCCAAATGCAGGGGTGACTTTTCTACAGGTAAGAATGGTACTTCTTTTCTCGAGTCACTTTCATGTGTGATGTAAAACTGAAATTTTTTTTTTTTAGTTATGAGAACAAAATTTGTATGTAAAACTATATCTGGTTTGTATGAAAACATATTATTTAATTAACCATAAACTTATTGTCTTAATAAAGACAAACTACTCTCAACTGCACATAATTTGTTCAAACATCATGACCTGAGTATCTCAAGTCAATGCCACTCACTTGGTTGCCTCTGCAGCTTCAGGGGCCGGCTTGGCAGCTGCCTCATCCAGCTGCACCTGAATCTTCCACATCACTGCATCGAGCGTGTACAAGGCAGATGGCTCAGGGAAGTCCTCCACCGAAACTAGACAGTCTGCATCACACCCACAATCAACAGTCCACATCTAAACTCACCTAATTGAATCTCAAAACACAAATGAGAGTCCTGGCAAGTTGTTATACAAAATTATACGACTTGTGTGCTGAAATTCTTAGTGCAAATTTATTTATAGTCTCCCCTTGAAAAGTTTTTTTGTTAAATGGTTAATATTTGTTTTAATTGTCTTAAAATAGAAAACTGTATTCATATGATATATACCACGTCACATTCATCAGATTTAGATGATATAGTATTTGAATACGAAAAAGAACAAAACAAAAATTTAATAAAATGAATGAGAATCATTTTTTTGAATATTTTATAAACTTTTATTGAGTCTATAGCTATTAAAAATACAACAATAAGTTGTACATGAAGAAAACAATTAATAATGTTTTCTTTTAAAAAAAAAAAAAAGCTGCGTTTTGTTGGTTTTCAATTATGATTTTTTTAATTTCATCTCTGTGTATCATCCAGCAATAGTCCGCCAATAGCAACGTCCCAACGGCCTTGATATCTTCTTTCCGTCTCTTTTATGTCCTGATGAAACCATTCACCTTGTTCTTCACTGTAGTGGCCTAGACTTTTTGGGAAACAATCAATGTGAGACTTCAAAAAATGAATTTTCAGACTCATATTAAACACTAAATTTTTATAGGCGTTTAACATTTCCTGGACAATATTTTTATACGCAGGATCTTTTGTGTTGCCTCGAAACTTAGATACGACATTTTTAAAGCCATGCCAGGCATTTCATTCCAAGGTTATCACTTTTTCAAATTCTGTATCCCTAATCAGTTTCCTGATATCAGGTCCCGTAAATATTCCCTCTTTCAACTTCGCAACAGATAAGCTAGGGAAACATGAACAAAGATACTTGAAAGTATTTCCATCTTGCGGTAATGCCTTTACGAACTGTTTGATCAAACCAAATTTGATTTGAAGTGGTGGAAGCAATATTTTTTCGGGATCCATCAAGCTCGGATTGATGAATTTTTTACTCCAAATTTCAATTATATTCTAATTTTCCAATCAGTTTTTTTCCAATGTAAATTTCTTTCTCTACTGTTCCATTCATAAATATAACAGGGGAATTTTGTGTAGCTTTGCTGTTGACCAAGAAGCATTTTAAGTCACAGCAAACTAACTATTTGTGTTTGGTGTATTTTATTTTCTCCAAAACATTTTTCAAGTTTTCGTAAGTTTCTTTAAGATAAACTGAATGAGCTACAGGTATTGATGCAAATTTATTGCTGATATGCAAAGGGACAGCCTTTAAGCTTCTTTTTGAAGAATCTATAAAGAGTCGCCATTCTTGTGTATTGTATTCGATATTGAATTTTTGTATTAAACCGCCAATATCACAGCAAAATAATAAATTATCCTCTTTCTTAAAATACTCCACAAATTCTTGCTCTCTACTTCGATACCAGCAAAATATAGTTGCAGCATCTAATAAATTGTTTTCTTTTAGTCGAGAACCGAGAAGTTCTGGAACGTCCTTAGGTAATCCAAGATCCTGTACCAAATCATTCAGTTCTTGCTGTTCTAAAGGTCAAGGGTCATTTGTAGGGTGAATAATTTCACCACTGCTTTGCAAATGATCACTTTGTTCTGAGTTTTGTGATAAAGACGTTTCGAACCTGTTAGTGTTAGTAGGAACTGGTATGGGTAATTCGGGTCCATTTGGAACTGGCTCTGTTACAGACGAAACATCAGGATACACAATTTTGGTGCGGTTTTTAGAATTATATCCTGTTACATTGGTCAAACAAAAATAACAATCATCTGTATGATTTTTTTGTTCCCGCCACAACATAGGAATTTTGATTTACCGTAAGTCCAGGCTTAACACTTCAACACATAGCCGGCACACTGTATGCGGAACCCACCATTTCTCTTGGTAACATATCATTCCGAAGTAAGCATAATAAGCATTTTTTACAAATACTGTTATTTTTAATCTTTGCTTAACTATTGTATACTGTCCGCAAATATAGCAAAATTAATTTGGATTGTTTTTGCAACTCCGAGGAACCATAGTTACAGATTTAATAAAACAATCTTTTATTACACTTTTTTTTTGCAATTTAAACCACTATGATTAGTCATAGACTACATAAAACTTTTGTTTTATACTTTTTCTCACAGGGGAAAGGCAGAATAGTAACAATAGACTATAGGATGGTCGGTCATAGAGTATAGAATAGAAATATAGATCATGGAATCAATATTTTGTAAAAAAAAAAAAACTGACTGATCTAACAAACTATTATATATTTATCTATATGCAAAAAGAATGTGATGTGATACGTTAAAACAAAGTTTATATTTGCAATATACAGACCAACATCTACATGTTTGGGGCAAGAAGAGGGTATGGAAGTGAGGTCAAACAATGTGGAAAAAAAAAAGGTAACTGCAAAAGGATGGACAGCAATGTATGGGGATAGATAGCTGATAGTGAATTTACTTTTATTCCAAAACATATCAGAATCCAGGTCAGCTTACCAATTTTCATGACCTCAGGTAGAATATGTGAAATCACATTTTTTGCAACACTGATGTCATATTGGATGTTGTTTACAACTTTCGCAACATTCTTCAACAAAGTCTCTGCGTACTGAGTATACATTCCTTGTTTCACCAGACAATCCTGAAATGCAAAATTATACACCATCATAAACAAGAAAATACACCATTTATTTTAGTTTGAAGATCTTTCAACAGCGAGATCATTACAGATGGACAAACAAACAAATAAAATCTCAGAATTTGCCTGAAATTACTGTATTCACTCGAACACAATGTGACTAAAATATGTAATTTGAAACTTTTTGATTTTGGTCCTAAGAAGAAGACTGTCACGTATAAATAATTCCAATACATAGCACTCAAAATTTCTTTAAATGAAAATATTTAATAAATATATAGGGTATTCACAAGAGCTTTGTTGGTCCCACTTATGTCAGTAGAGTGATTTACAAGGCTTTTTTTGAAACAGCAAGGCATTTGGGGGGGAAAAATTGAGTTTTGCAGAGATGCAGCACAATTGAAGTCATTCTGAAAGCAAAGAATGTCATAATAGATGATAGCAACTATGGAGAAAATAATCCTAGCATTATTTTTGAGTAGATACTATATTTAAATTTTTGGGAAACTGTGGAAAAATTAAATTAGAATGGCTCATCTAGAATTCCCTTGTGTTAGCATTGTATCCACACATCTGTAATATCATTTCCTTTACACTTCCTGACCACAATTTCAAATTTCCATGACTACTTTTTAAAATTAATTTACTTATTTTCCAAACACAACAGATTAAACCAAACTCTGTGTAAATGGTATCAAATTTCCCAAAAACAGAACACACTTAACAGACATCCATATGAATATAATTATCACACTCAATAACTCAATATGAAAATGAAATTATAAAACAAAAATGAATATTACAACAGAACCTTATTAACACCATTTTATGGTTTGTATAAATACACGCTAGAACACCTGGAAAAAAAAAAAAAAAAGCTTTAGCAGTTTGAGTGATTCCATGAATGTCCAGGATTTCAAGTACATTCCTCAACTTTCCCTGAATTTTCCCTTGATTTTTGTAAGACTTCAGAGAATGTGTACACCCTGACCAGTTGCACACCTTCATCCAATTGTTGAACGTCTTGCTGGCAGAGCGCGGGCCCCACACCAGAGAGTGGAGCAGCGTTGCTGGGGCAGTTATCTCCTGACCGAGGGCCAAGTTGTCGAGGTAGGGAGTGGACGGAGGAACCAACAGCAGCAACCTGCACAGGACAGCACAGGCTGCAGCATTCACACAACATTTAAACACTCTCACAAAAAAAAAAAAAAAAAACATTATCTCACACCATATTATAAAACCTAAATACAGCAAAAGTTCTTTAATCCAACACTTTCAGTACAAAAAACATTGAATATTAGCGATTCTGCAGATCATATATTGTGATATTGTCAATAAAGGTTTAATGGTTACCAGAGGAAAAATTAATATACAGTAAAATGGTATAAAAACCAAGTTGTAATATAGTGTTCTGTAAAGAGAAAAATATATGTATACAGTATAAGCATTAACTGTTTTAAAAAATGCTCATACAACATTGTGTCCAAGATTAGGATCACTTCTTGAATAAATCATTATGGAAATGTAGCAATGAAATGTGAAATTTAACCCAATTAAAAATGGATGAAACCACTCAAATGAAATGAAAACTGACAATAACGATAAACTCTGACCGAACTAAAAACTCTAGCAGAGCAGTATTGCAACCTAGTAGACGATGGAATTCACACGGAAAACAAAAATTTAACACAAGGGACTCCACTGGAGCAAGGTTAAAGAATGTGTCAAACTACAAAAAGACAGAATAAAATCCTTTCACCCAAAATTGCAAGTCTCAAAGGAATTTACCTCCACTTATATAAATAAAAATGTATAACTTTCTAGTTTCCAAAAGTGACCAAAATGTGACTACTATTTACAAAAGCGTCTCACTGAAACTAAAATGTGAATATATGTAATTGACCACGAGATTTTCTTTAATGATATAATTATACTATAACAAATAACAACAAATGTGTATAGGAAGACATGATGAATCAAAAAAAAATGGTAACAATAATCTAATATTAACCTTATTTTTTTACATAAGTTCATGCTCTAAGTTTTCTTTGCTAAGATGATAATTATAATGCTGTTACCATATTGTTGTTTATGCAGCATCATAATCAACAGTTAAGGTAAAAGAAGCCAGAAATTGCCACAAAATAGTTTTTAGAGATTTCTGGAAGTAATATAATTAGGCCTATGGCTTATTTTTTAGACACCACTGTTTTCACTGTTTTGGTACAAGGTAAGTAGAGTTTTCAAGCTCATGTTTGTATTTTTACAGAAAGCCTAGTTTTAATTTTCTTTAAGGTGAACTCAAGAGCCATCTTCAAAAATGTATGGTCGATGTACAATTTACATAATATTTACGTAACTGAGGTCACAATAAACTTACCATTTAAATTTCAATTATTTTTCTATTTTACTATTACAGCCACTACCTTAATTTTCAAATTCTTGAATTTTTATTGGCACTTTTTTTTTTTTCAGCGCCCTGTTTTGGGAAAGTAAAGTCACTTAAGCGTGCTGTAAATTTAAAATAGTTAGTTGTTTTGATGGCTGCAATAGGTTGCACGCGGCAGCCCAAACTCCTGGGAGGGTGCTGAGGTTGTCGATTGTCTCTCTAGTTAAGGAACAGCCGACAAAATGTACCAGTATTTTTTTTCTATACTCTTACAAAACACCGAATTAGTATGTAGAACACGTGATATATTTAATGTTAACTTTTAGATCATATTACCCTCAAGGAAGATCCCCAATTAGAGGAAGAACATTAATTACCTCCAACAGATGGTAAAGCAGTACTGGACGGTGCACAAAGCAGTGAAGCTCAGTTTCTCCGATCGTTTGAAGCTAGGTCCACACTGGTTCGTGACGTTTAAAATGTCTATAAGTGCATCAAGGAGTAAAGGATACTTCAGTTTGTCTGCTGTGCCAAGGATGAAGTTGCACGCCTGAGAAAAATGACAGAAAAAATAACGCAATATTATGCAGAAATAACCTCAAAATGTTATCAGATAACCATACAAGCCAATAAGAACATGCCACTGCCAAAGAAATGTCAAGCTGCAGCAAAAGTCACAAAATCTCAGCAACTGTTTCAAATCAGATTTCCCTCAAATGGCAATGCACAAACTTAGTGCGGTAGTTATGAAAGAAAACATAAAAACAAACTTAGATACATTAATAATGAGAGTCAGTAGATGGAAATGATAGCAATTATGCAATTATGTAGGATCATTTAATAAATACTATATTCAAACCACTCTTTTTTTGTTTATACTATAATACCCACTTTTTTATTTATTTAATTTTTTCTTCATCATAAATTTTGAAGCAATTAAATACAATAATGACTCACCAGTCCATCCAATTTCGGGAATTCTTGGTTGTTCACTTCAGTTGTAGTGAGACTGTAAAACTTGGGCCTCATGGAGAACTCATCCTGTGGTCCAAATTTGCGGTAATTGTCCTCAATGTCCTTCCACACGCAGTACAGGCATGAGGCCACATTGTCAGCATCTTTGTTGTCAGTGCTGTCCTCAGTCATTGCTGGAGCACTGAACAGGTTCCACTGGACCTTCACGACAAAAACCATCCAGCAATGCAACAAACTTTAAGACTAAGGCCATAGTTACAACACACTTATTCAGGTGCTGTGAAAATAATGATTGATTATTCACTACTAGTACAAATTAAAAATTCATTTTCGCACATTTAGAAAGGCTAGATAATAACTATGAACAAATAAATAAATTTCCGGTAAATGATAAATGACATGATTAATTATTAGCAAGACTGTTTATAGCTTTTTTATTCATTATCAACAATTCAGAAAATTATAGTTCACCAACTAAATACAAAAACATTATGTGAGGTCATGGCATACTGTAAAATTGCGAAGAATTTCTGTAGAGTGTGATGGTTCTGGGACAATGTAAACAAATGCGCACCATCTTTGTTCTGGCAGTATAGGACCACGTGGCGAGGTTGGCGTGGCACCACATGCTGAGGCCACAAGGCAAGGGTAGTCGTCGTCTGCTGATGATGTCGCAGGCGGCCATCACGGTTCATTTTTTCCAAAGCTAGGAATCGCTGGTGTGGTGCAATTTTTTAAAAATAAAAATATTTTATCATGGCAACCGCACCGCAAACCCCCAAAGACACTGATCGGCAGTCAGCAACGTTAGTCACCAGACCAGAGCATCTATTGAGGGAGGAAGTATTAAATAAGGAATATATGCTTTCAGTTGGGTGATTGTAAATTTAAACATCAGAGGCACATCAAGTTTAATCTTATAGTAATGGTTGCTGGCGGCATATTTAAAAATTATACAGTCGTCAGATGTAAGCAACCATATTTATTACTGGTGGCAAGTTTATTACTGGCAGCGTAACTGATTGCCAGACCCACTAACTGGCCAGATAGTCACTGACTGCTATTCAATATATTCATGGTCAATCCAGTAAAGTAAATAGCATTCGCCACTGTGAGACAAGCTTGTTCGCAGACTGCTCAGCTCCAGAGAGCTCACCAAGCAGCCGCAGAACTGCCAACCTTTCAGTAGCCCACAGGCGCCGGGCACATCCCGGCCCACAGCCCACGAGAGCAATTTCTTACTCCTCGCGGAGCCAAAGCCCAAGTTGCGAGCGTCACGTAGATAACGCACGGCAACGCCGCATATCGTGTCTCTCCTTCCACACACACACCGACGAAAGTTGCGCACGGGAAGATGATATGTCTGTGATAATCAGGGGCGCAACAACAAGGGGGGGGGCAAGGGTATTTTGCCCCCCCCCCCCCCTCCTTTGAAACCTTGAAGTGGGGGCAAACGGGGGCAAAGAAAGTGCTGTGTAATCAAATTTTAGATAACAAAACTGCTTAAATAGCACCATTTTCCACCTTGAAATACAAATTTTCCCGGGGGAGGACCCCCGGGCCCCCCGCTTCAATTGGAGGGGGATAGATGATTCTTTATAAAAAGGTATATTGCCTCTTCCTTTGGAAATTTAGTTGTTGCGCCCCTGGTGATAATGAATGTTCATGACTACTAGCGCTCTCCAGGAGGACAGAATTAAAACCGTGATCTGGAACCGACCCCTTAAATTTCGTTTCAGCGTAACCATGTGGTATTAACATGCTTTATGGGTGCTTATCGCAATTCAACATAATATCTTTTCACTACAAGCTTTGAATATATATACTGTATAGAAGTCGCCAGCCCAGGTTAAAATTTCCAATACGGTTTTAAGGTAGTTGGTTAATTCACGCCGCAATCACCACCATCTCTAGGGCATCGACTTGTGGTGGTCTCTAGCGGGACAAGTGTCGAACTCTTCAAACACCCCTTCCTTCCCTCCCGTTGAACGACCTTCGAGCTGCAGTGAATAAATGGTGGTGGGGGGGGGGGGGGGGGAATGACAGCGGGCGACAGTGCTGCGCTCTAAACGTGCAAATAACAACCTAAGACGATACAGGGAGTTATGGCAGCGCACTGCAGCGGTGAAAGTTCCCAAGCTGCTCATATTGCGCTCCTGAAAAAACGCAGAGCAAATCCTATCCACTCGCGACTTCTATACAGTATATGTATATTCAAAGCTACAAGTAAGAGATAGAGCAACGACAGCAAGATGGCCAGGGGGATCGGACACGCACCTGCTCGAGCAGCGCGGTGGGCGGATCGTACAGGTGCCTCACGAGGTAGTCGAGCAGCAGCAGCAGCCGCGACAGGTGCAGCAGCTGAGAGTCCTTCATGGCAGCCTTCACCGCGCCGGAGCACTGAACCACCCCGTCCGCCGTCAGCAGGATCACCGACTTCTTCTGCATCAGGTTCAGCGAGTGGAACAGGAACAGCAGCAGCTGCGCGTGCTCCACGTTCAGGTCTGCCGACACGCGATACCACACAGTCCCACGGTCAGGTGGAGCAATGGTAAAACATTGAATTCCCCTTTCCAAAACACTCAGGTTTTACGTTGGTCTCCATCTCTCCCGATGATCAAATTGTCAATATCTACATAAAACAAAAAAAAATGTATAAATAAAAAATAAACATGGTTGACAGGCTGCTAAAGCTTCTTTAAGACTACCCACTTAAATACCTGCTCGTGTTTTGTCATGGTGGCCACTCACAGTCACCAAAAATATTCCCTGATTTCCCTGATTAAAAATTCAAAATTTCCCTAATATTTACAAATACAAAAAAAAATAATTTTGATGAAATAATATAATATTTGACGTGCGACGTGCCGCGCACGTCTATAATCACGAAGCCGTCAGCCCCTTCCTTCCTAAACACGTGTGCGCGCCGCCGCCACTGACGGCCGCGACAGCAGTCACCGTCCGGCCACCACCGCGTCGCCGTTGCCAGGGCAACCACGCTGCGTCCTTGGTTGCCATGCCAACCAGCTGGGTGCGCGCGCACACTAATACCGGCCGCCACCCCTCGCCTACCCCTCTCTCGCCAGGCCAGCCGAGTGCGCGCGCAGCTTCCCCCTCCTCACCCAGCACCGCCTACTGGCCGCCACCCCTCGCCTACCCCTCTCTCGCCAGGCCGAGCGGGTGCGCGCGCAGCCTCCCCCTCCTCACCCACCTCCGTCTGCCCAGCCGCCTCCACCCGCCTTCCCCTCACCCACCAAGCCGAGGTCCGTCCAAGTCACGTAGGCCGGCTGGAATTCCTGGAAGCGCCCGTGATTCTTGGAACCCTCGGCCCTTCCTACGTCACGCCCTGGCCCTCAGGAGGGGTATATAAGGCCGGCCTTTGGGCCAGGAAGTCAGTCGGTGCCCTCGAGGCACCACTGGCAGCCGAGCCTCGCTCACCGCGCCTTCAACCGCTCACCGCGCCTTCGCTGGCAGCCGAGCCTGCCAGCCAAGGGCAGAAGACAGACAACCGAGTCCGCGAGTTAGTGTGTATCGGGAGGCTGTCGGTACCAACCGCGAGTACTCGTAATAAATCTCGTACCGCATATCTGAGAGTGTCCTTTCGGGGTGAGGGAGCTCCACGGGGACCTATCCCGCCGCCAGCCAGCCAACCGCCCGCCTGCCAGCCAGCCAGCCAGCCGCCTGCCTGCCAGCCAGCCAGCCAGCCAGCCAGCCAGCCAGCCAGCCAGCCAGCCAGCCAGCCAGCAAGCAGGTCAGCCCTACTACTGGGAGACCGCAGAGCCAAACCAGCCGCAGCCCGTAAGTAGGCATTCGACGAGGGACACTGGGAGCCACTTTCAGGGCATCCCAAGGTGGGGGAGAATCCTACCTAACCCTCTTAGGAACCTCCAGCCAGAAGTTACTCGCGCCAGTCAGGCCGATCCCTTCGCACCCAGGCAGCAAACTAAGGATTGACGCTTAAGGCCATTCTGGAGGAGCCAGAGAAGAGCCAGCCACGCGACAATTAGTGGCGCCCAACGTGGGGCAAACTATAGGACTTGTCAGTAGACGGCCACCCACAGCTGCCCCCTGAGATAACTTACTCATCAGCCAGTTCTGAGACTGCCCAAAACTCAGTGGCGCCCAGAAAACCTATCTTGAAAACACCATGGCTACTGCCAGCCCCCAGGGAGATAGCCAATATTCCCCCCAGGCCCTAGAGGCCTCCCAAAAGTGCCCCGCTCCCAGCTGCACAGGAGAGGGGTTGTATTACCTAGAATGCAAAACCTGTACAAAGAAATTTCATGGCAGATGCCTAGGCTGGACAGACGAAGCCAGAGACTGGGAGGGGATGGAGTTTAAGTGCGCAGACTGTAGAATACAAGCCCGGAAATGCTCCCACCCCAGCTGCAGAGGCGACGGTCAGGAACGCGTGACCTGCCGAAACTGTGCTAGGCCCTACCACATGACCTGTCTAGGATGGAGGGAAGAAGTGCTGAATATTGAAGGGTTGGAATACACGTGCACCACTTGCAGGACCCAACCACTGGCTAACTCCAGAATTCCGCCCCACCCTGCCATCACAAATGGGAGCGGCATAATGCTTCCAGAGTTTGCAGGAAGATCTCATGAGGACCCAACCGAGTTCCTTGATCAGTGCGAGGGCCAACTAATAGAAGCGGGAATCCCTCATGGGCATTGGCTCCAACATGGGCGACGCCAACTCAGAGGGAATGCGGCCACCTGGTGGAACACTTACGGGGACTTTGTGTCCACTTGGGCAGAGCTACGATCCCGACTAGTAGCTCGATATGCAGGAACAGAGCTAGTAGCAGACCTGAGTCGCCAATTCTATAGCCAGGAACAATCCCCGCACGAAGAAACAGAAATCTTCATACGAAAGAAGATACAAATATATCGGAGATTGCACCCCAACGAACCAGAAGGGACAGGGATCCCCTTCATCATCGAACTTTTACTGCCGAACCTCCGCTCGTTTCTGCGGGCCCCCCGAGCAGAAACAATTGAGGAGCTCGTCGATCGAGCCCGAGCACTTGAGAGGGACCGAATATGCAGACAGCCTCCCGAGAAACCGCCTCCCCGACCACTGCCTGCAAACACAGGACCAGTCCAGAGGGGAGTAATGCAAACCAAGCCACCCGAGCATGTCAGCCAGAATAGGCCACCCAGATGTTGGTACTGCCCCGGATACCACCTAAACAGAGACTGCCCCACACGCAGGGACAACCAAGGGCCAATAGCCGGCGATGGATCCAGGGGACAGCTGCAGAGGCAGGGAAACGAGAAGGCGGGAAGGAACGAGAGGCCGACCGACCCGAGCAAGGCATAAAGGTCTCAACTCTCCACTGCACTGAGCTGGGAGATACCAGGACAGTCACCCCGAGACTTATCGTGGGCATCGGAGAAAAGGAGGTAATGGCCCTCCTCGACTCAGCAGCCTCTGCCAACTTTATTCAGACAGACCAAATCCCTCTAACCTTAAGGGACAGACTTCAACCCTCGTCAGTCAGAGTCTCCCTAGCGGACCCCACGCAGAAAATACATGTTGAGGGAAGCATCGAACTACCCCTCCAAACAAGGATAGGGACACAGCCCGTCAAATTCCTTGTAACTGGACAGATTGAGGAAGAGATGATCCTGGGCCAGCCCTGGCTACACACACAGGAATGCATTTTGGACTTTGGGACCGGGCGTGTGCATTTCGGCACAAAGACTCGGATAACAGAACAGTGGTCAGAAGACCAGCCATCAGGGAGTTCAACAGAAATAGACAAGGAAGGGGTTAAGCACCAATTGAAACCCTCCCAGGTCATACAGCTCCTGGATACCTTAAACCAGCACAGGGGGCTATTTGAGGACAACGGGCCCCTGCGGCAAACCAGAACCACAGCGCATGAAATTCACCTCAGCTCGGAACAGCCTGTGTATGAAAGGCCAGGAAAGCCCTCCCCAGGGAAACGGAAAATCATTCTCGAACAATTGAAGGAAATGAAGCAGCAGCGGATAGTGGAGCCTGCCAACTCCCCTTACAACGCACGTATAGTTCTTGCCCCGAAGGGCAGTAGCGGAATGCGCTTCTGCGTCGACTATCGACCCCTAAATAAACTAACCTATAGCGCGGCCCCACCCATGGCCGATATTGGCCACACCCTGCGGGAGTTGGGAGACGCTCACATTTTCTCAAGACTAGATCTAAGGGCCGGCTACTGGCAGATTCCAGTGGCCCCGGAGCACAGGAAATATACAGCCTTTACCAGTCCAAATGGTGAAAGCTTGCAGTTCAGGGTGATGCCCTTTGGGCTAAAAAATGCACCATGTACCTTCCAACGCCTCATGTCAACAGAGGTGTTGACAGGAGACATGGCAACCTTCTGTGTCGCCTACATGGATGACATCATTATTTTCTCCAAGACTTGGGAAGAACACCACACACACCTGAAGAGAGCCCTAGAACGATTAGAGATGCACAACCTCACCTGCCGCATGGAAAAATGTGAGTTTGGGATGAGTCAGATTAAATACCTGGGGCACCTAATTACGCCAAAAGGGAACAAGCCCCTGCCGGAGAAGATCCGGGCTATCCAGGAGGCTGAGGTACCTAAAACCCCCAAGCAGCTAAAAAGCTTCCTAGGGACATGCGGCTGGCTAAGGGACTATGTACCGAGGATGGCAACAGTGACAGCGCCACTACTACCCCTCTTGCGAAAAGGTCAGAGGTGGGCATGGACAGCAGAGAAGGAGCAAGCATTCCAGGCAACAAAGGAACTGTTCGCCCAGTTGCCCACCCTGCACCGGCCCACGCCAGACAAGCGAATGATTCTGCAGACAGATGCCAGCCTCAAAGGATTAGGGGCAGTGCTGTACCAACGAGGAGAAGACGGACAGAAGCTGATCATCAGCTACGCCTCAGCCACCTTGCATGAAACAGAAACGAGGTACCACAGTAACGAATTGGAATGTCTAGCCATAGTCTGGGCGATTAAGCGTTACCGGTATTACCTAGAGGATGCCCCCTTTACAGTCCGGACAGACAACCAGGCCCTCACATGGCTCCATAGGGTCAAGGACACCAAGGCAAAACTAGCCAGATGGGCTATTTTGCTAAGTGAGTTCGATTTCGACGTGGAACACTGTCCCGGGAAGGAGAACGAGCTCCCAGATGCACTGTCAAGGTTTCCAAACCACTCCCCAAGGGAGGACACCGGTGAAAACGATACAGGAAAAATATTTCCACCAGCCCTCACACCCCGACCTAGAGCTGACGCAATAGTGCTCCTCCAAGCCATCACGACCAAAACAGAAAAAGAACGGTTTCTGAGGGCTCAACAAGGAGATCCCCAAGTTAGGAACCTCCTCAGTCAGTACCCAGACCACTACCAAGAGAAGGACGGGGTAATTTGGACCCGCACCTCACCCCGAAGACAGACATGGAAACTATGGGTGCCCCCATCCTACAGGGAATCACTACTCTACCACATGCACGACCACGATCAGGCAGGGCATCCAGGCACTCAGGGAACCCTGGAAGCAATAACAGAAAGATACTGGTGGCACGGAGTCACACGAGATGTTAAGGACCACGTCCAGAAGTGCCCAACCTGTGCCCAAGCAAAGGCACACTCAACCCCAAAGCCAAAAATGTACCCAAGACGACCAAAGGTAGCATGGGATACTGTAGCGCTGGACTTAATGGGGCCATATCCACGCACCAAACGGGGAAGGCAGTACTTACTGGTAGTCACCGATCTCTTCTCAAGATGGGTCGAGGGATTCCCCATAGCAAAGTCAGAGGCGAAGCACATAATAACCCTGATGGAGAACGAAGTCTTTGCTAGGTGGGGATATCCCAGAAAAATACTCACTGACAATGGTGCCCAGTTTACAGGGAAAGCATGGGAGAAGGCATGTCGAAAGTGGGATGTGGAAAAATGGACCACCCCCACGTACCACCCGCAGGCAAATCCGACCGAACGTCGGAACCAGGAGATCAAGAAAGGAATCAGGGTTCGGATCAAAGATGACCACTCCTCCTGGGACACCCACATCCCCACCATTCTGTTCACTCTAAGGAGGCGGAGGAACGAGGCCACAGGGATGTCCCCAAGTGAACTATTGTTCGGAGAAGGTCTGAAACGGCCAGGGGAATGGAGGTGGACCGAGACACCACCAGAGGACCAACCCCGATGGGGGAACCCGCAAGCAAGGCAAGAGCAGGCGCAGAAAAATCAGGAGGAATACATCCAAAAGAAATACGCACAACCAGAAAGAAAGTCACCACCCTTGAAGGAGGGGGACCAGGTCTGGGTACGAAACCACCCCCTCAGCAGCAAGGGCAAGCGGTTCTGTGCATCATTTGCGCCTAGATGGGAAGGCCCCACAACTCTCCACCGCATCCAGAACAATACTGGGTGGATCATAGACGAGGTGGGTAAAATGAGGAAAGTGCCTTTAAGTCAAATCAAGAAAGTTATGGATCCCGATGGCAGCCAAGGTCCCATCACACCTGCAGAAGAGGAAGACGAGGGAGATTTCAGGGGCTTCGAACCAACGCATCAGGCAAAACCTAACGTAACAACCCACTCAGAGGAGTTGCCCCATCCCCAGAAGCTCCGGGTCGACTTAGTGGAAGACCCAGCCACAGAAATCAACCTCAGGGTCTCCGATACTAGTGAAGCCACGGCCACCCGAATGCCGTTCGTCCCGGTGACCTCGACCTGCCCATCACCAGGAACCCAGAAAGGGCAGGCATGGTCGCCGGAACCCGAGGAGATCCCTTCCCAGGCTGACCAGTCAGCTAAGGACCTCCTAAACCCGTCCGGCCCAGCAGCCAAGGAGAAGGCTGTGGAGCAGACGACTCCACCAGCCAGGACTGCGGACCAACAGGACAACAACACACCTCTCCCGGGTATGCCAGTCCAAACCCTGGACCAGTTACCCCGACTAGAAACCCCGAACCAGCAGTCTACCCAGAAGACTGACCCAGTGCCAGCGGAAGCATGGCGCCACCCAGCCGCCAGCCAGCTGCCACCCCAGCAACGAGAGCAGCCATGGCGAGTATGCAGAGCAGCCATCGAGGACCGACCCGGGAGGTACCGGATCGGCCGCCCCCCGCACCAACAGTAAGTGTAGTGAGTGCGCGAATGGCCATTTTTAAACAAGGTATGGGGTCGCAAACCTCATCACCTCAAGGGCTTCGATAAGCCACCTGACCACTCCTGCGTGCGGGTGCAGGATCAACGAAAAAAAGAAATAAGCCGCAAGAATGACAAAGACAATTACGATAGACATTTTTCAAACCATGCAATGTATAGCAGTAAGAGCGAAAGAAGAGCTCCACTCTAAGAAATATACCTGTACCTATGTGGAAATTGTAAATGTTTAAAGCCGACAGCCGTCCCCAGGGAAAGAGAGTGTACATAAAGCTTAACAAACATGTTTTAGAGCCCAATAATCATAATGTGTATATGTAAATAGATAGGAACCAACCCAAGATTAAAAAATTTGTAAACTTGGCAGGGCACACCATGTTTCCAAGGACACTAATGATGATGATGGTGTAGCCTGGGCTCTGGTTCCTTAGCGTGTAAGATAGAGCCTCATCCAGTTAGAGATATTGCAAAGAGTTCGAACTAGGCTGCACGTTTTAGATTTGAGCCCCCTAGTCACATCGGAAAGCAGAGCTAGTTTCTTCCCCCCTATCATCAGTCAGGTAGGAGGGACATGTATCATTTCACCATCATTCACGCCCAACCTGAGGGTCATCCCTGCCTTTACCCGTATCCCCATCTCCCAGAAGACGGAGCACCGTGGAAGGCATCATCCCCAAGATGGAAGGAAGGATGGAGGAACCACCCCGAAGATCAGGCCGCACACGTGGAAAGTGGCTGCCGCCTTTTCAAGGAGAGGGGGTTTGACGTGCGACGTGCCGCGCACGTCTATAATCACGAAGCCGTCAGCCCCTTCCTTCCTAAACACGTGTGCGCGCCGCCGCCACTGACGGCCGCGACAGCAGTCACCGTCCGGCCACCACCGCGTCGCCGTTGCCAGGGCAACCACGCTGCGTCCTTGGTTGCCATGCCAACCAGCTGGGTGCGCGCGCACACTCCTACCGGCCGCCACCCCTCGCCTACCCCTCTCTCGCCAGGCCAGCCGAGTGCGCGCGCAGCTTCCCCCTCCTCACCCAGCACCGCCTACTGGCCGCCACTCCTCGCCTACCCCTCTCTCGCCAGGCCGAGCGGGTGCGCGCGCAGCCTCCCCCTCCTCACCCACCTCCGTCTGCCCAGCCGCCTCCACCCGCCTTCCCCTCACCCACCAAGCCGAGGTCCGTCCAAGTCACGTAGGCCGGCTGGAATTCCTGGAAGCGCCCGTGATTCTTGGAACCCTCGGCCCTTCCTACGTCACGCCCTGGCCCTCAGGAGGGGTATATAAGGCCGGCCTTTGGGCCAGGAAGTCAGTCGGTGCCCTCGAGGCACCACTGGCAGCCGAGCCTCGCTCACCGCGCCTTCAACCGCTCACCGCGCCTTCGCTGGCAGCCGAGCCTGCCAGCCAAGGGCAGAAGACAGACAACCGAGTCCGCGAGTTAGTGTGTATCGGGAGGCTGTCGGTACCAACCGCGAGTACTCGTAATAAATCTCGTACCGCATATCTGAGAGTGTCCTTTCGGGGTGAGGGAGCTCCACGGGGACCTATCCCGCCGCCAGCCAGCCAACCGCCCGCCTGCCAGCCAGCCAGCCAGCCGCCTGCCTGCCAGCCAGCCAGCCAGCCTGCCAGCCAGCCAGCCAGCCAGCCAGCCAGCCAGCAAGCAGGTCAGCCCTACTACTGGGAGACCGCAGAGCCAAACCAGCCGCAGCCCGTAAGTAGGCATTCGACGAGGGACACTGGGAGCCACTTTCAGGGCATCCCAAGGTGGGGGAGAATCCTACCTAACCCTCTTAGGAACCTCCAGCCAGAAGTTACTCGCGCCAGTCAGGCCGATCCCTTCGCACCCAGGCAGCAAACTAAGGATTGACGCTTAAGGCCATTCTGGAGGAGCCAGAGAAGAGCCAGCCACGCGACATATTATACAAAGAGATTACTCACATTTTAGCACCCTGCTGTATTTTCTTCATTATATACATACGGAAGTTCGTTAAATAACATAATACATTTTAAATATGTCACTTTACATTATAGCGTCCCTTTCAATGACCTGCAGTCTGTGTTTTGTTTTATGTCTAGAGACCGGAAAAATTCGCAAATTCATTTCGCGATAGGCTAAAATACAAATAGTTATACCTCAGTGCTGCCTCTGCTATTGGCTCACTACTCACCTGGATGACTCTGGGCCAATGAGAAACACCCGACCAAATCTTTATCGAATCTCAGGCTGCTACGTTGGGACGTCTCAAAAGACAGCAGCCAATGAGTGGGTGGCATTTGACCGAGAGTACGCAGAACTATGGAGTTCATCCTACAGGTCATTGAACCCGCGATTTTTTCCTGTCCCTAATAATGTGGTATTTTAGTGATGAGCGCTCAAACATTTTTTCACACAACTTTTGATAACTGTTCTTACATTCATTTTTGATTTGAAGTGTAACATTTCTAGTTGCGAAATATTCTTAGTCTTTGGATTTATTATGGTCTTAGGTTTGATTTAAAAATGAAACAACTAATGGATAAATCTTCACTGCATTACAATCAGTACTCCCATCTGTAGCTAAAGCAAATGGTCCACTTACTAAAGATTCAACAGTTTCAATTTAGTGTCACCAGCCATATACTTACTCCTCTCCACTAAGGCAGATGTTTTTGTTCTCGCACAGCTGTATTTCCGTGCAATTCTTGAGTCCGGAAACATAGCTCTATACAAATTACCCGAATGATCGGCTACTGCTATCAGTAAATTGTGTTCTACCAAAAAACTTGTAAACAATAACTCTGCGTTTGTTACTTTCGTTTCTTCAGATATAGCGAAAAACGATATAGATTTATTGCTCGTCACGGCTTTAAAATGTTCTGCATGTTTCTTTGATTCTATATGCCGTCTACAGACATCCCTTCCACCATGCACAATCGAAAAGTCACACGTGCATGCATTACAAAACGCGTGGCGTTCCAAAACATTTGAAGATGACAAGCAAGGACATTCTTTTGAATAGTTTGGCGAAAGTTCTGAAGAATAACGTTCTTTTTTTTTTTGCCCCAGACACACATTGTTCTGTCACACGCTTCATTTCTACAATCGGCACTGAAGAACACAACACTATCGAACAACATAAACAGGTTTCATGTCTGTAGACACGACAAAAACACTTTGATGAAAAAAATGGCTTTCGAGAAAGTAATTAACACAACACAGGTTAGCCAAAGTACCGTACAAAAATTATCGTGATGTAAGTAGCTAACAAACGAAAAGTCCGAGAATATGTACTAGTTGTATCGTTCAACGGACGTAATACCGTACCATTTCTATTACAAAACACAATAATTAATCTACTTATTTCGACAGTACATGCGCACACTTACTAGTTCCGTTATCTGCGCAACCACGTGATGTATTCGAACTGCGTTCACGAAACACGCACACCAGAAACGGAATTTTTTTCCGTTACCGTGCAGCACAAAGCCTCGTTTCCGTAATAAACCAGCGATGTTCCGTAATTCGGTGTTAAATTCAAATTCGTAATAATTACGGAAAATCCGTAATGGTTGGCAGCTCTGCCGAAATATACACGACACAAAAAATTCCCGGTTATTAAAAAAATCCCTGATAATTCCCGATCAACGTGATTTCCCTGATAAATCCCGGTTTTCCCGGTTTTCCCGGTGAGTGGCCACCCTGTTTGTTAATTTTTGTACATCTCTTTTGTAGACTTCTCTTTTCTAAATGCTCTGAACTCTTCAGCCGATTACATACATAATCAACATTTTTTATTGGCCTAGTTACTTGAAATATTAAGTCATGCATGTTAAGAGCATGAGAATATGCACGGTAACGTGGAAAATAGATGTATAGATATCAGAGAAAAAAAAATGAAGTTTAATGATTCATAAGTGTTTAGCTTATATGATCGTAAAACTAATCAATCTTTAGAAGAAACGTGTTCCAAAATTCAAGCTTTCTGATCAGGTGGAGCATTGAAATGGAATATTATGACCTATGTAAAGCATTTGTAAATCACTCGCCAAGTTGACAGACTAACAGATGAATGATGAAAGAATGATGGACATGACATAACCTATATACCTGTTTCTTGCATTTTTATTTTCAATAATGTAATAAATGTAATAGTTTATGTATTAATTTTAGTAAATACCAGAGAACACAAATGACAAAACTGGACTAATTTTAAAATTTACTCTACATTTATATCTACTGTACATTTTAGAAATTACTTACCTTCATTTTCAACTTCAAAAGAGTTTGGTGGATTTCGCACATTATCAACAAGCGTATTCAAAAGACGGTGCCAAATATTGATTATGGCAGATTCTTTTTCAATTGACGGTTTCAGCAACAAGACCTGTTGACAGAAAATTAATAAAACCACACATTAAAAAATTTGTTCCCATTATTTTTATTTAAACTATATTTGTAAATTAGGGATGGTACTTTATAGACAGACAGACAGTGATACAAAGGAAAACAATTTATTAACATTTTATGTTAGATATGGCAAAGGGAATGATAAACATCATTTTTACCTTAAGGTTTACTTTATTATTACTTACGTTATTTTTAAAGATATTTTAATGCTGAGGAGAACTTGTGCGAACCACCATGTCGAAAAAAAAATGTTATGTGCACTGTTCTAAGAGTGTTTTGAAGGTGTACGCCTACGCATACCATTATTTTTATTTTGAATGGGGATGGAAGCTAATCCCACAATAAAATGAAACTTCAGATCTTTACCCTCATGAGCTATTATCTTTGAAAGATTTTTGCAATGGGAGTGCATGACTTAATGTAAGTTTTTTGGACATACGCCATTGCTGAGCACTTTTTCTGTTGAAGAATACTAAAAAAATAAAATAAAGATAAATAAATAAATAAAAAATACCCAAAAGACAAAAAAACACAAATTAAGAAAAAAAATTGCTGTTGTCAACAGAGTATAAACACCACAAAATATTCCATAACAGGAATATGGTCAACAAACAAAGAAAAACAAAGATAAAAAAAATTTATTAAGAGAACGAAAAAGTTAACGTGTCTTTTGGGTATTTTTGTTTATTTATTTTTATTTTATTTTTTTAGTTTTCTTCAACAGAAAAAGTTCTTAGCAATGGCGTATGTCCACACGAGCTGGTCGCTGGTTACCTGTGCCAGCACGGCCAAGGTGCGGGGGTACACCTGCAGGGGCCAGGTGGTGTCGTGCGACCAGGGGCTCACGAACAGGTAGCCCAGCATCGTGCTCTGGAGCCCCTCCGCCAGGACGTTCCGGGCCAGCAGGTTGTGGGTGTAGCGCGTCAGCGACCGGGAGAACGACGCGTACAGGCCCCGCAGCTTGGCTCCGAAATAGACTGATATTGTGCCTGCGGTGACAAACCCCATCACTGCACACGTCGAACACTCGAGGAAATGCCCAAGAAGGAATTTAAGGCTGTATTATATTATTACAACCATAAGAATTTAACTGATGTCAACTTCTTTAAAGTTATTTGCCATCACGCAGGACAAAATCACTCACAAAAAAACATGCTAAACACCAGGGATGACAGAAAAACCAAAAATGATACAATAAATAGGCACTAAGTTTGACATCCATGAAAATAACACATCCACAGTTGTGAAAGTTACTTGCACCGGCAGAAATAAAACAGGTTTTAAACAGCACTCTTGCCAACAAGCAAATGACCACGGACACCCAGACATACGGTGCAAAGCACGCAAGAGCTCTGCCAGGGGTAAAGATGGTCCCCACACCCCTACAAGATTCATGGCGGCGGCATCCCCTTTGTTCTGCTAGCACATCCTTCTTACATGTGGGTAGGGGAGGTCCAGCACTGCTAACCCATTCAAATTACTTTCCATTCGAATGCTGATAACCTCTACTGTGGTTAACTGACAATATGTAATGAGTATCTTCTATGGAGGTTTATCTTCTTTTAAGTTGAATAATTAGTGTTGATTTCTTAGTTTCATTCATCTTCTGCTCTTATGAGAAGAGTATTAATAGAGAAATTAAAACTTGATGATGGTTGTAAGTACTTGACTGTTAAAAATAATAAAATTACTTCTTACAAGTTAACATACACTACATACTTACCGATTGTTTAAAACATATCTAAAATTCAACGGGAGAAGAGCTAGTTAATTTTTTCTATAGGATTCCTTCAGATAGAAACATAGGTAACATAACTGTAACAATCCAGGCCTCCGACTAGCTCCATTGCACATACATAAACACTTCAAGACTTTTGATGGGCACTGAGAATAATTAAAGTTCCATAGAATATTACTTTTCGAGGTTAAGTCAACTTATCTTAAAGATGGTCTTGCTTAAATAAAAGAATTCACAAATAAAGTTTGTTGATTAATTTTTTTTTCCTTTACTAAACACACTGAACATGGCCGCCATTCTACGACACAATAATATTTACAATAAGAAAAACACACAAAATCTTGCGGTACAAAAAAAAATTTGTTAAACAAATCAGTTCATCACTTAGGAACTATTTAATTATGGTTCATTAACGAAATCCCAGTCGCTTGTGACGTACCGTACAAATGGCCAAGAGTCCATTGTCTGCATGGCTTGGCTCCCAATTTACAAAAAAAAAGTCTCCGCTCTAGACCTATGCTGCTGCCTGCGAGTTATAATTAACTGTCCGAAATTAGGTTAAAAACAGGGTAGTCCAGATCAGAGGCATGACATTCTTCAAGCCACTACATTAATATTAAATTAGGAAGCCACCACACAACACCTAATCTCGCAGTTACCCTAGTAACAACTAACCTAGCCACCTACAACTACACCTTCTTGCAACAGGAAGAAGCTGGACTCATGTCATGAAGCCATCAACAACCAATCACAGAACATCTTACTCTTTCGACCAGTTACAAAACCCTTTCTGGCCGTGAAAATGAAACATGACCTCTCAAATGAAGAAACAGCCATTATTTACATACTGATATACGTAACAACTAACCAGCATATTATTTGTTATTTCTGATTAAAACATAACAAATCTCTATCTCTAATAAACTTATTCAGAAAGTGGGGAGTATCCTGGGTTGTCTAACCTTAAAAAGCATGATACACTGACACACCTGTTTCTGTCCGTGCAGTCTCGCGGTCCAGGTCACGGATGATGGCTGCCAAGATTACTATCTGTTGCTCTGCTAAGCCTGTTTGTACGTATCGCATCACATAAGGTGATTCACTGTTCAAAAAGTACTTATCCATGAACTGAAATATCTCTGATGCCAATAGAATGTACTGAAACAAAATCCATGATTTCATTACTGCATAATTAAAATGCCATTTGATAGAAATGTAATCACAAGAGCATTTTCAAAATTCAAACCTCAGTATCAAAACCACAAATGAACTTCACCACCAGCATGTTACAATGTACATTAGAATCAATACTTTTCTACTAACCCATGACAATACAATATACAAGTTAAGATGTTGCTACTCTTAATTGGTTGTCACAATATAAAACATATAAGTTACCAAATTCCACTTTAAAATGCACTAAAAATAAGAATCACATCATTGAAACCCTCAAAAGAAAACAAGATGTAACAAAGAGAAATTGCTGATTTAATCAGATATGTTGTTAAGCATTCTGATTAAAGTAAACTAAATAAAAATACTTTAAAGGTGATTTAGTTTCTTGATATGCCAGTAATTGTTTTTTTTAGACAGTTACATTTGAAGTTTTATTCTAAAATCAATTAAAATCATTCAATAAAATTGAGTAAAAGTTTAAATAAGCTAAAACCTCACTTTACCTGGAAACAGTTAAGTAAAGTGCATGAATAACTAGGGTTCAACATTGTAAATACAAGCTAATATAATCACTTATTTCAGTTAACAACATTTTAAAAAAAAATTCCCATTTTTTGTGAAATGCATTGGTTTTCATGGTATTTTGTGGGTCAAAAAATTTTTTTTTCAAGATCAACATGTAAAGTAGCATGTTTTGAAAATCAAAGCTAATTGGAACTTAAATGAAAGGTTGGTTGGTAAGGTTAATTAGGTTACCAACATAAAAAAAAAAACTTTCAAATTTTAAATATTTTAAATATAATTAATGATTGCAGCTGACTTAGCCTAATCAATCTTTCACTTTAGTATTATTTTTAAAATTTCCCAAAGCCACTACACTACACATTTATGAACTTTTTCTTTACCTATGTATTTGTTACTTGATATGAATCTGAATTTGATATTAGTATTTGAGAATAATTTGGTATTCGTATTTGATTTGAACTAAAAATCTGATATTCGTACAGGCCTCTACTTATTAGTTTAAGTACTTACTGTCCAACTTGAACTCAAGTCAACACAAAGTGCAAATAACAACTTTACTCAATGACTTGAATGCAACTTCTATTGAATATGATGCTACCATAGTAAAAAAAAAATGACTCACCCCATCAGGTTCTCCTTTCTCTGGCACAATTGAGCCCGCTCTCCGAGTCTGCTGTTTTCCGTTTCCTTCAACATTCTCCCCATTGGCCTGAGAGCTCTGAGTCCCAGAAGGTGTCTCCGGAGGAGCGAGGGTTTCCTCGAACCAAAGACCCAGTATGGGCTCGCTGTCATCATCTGAGATTTCATTGGAACACAAGTAAATCTCATGAAACTCTAGGGCAAAAATGAATCATATCAGAATAACTTAGAATTTTAAAAATATAATTGAGCAAGTGGCAACTCAAGTACTATAGTAATATAGTAAACTAGTTCTTTTGAAATTTCATAGAAAGTGTTACAGTCAAACCTCATTAATACGAATCCGCTTAGTACGAAATTCCCGTTTATGCGAAGTACTTTCACAGTCCCAGAAAATAAGGTATGCTTTCCTATGTTATTCATTACTTTTAATACGAAATACAGTTAATAGAATTACGAAGTTGTTTTGATCCCTCAAGTAGCTGTTAACGTGTATAAGTAAACGGTTAATACGAATTTCACAGCCGAAGTCTAAAGTAAATCACGTCTTCATAACCCAACCGTCATGTAAACAAACGTGTCTCTAAAGATAAGATGTATGTATCCTACAGCGCAAAATGGTCTAAAAACAAGATGAACAGTTCAACTCTAGTGGCGATGTTAGTAACTTAACTATAAAAGATGCCATGTTGTAAACGGAAAACGAAAAGGAAATTACTCTATACCTTATTAATAGAGCCAAGATTATATGGTTTTATTTTGAACCTGATTTCGTCATTTAAAACCACACATTTCGTCGTTATTTCGTCTTTTAAAAAAATATGGCTTTTTTAAGCTATTCATGGTACTTACACAATATATTTCACGATTGTGACATAAAAAATAGCAGTTGGGCCTATTGTGTTGTTTAGAATCACATGTAATCAACATTTTAATGTTATGGTTAAACATTTTCTCTTAAAAAGTACCATACATTCTCAGGAACCGTCAAAAAAATCTGATATTTTGGCACCAAAACAAAAATACATGGGGAAAAAATTGTAAAACTCACAAAAGTTTTTAAAAAGCCATTATTTAACACGCAGCATATATTGTGTGTGGGTTTATTATAATCGTACTAATGTTCGTATAAGAGAAAAAAAAAAAGGACATTCTGCATTCTGCTTAAGAATACGGTAGCAGTAGCTTGTGCAACGTAAGTGGGAGCGCGGGAATATCGTCCAGACAGGCTGGCGGCAGCACAGGCGGTGGATGCATGACGTCATACGGCTTACCTCTCCTTCCCTTGTCCAGACTTCGAGGGTCATCCCTCCCAGGCATACAAACCACCGTGTCTCTCTCCCCCTCCTCCCTCATCGTCCTTTGGCATGTGAAACTGTCAACATCCTTCCTCCCCTTCTCCAAACTGCGTGCAACGAAAGCAAGGTTTGTATAGTCCATTTCTGGTAAAATGAAAAATTTTTAAGGGGCGACAGCCATTTACCGTTAATTGTTTTGATACAATTTGTTTGTTAGTTACACAACATTATTTCTGCTGGAAAATCACTGAAACTTCAAAATTTCTTTAATGGAAAAATTTAGCAGGGCCGTAAAAGTATTAATTTTTACCGCAAATGAACTATACTCTCCCTTCCTGCCGGACAACATTCTCGGCGCATGACGCATGGCAACTACAGTAGTGTGCCGCGCACAGCCACGAAAAACCTACACGATTTCCAAACTACACTAGATATCCGACTGGAGTCTGTTTACGAAAAGCATTTAAGAATTTGTTAATCCCCAACTGGTTCTTTTGATATTGGATCAAGAGGATTTAGAGGAGATAAAATGGCTAAAAGGCATGTCTTCGAAGTTTTAGGTGTAAAAAACTCGTTACAAATTTCTTGAAAGTATCAAAGGGAAATGCATTACACATTTATATCTTTATTTTTCCAGCATATAATGTTACGGTCACCGCTCAAATTTCACAATTATCTGACGGGAACTAGATGACTGCGCGCCAGTTCAGAGCCGCGCTAGAACTATCATTGAGCGTCGCTCTTATCATCCCGCTTTACTAACACACACGCTGACCAGACAGCGCCCTAAAGCTGATTAGAGGAAGCACGTAGAAATGCAAGGCAGGAAATTCTTCCAGTTTATCAACCAGGACCCGGGCAAGTCTTGACTATCAAGCTTTTCACACTAAAATATAACAGACTTGTATTGTGTAATTTCGGTGTTATATAGAGGTTTTCTTAAAAATCGCTTTTTTCGCATTTTCCATATAAATTCGCGGAAAATTTCACGATTTCGCAATTAACCATATAATCATGGCCCTACTTATTAATATTAGTCGTCGGAAGTGTACATACGTAGAAGTTTAAACAATCTATGGAAAAATGTTCTGATATTTTCCATTGTTCACGCACGTGTGTCTTAACCTCAATTTTGAGTGCGATTTGTTTCGTAATATGACTGCGAAACGTAAACGCTACGACCTTACATTGCAAGCTAAAGTTAAAATTATCGAACAAGTAGACAATGGAGAGAGAACGAAAACTGAAATTGCGAGAATTTAACATCCCGCAATCGTCGCTGTTGACAATACTAAAAAATCGTGAAAAGATTGAATATGCTTTTGCGAGTTCGTGCAAAATATCAACAAGAAAAAGAATGCGCGGCCCAAAACATCAAGAAATGGAAGCTACCTTGTTGCAGTGGTTTGAAGAAATGCGTGCAGCAAACTTGCCTATTTCTGGACCTATTGAAGGCAGACTACCTAGCATTGAGGTTAGGAATTTCAGACTTCAAGTTCAGCAATGGTTGGCTACAACGGTTTAAGGATCGCAACAATATTGTAGGCAAAACTATGTGTGGGGAGTCGGCAGCAGTAGATACGACCAAAGTTAAAGATTGGATGCAGACTGCTCAACCAATACTTGATCAGTACTGGCCTTTGATAAGCTTTGTAATGTGGTAAACAATGCCTATAAGAAAAAAATAGTGCAACCAGAATTGATGCTTTTTTTAAACCAAATGTTTGAATAGAAAATGTGTCATTAATGCAAGTTTATTAAAGTCTGTATTATGATTTATTCTGTAAGTGTTGCATTGTGTTTGTTTTCTTCAGTGTTTACAAATTGTTATGCATGTAGTGAAGCAAGCTTATACTACCAACAGTGTAAATAATTTTCTTTATGGTTGTAAATATAGGCATTTAAAGTTCAATCAATTTTTTTTTGTCATGATATCCCAATAGTTTGGTTAATACAAACCCTCGTTAATACAAAGTGCTAAAATTATGGTCCCTTCAGGTTTGTAATAATGAGGTTTGACTGTAACATACATGATCAAATATCAATTCAGACTTTTATTCTGGAAATAAATTTATGGATTAAATGATAAATATTAGTAAAAAAAACTTTATTATTATTTCATATTAATGTTAGTCAGGTGTGGGATTTTTCACTGTAATTGAGAAAAACTGAATTTTGCAAGCACAATTTATTCTATATTTATAGCAAATACTTTTTAAACAGCAGAGGAAAACTTTCATCATACTGCAAATCTAGCAAACATTCTGCAAAATGTAGCAACCGAGGTTACTGCTCTTCCAACTTAGAAAATAACTTTACCTACGATTTATTATATTATAGTCAGAAATAATACATGGTTAGATTTTCTGGTATGATTAATAAAAATAACTGTTTATTCCTTCAAGAGGGATTCGTGCATTTGCAAGATGTTTGATGAACATAGTTCAGTGTGAAATATTTATTTTAATATTCTCCTGCTTAAATTCCTTCCTTTACAAAAAAAATAAATATTTATGCTATTATTCAATTAGAGAGCCAAGTACAAAGGGGTTCTCTAAAGTTAAACAAAATCTAAATTTTAACCTACAGCTCCGAAGCATGAACAGTAGGTCTGTATGAATATTCAAATTTTCAATCTGCTAGCTACCAGATGAATAGATAATACAAAGAAATCTGACAATATATGTAAACTACTTTTTTTACTTTGTTGTGAACTGTATATTATGTTTTTCAAAAAGCAGAGATAATGTAATAATACGAGTAAGAAAACGGTAAGAAATAGCACCAATGCTTTTAAGCAACTACAATTTATTTTTCTCTTTCTTTCCAAAACAATTTTAAGTTAATTCTTTTGGAAATATTTTTTTTTCAGGGATGTGGTTGCTTACTGTAAGAACTAAATATTAATAACAATGAATTGAAATAAATCACTGGCCACATGCTAATCTCAATACCAGTTAACAGACACTCCCCTAAACCGCTGACTGTTTTTTGGACAATCTCCTGTTACATCATGTCTCAGGTTTATTAATAATGCAAAAAACTTTGAAACTCTGATGGAAATATTTCACTCAAGAGAACAGTTGTGTTGAATATCATCTACAAAAGCTGATTTCACAAAGGTAAGAAATACATACACTTCAAATTTAATTCTATACAACTAATTGATTCAGTATTACTTAATTAAAATAAAACTGCCACTATTATAAGATACATACCATCATCACCAGAGCTCTCATCTGAACAGCTGAAATCATCCTCAAAATACGTTGTGGAGTCTGAGGTACTGAAGGTGTCTCCTTCAGGTGGATGTTTTTGGATTCTTTTTAGAGTGCATGCCTAAAAAAAAATAATAATAATGTGACATGAAACAAAAGAAGAGGTTAAAACTAACTCCTTAAAGGACCAAGCACCCATATAAACCCAAACCAAAATATAACATGCAAAACAAGCTATCACTATGCTCAGAAAGCATTCGGGCATGTAGTGGGATTTATGATAGAAAACGAAGATTTTTTGTGTTGATTTAGTACTTTTGAAGCGGAAAATGCTGCTAAATTCCATGATATACCGTGTTATATATCGCATAAGCATTGCACATTTTATACTAAAATCAAGTTTGAAAAGAAGGGGTGCAACGTATATTCGAAAAAAAAAAAAAACAATTTTGTAAGGTAAAATTATTCATAAAAACAAAACCAATCTATGGAAAGTACGTTTATTTAAAAAGTGGAGTATACAAGAGCATGCCAAACAATTTAAATTAATAAGTAATGCAACAAAAAACTTTCCTCAACTTTAATAGAAAAACATATTTGCCCCGAATGCAAGTGCGAACTAACGCGTAACTATTGTCGTAGTACACAACACGAAAGAGTGCGGGCTAACAAATTTGTTAACTCTGCACTCGATAGAGCGCACATTGCATGCAATCAGCGAGATATCGATATGCAACTAAGTGTGTGCGTTCTATACGGGAAGCAACATAACCAAACATGAATGATGCTAACTAGCGCTGGCTACATTTTTTGTAAGTGGTACACCATGGCGACGCAAACGAGCAGATAAAGGTTATAATGTATAAAAACATCTTTAAAAGAAAATTTACACATCAGACAACTTCGAATTCCCGTTAATTAAATAAGTACAGTAGAACCCCTGTCATACACTTTTCAACGGAGGGCACAAAAATAGTGTATGATGCGTGAAAGTGTATGAAAAGGGAATGGCAATAATAAAATATTTTTCCAATCTAGCATACCAGCATAATGTCAGATTAAACATAAATACATGTGTGTGAATAATTGCATTATATTAATGAAAGATATGAATTCATCAATATATATACATATAATAGAACCACCAGAAATGTAAAATACAGTCCATAATAAAGTAAAGCTGACATGAGAAACAGTGGCCTTACAAAATGTTATGAAGTCCTTTCTTGAAGAGGGGGGAGGGGGGGAAGGTCACCAAGCCTAAATTAGAAATAAAAAAAATTAGAAATTTTTTATTGTTTGTTCCATTTTACAAACAACTTTATGCAACAGAACAATTTTAAATAAAATTTTAAAGAAACGTAAAATACAAAACAATCCGATCGTAAGAAAACAATAACAAACAGGTATATTCAGTTCAAAGATTAATGAATTCACAAATTATGAGATCCATGCCTTGGTAAAGCGCGTGCACCATTTTCATCATCATTGCTAGTTTGAGCTTGAGCCACTAGTCTCGCTTGGTGATGGCCATAGATGCTACTAGTGAAGTGCACAGTCTTCCTGATACTATCCATATCTATGGTGCGATAAAGTTATTTTCTTACGTTTGCAAAGGTAAACAATGGTTATTCAAAATTAAAGCATTAAAACGTAGTTTATAAGGAGGAATATAAAAAAACATTTGTGAATTTTAGGGCTTTTCCGCTTCGTAAAAATGTGTGAAACGGAAAATTAATGATTATATAAGTGTATGTTCCGGGAAAGTAAACCATTGTACATATACAGTAAAACCTCCATTAACGAATATTCTATTTAACGAAAAACCCCATGCAACGAAATAAAATTTTGGTCCCGCTGAACCTCCATAAGATCAATGCAGTTTTAACCTCTAAATACCGAATTTTATTTGTTCCGAAATAGTGTAATTCCCTTTACAACGAACTACCGCTTTAGAAAAACACGCAAAAATAAACATTTCCTTCAAGACATTCACTATTTTTTTTGCATTCACTGCTTAAAAATACGTGCGTATAACCTTAAAATAATATGCATCAACGCGGAAGACAATAAATAAACAAAGCATCATGGATAACACACGTCGTTGGTCGTGTATACATGCCACACTTTGTTCAAAATGGCGGGTACATTTAGCGCTAGTGGCGGAAACCTCCCGTACCATCGCTCTGGCAAGACGAACAACTAATATATTTTGTGTTTCTATGGTTAAAGATGCGCACACGCAAATATTTTTAACTATGGTGTAGTACAATTTCCGTTTTTTCAGTTTTCACTGTTTATTTATTTCCACACGTAGTTGCGGAAATCAACACGGTACTACTGAAAAATGAATTCGAATCCTAAAAAGCGGCAACAGATTGACATTAAAATAAAATTAGAAATTTTAAATGCAGTTGATGAGGGTGAAAAAAAAAGTGATATAGCGAAACGTTTCGACATCCCGGCGTCTACACTTTCGACCATATTATCTAACCGGGAACAGATCGAAAACAACGCTTCTCTGGTAGGAACTAATCGAAAACGTGTGAAAGTGTGTAAAAACGATGATTTGGACAAGATGCTATTTGACTGGCTAATGGAGGCTAGGGCATCAAACATCAACGTCTCTGGGCCGATTCTACAAGAAAAGGCACGCCAGGAAGCACTGGGGATGGGAATTGATAATTTCCAAGCATCAAATGGTTGGCTTTCTAAATTTAAAAGCCGCTGGAATCTAACTTCACTGAAGGTATGTGGTGAAGAAGCTGGAGTTAACCCCGAAATTCTCGCAAGCTGGCAACCCAAACTTGAAGCTCTGTGTGCTGGCTATAGTGTAAAAGACATTTTCAATGCAGATGAAGCTGGCATATTTTTCAACATGATCCCAGACAGGACTCTCAGCCTAAAAGGTCAGGCATGTCATGGTGGCAAGAAAAGCAAAGAGCGTTGCACTGTTCTGTTTTGTGCAAACTCAGATGGGACTGAAAAGCTTACACCTCTTGTGATAGGGAAATATGCTAAGCCACGATGTTTTAAAAACATTAAGAAATTGCCATGCATTTACAAAAATAATGGTAATTCATGGATGACTGCTTCTGTTTTCCAAGATTGGCTGTTTAGTGTTGATGCACGTATGGGTGTAAAAAACCGCAAGATCCTCCTATTCATCGACCAGTGTAGTGCACATAAAGTGCCAGAACCAAAGAAACTCAGAAATATTACTGTGAGATTTTTTCCAGCAAACTGCACCAGCAAGTTACAGCCCTTAGACCAAGGTATCATATGCCAGGTCAAGCGCTTGTATCGGCATCAATTAGTACAGTATCTACTGAGGGAAATGAGCTGCAAAAAAGACATCAAGTCTTCAAAATGGAACATTCTGCAGGCAATGCACAGGATTTGCCAAGCCTGGAACACTGTGACAGCAGACACCATTGCAAAATGCTTCAAAAAAGCAGGGTTTCCAGTTCCTTGTGAATCAGATGATGACATGCCTGAAGTGCCTGCAGAGTGGTGTGAAGTGTCTTCAACATTACGTTGTGAAGAAGTAGGCTTCAATGATTTCGTTGAGTGTGACAATGCCTTGGCAATCTGTCACCCCACTGAAATTCAAGGTGAAACAAGTGGTACCACAGCCAGCGTTGAAGAGGAGAGTGCAGTATCTGAGGAAGATGATCCAACTTTACCAGACACAGAAGGGGAAGAGATAAAACGTCCGAGTAGTGCTGAAGTGAACAGTGCATTGAAAACTTTAGAGAACCTTCTTCTTCTCTCTGATAATATTCAAGAAAACATGGCCATGTTTACTAAACTTGAAGTAGCAGTCCAGGCAGAGCTTCAGAACAAGAGTAAACAATCTAGGATTGATGACTTTTTTAAGAATAGTTCTGAATAAGATGTTTGCTGCATATGTATCACTGTAAATATTGTATATAATTGTATAAATTTTTAGTGATTTATTTCAACCTTATTAAACATGCCATTAAACAAGTGTATTCTATGTACTTTTTCATGTTTAATTCCTCATATCGTACTAAACAGTCATAAAGACAGTTCTAGTCATTTATGTGAAGCTTTATGATGACTAGAAATATATTGTGCAAAACCTCCATTTAACAAACCCCTTTAACAACAAACACAACAAATTTTGGTCCCTTGAGATTTGTTAAATAGAGGTTTCACTGTAGTACTTTCAGCGGGACCAAAATTAATCGGCGTATGACACAGGAAAATGTATGAAACAGGAACGTATCATTGAGGTTCTACTGTAAGTGGTAATGTCTGAAAAAATATTAGATTTCTACTTTAAAATACATTGTTTTATATGGAAAAAAATCCCTACATAATGCACTCTGAATCTAACAGCGGGACCAAAAACATTATGCCACGTTTACGAGAGGTTTCTTTTTGACGCCCTAAAATATTGGTGCGAAGATTATGTGTGTGTAACGATTATGCGATAAAAGAGGGCAACTGCATTTAGGTGCCATTTGGTTTATTTAATTGCATTTTGGTGTTATACGGTGAATCAACATGCTTTCCTGTGTTATTGGGGGCTTGCTACCATTCACCATGTAATCTTATCCCTAGTTACAAATCAGACACACTGTTCCGAATTGTTGTGTATATACAGAACCCTGTTATAATGTTCCTGCATATGTTTTCCTGCTTATGATGTCATATTTTTAAAGTCCCAATATTTCCCTCATAAGGACAATGTATTAATTTCCTGCATATAACGTTCATAAATAGTGTAATTTCCTGCTTATAATGTTTGCTTTCTAACATTCAATAAATGGGGAAAAAATGTTTTAAAACCAAATTATTCCAACACTTACGATAAAAAGTTTCCGTTATGCATGTTTATGTTTACAATCACTGCCATACAATACATGAAGTTTGTTAAAATACAATTTTATGCAATATACTGAAGGTACACAATGTTCATAGTTACGTGTCAATTGGCACCCTTAGTCAACTCTTCTCTTCCTTGCCATTCCAGTGGGTATTCAGATGCACGTACATAGTCCTACGATATTTAGGTTGCCAACCATTGAGCGAGGGCATAACTACAAGTGTTTTCAATTTTTTACAAATATTTTTTTTTTCTCATTCATACGTAGGAATCCCAAAATTAAACATTTTCAGGTGGCAAAGGAGTAGATGTTCTCACTCTTAATGTTGTCATCATGAATCGTGAGACAATTTTACAAAAAATGTGGCAGTGTATCTTTAAAGACAAACAAAATTTAACCAGGGAACAAGACGACGTTGAAAAATTGTTGGCTTGTTTCAGAAAATTCATGTATAAAGTATACTATCTTTGGTTTTAACATTAAAGTTGTTTACATAGCTTGGTGAGTCCATTGGTACAAAGTTCGAACAAGGTTGAGTGCTAAATTGAGATTTCCTGCTTATAACGTTTTTTTTCTTGCGCTCCCTTGAAAAACATTATAACAGGGTTCTAATGTAGTTTGAGCATGTTTAGTGTATAGACTTTGAACATTTTAAACTACCCGCCCTTCAGGGCATCGTGGTCGGTCACCCTGGAGCGGGCCAGGAAGTAGGTTGGTGCACCTGCGCACAGGAAGAGGACAGTCTTGATGATCGACATGGCGGCGGGCGGACGTTGGTTACCATCGCGAACTGTTTTTCAATCGGACTATGGTCGTTTACAGATGTTGCGTCCGCTAATTATTATTTCAGTCCGCATCCCCTCGTGCAACACACGCACGCACCTTCCTGTAGCTGACGGTGGCCAGGTAGAAGAGCAGCTGGTTGAGCGGCGCGGCGCCCAGGAACCTCGCGGCCCGCCGGAGGGCCGAGGCCTGGCCCGAGATGCGCAGCGGGGCCGGCTCGGGCTCGGGGCCGGGCCCCGCCTGGGCGCCGCTCACGCTCTCCACCTGCAGGTCGTCGAGCAGGGCCGCCATCATGCCCAGCGCCCGGCTCGCCAGCGCCACCGACAGCACCCCGAACCCTTGCTGACTGCGAGCAAGCACGACGTGCACCCACTCACACCTCCACGCCAGACAGTCACAATCACAAGCTCTACAGCACAGGGAAGATTGCAAGTGGGTTTGTTTTTTTATACAAATCTACGAAGATTTTCTCCGAGCTGGATGAAGTTATTCATACCCTACATTCAAAATAAGGGGAAAAGTTATGTTGTTATGTTTAATCCTCGGGACTCTCCCGACGTACTAAAGGAAAACATTGTTTACCATAAAACCTCGCAATATGAAAATCGACATTTAGTTTCCCACCTGAGGCAGCGACTACACGGATGGAATGGGAATGACAGCCGGCTGCCCTACCTAAGGAACAGACTTGTCGTTCTAGCCAGGCCTGAAGAGTGCATTGAGGTGAGATGAGATGGGGGTAATGAGCAGCGACAGAATGAACCGGTAGGGCAACAGGAGTAATCCAAGGAAACCCACAGGCCACTGCAACATCCATCGCATTTTCCACTTCCAAAAACTCTGGGTCCAGCTCTCTACATACAGACAACTACTTTCTTAGAACTAGGGGTGATCCGATCACCACATTTGCCGATCATGCCGATGCCAGAAATGTGGTACCGATCATGCAGATTTTTTTGACCGATTAGTGCTTTTTTATTTAAGTTGGTTGTAAAATATGCTCCAAATTACTTAAGTTAAATATTATTTAAGATAAAGAATTTTACTTGAACCTACTCATTACTGAATACCCTAAACAAATAGGTTACATATATTTATAAGACAAACTTTTGATTTAGACACTGATTATTAGTTGTTCCCATAAACTAATCTGGAAATCTATTAATCCCTTTAAAAAAATCTATAACACACTGTTGACCAACTAATCATCATCGTCACACCATTCGAAAATGAATGTTTGTTTACATTTTTCCGCTTTTTGGCGCGATTTAAAATGCTTTCTGCTTGATATTAAGACGCTGTTCCAACTATATGCCAGCGCCCCCGGCTGACGTGGTATGGCCACTCACGTAAGGCTGTTCCAAACACTGCCACCGTTCACCCAATCATCTGCTTGCTTTTGTATTTATTAGGGATGGGTCGATTCGATTCTCCGATTCCTCGATACCACCGATTATTAAAAAATTTGGGTACTCAGTATCGGGTACTAAAAAAGGGCAAGGTAGGTTAGGAATCGGTTAAGTTAAGAAAATACAGTAGTAATATATTTTCGTCTGAACATTACTTACTTATTTTAATATATCTTAACTGCCGTATGCGCATAAAATTCCTAATAATGCTCATTATTATTAAATATTAATTTTATACGAATAAAAATAAATAAAAACAATGTTACCGGGCATGTTTAACCTCTAATTAAAACTCTACGATCGAAGAACATTATTCCTCACTCATGTATCAGACGTAAATAAATTGTAAAAAGACTTATTAATTTTATTTGCAGTTAAGAAAAGTCCATTGTTTTTTGTGAAGAAAGTGACGGTTATGAAACGAGATCACATCACGTGTCGTCACCATTTTAGTTGTGAGCCATTCAAGGATGATGGCCTCCACAAAATCTCTGGTGGCCATAAAATATAAAGTCAAGTCGAAACGTATCGATTCGTTGCGTATGGGACAAATTGTATAATGAAAGCAACAATCGATTTTAAAGAATTCTCTGGCCATACCGCCAACAGAGGCTCGTGTTTATTTCTTGCAAAGGAAAACCGTAATAATTACTAGAAAAACACTTGAAAATAGTTTTAGCAAAACAATATTTGTGCCAAATAAATAGCATAAATGCGCAACAATTCACAGTAACCTCAATAGCACGACGGTGAATTACGCCGTAATTCACCGTCGTGCTATTGAGGTTATTGTGAATTGTTTCGCATTTATGCTATTTATTTGGCACAAATATTGTTTTGCTAAAACTATTTTCAAGTGTTTTGCTAGTTTGTTAGTAAAAAAAATGTTCGCCGACTGTCGTTTCAAATTACGATGCGAATGGTCTGATATTGTATCAACATGTCTAAAGTTTGGGAACATTTTCGCATCAATAGTGAAAATGACAAATATGCAATTTGTAATCATGGTAGTGCGCAAATTTCACGGAGCGGTACTTACAAATCTACAACCAATTTAATGAAGCATTTGAAATCCCGGCACACATTACTACCAGAAAATATAGTCTTTGAAGAAAAACAAACTTTTGTTTACAGCACTGTCACCAACTAAGTTAAAAGGTACCACAGAAAAAAGTAGTGCTACCTTTGAACCCATTTTGAACAAAGATGTTATGTTATCGGCGTTATCGCCTGTTAAAAGAACCCTGTCTAAATGTTGAACTTCTTTGTGCACAGCCTAGTACTTACTAGCAAACAAACTTTATGTGAAGATGCTTCTTCACTGGTAATTGAAAAAAAAAAACCCTCAACATTTAATCCTAAGTTTATAATTATCCTTTATACATGTTATTATCATTATGTAATGCATTCAATTCTTAAGTAGTTGTAATTATGTGACCAGAATTACCAGGAATCGAAAACTGGAATGACTCGGAATCGAGAATCGAAATTTAGGAATCGGTACCGGTATCGGAATCGATAAAAATGTGTACTCAACCCATCCCTAGTATTTATCAGGTGTCGCTGTTCCAAGCTGATGTCAGTGCCCCGAGCGGTGTGCGTAGGCTTTAAAACTCGCCTGTTTGTCCAAACATTATGCCGGAAAGGAAAATAAACGATGTAGTTTTACATATTTTTACAGTATATTTTTGAGTTTAACATTATAACGTGAGCGTGTGTAAGCTTTTGTTTGCTTTAGTGAATTATGACTAATGTTCAGTGGCGGCCATGTTGCAGTGTTTGTTTACCAGTGACGAGACAAGTCTTTTACCCAGTACATATTTAAATTTTGCTTAAAAACACTGCGATTTCGCGTTTTAATACTAAATTTCGTGTAAAAATGCTGTGTTATGGCGATTTCGCGTAAAAACTGTAATTTACGGAGATTTCGCATTTATCGTCGTTTAATCACAATCGCGTAAAGAACAGGCCCCTATGCATGACTTATTAAATGTTTTGGTGTGCTTTTGTTAACTCTTTTTTAACAAACGTACTTTTCATGAATATGTTAATTTTTAAAGAATAACTTTACTTAATTTTTTTTCTGCAGAAAAGATTAAAACACGTAAGTAACGTAAATGTTACTTAAAAACGTCAAGCAACAGTTCTGAAGCAAAAAAATATGTCGGCGCTTTTGTGTTACGTTGAGATTTTTTTTGTCTTCAGAAAGCGGTAATCGGCAAAAAGGATCGGCATGCATGAAGTCGATCATGCAAATGACAAAAATGACCAAAGTCGGCCGATCTTAATAATCGGCAATCGGCATCGGCTCACCCCTACTTAGAACGTTGAGTTTAAAAAAAAAAATGGCGTTCCAATGGCTCCTTTCAGAACAACAGATTTTCTTGTTTTTGTTGCGTTGTTCTGTTTCTTGTATATTTACGCATTGTCAGTAATTACAAACTGACAGCCAGGTCAAATATTTTGACTGATTATTTTTAACAGCACAATGGAAGTAAAATACAGTTTTTAAGTTTTCAACTCAAGTTCAATATATTTTGTCCTTGATTTATGAACACAAATTGCTCGGTTGGCCCTTCCTGCCTTCTTATATTTTATGTCCCTGGAAAAACTTGCTAACAGTCTCATAAAGAAATTGTAGCCATCTCTGAAAACTGCCATTAGCATAATTTTAATTGGGTAGCATCAATATTGATAATGTAGAGTATTAGGGAAAAGAACTAGTAGTTTAAAAACATTTTGCATGATGCATATTATTTTGTTGTAAGGAAGAATAATTGGCAGTTGTTAGATTGTTTGTTTTTGAAGTGGTCCCCTAATTATTTCCTTAAATTTCAAATAACTTTGACGAAGACAAAAATTAAACTCTAAATAACTTACAAATTATTAAAGTACAGTGGAAAATCTTAAATCCCGGACACTGGGGACCACGACCATGCCGGGTTAGTGATTTTGCCAAATTACTGAACTTAAATGTTAAGTGTATAGTATGAACAGGAATAACAAAGAAAAATTAACCTAACATACAATGGTATTAAAAACAAGTTGTAATATATTGCTCTATAGAAAGAAAAAATACAAACGAGCATTGGCCTTCTTCAATAAATCACTACAGAAATGTACCTCCAAAATGTGAAACACATGACGAACCACAGAATGCTAAATCGACGTCCTTTCATGGTAATGCTAACATCAAACAAAGGCACGGTTAACACAATGAACACTTGAAGTCTTAACAACACCAACACCTACACTTTGATGAGGTTGATTCGGCTCGACCCCTCTCGAGCCTTACTGGGGGACTTGCCCTTCTCGTCTTTCCCTTTCTCCGCCGCCAGGACGCTCGAGGCAGATAGCTGAGTCTGCAGGCCGGTGATAAGGACCCACGTTCCGATCAACAGATGGTTCTGGAGAACCTACGCAAACCACCAAAAGAAAGATGGTTAACTTTAAAAACAGTATTTTCCATATGAAGGTAAATACAAATAAAATCAATGATCTAATGCCTCATCACATTTAAGACAAACAATAATGCACCTGCAGCAGCATACAACAGGAAAACATCCACAAAAATTATTTCATGTACTTTATGTTAATAGCTCTTTGAACTGGCACTTAAGGGATGTCTCTAATCAGAATGCTAAATCAGGAAATTAAATTTACTCAAGGATATGGTGTTTATTAAATGCAAACACATATAAATTATCCTTAGTCAAATAACATCAATATTAAGTACTTAAAGCTAACATTTAGCTTACCTGACCACCTGCTCGTGTTGACTTCTTGATGACATCACCAACTAACGAAAGAATCTGCAAAGCTTTCTCCACAACTGTGATTGCATTATTGTCCGCACTGCTTTCTTCTTCAGATACTTTTGACTGACCTGTTCCTAAAATGTTAAGATGAAAGAGATTTAGTCACATAAACTTTGCATATACACAAAGAAACCAAGTCAATTTAAATCTACACGGTTAAGATGTAACTATTATTTTATGTATTTTGCTAGCAGCACTTAATATTTATAGGGATGGTGATTTTTCGTTTTCGCGAAATAGATGCGAAAATATGCTAAATTATATTTTTTTCGCTATAAAATGTGAAATCTAGACTATTCCGAGATAAATGCGAAATCAAGGTAACTAACGTAGATTCGTCTTCACTCTACACAATTTATTTACCGATTGTATTTCGTTTCAGTTCAGTATCAAACGAAACCATCATTTTATGGTGTATTCAGCACAAATATCTTAGTGTCACGTCATTCACAACACTATTGTTCGTAAATATTGAATGAAGAATGGCCATCCGTGCCTCGCGATTGTAAACAAAGCAACAACAACAACTAGCTGGTAGAGTGTCCGTCATCTTGCAGAGTACAAGTTTTTAGGCCACCATATTGCGATATCTCTGCTTCGCCGCGCCCATTTTCTGGCTGTGTTTCACATGAAAGCCGCGTTCTTGTGTAGTCTGTGGAAGGTGGTGTGTTTACAAATACGCGCATACTCGTGAATGTGTTGTATACTGTTATTTCTCGTAGTAAAAATGGGACGAAACGTAATTTCCATTCGCGATCGCATAAATGAATACAAAAGTGAACAGTTCTACGAAAGTGATACTAATATTTTAATGTGCAATTTATGTAATTGCCATCTGGAGTGGAAAAAAAATATGTACTTGAAAAGCACATTAAATCTGAGGGACATCAGGCTGCAAAAAAAAAAAATTCACCGAGAAATCGGATGAAGAAAAAAAGTCGGTAAAATGGCAAACAACTGTTTCTGGCATAATCAAAAACCAAAAAAAGGCGAAAATTGTAAAAACGAAAAAAAAAAAATTGAATAAACGAGTTTCAATAACATTATTTGTGCACACTACATCAACTATGGCCATGAACACAGCTAAAAATTATTTATTGTAGTAGTATTAAGTATTCAATTTATTGCACTCATAAGTGCTAAAAAGTTGTTTGGAAACCTGCCAAGATAGGCTATCTTTGTAGTTGTGCTAGATCTTTATTTCTGTGGTTGTTAATAATTAATATGTGTATTATGTAATGATTTTTAAAAATATACTTTTCTTCAGTAATGTAAAATGAGATAATTGGCTAAATCTTGTTTTTAAAAATGCTACAAAATGCTAAATTTCAAATTCAAAATGCTAAATGTTATTATTTTAAATGCTATAAATCACCATCTCTAAATATTTATCATACTTGATTTCACAGGATGATGTGTCCTTTGCACCTCATGATGTAAATATTTTACATATTAGAATGAGACTCAAGAGATAGACTGGAAAAAAGAACAAGTACGTACATATGTTTACTAGTTGCAAAAATGTATTTTTTTAACTAAGTACCTGAATTTCATATTGCCTATGACAATTTAAGTAATGTTTTCATGTTTTGTTATATGTTTATTAAACAACTTATGCTCCAATTTACAGAAAATAACTTATTAAAAGGGTAAAATTGTATTTATTTATAGGTCAAGTGCTAATGTTTTTAAATTTACTTGACAGTAATATTCTTCGGTGGAATTTTACTAATAGGATTTCACTGTACACCTGCCTCTTGAAGTAACACTGTTTGATTAGTGCAGTTTAAAGTAATGACACTAATATTTTACGGCATGATTGGAAGCAATGTGGTCATAGATTTGAAGTAGCGCCGTTATCTTTTACGTGAATATTTATTTTTGTGCACAAACAATGGTGATGGCACTTCATGTAGCATTAAATACAACGCATCAAATTAAAAATTTTGACAAACCAATAAACAATTTTTGGTCTTTCCTTAATAGCTATTTGCTTCCTTCATTGCATATTTATCTTCAACAACACCCGTATTTTCAGCCGTTTACATTACGCCATCCTGTATGTCGGCAGCTCTGGAGAGTAAAGCAAGAAGCTTCAGGGCTAGTTTACCTAGAGTCTTCTAGGATTCACTAGTGGCAAATCATGGCAAACACACATTTAGTAAACAACAGAGTTGGGATTTATATTAACATGTTAAATAAACTGTCTAGTCATATAAAATGTTTATGCTTTTTAACATCTTATTAGAACTTCAATGCATCCCCTGTATTAGTAACATTATTATTTTGTAACTCAGAAATGTTGTTAGTGCCTACTTAGGAATGCTAGGCCCAAGCCCTATTATGTAAGCAATGTGGTATGTATGTGAATTTTAATTTTTGGTTTCTTAATCTCAAAATGTATTCAACATTTATTTCAATGTACTTCAAATGTATTTAGACATATATTTAAACTGTAAATATATTAACAGGAGCAGTGACTTGATTGAAGTGGTAGTCAGCAGGCACACCTACCTGATTAGAAAACAAATTATTTTGATTAACATGCACTCTAAAACGTATTTGATTAGCGTTGGTTTGATTAGCGCTCTGTTCTCCCCGGGACGAATGAAGAGCGTTACTTCGTAGGCCAGGTGTAAATGTACACACACAAATACACATGCACACTTCTTGATCAATGAAAAGAAGTAGTTTGTAACAGATAACCTATTCAAATTGGGTTTGAACTTTTAATATATCCTACACTATTTACTGACATTACCACCCATTTTCTCATTTTCGTTTACATTCAAATTTAGGCACACCTGATGTGGCCCCGATCGTTTTGGGAGTGGCCGCGCAGGAAATCACGAGGATGCTGCTGGCTGTTGCGACCGATATAGCGCAGTACAGGCAGGACATCGTCAGAGTGCAAAGTTTTTCCAGCCTTTCCGGAGTCAGAGGCTCAAAGACAGGCAAATACAGAGCGTTCAGAGTGAGGCTTACATCATTGACGAGAACCTGAAGGCTGCAAAACAAACACCATACATCACAGCAAGTTGGACATAATGTGAAATAAACAGAAAATGAAAGGTAGAAAAAATAACAAGCTTATTTCTCTTATAAGCAGGAAAATGTTTGTTAGCACACAGATTAACTAACTACATATGTATCAACAAACAAGCATTATTTAAAAAAATTTGAAAATTCTGAGAAACAGATTTTGAGCCTGTAGAGTAACATTGTATTAGTAGTCGTATAATGCAGCTGAGATGTAAAACCAATGTAAAACCAATTTACAGTAGCATTTTTATATTAAATCTTCCCTTTATTAAATTAATTATAGGTATAGATGTCTGTATACAAATATGTAAAAAAAATTTACTAATTTCAACCACAATTGCAACATTGATAAGTTACCTAGTGTCTCTAAAAGAAGACACTAAACAAAAGGCGGTTAAATACCAATTGAAAAGGCACTAAATAGTACATAAGATGGTTACAAGACAATAAAGAATGTACCTGTGTCGCACTAAAATAGCCTCTGAATGTGACGATGGTAAACTAAAACCTTTCTTGGAAACTGCATCTTCGTATTTGTGAATGTATCGATTCAAGAAGGGTAGGTTTAAACACATGTCGAGGAGAAAATCACCAGCTTTCAGGGCCTGAAGGCTAGCCACATTCTTCTGAATGAATAAGTTCTGAAACATAAAACACATACGATGCCTTACACTATATGCACCATCATTTACATGCTTGACAATAACAAGTGTGAAAGTTCAAATCAAAAGTAACGACATTATGTTGTTGCCTGTCATCAAGTACTCATATTACAATTTTAAGGTAAAGTAAATAGATCCAGCATAGTTTCATAACCACTGAAATTCAGTTCTATATGCCCAATATATCAACTTTAAGACTGATATAGTTTCTACGTGGGTTATTCAACTCTTACGAAAGACCTAGATTGCTTCATCCCATTGAGAAAGGCTCTACAAATCCTTGGTGCCAGGCAAGTCCTCTGCCCTTTCTCATTTCTTGTATTTATTAAGGTATTCACGGGGGTCAGTTAAAGATGGTAAGTTACATTCATGAAGATTTTTAAGCCTAATGATTTTATACACTTTATTTGGAATACATTTGATTTTTTGCCATTAGATTTATTAATAGACTTTCAAATACAACTAAACAATTTTATTAAGTGCTGATGAGACTTTACATTCTAATTTATATATTTTTGTCATTACTCTCATGTTGTTTACCTCTCTCCCTCTTACTGCAAATTCCAATGTAATTCAATAGTGTATTTTTGAGAAACGCTAAAATGTTTTAGCCTGACATAAAAGTAAAGAACTAAAACTTTAAAATAATCCAATTTTCATCTTTGTTACAACCATGCTGGCATCAGAAAACTACTTTTTTCCCCCCCACTAGCTCCATTAAAAGAATGTTTGCAGTTATATTCCAGTCAAGTGTTCCATCCACAATTATTTGTGGAAACACATAGGTTATTATTATTCAACACAAATACAGATAAAAACAACACACACCTCCAACTCCTGGCCATGATCCACAGCATCATTGAGATTGTTTGATTCCGACTGCTTTCCTGGAGTTGTGGGTTGCAACTCGCTCGATGGCTGTATTGGGGATGCAAAGTCGTGAAGGGGCGTGGACATCTGTTCCAAGATGGAAGCCGAAAGATTGATGCGTGGTCGCTTCGGTTCTTTACTGGCCGCCTCTTTTTCACCTAAACACACAGCAGACGTTACTTTTAAGTTTATACTTATCACTATTCAAGATGTAAAATCAAATTTAGTTATGGTCAAGTGACAAGACATGGAAAAAATAATTGAATTTGTATTCAAAGAAAAAAAACTATCAATTTGACATCACACAAATGTAATCTGTATGTAATGGTATAACAAGGGGTAGGCCAATTTTGTTACTGACGAAGTCAAGAAAAATTCTAAAAATCACTTGCACATGATGTGTAATACCAATAACCTTACTTAATAGTGATAAGAAGTTAATACATTGCATTTCGTTTAAACAAAATTTTCTGTGATGGCCAAAATCTGTAATTTTTCACGAAATATGACAGAATCCTGATATTTGTTCGTAATTAACTTTTTTTCTGCAAAAAAAATAGGCTGAATCATTCTGAAACAAACACAACGTTGTTTATAATACAAAGCGTTCATGCGTATGCGTGTGTGTGTTCATTTGTTTTTTTAAGTTAAAGTTAGAGATAGGAAGATACACACACACACATTATATATATACACACATACATACACACACATACATACACAACTACACACACAAACATTGAGATGGAGTGAGGGATATATATGAATTTGCCATCGTCCCGGTAAAGGAGGCTAGCGGGTGAGCCTAGTAGGGAAGTCGGCTGGTATACTGTTCGGTCCGGATGGGCGCCAGGCTAGCTTGCAGCTAGGCCACGGTGGGTGTGGGTCGTCAGCCCCTGTGCAGCTCACTAGGCTCGCCGGCGGTGCGGAGTTCGCGTCCGGAAAACACTCACATATCTCACTATTCGCGTCTCGCGGTCTCACGTCTCCCGGAGTCTCACAAGGTTACACTTCCGTCCTTGGTCGCGCGCGGGCGAAGACTGACTAGTGATGGTGACTGCGCGGAGGAGGGGTGTGAGGGTGCGTTCCGCCAGCGGGGGCTGGTGCTGGCGGGGTGGGGACCAGGCTTTACCACCCACGGAGGTACAATGTCAAATTTATAGAGAAAAATGAGATGTAGAGAGAAACATAGACAGAGATATAGACTGATATGGAGAGATAAGGTAGATATACAGAGATGAAGATAGAGAGAGATATATAGAGAGATTTTTGTATGTGTGTGTGTGTATGTATATATATATATATATATATATATATATATATATATATATATATATATATATAATTATAGTGAGACTAGCGACCCTAATATAGCTTTTAATTGTGAATGTTCAAAATTTAAAAAAAAAAACATAGAAAAACCATAGAAAAAATTTAATTTTGAATCAATTTGTATTTGTTATATATCTATATTTTTTAGATTTTTGTTGATCTGATCATTACCGTACTTCTCAGGGTCACCTGCTGGGCTAATCTGAAAATTGCCTGAAAATTTCGACAAAATCAGTCCGGCAGTTTCGGAGTCCATATAGGGAACACATCCAGAGCTACTCTGCACACGTGTGACATCTGAAAGGGACTCGCCAGGCGCGCTGGTCCGGATGTGCGGCGGCAGCTTGGCGTTCTTCATGACGGCGGTGAGGGCGACCTGGTCGGCCCGGGGCAGCATGCCCTCGGCGCTGCACAACGCCTCGATGGGCAGCAGCAGCTGCTTGGTGGAGAGCGGGGGGGCCACCGCCTCCGCGCCGCTCTGCGCCCGCAGCCGCGCCAGCAGGTACTGCATGAGCACGCGGCACGCCTGGCACACCGCGCCGATCTGCGGCTTGGGGACTGCGCACACACCACCGCCGCGCCGTGGCAGTCGGTAATGTCCTTCTCCACACACTCATTACTTGGCAAGGAACAAAGATAAAGCTATAAACTGTCTGATAAACGTGATAATTTTATTCAACCATAATTTACTAAAAGATTAAAATCTCAAAATTTTAAAACTAGATCAATAAATTTTTTACCTTACAAAACCAACAATTCTGTAATTTTGCATAAAATATCAACTAAAAATGCTGAATGAAACCTAAGAAAAAAACCCTAGAAGTTCATTTTCTCAATTTTAAAAACTTTTTTAAAATCGGGGTATGCCGCACACGAAGATAACTTACTTACATTGTGGAAATTCAGCTGTGTTCGCTAGAGGTCACAACAAGGATAGAAAAGAGTCTATCAATTTAAATGCAGCAAACACCTTATGCTTCACAATTTTTGATTTCATTGAAAATTTTGAAAATTTATGTGCTTCAAAAAAAAATTTTGTTTCATTTTTTCAAATTTTTTTTAGTCTGAGATAAAGGCAAAAAAATTCATAATTTCTAAGAAAAACTTGACATTTCAGGGGTCTTTTAAGGAGTTGTAATTTTTTACCTATTGCTTCTCCAAAGCTCCACCATAGCCCTTTAGAAAACTTAAAATCAAAAGTTGTTCTGATGTTCCGAACAAATATTACCTAAAATAAACCCTCACCCTTTTTTAGGGTTAAATATCAACTAAAACAACAATGTTTCTGCAAAATTTTGTTAGCTAAAAATTACTTAAGGGTTGCTAATGACAAATCAATTTTTTTTCATGCATAACACAAACACATGAGTACTACTAGGGGGAATAAAGGATATATTCCCTTCAACATTTCTGTTTAGAGAACTAATGTAATGTTTTCAAATTGAGAGGTGTATAGTAGTGGTGATAACACAAGAACACAAACAAAAATTTCATTATTTGTAAATAAATACAGCTGTTTAGGTACATATTTTGCAACACTTTATAAAAAAAAGACCTTACTTTCGTACTAAAATATAAAAATTGACAAAGAATTTAATTATTTACCATAACATTACTGAAGTTGGGAGTTTACAAGTAGATATGAAAAAAATTGATCAAAGTAATTAAAACAGGAAAAAAAAATTATACTTTCCCAATTGTATTCATGTGGTATAAGTGTGTTACCTAGTCTTATTATCAATAAACTCAATAGAAAATTATTTTGAAACATATTTCAGTAATTGCTAATGCCTGCATCATGGCTGTTTAGAAATTTTAATGTTTATTGATGTCTGTGATTTATAATCCTACAGTCAAAGGTAACTCATCGGTCTATATGGCAAGATAACAAATAGACAATAGAAATTATCAAAACACATTCCAGCGAATACACATAACATGCAAAACTGACTATAAAAGGTTTTCTGTGCAACATACAGTTAAAACTCTTTTTGTTTCCATCAACACTATGTACCAACATTGCCAGTCTGAAAAAGGTAACAAATAAATTTGTTCAAGCAATCAATTTTTGAAATGATATACTGTATTACTGATTGTGAACATGCAAAAATTGCCTGAAAATTAATTTATTGTGTTTGAAATTAATAAGTACAATTGTTTGTATCCCTTGAATTTAGTAAAAAAATCATATAAGTAGGTATTATTTGCAGAACAGGAATTTATTATTAAAAATTTTCAGTTGTAAATAAATAAGTTCTTGCATAGTATGAAAAATTACTACATACTGTTTTGTCCTTGGATATTATCAATCTCCAAGTGTTCTCTAGTTTCTGAAGACAGTTTCTCAATTCACAAAGATTTTCCCCGTCACATACCAGCTATTTTGATGTGCTGCAGTGAGAAATGTCTGAAATACTTACTAGCATCTGCACTGGAGCTGATATAATCTGCAGCCAGCGCTGCAAACGCTGTGTAGAAGGTCTCGTACTCATCATCATGCTTCGCTAGTTCGGCCTCGCTACAAAACGTAACAAATATTTCACATAAAATATAAAAATAAAGGGTAACCACATAATTTTATAGCGAATAAGTAATAGTGTTTGGGAATGTGTATCTATAATGGTTATGAACAGACTGTAGCAGCAGGAAAGGGTATTGGGTATTCACAGGGAGGGGAGTGAAACCAGGTGAGAAGGGCAGAGGGCGAGAGGGGTGCCTGCCGGTAAAGGACGAGAGAGCTCGCCACAGATCAGTGGGGTTCGAGTCTTCATGTGACAGTGCATGCAGAGGAGTGTTAGTAAAGCTTATAGTAAACTATGTTGTTTATTCATTTATCAGTTCACATTATGGTAATCTCATAACAAATAACATTACGCGTAAGTTCTTTAAAATTTCTACACAAACAACTTTCACGCAAAGAATTTTCCCTCACATATATCTAAAAAATAATTTACTTAACTGCTTAGTATTTAAACATTTCTTTTTTGTCCCATTACTGTTCCCATTCATGCTCATGAACATTTTGTCTTTACACTTGAACCAAAAAGTGAAAATTCACCCCTTAACTCACACAATTTATTAAATGTGTCACTAACACTTTCCCACACTTCCAATGATTTTACTACTATGTATATAACTTTCAAAAAAGGTCATCAAAAGTATCTAATGAAAAGGACTGATAAAGAAATTGACTCTCTAAAAAAAAAAACTATATTGAATTTTCTCCAGTCAGATGCAATCAAATGACCAAAAGTTTTATTACATATATTTTAAGTTTTTTTTTATACACAAGATTGCATTCATTAAATTAGACAGTTTTGAAATAATTTTTTTTAATAATTGCTATCTCAAAATGCTGATAATACACATTGTCTGTCAAGTCAGTAGCTCATTCACAAAGTGAAACCAGTCAGGATCATCTACAAACTTTCATTTTTTTGTGCAGTAGAATATTTCAAAGGTATTAAAGGGTCCAATTCATGGAGGTGAAGAATTTTAATTGGAAAAAAGTATCTTAATAAAAGCTACAATACATTAAAGATTTGTCTTATTTCTGATTATTTTAATCAATAGTCATCTCCACATAATATAACTAATTCAGTATGTTCTTAGTTTAACTTTATTCCATATAACATACTCAAAAAATTGTTTCGGAAATGTGTCCATAATTAATTCATTGAAGGAAATTCAAGTGGCTAAGAAACACTTTAAAATCAATTAATTTAAGTAACTATATTGAGATTGTGTCACAAAACAACAAGAGCAATAGAAGTAGTCTGATGTAAACATGGCTGGTAGTGTTTATGGAAGTGTAGCGTGATGTGAGACAGAATGTAACTCTTATGGTCAGTGAATTCCTAAATGTGTTGGGTATTTTTTTTATATTCATCCCATTGAGCCTTTTATTATGGTGGGTCTTATAAGACTACGAAACATATCCTTTGTACATGAATAATTTAATATTTACAGTTCACATGTACAAAAGTAAAAAAAAATAATAATTCGAAGTGAGACATTAATAAACTGAAGTATACATTTAAAACACAATAATATGAATGTAACTTTAAGATATAAGATTTTTTTTACATTTAGTTTGTACAGACTTAAAAAAATGTTTTTAGGATACATATATCTGCTAAATAGATCTGTGCATGCTTAACATTAACAGAAATTATACACTATGGACTAAAAACATGTATAATATAATAATTACTTATTACTGTACTTATATACTATGAAAATTGAGCAGGACTTAGGAGTGGAAGTATGCATGATTTTCTGTTTTAATAGATTTAAAGACATAGCAGGCTAAACTTAATTTTTTTGAAATGAAATTAATGTGATCCGTAAATTTTAGTTGTTGATAAATATCGATCCCTACAAAATTTTAATGGAGAGACATGTATAGTAACAGTTCTATCAGTTTGAATGTTAGCTTGTAAATTTTCTACTTCATTTCTATTTTTAAAAGTAATATTATTTTTTTGGTAGTTCAAAAACAAGTTGGTTGAGTGTACAATTTTTCACTTGGTCAATGGCTATATTAGTTTTCTCCTGGATTATATCTGTAATTTTCCATTTACAATAAATGATGAGTCATCTGCAATGACCAATTTGTAGAGGTTAGTCTTTTGTATAAATGAAGTACATAAATGGGACTAGATGCTAACCTGTGGTACCCCATATTTTGTAGTAGACCAACCGAACCATCAAGGGTTCTTGGTGGACGCAAGCATCTCTACCATTTTCTGCTAGCAGCAGATCCTGTGCATTTAATCCTGATGACATGATCATAATGTGGATTCTCATGACATGATACTGTAGAAAACTTGGTAGTACAGCAGCTTTAACTCCATTACAATTGTTTAGCTTATTTTTATTTTCTAACCAATTATGATGAGTATTTTACTATTTAGGTTATTTATAATGATTTTCATTAATTCCTCCACCCCCTCCCCCTAACTTTTATCCACCCAAAAATAAATTAAATATTATTGAATGTTATGGAATTAGAATTTTAAATTGTCCGCATGGCAGAATAATCCAGCAATATTAGTAGAAGTACTAAGTAATACCTGACCCCACAGATTGATAGTTCACTAGGCAAAAAGGGTACATGATACATCTCTTACCTCCTGGGTTTTGGCTACAGAAGACTAGCCTCTCATACTCTGTTCATTTCTACCTACATGGAGTGTCTGAAAGTAACCCCTATCTCGGAGATCAAGTACCCAACCTTGCTGGTAGTCCAGGCAGCAAAGAAAAAAAATTTTTGAGGGATAGTTGGATCTGAAGCTAATGGTAAAAAGTTGCACATCATGTAGCTAAGTTCATCCCTCCATCCTGATGGCATGATCCCATATACATTGATCCTGTGGTACAAGATGCTTGCTATTTTAATTTTGTACGTCAAAAAACCTGGACATAACAAAAATTTGTGATACAACAATTAATTATGAATTATGATTGTTAAGTTGATAAGTTGAATACAAAACAAGTGATTTCCACAAGGCCTGACAATTTTTTTGTACAGTGATATTCCAGTTTTTGTTTGGCCAGGTCTAATATATACATGTTGATGCCATTAGGATCCCGCGACAAACTTGGATACATATTACGGAACAATAATTACTGAGCTAACTCTTGCCATCCGAAAACTTGGTTGAGTAAACTTTGACACCAAGCCTCAGAAACAGATAGGTAAACAGCTACGACTTGCACTGCATGCCAGACAACATTTGGTGAGGGATGAGGGAGGAAGGAGGAAGACTGTGAGGGATGTAGAGCCAGTAGGTAAGGTACATAAAAAGATGATGGTTCAAAAGTAGCTTCAGAGTCATTTCATGTCAAAATACCTAGAGCCATGTGCTCCAAGGTTACAGATTTTGTTCAAATTTTTTTTTTATGAATACATACTTATAACATGAGTAAATGTGAATTATTTTAGAATTTTTAAATTAAAACTGGAAGAATGAGAAATTTTCAAAACTTTCAGTTTTTGAGCAAATAATGTTCTCTGACTATCTTCACCAGTACACTTAAATTACTATAAAACCCACAATTTCCATGCTATCTAGCTCATTTAAATTGCAAATAAAAGCTAATATTCCGTACTTTGTAGATGTGGACAGAGAAGTAACAAATTCCATCACAAAAATTTTACACTGAGCATGGAATACAATTTTAAGCTGTTTTGCACCTTTGCTCGTGCTCAATACTATAACTACACAACCACAATGAGCACTAGCTTGAAAATTTATTTTTACATACACATTAGCATTAGGTAACTATATTTGAAAAATGAAAAGGGTGTTTTTTGTGGTTTTTAAATTATTATATTTTTATTACTGAGGTATGTAATAACGCCCAAATCCAAAGTAATTGCCACAAAAAAATTAAAAATAATTGGATTGAAATTGGGTTTACCAAATAATATGCTAAATACAAATCTCGCTTTTTTTGGAAAAGAAACTTACCCAAGTAACTTCGCACTGGATCCAGATAATGTTACTTAGTGTTTATAGACTATATGCACATCTCACTACTCTGTCATATTGTATGCCAATTCTTCAATAATTTTCTGTTCATTGTGTTGTAGTGCAATTTCCTGCCTGATGATGATGATGTTGAAAGAACTTGAACTTCTTTAATACAGTTTTCATAAGGCACCCAGCAGCAGTCATCCTTAAATGGCCAGTGAAATGTTGACGAAGAACCGCAAGAATGCATGAACTGAACTTTAGCATCTCTTTCAACATCTGACACTTCAAGTATATTACCTACCCACCACTTTTGTTCATATTTAACCGCAAAATATTTCTCTGGAAGAATATTCATCACTTCTCCATGTTTTTGTACACCAACTACTACTGTAAAAGATTTTTCAGAAACAGAAACTCATTTAACAATCAAAGTTTTTTCATCAGTAGGTTTGAAGTAATGATTTTCTCTAGTGCCTGTAATGGATGTAGCATTTGCATATCATTCGATAAGAAATTTCTCATTATATTCTATTTCAACCACAGATGTGTAAAAAACTTCAATTCCTATTCCAATTTGAATAAATCCTCAGAGTTTAAATTTGTCTGTCAACAGTATTCTGAAGACTGGCTCTTGTAGCCAGTTGTTTGATTGTACCACCCACTCCAACACATGCATTTTTGCCATGGCTGGTGGCAAAGAAGCTCCACTCAGCAGATAGACCATGGTCTTCTTGATGGAAACACAAGTTAATAACATTTTTTTAGTTTTTGTACTGTGGAGCACTACCATCACTGAAGTAAAATACATGACTCAAATGTGGTAGTTCTCTTCGTAAGTGCTGTAATAATGACTTTTGGAAAGTGAAAAATGCTGTGGTGTCATGCTTAAGGCAGTCACTTATGAAGCAGAATGATTTTGACTTCAAGACATCATCACTATCAGTATAATAAACAACAAATGGAAGTAAGGTAACTTGAATGTTTTGCCAATGGAAACCTTGTGCAGCATCTTGCAAAATACAGGTGTATTTTTCTGCGTCAGCTATAATGAGGCAAAAGTTTCTATATAATTTAATTTTTATTTGCTTTAGGTACCAACTTTGCGACTTGGCTGTGAAATGATGTTTATTCAAAACCACCAATTTATCTATTAGCAGATCAACAAAATCATCAGCAGACTTTGTCAGTGTTTCAAGCGATTCACGGTCAGTGTGAATCCATTGTTTGAAACAATAATGTCTTTTGTTTCAAAAATTTCTAATTGCATAAGGTACTCATGAAGTACTGACACATTTGGACAATTGGGACATGTGTGAAGCATGCATTCTTCTGAATGAAGATCACATACCAATTTATGCAGGAGCTCTTGATATGGTATGTTTAAATGAATACTCGGCATCATTAATTTCACATTTCGGTGGTAGGTACACATGCACACTGAATGAATACCACGACTGCTTAGTTACACATTCTTTTGGATGCAATTCACAAAACTTAGTAAAACCTATTTTATCATTAGGGTTTTGTTCATTAAAAGACAAATAAACATCTTTAAAATTATGCAAAATTAGCCTTTTTGTTTTCAATTCTCTTTTTCTGTGTTCATTTGGTACAGACACACAGTCTTTTGTGTTGGAAGAAACTCTACTTATCTCATCATCATAGTAGAAATCTTTCACCTCTTTACTAACTTTTCACTTAGACAATGACCTTTCCTTTTGCATATACTAACTAAAACTCCATAATTCTCTAGAACATTTCTAGCCTTTTTAACCATATATAAAGTTGTGTCAAAAATATTAACAGTTTGTTGAATACGGTACTCCAAGATTGCGGGAAAAGTGTCAGTATTTGAAGTTTTTTAATAATTTTACTTGTTTTAAATTTTTCTCTTAATCTATCCATGAGGCAACTGCAATCTATACACGGTATGCTTGAATCACTGGCAGTGTTTACAGAGTCTTCAATGGGAAAAGCTTTACTTGCTATTTCTGTAAAACTAGCTGATAAACACTGAGCCTTACTTTTCAAGTATGCACTTCTTTCCTCCTGCTTCCTTTTAGTAACTTTTACTGGAGAAGAACCAATTAATTTACAACTTTCATTCAGTTTTTCCAGGACCTGAGAAGGGGTATCTGTCTGAAACACTGTTATCACTGAGGCTAGCCGCAGACACTACTAATTTTCTACAGGTCATACAAAGTTTGGCGCCTGGTAAAAGTTTCACCGTGGTATGATATTTTTTTGAAAATGAAACTGAAACACCCTTCAGACCTTTTCTAACTTTTATTTTTTTGTGTTTTTTAAATGGTTCACAACAAATTCTCTGGCGATCTTCAAATGTTGTAAGAAATGTACATCTATGTTGGTAACATGTTTTCAATATTGTGAAAATTAGTTCTTAACCTTAAAAGTTCCTGTTCTCTTTCACCAAAATCAGAAAAAAAAGCACATAAAACATTTTTGTTTACATTCTGTGTGAGGTGAGCAGTCTTCTTGGAGATACATGTCAACTGAGCACTTGTTCATTATTTTAAACAACTGTGCGCAGCAACTAGAAAACTGTGGAATACTCCATTAAGACTCAAACTCATAACTTCTGGACATACAACCTATTCACATTAGAAGCCATTGAGAGACTAGCTAGTATTGGGCAAGAAGGCAGCAGTTTACTTATCAGCACAGTTATATGTTTTTTTCTGCTTAGCCAGCAGGAGAGAGCCAGCACAGCTAGAGATAAAAGCAAAGGATCACTGGGTGACTCAAATGTATGGAAACATCATTCCCTCTCACGTATTATTGAATTGTGGTGTAGTAGCAGCTCATTCACTAATTAATGCTAGACCAACATTACAATACGATAAAAAAAAATTTTTTTTTTTTTAATAAACCAGGTTTTACTGATTTGCATATGAGATTGGAAGTCACAAAGTTGATTAAAAATGCTTTATAATAGTGCATTAGCTATTAAATAAACAGAATAAAAGCTTAATACATTTTATGCATGGAAAAGTATTAAAGGCGTGAAATGTGCATCAACATAATGAAATTACAAGGCTAAGGATAGCTTGATTGAAATTAAAAAAAATAATATAATAAATTGCTTGTATTTAATATTGTAAATAAAATTAAATATTCCTGATAAACATAGTACATTACAAGATTAAGGAAGTTTTACTCTTAAAATTTGGGCCATATGTATTTTAAAGCAACACAATAGTGTTTCATATACTGTATTACCTTGGTAAGATACATTAAAAAAATATAATTTCAAAAACCACAAAAAACACCCTTTTCATTTTTCAAATATAGGTAGTTACCTAATGCTAATGTGTATGTAAAAATAAATTTTCAAGCTAGTGCTCATTGTGGTTGTTGAGTTATGGTATTGAGCGCGAGCAAAGGTGCAAAATAGCTTAAAATTGTATTCCATGCTCAGTGTAAAATTTTTGTGATGGAATTTGTTACTTCTCTGTCCACATCTATGAAGTACGGAATATTAGCTTTTATTTGCAATCTAAATGAGCTAGATAGCATGAAAATTGTGGGTTTTATAGTAATTTAAGTGTAGTGGTGAAGATCGTCTGAGAACATTATTCGCTCAAAAACGGAAAGTTTCAAAAATTTCTCATTCTTCCAGTTTTAATTTAAAAATTCTGAAATAATTCACAGTTACTCATGTTATAAGTATGTATGCATAAAAAAAAATTGAACAAAATCTGTAACTTTGGAGCACATGGCTCTAGGTGATTTGACATGAAATGACCCTCCATTGATTGACTTACCAAGTTGCAAAGAAAATATAAATTTTTGATTTGAAAAAGTCCCTTCACTCTTTACCAAGAGCGGATCCAGATTGATGTTCAGGGGAGGGCCAAATTAAATTTTCTAATACAATTTTAGTGCATTTAGAATGGAAATAATTATTACATTTTATTTATGTTTCAAAAACATCCTAGTATGTATGACATTGCAGTAAAATAATACTTTAATAAGTTTGGTAAACTATGATAAATTAGCATAAACTATGAAGATTATTCAGTGTTCAGGGAATTTGGAGGGGGGGGGGGGGGGAGAAAAATTCCACTATGGACCACCTTCTTGATCCTCAAGTGCTTATTACAGTGATAGTTGAACGTTGTATGACAAAATACAGTCTGATTTTTATCGCTAATAATTACAAAACTAATATTGTGTCAACAATGGTTTAACCTATAACGGGTAGATAATGGCACTAAGTGCTTGATCCAAAGTATTTGTTTTGCCTGTGAAGTCATTGTACCAGTGTAGGCACATGCATGTGATTGTCACGAATTAGCTAGGTGTAAACTTAAAAACTTGTTTAGCATGGAAACACATTAACCTAACATGTTTATTTGGGTGTCAATATGAGACCCTTGCGGAGCACTACTAAGAACCAAAGTGAGACATTAAAAAATTTGTCTGAAGATAAGTGAAAATCGTTACTAAATTGAAAATCACGAAATAATAAAAGATTTCATCTCAAATAACTCATAAATATGCTCAGAATCATAGAAAACACAAGTCCAAGGAAAGCTTGTGTCGAAAGGCATCCAAAAAGCCTAAAAAGTATAGTACCGAACCAATGCAAAAAGTAAATGAAAAAATTAATAATGTTCAAACAATGGTTAGGCCCACATCAGCTTAAATACTAAACAAAACTAATACTAAACACTTATGATTTTATCATAACATTTTCATGAAAAATCTAGATGCACCTTTATTTGGGTTTATCAGAAGTGTTTTGACGTTCATAAGTTTAAGACTATAAGAAAACACACCAAATGCAAAAGATGGAGTAAAATAAAATGACATGTGTAGTAGTAGAAGAATGCTACATATTTAATCAAAAGGGAAACACAATAACCATAATGTTTGTTTCACGAGGATTCTGAGCACTACAAAATCAAGGAGTTTGGTTTAGGCCTAATCCTTTAGGTTTTTTTTTACCCCCCCCCCCCCTCGACCAAAAACCCTTCAATTCATACAAACCTAATGTAAAACACTGCTTTCCCTTTCAAAACATGAAAGTTAATTCTCACCTCTACTTCAACATCGCTCTTAATATCGAACCAAATAACACAAGTTTAACATACATACCTCGCAATGATAGCTTTCGCTAATTCATACACGTCATTTTTATTGAACGATCCATACGAAGCAGCCAAAATAGGTTTCACAATTGATGCCCATTCCACGCCACCACTATTTGCAGCCATGTTAATAGACAAACGTACGATTTATTTCCCGATACTAACTCACGAAAACGATTTCACAATAATGAATGATCAGAAACAAATAAAAATTAATTCTTCACACCAATGGCTAATTTTAAGACGTTCTTCTTTTCTTTTCAGTGTAATGCTCTCACAATCTTGCCAAATTTTGAAACACAAATTCTGACATAACTGAAAATTTCTCGTTGTAAGAAAAAATTTAAATTTTAAAGCAAAAGACTGCGTCACAACATTAAATTTATTCCGGGAAATTTTACAACATCTGTTAAATTTTACAAATTGTGTTAAAAATTATACAAAAGTGAATTTTCATCCACATATCAAAAGTTGAAATTTTTTTTACGTGAATACGTCTTTAAAATTGCTTCCATAATTTAATTATTACCACTGGATAACTAAAGATCAAAGAATTCGTTACGCTAAGTGAAGACTGACGTATCAAGCGAGCTGGAGGGGGAAGCGCCACAACTTGAGGTCATTTTGCTGCGTTTCGAGATTTACATTTAGTATAACTTTTGACTCGAAAAAGCTACTATGTTCGTTTGAGTTTCAATCATCAGCTCTAGTCAAAATCTATTTATTGCATACATAAAACATAAATGTGAAATAGTTACTGTGAATATAGATGGTGTTAAAATAAAAAAATTGTGTATTTTAAATTTTGTATAGAAACTGCCGTCACCCGACCTATGTGAAAGGCCCGGGGGGTACCTGACGGGGGCTACGGGCATCGTGGTGCTCTTGTTGTCCGGAGGGGCGCCAGGCTAGCGGGCTGCTAGGCCGTTGGTGTTGGGTCGTGGGTACTCTGCCCCCGCGTGCCCCGCCAGGTACACGGCTTGAATCTACCCTGAATGGCTCTCCCTTGATTGTGAAGGCCGCTCGGCCGTGTGGAGGACGGGAGACTTCGGAAAATTAATATACACGAGTTGGTGAGAATTACCTTTAAACTAGTCCCGCTACAAAACACTCTCACCAACACTTGGCGACGTCTAGCCGTTACACAATTAACACAGAAAAACATAACTCTACGCAACACTAATGGTTACCGCGGCAGTCTCGCGGGACCCGGGTCGATGCTCGCTGGAGACGGCCAGCGCCGAACATTAACGGGTGCAGGGGGGGCTCTATGAGCGGGCTCCTAAATTCGGCGAAACACTTACGTGAGTGATACGATCTGCAGCGCGGTATCACGATGAAGACGGTCGGGATAGGCCCGGTTCCATAAAATACGCGCCGAGTCGACGTGGGCAGCTTATGAATTAATAATAGGTTTAAATTTAAATATTTAGTGCAGAATAAAATGATCACAGAAAGAAAACTTGGATGCTGCCCACGGACACACGTCTGTTCCCGGCGCAGAGTGGTTCGAGACTGCCGGACGTGAGTCTCGCAAGGAAGTAAAACTTTCTCTTCTTTGTGAGTCGGCGTCAAAAAACTTATATTAACTTAATTTGCTCTATTATAAGCTAAAAACACGTTCCAGGTTCTCAATTAAAAGGTAGCACCTGGTAATTGTGTGCTTAAGGCTTAACAACTGTTTTATAGTAGTATTTAATTATTTGAATTGTGGCATCAAGTTGGCGACTGTAAATTTATCAACATATTGTCCCACTGTGAATTGTTTTAGAGGGATTTCTCCTATTCTGACTTGATCATAGTCACGGGCATTTTAATTAAGGCCATTGGCCGCGGTGACTGTTAATGAGGTTTGTTGTCTATTGAGGTCACGCCCGAGGCGTTCGCCTGACTCAATCCGGCTGGGCAAGGGGCGCGCTCCGAAAACGGGATACGGTACTGGCGGTGCGGAGCACCGGCTTTAAGGCCATGGTCGGTACGATGTCAAAACATATAAGCTTGTCGTCGTCCGGCCGAAGACTTCCCCAAAGCCCGACCTGCAACCGCCAGTATCCGACCCCGCTAATGGAACGCACCCCTAGCCATGGCCCACCCATGGAGGTAAGACCACCCGAGTCAGGCGAGCCCCTGAAGACCGAGGGCCAAGCATAATTAATCAAACACCTATACCCAAATTCATTAATTTCAGACCTAATTTATTTGTAGCGCCACTTTTTATTAAAACCCCCGCCCAAGGAAAGAGCGACGCAGGAGTGCCCGAGTCACTCACGTGTGAAATTACGTGTCTCCCTTGCGGCCTTCAGCCTGAATTAATTATAATGTTGTGTAACGTAAATATTACCTCCATGTTTTTTATATGTACCTAGCCACTGGAGCAGTCAACAAGTGACAAACAGTCTCTGGTGTGACTCTTATTATTTAAACTTAATTTACATAAATTTGCTAAAAATAATTCTTAAAGAGTATCTGCCAATTAGATTAATTATTAATAATGAATGTGTTAATTTAGAGCTGCTCTCAGCTTCTTGTTATTAAAATAATTTCCGAATAACGGAACTTTAGCAACTTTGGAGCTAGAGAATGCTGAGACATTCCATCGCGCCACAGACAGACGCGAGTACCGAGCGACGCGCGGACCGGGGCGGACGTGCGTTCCACGGGGAGTCATCACCCTTTGTCACCACTGAACTTAACTGCTGGTAACTATAGTCATTTAAACCAAATCGTTTTTCGTTGCGTAAACTCCCCGTGCATCCCCGGTCCTTTTTACGGTGTAGGGCCTAACCCAGCTGCTTAACTATAAACTCCCCACTAGACATTACGTGGGGCAGTTCACCATACGGCACGGGCCGACTCCCACTACAAGTGAATTTTGGTTAAACGTTGAGTGCACAGGCACTGGCGACAGCTACGCATAGAACTTGCATCTAATTTAATTGTGGACCACGGTCCACACAGGTGGACCCGGGTGCCGCCACACTAGCAATTATCGTAATTGGTCGTCTCCAATCAACCTCCCCCTTAACCTCGACTGGTGTGAGGGCTTAGATTGGTAACAGTGCGTCAGAGCACTCAGTGTTAATTCAATGTATTTCGTAGGGTAATTTAATTTACGTCATGTAAGTGTAAACTGTAATTGTAACCGTTCGACCGATTAAACGTCCACTCCGCACAACCCATGCGCGACGTGTCACCGACAGGATAAAGTTCGAATTCGTGTCTATTATTGTGTTGAGTCTCCCTAACCCAGCTAGGAATCAGAATGTTATGCCGCACATGGCCTGTGCCATGTTAACAGCCAGGGGTCCCTCCAACCGCAAACTCAGCCGACGGTCCTAGTGGGCCACGCAGGGGCAATGCACCCACAGAACCCAAATTTGGTTAGACACAGAGCTAGCATGGCGCCCTCCTGGACACATTTTCACTAAGAGCCAGTTTTCCCGCTAGGATACACACCCGGTCTCGAACACGAGAACCCAGATGACGGCAGTACAGTAGTAAAGGTTAACTAGAAACAGATTAGAATAATCAGTTTTCGGAAATCTTAACAAAAAATATTCAAACTATGTTTATTTTTTTAATTGTTGTGCAATGTTTTCTAAGAATTTTAATTTTTATTAACATGAAGTTAGTAATTTCGTTTTTCCTACTCCTTTCATATTACATCTTACCATGTGTTCACAATGAAACGTTGTTTCGCACCAAAATTTTTTTTACTGTGCTCTGATTGGCGCTTCCCTTAATTCTTAAGAATAATGTTGGTTTACGGACGATAATTTTACGTGATAGCGTCATAAGAAAACATTGATGAAAAATTGAATACTTTTTCATTTTCTAATATTATTTCCATATTTTTCAAATTTAATTTAAATTATTTGTTTAAATATAATTACGAACAGTTAGTTAAAAAGGCCGCCATAACCTGTTTGATATTATAGAAGATTTTCTCGCTCGGTGGTTGGCCGGTTCTTGCACGCTCTGCTCAGGCGGAACGTTAAAATTTTTCGTGCGTGCAGAAGGCGTTCATCGATTTATAAGACGTTATCACGTCAAGAAAAATAAAAATAAAATATAACCCTTTCTGTTAAGGCTTCACTCATCATATAGTTCGCACACGACCTGTCAAAATTCCAATATGACAATCACAACATAGAGTCATATGTTAAATGTACATGACTAAATATTAATTCAATAATTATGATTTCAATCATAAACCCATCTTTACGACCCCCTATTAAATATGAAGGATTTAAGCTAATTTTCGGTTGAAAAACGAATAGTGTTTTACGATCCATATTTAGTCGCAGGTTGGCTAAAAGAAACCTGAATAAGCTGTGGATTAATATTGGATGTGTTTGTAATAAAGGGAAGCCTACAACTCACGTAATTTCGGTTCCCTGCAAGAATTTCCGAAGATTTCCGAAGTTTTGCGTTTTGGTATTAACGCCACTTCAGCCGCTAAATCAGAAGTTTACAATTAAAAAAAGCATGTTGTGACTGACCTAATCCAACCTAACCCTTCGATATTTTTAATTTCAATTTTTGAGAGAAATCCGAAGTTGCACGAACGTGGTAGGGAACCGAAACTACGTGAGTTATAGGCTACCGTGTAATAAAATAAACTTGAATTTGTTTGCTTTTTTTAAGGGCTGGTTTTACCATGGGTTTTTAAGGCCCCTCTACCTCTACCTAGAATTATATATTATAAAGTTAAATCTTAATGATATCTATACTACAGCGAAGCTAACCTCAAATTGAAAAATGAATGGTGATTTATGACCCAAATTTTGCCTGAGGTTGGCTAAACGAAACCTGACGAAGCCTGCTGTGTAACATTGGATTTGTTTGTAATTCCAAAACTAAAATTAGGTTGTTTTTATTTGGTGAAATCTTAGCCCAATTTTAAAATTGCCGTCACCCGACCTATGTGAAAGGCCCGGGGGGTACCTGACGGGCGCTACGGGCGTCGCGGTGCTCTTGTCGTCCGGAGGGGCGCCAGGCTAGCGGGCTGCTAGGCCGTTGGTGTTGGGTCGTGGGTACTCTGCCCCCGCGTGCCCCGCCAGGTACACGGCTTGAATCTACCCTGAATGGCTCTCCCTTGACTGTGAAGGCCGCTCGGCCGTGTGGAGGACGGGAGACTCCGGAAAATTAGTATACACGAGTTGGTGAGAATTACCTTTAATCTAGTTCCGCTACAAAACACTCTCACCAACACTTGGCGACGTCTAGCCGTTACACAATTACCACAGAAAAAACATAACACTACGCGACACTATTGGTTACTGCGGCAGTCTCGCGGGACGCGGGTCGATGGTCGCTGGAGACGGCCAGCGCCGAAAGTTAATGGGTGCAAGGGGGACTCTATGAGCGGGCTCCTAAATTAGGTGAAACACTTACGTGAGTGATACGATCTGCCGCAAGGTATCACGATGAAGACGGTCGGGATAGGCCCGGTTCCGTAAAATACGCGCCGAGTCGACGTGGGCAGCTATGAATTAATGAGGTTTAAATTTAAAGATTTAGTATAGAATAAAAATTAATAAAATGAAAGAAACTTGGATGCTGCCCACGGACACACGGCTGTTCCCGGCGCGGAGTGGTTCGAGACTGCCGGACATGGCCGCCTCGCAAGGAAGAGAAACTTTCTCTTCTTTGTGAGTCGGCGTCAAAAAACATATATTAATTTAATTTACTATATTACCAGTTAAAACATGTTCCAGGTGCCCAATTAAAATGTAGCACCTGGTAATTGGGTGCTTAAGGCTTAACAATAGTTTTAATGTATTTAATTATTTAAAATGTGACATCAAGTTGGCGACTGTATTTATCAACATATTGTCTCACTGTGAGCTGTAATAGTTGGATTTCTTCTAATCTGACACGATCCTAGTCACGGACATTTTAATTAAGGCCAGTGGCCGCGGTGACTTTTAATAAGGTTTGTTGTCTATTGGGGTCACGCCCGGGACGCTCGCCTGACTCAATCCGGCTGGGCAAGGGGCGCGCTCCGAAAACGGGATACGGTACTGGCGGTGCGGAGCACGGGCTTAAAGGCCATGGTCGGTACGACGTCAAAATTAAGTAAATAAAACAGGCCCTTAATGATGTTGCTTTAAAACTTTAACCATAAAGTGGATAATAAATTTTCTAGTACATGACTTAAGAAACAATAAATTTATCTAAACTTATAGAATTCTTAAATAGTTTCCCCTTACATTAGGAAAACTAATTTTTGTGAGGTAATTTTATTTATGTCATTTTTATTTGGTAATCCTGGAGTCAGCTGTTAATTTATTTTGATGTGTTTACAACTTGAAGTACTCTTGTATAAAGCGTGTTTTTTTTTTGCTTTGGGTAAAAGAATTAAATTGCAAAATTACAAAGGATTTATTAAAAAAAAATATTGCAGATTATGAATGCCAGGAAATAATGAACTAATAGTTAATCCTACGTAACCTTCATTATTTTAGTTATAATGATTGCTCTGGGTAAGACAACTTCTATTGGAAGAACAAATAGTTTACTGGATTTTAGATGGCATTTCAGTTGTTTAGCCTACAACTGTGGTAATGCTTATGGGAAAAATTCTGAAGTGTTAATCAAGAACTGCTTAACTGCTTCATGTAATAAACCAAGGTTCATTTCCCTATTCACAAATAATAAGAACAAATTTCTTAATCCAAAGAGAACTAAAGCGAGGCTGTACTTTGCACAGATATGTGAAAAGCTAAATGTAAAGATGATACCTAAAACACCAGTGTTGCAGAAACTACGACAATGTTTTCACATCAGTACTGGGTCTTTTTCAAAAACTATTGCCCCAGTGAGTTCAGCTGTCAGCAATGCAGACATGCTAAAAGCGATGATGTCATACATTTGGCCCAAAGATGACTCTAAGATTCGCTCCAGAGTGTCTCTTGCTTTTGGCCTTTTGATAGGTGGTAAGGTTTTGAGTGTTGCTGTACCTTTCACTTTTAAGTATGCCGTCGATCACTTGAACACACAGCTCCCCGTGTCAAGTACAGGTGACGCTTTCTTGAACATGACAACCCCTTCTGATACAGTGTTGACCGTAGCCGTCTCACTGCTGGTTGGATATGGTGTGGCACGTGCAGGAGCAGCGGGCTTCAATGAATTGAGGAATGCTGTTTTTGCAAAGGTTGCTCAGCGTTCTATTAGAAAACTAGCAAAAAATGTTTTTGTACACTTGCACAATTTGGATTTATCCTTCCATCTGAGCAGACATACAGGTGCTTTGTCAAAAACTATTGACAGAGGCAGCAGAGGAATTAATTTTGTTTTGTCAGCAATGGTGTTCAATGTTGTGCCAACTGTGTTTGAATTAGCTCTTGTAAGTAGTATATTGGGTCTGAAGTGTGGAGCTGCTTTTGCAGGAATATCGGTAGGTTGTGTTGCAGTTTATGCAGCATTCACACTAGCCATCACTCAGTGGAGGACAAAGTTCAGGGTGTACATGAACAACGCAGAAAATGAAGCCAGCAACAAAGCAATTGATTCTCTCATCAACTATGAAACTGTAAAGTATTTCAACAATGAGAAGTACGAAGCGGATCGTTACGATGAAGTCTTAAAGAAGTACGAAGAAGCTTCGCTAAAGACAAGTACAAGTTTAGCATTCTTGAATTTTGGTCAAAATGCTATTTTCAGTTCAGCTTTAAGCCTAATCATGGTATTGGCAGCCAAAGAAATTGTCCAAGGTAACATGACAGTTGGTGATTTGGTCATGGTGAACGGTTTACTGTTTCAGCTGTCTGTTCCTCTTGGTTTCCTTGGTTCGGTGTACAGAGAAGTGCGGCAGGCACTTATTGACATGCAGACCATGTTCGCTCTGATGGCCCACGACACAGCAATCAAAAATAAAATAGCCGCTGAAACACTTTCAGTGACACCCCAGGCTGCAGACATCGTATTCAACAATGTAAAGTTCCAATACGAAATTGGGAAACCTATCTTTAATGGAATTTCTTTCACAATACCCACGGGTAAGAAAGTTGCTGTCGTGGGTGGGTCAGGTTCAGGCAAATCAACGATGATTCGATTGCTGTATCGTTTCTTTGAGCCTCACGCTGGTGAAATATTGATTAATGGACAAAACATAAATGACGTCAGTCTGGAAAGTTTACGAAGTGCAATCGCAGTCGTACCTCAAGACTCGGTCTTGTTTCACGACACCATTTTTTACAATTTGCAGTACGGCAACATGGCAAAGAGCAAGGAAGAAGTCATGGACGCCGCGAGGATGGCCGATCTGCACGACACCATCATGCGCTGGCCGCACGGCTACGAGACGGAGGTTGGCGAGCGGGGCCTCAAGCTGTCCGGGGGAGAGAAGCAACGCGTCGCCATAGCCCGTGCCATCCTCAAGGGTTCTCCCATCCTGGTGTTCGACGAGGCGACTTCTTCTCTGGATTCCATCACGGAGCACAACATCCTGGAAGCCCTGAAGAGGGCGACGGAAGGCCGCACCTCCATTTGCATCGCTCACAGGTTGTCGACGGTGAAGGATGCGGATGAGATCCTGGTGCTGAGCAACGGGACCGTGGCGGAGCGAGGCAGCCACGCGCAGCTGTCGGCCAATCCCGGGAGCCTCTACATGAAGATGTGGGACATGCAGCAGTGGGACCCCACGACGGTGAAAGCCGGCTGAGTCTCTGTCCAAGTAGTGCAATCCTTCCCTGTTGTTTGATACAGCATTGATGGTTATTCAGATGGGTGGCTTCCATGAACAGTCGTTAAACATATCTAGCCTTTTGGGTTATGGCCATGATGGTTGCAAATTATCTCATCATGCTTATGCTTGGTTGGTTGCAGCCAATTCAGTTCTCTGTTTATGGCTTCAAAAGAAGCATGTTTAAATGCAATGAAATGATAGCTAAACTTAGAAGCCTAAATGGTATGTTTGATGATTATTCAAATGAATGGCAAACCTATTTGATAATTGATGAGTGTGGTTTTTAATGTAAAGATTGAGTACTTTAGCACATACATGTAATTCAGATATAATAAAAGTAAGCAAAATTTATTTTTGCAAAGCCAGAAATTTAAATTCGGCTGACAATTGTCACACAATTCAGTGCTATCTTGTTGGGCTATTTTCATTTTTCATTTCATTTTCATTTCATTTCATTTCATTTCATTTATTAGCGTCCTATATTTGACAGTACATATGTCCAGGTTTTGTCAGTAACATTATAAATAAAATACAACATTATAATACACTAACAAAACAATATATAAAAAAAAAACATTATAACACAATAATATATGTTACAATAAAAAATGATAATAAAAAACAATGCAGCAATTTATGTAGATGCACTGAGGAATTCATTAACAGAGTATGGAGCTATTCGTAGTAGGTAATCTTTGAGATGTCGTTTAAATATGGTATGTGATTGGGATGCTGTATTTAACAGGGATATCGGTAGAACATTTATTAGTTTAAGGCCCATGTAAAAAGGGTTCAATTCGTATTTTTTTGTTGAATGAAAAGGAATATGATTCTTATAAATGGATCTGGTAAAGTGATTATGTATTTCATTATTCTTTACATACTTAATATTTTGAATTACATAAATGACAACCGAATATATATAAATGGCTGGAAATGTTAAGAGTTTGTTATTCAGGAAAATAGGCCTACAAGAATCTGTCTTACTAAGATTATAAATAATTCTAATAACCCGTTTTTGAAGCTTAAATATCTTTAGCCAATTTAAGGAATTTCCCCAAAAAATAACACCATATCTCATTATTGAATATATGTTTTCATAATACATAGCCATTACTGCTTTATGTGAAGTTACAGTATTAATAGTTTTTATGGCAAAACAAAGAGAACTAAGTCTACGACACAGAAAAGATATATGATTAGTCCAATTTAGATTCTCATCAAGATTCAGTCCCAGTAATTTTGCTGTTTTTACAGTATTAAGAATATTATTGCCAATAGTCACTTCAATATTATTTAATCTATTTATTTGAGAGTTAAAATATATAATAGAAGATTTTTGAATATTTAGAATCAGTCTATTATCAGTAAACCAAGTTTGCATTTGGTTGAGGGTTATGGAAATTTTTTTTTGTAGTTCCTGTAAAGTCTGGCCTGTTACTATAATGGAGGTATCATCTGCAAACATGATAGTCTGGCCATAATCTAGAAACAAAGTTAAATCATTAATAAAAAGCAAAAACAAAAGTGGACCGAGAATTGAACCTTGGGGAACACCAATACCAATTTTCAAAATTTTTGACCTAGAAGTAGTGGTAATATTATTATAAGTCACATTAATACTAGTAATTTGTGAACGATTTGATAAGTAAGATTTTATAATATTGTTTGCAACACCTCTTATACCATATTTACTTAATTTTTCTAATAAAATATCATGGCTTACACAATCAAATGCTTTGGTTAAATCTACAAGTATGCAAGCTGTCAAGACTTTATTATCTAAATGAGAATAAATACTAGGGTCAATCCATATGAAGTATTCCAAAAAAAAATTTATTGGAAGCTTCATCAATTTTAAAAAAATTGATATTTTGAGCCTTGTTAACATTATGTATTGACAATTTAAAACTGACACAGTTAATTTTTTATTCTCATTAGTTTGATTATGGCAGCCATTTTTTTGTCATGGGGCGCGACAATTTTTACATTTACAAGGGTTCAGCTACATTGCTATATCTTGGCTCTGGTAGGCCATATCGTGATGAAACAAAATCTGAGGGGTTAAGCACATTTTAAGCTACAATTCTGATGACAAACCATTTTTTTAAAATCAATCAATCTTGCCAACTTTAAAGGTTGAACTTGTGCCTTAGAATTGCAAAAATTTGCATTTTCATAAATTTTTTTAAGAGTGAAGGCAGTATCTGTTGGGCTTCAAAATATTTATGGATGTGCTTATGTAATAGTAGAGTAAATACAAATTATTTGGAGTGTGAGACTTCAATACTTTTTTTTTTTACAATTTTGTAAAAACCAGTTTTTTTCAGATTTTTGCTTACTTTACGGCTTAATATCTCTGGTGGGCAGTTATCTAAAGATCTTAAATTTACACACAATTAAGTACTCCATGGTACATAACTCCTGCAAAAATTTAGACTTTGAGATTCAACTGGTTCGGAAGTTACAGCCTTGCCAAACTCGTAATTTTTTTTATTTATTTGCATAAATAAAAGCAACCCTAGTAATTTTATATACGTTCTTAATTATTTTATATATATGCTGTAAGTGCTGTACTAAGTCATAAAAAGTATTACACTAAAGTTTGTTGCCAAAACACATGTATACTATGCACAAAAATATTAATTATAACAGTCATTCTATATCACATTTTTAAACAGACAAATGATTTACGATTTTAATTTGTACCTTATTTCTTATGTTTGTTAAACAGCATTGAAATTTCTTCAGATAATGATGCTGAAATGTTGTGTGAACGTCCAGTTGCTGTGGATAGTTCTGATGGACTGAGCTTCCTCAACACATTCTTAAGCGGCACCCACACTCTGTCTGCACATGACATCTTAAATGATGTTCTAGGTCCAGCTGGGTTGTAAAATTTTACGTAAATATCATTGTTCACAAAATTAACTTCTTCAATGACTCCTAGCCACCACTGTTCGTCATACACACAGGCGATAATGTCATTGTTCCGAAGATTCATGGGGATGGACTTGGTTGAAACTGGAAGATCCTCATACTCTTCTGATTTGGACGTTGCATAGCATCTCATTATAATCTCGGTGAGAGGAACAAAGCGGTGAAATTTTCGTGTTCCAGGGAGCCGTTGGCAGTTGTCGAACCTAGGTTTCAACTCTTCTTGTCGAGCGGTAATTTCCTCTTCTTTAACATATATATATTTGATACCTTTAATAGTCTGTGTACAGTACATATACATATCTTCAGGGGAAAGAATGTGATCCTTAACTGTTCTTTGAAGACTTGCCTTTGTTACTTCCCTTTTTGTTGTTCCTCCAACACCATCACATGCATTTTTTCCATGTGATGTTGCGAAGAAATTCCACTCAGCACTAAGACCGAAATCATTCTTGTGGTGACAGACATTAATTAAATTTTTCTTATTTTTGTACTGACTTGATGATCCATCTGAGAAGTAAATTATATGTTGAACCGAAGGAACAGTGTCTTTTAAGTGTTTCATAAGATGAGATTGAAATGTATGCACTGTTGTTGTGTTATGGTCCAAATGATCACTGATTACACAAACACATTGGGTTAGAAGTTTATCGTTTTCTTTGTAATAATACACAAAAGGATGAACAGTTGCTTGGCGATTTACCCAGTGGTAGCTCTGAATCTCGTCTTGGATAACAAATGTAAAGTTTTCTGCGAAGTCTGCAAGAACAATGCACTCTGTTTCGTTAAGTTTCTCCTTCTTCTCTCTCAAATGCTGACTTTGAATCTTTGATATAAAATGATGAGTTTTAAGTGAATCAAGTTTTTCAATAAGGGACAGAAAGAATTCTTCTTTTGGCTGAATAACAGTTATCATTTCAGCTCTATCTGTTGTGGTCCATTGTTGAAAAATTATGTTGTCTGGGATGGCATCACTTTCTTCAAATTCATCAAACAGAGATACTAGGGCTTCACTTCATGGACATTTAACACATTTGCCCATCATACACTCGTAACTACTCATATCACAAACGAGTATAGCAAGTAGGTCTTTGTAATCTTTCATAAGCTTTGCACCGTCAACCATTAGCTTAACATTCTGATGATAAGTACAAACACAAACTTTGTGTGTTCCCGATGATCCGGCTGTGACACACCACTTAGGTCTGAGTTCAATGAATTTTGATCTTCCAATTCTACAGTCTGGATGTTTAGATTTAAATTCCACAAACAATTCATTCAAATTGCAAAGCACCAGCCTCTTCTGCTTTTGACATTTCATGTTATTTATTTTTACAGATAAACAGTCTTTTTTTCCGGGACAAAGACGACTGTATTCATCACTTTCATAGAATTCACGGACTGTAGTAACCACCTCTGATTGAATGCCAAAACCCTTTTTCTTTCCCAACTCTGGTAGAATGCCCTGATCTTTCACTAGGTCTCTTGTCAGTTTTAACAAACGATCAGATACATTGAACTCTTGAATTATTCTTAGTCGACTCCATGAATTTGGAAGTAAACTAATTATTTTCACTTTCATTTCTTTTCCTGCAACAGCACATTTATCCTTCAGTTTCTTGATTAATTCGTCAAACTCTTCTACAGACTCTTCACTTGCTTCTCTGTTTTCCATCACTTCATCAAAAGATTCCTCAAGATTTCTTTTCAAAACATTTGAAACTTTACTGATCTTGTCAGCTATTGCTTGTGGTCTTTTATCTAAACCCAATTTCCTTATTTTAGATGCTGGCGAAACCCCTAATTGAGTACATACATTGTCTACTTTTCCCAACTTTTCAATCTCTGTAATAAAGTCTGAATCACATGTGTCCCCTGTTCCATCATTTGCTGTCACAAATATTGTTTGTAGCATGTAGGACACAAGGACTTACCAGGGACAAGCAGTAAATTGTAGTTTGTTTTTTTATACATGTGTTCAGGAAGTATTTCCCTAAGTCCTTTTGTGATTGCCTTTTTATGTATTTGTAAAGGATCACTGCAATACCGGCCAAATATATGGTGATATTTAATAAGATACTTAATCTCATGGTACTTACATACAGACTTAACATCACTAGAAACTCTGGTAAATATTAGCTGTTGCTGTTCTAAACTAAACACACAGATTTTCTTCAATTCCTGTTGCACTGAACCATAAACACATTTGTGGCATTGTTCATTTGTTAAATGTCCTATTGAACACTCTTTCTCCATACCGAAAAACAAAAAACCTTCATGGAAACACAAACCACCTTTCCTATACCAGAGCTGCTGGCAGACTAACAGGATGGAACAAATACCAGACCATACTAGAGCAAGTCCGTGCCTGTTAAGACCTGCACACTCCAAACAGTGGTAAACATCTCAGGCATATTTTTTTAATGTTCTTAGTCGGAGAACTCTTTTCAATTGCATAGTAAATGCCAATTTTAGGGTATTAAGATTTTTAAAAATATAATTAGAATTTATTATAGTTTCATTGTTGCAAAAAAAAATGCAATTTTACACAAGTTTGGCAAGGCTGTAACTACCGAACCAGTTGAATCTCAAAGTCTAAATTTTTGCAGGAGTTATGTACCATGGAGTACTTAATTGTGTGTAAATTTAAGATTTTTAGATAACTGCCCACCAGAGATATTAAGCCGTAAAGTAAGCAAAAATCTGAAAAAAACTGGTTTTTACAAAATTGTAAAAAAAAAAAGTATTAAAGTCTCACACTCCAAATAATTTGTATTTACTCTACTATTACATAAGCACATCCATAAATATTTTGAAGCCCAACAGATACTGCCTTCACTCTTAAAAAAATTTATGAAAATGCAAATTTTTGCAATTCTAAGGCACAAGTTCAACCTTTAAAGTTGGCAAGATTGAGTGATGTTAAAAAAATGGTTTGTCATCAGAATTGTAGCTTAAAATGTGCTTAACCCCTCAGATTTTGTTTCATCATGATATGGCCTACCAGAGCCAAGATATAGCAATGTAGCTGAACCCTTGTAAATGTAAAAATTGTCGCGCCCCATGACAAAAAAATGGCTGCCATAATCAAACTAGTGAGAATAAAAATTTAACTGTGTCAGTTTTAAACTGTCAATACATAATGTTAACAAGGCTCAAATTATGAATTTTTTTAAAAATAGTCGAGCAACCAGAGCTGGACCACTTGATATGGACTGACCCACTATTGAGTAGAGTGAACAATGCTTGTTCCGTTGACTTGCCTTTAACAAAACCATACTGATTACTGGTAATTATATTATAACAATTTAAGAATGAAAGCAACCGTTTTAATATAATCTTTTCAAGAATTTTTGAAAAATTTGGTAATAAAGCAATTGGTCTATAATTATTAATGCAGGTAGTATCACCCTTTTTATGTAGTGGAATAATTTTCGCTATTTTGAGCCTATCAGGAAATATGCCATTTTCTAAACATTTATAAATATATAGACAAGGGGCTTTTTAATGTGTTCTGCACATTTTTTTATTACAGAAATAGGAACATCATCAAGACCAACAGAATTTTTATTTTTCATACCTCTTATTATTTGAGTAATTTCATTTTCATCTACTGGTGTTAGGTACATTGAATGCAAATGCAAATGAATATAAAGTATTCTAGGTGATATTCCTGTATTTATAATGGTTGAATTGTTTTTTATTAAAGAGGATGCAATTTCCGTAAAATATGCATTAAACTTATTAGCGATTTGGAAACTGTCAGTGATTGTATTATTATCATCATCAATTAAAGAAATGTTATGTTTATTATTGAAACATTTCATATCATTATTAATTATTTGCCACATTGTTTTACTTTTATTGGTGGAAGATAACAGTTTACATTCAATATAAAATTTTTTAGCATCTATAACAGATTTATTAAATTGTTTTTTAAATTTTTTATAATCATCTCGAATGTATGAATTTTTGTTGCGGAGAAGCTTCTCCTTATAATGATTTAAAATTTCAAATCCAGAGGCAAGATCACTATTAATCCAAGGAGAGGACTTATTGTTAATGCTTATCCATAAATAGGGAAAGTATTGATTAAAATAAAGTAAAAATGTATTTATAAACAAGTTATATGCCTTATTGGGATTGCAAGTGTTATAGATTTCTTCCCACAATACAAGTGCAATCTCATTACAAAAAATATCTATTGTATCAAGTTTAAACAATCTTTTCAGTAAATGAGTAGTGGAATTATCATTAGATCTAAGTTCAGTGTCACTTAATTTTAATATTATATGTTGAGCCAAATCATCAGAAATAGCAGTATCAATAGTTTCTGCAAACAAAGTACTAGGGCTACTTCTAATATTAGTAAGAATATTATCGATACATGTATTAATTGTATTGCCAATTCTTGTAGGGGTAAGTATCGTTCTATGTATACCATATTGCCTAAGTAGACAAAAAAAATTATTGTTTGTGTTATTTTCCTCATTAAAATTTATATTGAAATCACCACATATTATCACATATTTTTGTATCCTTAGAACTTTTTTTAAAATTAAGTCAAAATAATTTAAAAACAATTCAAAATGACAAAATCCAGGGGGTCTGTATATACCAACAATACAGCTATGTATTGAGTTTATAGATATACAACAGCATTCAATTATTTTATCAAAGCAGTATTCAGATATATCAATGATCTTGTTCACAATATTTTTTAGAGTATAAATACAAACACCCCCACCTTTACTAATAGTTCTGTAATAACAAGAAGCTAAGTTATAACCATAAAAAAGACAATAGTCAAGTTCATTATGTTCAAGCCAGTGCTCGGAAAAACAAACAATATCAAATTTATAAAGACATAGCAAATGTTCTAAATTATGTTTTTTATTAAATATACTACATACATTTTGATGAAATATTGATAATTCTTGTAGATGCGATTTCATAGGTTTTAACATAGATTTTAACATAGGTTTAAACATAGGTTTTAAAATAGGTTTTAACATAGTTGGCCCCTTCATATCCATACATTGCAAGGGGCCCTCTAAAAGTTTTCCTGACTTGGGAACTGATGCCAACCCAAGGCAAGTGGTTTAAGATTTACAAAGCATTGAGCACTATTTTGTTCATGCATTATAATTTTTCTAATCTCATTAGCAAGGCGATCTTTGCCTCTACTATTTAAATGGAGGCCATGATGAGTATGATTTTCCCGAGTCAGGTTATTTACGTCAATTACTGTAACATTCTTAAAGGAACTACAAAGTTTGCTAATATTTTGGTTCACCTTTTTTGTTTCCACATTTACACAAGAGTCATCAATAAGATCGTATCTATGTGGTAGGTTTACAACAATAACATTGACATGTCCTAATTTAAATAAATTTCTTTTTAACGTGGTAATTACTTCATTACCTTAATTTTTTGCAACATCATTTGCACCACCTAATATTATGACAGTATCCTTATTAGTGAGCTTCTCACAGTTTTGTATGAGCCCTTCTGTTACAATATGCAGAGGAGCATTTGGTTTAACAATACCGTTTACAGTACAATCACTAACATTATTTAGAATTTTTCCTGCTACATCACGTCCATGGCTGTCAGCAAACAACAACACTTTTTTACTTCTTACCTTAGTATTCATACAGTTGTCTAAGGATGGTACTTTTACATACATTTTCTTTTGTAATGGTGGAAAAGCTTCTACATTATTTAATAAACTATACCTGTTGTTGATGGTCTTATTTTGATATGTTTTTTGCATCACAAAATCTTTAATCCTTACTGTTCTCTTGGGTAAACAAAACTAATGTATGAATAATCATTAACCTGGGGATGTGTGGTTAATGTGCAAGTTAGACATGTTTTTGGCAATTAAATTCATACCAGTGTTATAGTTGTAAAATATAATCATGCTTTATAAAACTGTACTTGGGGATATTTGTCATTTTTAATTAACTACATAAGATTCATGAGCCAGATCACATGTTTCTTATCAGGACTGACGAGAAGAAAATAAGGGCCCGGGGCAAATAATTTTGTCGGGCCGCTTCGATTACTTAATATACAACATAACTGTAATTACGTAACTTGTAAGTATCAGGATAAATTTGAGAAGCATAAAATCTTGTAACCCACTTGGTGCCTAGGCCCTGGGAATGTTGCCCCCTCCCCCCTTTTTCCTCCCCCCGTATCATGCTTCTTATCAACATACATATTGAAAATTTGAACGTAACATTAAATGAAAATGGAATGAAAATATTTAATTTTTAACTAAATATTTGGTTTTTAGTTTCGAATGGCCTTTGTAGATGTCCATGTATGTTTGTATGATACAATTCATTTATTGAATATGTACTCTTAATTAGCACTGTTATACTTAACCTATACAAGGCCTTGTTCACGTGGGCTGTATCTTTTGCCTCTTCTGCTCCGAAAACTTGTGATCGTGCAGAGTACGAAGGGTGTAAATATTCACGCCAAATTATTGTCATTTAGAATCAGTTATACAATTTTTTCTGAAAAATTACAACTAAAATATTTTAAGTGTATTTTATATTTTTAAATTATGTATACTAAATAAAAATTTACAAATCTATGTAAAAAAAGTTAGCTTAGTTTTTCCATTAAAATTTGTCAGTGTTATTTTTTACTTAAATCTTATTATCAGAGAGTACTACTAATAAGAGTGCCAAGTTAATTTGGTAGCAGAAGAAAAATAAGCTAGAGTCCCATGAACAAAGCCCATATTTCAGCAGTTTAATTTGAAAAAATTAATGATATAATTAGTGATCATACTTGTTCCTGCTTGTGCAGTTCACCCATTTTGTACATGTGTGTATTGTGTAAGTTGAATCTTACATTCGCATTACTGTTAACTTTGTTAATAGTGCCTGTGTTATCTGTATTTTAGGTTGATGTAAAAAAAAAAAACACATTTGTAGCCAGTTACCATTAATTTTAGGAGAAAAAAATTGTAGAAAAATCACCTTTTCACCATTATTGCATTTATTTAAAGCAGATTGTATTGGGCATTTCCTGCTTAGTTCTTTAGCTTGTTCCATTTTCAAAGTTATGATTTCTAAGGCCTGAGATAAAGCGATATCCTTACGATATGTACTAAAAGTCTATAAAAAGTATATTTCAGGAACTTTGATAGCTGGCAAATGAACATAGTTACAAGGGGAGACCCAAAAAATTTGAATTCTTGTCATAAAAATTTTATTTATTACCTTTTTTTTTTTACAAACTCCTTCAGTCACCTTCAAAATACTCTCCATTAGATGCAATGCACTTGTGAAGACTCTTCCCACTGTTTGGAGCACCTATGGAACTCTTCAACATTGATATCCTCCAGTGCCTTTTGTGAAACTGTTTTTACCGCCTCCACATGATCAAATGTTTCCCTTTTAGATTTTTCTTCATTCTCGGGAACAGGAAAAAGTCGCACATGGCTAGGTCTGGCAAATATGGAGGGTGGGGAACAATAGACGACCCCAAGAGGCCAAATAGTGGTTCACTCGTAAGGCTGTGTGTGCGGGGGTGTTGTCATGTTGAAGGAACCAGTCAACTGATCACAAAAGTTCCGCGCATTTCCTCTGCACATCCTCTCGCAAACGCCTTAAAAACTTCTAAATAAAAGTGCTGGTTAACAGTCTGGCCAGGGGGAACAAATTCCCAGTGCACAATTACACGAACATCAAAAAAGACAATGGTCATAGTCTAACATTTGTCCTCACTTGTTTTGCTTTTTTTAGTTTGGGGGTGTTGGGAGTCTTTCACTGGCTTGATGCATGCTTGTTTTCTGGGTCATGCCCGTAACACCAACTCTCATCATCTGTAATGACTTTGGTCAAAAAGTTTGGATCACTTTCGATCTCTTTTTTTTAAGTGTTGGCTCAAATTCAATCAAATGTTTTTTTGATCCTGTTTGAGAAGGCAAGCAACAAATTCAGCGGCAACATGTCTCATTTGCAAATCCCCTGTCAAAATCCACTGACACGAGCTCCAATTCACTCCTGTCGCTTCTGAAATTTCATTGATTGTGAAACGACGATCATGGATTTTTTGGTGGATTTTTTCAACGTTTTCATCGTTTCGAGATGTTGAAGGGTGCCCAGAAGGAGCATGGCCTTCAACACTTATCTCACCACGTTTGGAGAGCCCAAACCACTCAAAAACTTGGGTGGGGCTGATAGCACCCTCCTTGAAAACCTATTGAAGCATTTGGTAAGCTTCCATTGCAGATTTTTCAAGCAGGAAACAAAATTTCAACCACATGCTTTGTTCTTTTAAATCTACCATAATGACTTCGTAGGCAGAACACGAGAACAAAGAAAAAACAATAATACGATTAAACATTAACCTACAAACTGACAGTCGAGTCGCAGTCGAGGCAGCTGTTTAATGAAGGTATCTACTAATCCCATCTAGCGCGAGAACTCTCTACCACGTCTACGAATGGCAGCACACACTGTTACTTTTTTTTTTGGGTCTTCCCCTTCGTAGATGTTAGAACACCAGAACTTTTTGTTTTCATCTGAGATACACCAAGTTTTCTCCGTGTCTCTTAAGAGCTTGCATCTGGGATGTTGGAGAGAAACATATCACCAAGGGGCATCATTAGCCACTGAAAATTCAGTCGTACAGTCTCGTTGTCACTGTCTGTAATTAACAGATGATAAATGAACAGCACTTTGTTGAGGCAGGTGTATGAACATAGGACATTCCGTGGATTCATTGCTTATGAAAATGTGCTCCTGCTTTATTTCCACTAATGAAGGCTATAAAAGAGTGAAGGTGTTTGGACCTCATTAATCTACCCTCCCTTCAAAGACATAAGTCGTAAATCACATCACATTACCCAGGTAGCCAACTGACACCACCCTACAATGTGCCAGATAGGTACAAGGGGTTTCCACATTCATGTGATTACGCAGTGGCATCTTCACGCAGAGCCACGTTTCTTGTTGATAACTACATTGTGTCCACAAGGCCCCAACCTACCTGGGAACACATACTGTGTGCAGAGCTTCAGGAAAAACAACGCGATTTGAAAACTACTTAAGATATTTGAGTGGGGTCTGTTTGCAAAAAGCATTAAGAATTCGCTGAGGGCCGAAAAGTAGTTTTGATTCCGGATTAAGTTTTTAAACTGTATTTTTAGGTGATTTAAAATGGCTATAAGGCATGTTTTCAGAGTAATTTATAGGCATGAAGAATCTGGTACCGATTCTTGCATTACACATTTATTTCCATTTCTCTGCCATATAATGTTATGGTTATCGCTGAAATCTCATAGTTGCCCTATGCGCTCAGAGGCTATACCATGCTACGAGCACCAGCAAGCATCACAATTGTCATTCCGTGTCACTAACACACATACAGCCCTGAATAGGTGGAGCCCCTTAATACAAAATTTAAGATTTTTGCTTTAAAACTGTGTTTTTAGTACACCTACAACCCACAATTTTGCCAAGATTTTTAAACACTGGAACATTATCTTAAGATTTTTATAGTTCAATTTTTTTTTTTTTTTTTTTTAAATTGGAAACAATCTTTATATGTAAAGTAGCCTCGACGTGATCTTCTGCTTGTTGGCAGACTGGTTCGCAGAGTTCACTTGAGAGAGAGTGTAATAGTTACTTTGGCATCTCTTGCTGTTTCGACATCACCGATCACAAAGTTGAAACCCCTGCGACCACACACTAACTGTGGACTAGGCTTGTCAGCTTGTTTCTTTCCGACATCACGTCCATTACACCACACGAGAAGGCTACCTCAGAAAATTTTGACAGTCATTCTTCAAAAAGGGAGCATTTTTGCATTGGTATTTTTATCAAGCAGTTTACTTCAAGAGAATGCTGACGACTCCATCAAAGCACCTGTATTCCATAAGAAAGATTTATTTTAAAGTTAATACCCGTGAACATGTGTGTAAATAAATCCTTAACTTTTATATAATAGTAATTACAAACAGATTCACCCCAAATATAGCAATGTTTGTTAGGTTTTATGTAGTTTTTTTAAGGGCTGAATTTTTTTCTCAAGTCAATATTTAGCATTGAAACCACATTTTATTTTACATTTAACTGATAAGCTCTATGTAGAAAATAATACCTTATGAAACAATTTTATTTAATGTACCTAATTGTAATGCAAGTAATTTTCTCTTAGCTTTTACAGGTTTCTGTACAAGGAATGAATTGCCATGATTTGTTGTGGTCAATTTAGCTGTGGTAACTGATTGTTGGTTATAAAAACATTGTGTAGATGAGCAATGCTCAAGAGTGAATAACTGCAAACAATAAATCGTGGAGGATAGAAAATTATATTTTTGTGTATAATGAGCTACATGCTGCCAAGAGAATTTTAAGGAAGTGTAAAAATAAATGTACCATGTTTGTTAAAATGAAATGTAAATTAAGGTTTTAGCCTGTATGTACATAATTGTACATATTGAGTGAAACGAAATGTAAATAAAAACAGATTTATTTTGTCGGTTAAATGTTTACCTGTGTACTTACCCACGACACCTTATTGACTGAATTCTCTATCCCCATCAATGGCTTGACATAGGCTAACATGGATATAAACTGTTTGCAAAAGCTGCTCTCTTGCTAATGTGACTGCCAAAATTCATGTTATTAAGAAAGCAGCGAGTGCACACTTTATTGAGGTTACAAAATCTCACAGCATTGTGTGTGTATGTGTTCCAATGCAGTTGTTTATCACATTACTGGTACATTAAACTAAGTTTGCCAACATGCTCACAACCATGTTAATATCACGTGAATGCAGTTGTGTTGATTTAATTTATTATATTGGACATTTAACATTCCTAGGGTGCACAGTATCTGTAAAAAAAAAGGTTGGACAAAAAGATAAATACAAAACACAGAAAACAAGTGTTGGCCTTGTGCCAGAAGACAAGAATCAGTCTCTATTAGTCATGGTTCAGATTCATGTTCTCTCAGTCCAATGCCTCAAATCTGGATCCAAGATCTCAATAGTAAAGAAAATAATAAATTTATGTATTTTTCAGATGTGTCTTGAAGAAACGTTCATCCCACTAAATTTTTATTTATTAAATAAAAGTAATGTTAACATATTTAAGATGTGAACAATTACATTTTTGATCAAAACTGTAATGTGTAAACAATTATTCCCAGAGCATTGTGGCAGGTGGCAGAAACATTTTTTTTTTTTGAAACAAACAACGTGGTCCTTACTTTAATACCAAGTCATTGGAATACTACGAGGATTTGATTGGTCCATCCTCGGTCTATGATGAACGGCAACAGAATCTGATTGCAAAGCACAAGGTCGTTTGGTGTCATTTCACAACTGACAATTTATTGTACTCATTAGAATCGAGTAGATACAAGAAGCATGTTACAGAAAGCACCACTTTCACCTCTCACCTGTTACAACTTCATTGTAAAATGTATTGAAGCAGAGAACAAACAAATTCGAAGGTAGTCCCTGTGTCACTGTCAGCCATGTTTAAAGGTACAACAGTCTAACCACATAAATTGAATATAGCTTAGAACAACAGGCTTTAATGTAGTAAGTATAAAAAAAAACCATATTATTCTGTGATTGATAGAGCAATCATTACAAGCAAAGTATTCTGAATTTTTTTTTTTTTTTAAAGGGGGAGGGGGTTCTTAAAGTCTCTTGTGACATACCTACCAATTTATAAAACAATTGCTCACATAACCTTTTTGAAGTGTGTCCTAATAGCATCCAGAACAATAATTTTTTTTTTTGCTTCATTTCTAGAAAGTAGACTAATCTCGTAACAGCATACACATCCAAAATCAAATTAATCAAGTGCTTAACTTATCTAAAGTTATATTACACATACTGCAGATCACCTTACAAACTGATAAACGGCACAAGGTTGTGCTGCTACCTATGTGTAGCTTTAAATGGAGACACACAAATGGTGACTAATACTTCATTAATTTAACATTCTTGTGGAGAAGTGATTGAAAAGTATTAAATGATAACCAATTAAAATTTTTTACCCAGATCATATTTCAATAATTCAAGGTTACCAATATGTCTCTGCTGTTTTTTTTCTTAACAAGCCTGAGTTCATATGTGCAAACATGTTGTCCCGAATATCTGTTCATTCTCATTGTTCTGGTCACCTGTGCATATCTGAATTATTCAGATCTGTTAGCATCATCATTGGGTTATTCCGTCGGTATCTTGTCCAAGGCCATTTTTTGTTTGTATTCACTGTTCTGGTCACAAATGTGTCGTAGTCATCAACCCACTGCATTTGTCTATGCTATATTTTTCTAATGCCTTCCATAGAATTATGTGTGCTGTCTATGAATTTAATTATTTGACTCCGGATTGTGTATTCGCGTATTTGTCCGTTCTCTACGACATACCATGTACATCAGCGGTGTATGGCCAAAAAAAAAATAAGTTTTCAATCTATCTTCAACCATTGCAAGAATCATTCAAAGAACTAAGTAAAGGGCCAATGGTTCAACCTCAACACTAACGAGCACTATGAATGTAAGTTGATTAATCATGTGAGGATTTGAAACTCGCTGTAGTCTGGAAGATTCCATTGTCTTGAATAGTTCTGAATATATCTAAAAGTATGATGATCAGGTAAGTATTCAGAGAGCAAAATTTGTGGATTTGTCTTTTGAATGGTTCTTGCACAGGAGAAGGTTTATATAAGATTTTTTTTTTAACATATGCCATTGCTGGTTAGTGTATGTCATAAGAAACCTTAATAACGGACAAATAAAAATGAACATGCAAGCACACAGAAACAATTTTAAATCAGCCAATTTCAAAAGTTAAATATAGACAGCACAGAAAATTTCATGGAAATAATTTATCATTCTGTGCTATGTTTTAACTTTTGACATTGGTTGATTTTGGGCTTGTTTTCTGTGGTTCACATTTTCATCCTTTTTGTTCATTATTGAGGCTTCCAATGAAATGCAGTGAACCAGCAATAGTGTAGGTACAAAAACAAAACATTTTAAGTTAAAATTTGTTGTGACAGTTTAAACTAGGTTTACTGCTGGGTAGTTTTCCTTCTCTATGCATAATGTGTGAAGATTCTCCATTATTCTTCTTAAGTCAACCATCTTTATGCTCAATTACTTCTTATTTAGCCATCACATTCTAGTTTTATAAATGAACAGCCAGTTACGTAATCATATTTGAACAGTACATTGGCCAGGTTAGTTAAACCTATATACATATAATATTTCAGACCTAAAACATTTAAACGAAACTCAAAACTTCTTTAAACCCTTTAAAATGGAAAAATTTACAAGACCTACTCTACTTTCCATTAAAAAATTGCAATTTTTCTTTTATGCCATTAAGTAGAGGAATAAAATGACCTAGAAAAAATTCTCCTCAAGGGTTGAGTTAAAAATAAATCAAGCACAAACATTAATTTTACAATTTTTTTTTATTTTGTAAAAAAACTATGATCATACAATCTGATTGTCAAATACTATCAGAAAAATAAGATTGGTAATTTTGAAGTTACATGCACACATATATATTTGGGGAATATTTAGAAGTTATACAACTTACTTAGACTCATGCTACGTAGCACACATCCACAAATGACACAAAAATCACAAGATAACAATTCATAACGAGACATTTTACATTAATGCCACCCCTGATGGATACAATCACAATTCATATCAACATCTACATGCGTGAAAAATTTTACACTTACTGTCACAAACATAGTCTGCTAGAGAATCAAATTTTCTCAATCTTTTTTGTTTAATATATTAATGTGGAATATGCACCTCCATATTATACAAAATATTTTTTTTAAACTTCAGAGAATTAAAGTAAATTATTACTCAAGTACAAATTAATGAAAATTAAAAAAAAAAAAACTCAAAGTTTCAAAGATAATGAAGATACATATTAGATGAAACAAAGAATTGTGATAATGAAAACCAATTTTATTCCTTCAATGTTTGACAGAAATTTGATTCGTGTAAATATCTTAACAAACAACACTTAGAATAGGTTTAATTGATCAAAATTAGGCAATCTTAGTTTTTAACGTTCTCTAATTTTTAAAATGCACAATGAAGCATACACTTGGAACTGAAAATAAAAACTCTTGAGAAGTACATACTTAAAACACATATTATTAAAAAAAAAAAATTAAATAATAAAAACTCTAAAAAAAATTAAATTAACTTCCAATACTCAAATTATAATTAAGGATTAGCATATTTACTATAGTATATCAACAGATTACCTGAACAGTAAACAAATTAAAGCAATGGTATGCAGATCACTAAGAGTGCATAAATGGTACTGCAATGGTTACGTATTAACTTTTTGTGCTACTGTTAAGAAAAATGTGCAACACTTGGCAGTACTGCTGCTCCACAAACATCCAAACCAAAACTGATAACTTCAAAATACCTTTTTAAAAGGAAACCTCTAAAGTACCTACTTGGCTTTGGGATTGTCCATTAATCACGTGAGGCTCGAAAGGGGGGGGAGGGGTCCGGGAAAAATCACGAAATATAACAAAGGGAGAGAGGGGTGTAGAGAGATATCACGTGTATTTATTTTTTAGCCCAATTTCTACTAAACCGAAAAGCGACGCGTGACCTTCACTCGCCGTAGCCAGGCAACAATATCCCCGCCCGCCGCAACATGAACCACCCGGCTCGGCTTGCCAGTCACCAGTAAGACTGTGATTTTGGAGCCGAATACATGCGTAAATCACATATAACCCTTTCCTTTAATATTTTTATGCCAGTGAGAATAAACCTGCAACCTTAATGTGTGTCTGGACATTTTTATCACTGTGCTTAATGTTCCAGAATTAAATTAGATTATACCTATATTTAAAGATAATATTCTGAAATTTTTAAAAATATTTTGTACCAAAAAATACGTGATTTATGGGGGGGGGGGGGGGGTGGTGTTAGTCTAAAACCTCACCACAAATCACTAGGGGGGAGGGGGGGGGGATTGAAAATTTGCTAAAAAAACATCATGTGATTAATGGACAACCCCTTTCTATAAAAAATTGCACATTTTTCTTCTGTTAGGTGATAAAATGATGACTGCCCATTATTCAAGTATTTGCTAAAGGGAAATTGCAGAACAGTACCATACTTAAAATTAAGAATAATTACTTTGAGTACAGTGTGCATTTGAATTTGCAGTTTTAAACTTTACACTCTACAGCATTTTTTTTTAAAGAAAAAGAATGTATTCATATTTAAGGAGAACATTATGTTACTTTACAGCATGATATTTTCTACAGCAATGCCTTCCAATTCAACATTAAACACAATTCATGGAAGTTCTCAGTGCATTCTCTGGTCAGCAATTGCTCCTCTCACAATGTCACAATCTAGATAATCTAGATATGTCACAAAACAACACACCTCTTGCTAATCATTACTAAGGTTTTATTTTCTTGTTTCCTAAGTTAGGTTGTGATTTTTTACTTTTCTGTCATAGGTTAAGAGTAGTAGCTGACTAAATCAAAAGTTTTCTTCAAGCAGAAAATTCTAGAGAGCAAGAACTCAACCGACCACTGAAACTTAAGTACAAATACCTACTCGAGGGGGGAAAAAAAAATTCCTATAACGCAACTTCTCAATAAATGGTACTAGGCAAAACTTGGAAGCTGTACCACATGTCACTATCTAGAGGCTCATTATTAAAAAATAGGATATTCCAATATATGGTATTTTATAAAATGTAACAACAAAAATAAAATTATTAAATGCAAATATATTACACAAAGATTTACATTACAAATCCAATTAATTTCTAACAAAATTGCTTTGAAAACATGTGCATGAGCAATAGATACAAAATCATCCTTGTACAATAATATTATATTCGTGTCCACATCAAAGAAAGCCACCCACGTTTGTTGTGATGTTTGTGGTCCTGCCGATAACACAACCTGCACTAGAACCACTGGTGCTCAGAACACACGGCACCAACTGGCCTCGGCAGTCCTTGCATCATCGCTAAGGGCACAACTTGCCCCATGACGTCAGTGTTGCCATCAGTCCAGGTCCCGTAGCGTGCCCCGCGCTCCTCTCGCTGCGACGACACTGCTGCGCAACACCCTGGTCGTGTGGAGCGAGCGGGCTTTTGCTTGAGCCTTCAGTTGTGCTTGCTTCAGTGCCCTTATCTTGGCAGCTGTGAATACAAACTTAGGTGTTTCCATATTCCTAAAATAACCAAATTATTAAAATAAAACGTGAACTTGAAAAAAAAATAACGGAATTACAGTGAATGGTGTTGGATTTGGTATTCTATGGTTCGGCTCTAATCCAACATATTCTAGCCACGCAAACAACTAAATTTTTTATGGTGGATTCCGGCTATGACTGTGGCTGCCAGAATTTTAAATTCGTTCAGAGTTTATCGTTATTCTCTGTTTGGATTTCAGTACAGGGTTTCCTACTTTCTAGATGGTCACATTTTACATTTCCACACTCGATATTCCTGTTAAAGCCAGATTGCCTATACCGTAATATGGCATGTTCATGTCCTGAACAAGCCTGATTAAAGAACTTTCATTGTACTAGGTCGCTCTAGGCTAAAAAAATTTCCAAAAATATATTTAATAACATAACACCAATGACACCAATGTAAGCCAGATTAGTTATTATCAAAATAAATAAATAATTTTTGACTGCACGAGCTATTGCAATGTTACCACCCAATTATTTCCTCACTGCAGGTATGGATGTTTTACCAGACATAAAAAGATCCCCATTGTTAAAAAATTTTTTTTAACAATTTAATAAAAACTGTGTGGATAAAAGAAAAAAATAAGACAATCAACTAAAACAAGGCTGAAAAGCTGTAGCTGTAGAATTAAAATATAAGCTGAGTGTTGCTACAAATAACTTCCAAAATACCCCCACCCATGTTAGGCCATGAAGTTAGGTCAAAAATTTGTCATTAGTTTCTTCGGCCAGTTTATATGGAAATAAAATATAACCAAGTTATATCAATGTGCCATTAACTATAGAATATTACAGTATGATGGCTAGTTTACTGTTACCATTTTAAAATGTAATTTCAGGTAATAAGAATACATAGTTTAGTTTTTCTTTATATGATCTCTTTTGAGACTTGTGATGAGTATTTTAAGAATGAAACCAAGTCAAAGCCATATGATTTTGTTAATTGGTGTTGTACTATTTTTCGCTTCGCTCAAATATATAAATAATTTGGAGACCTTTTTAAATACTTGCATCCTATACATAGTCCACTATTTTGTAGCTCTGCTTTCTGTTTACCAGGAATTTCCATAGTTTTTCAAGTTGTAGTAACTTATATTTATTTAAGAATCAATTTGATTGCCACATACGTATATCCTGGTTGGATATCACACTTGGAATGGTTGCCACTAGCTATGTGTAAAGAAATCTGCCATTTCGAGTAAATCTTTTTTTCATTTCTGTTTTGAATTTTTTTTATAGGAGTGCAATATAATACAATAAAAAAGACACAGAAATATATGGAATCATAATAAGAGTGGTGTTAAATGGAAACAAAAACCCGGTAATGTAAATTTAAGGTAATTCTAGTTTGAAAAATGTTTTATTAATCAAACCAATTATATAAATAAAAATTAGGTATTTTTAATTATAACCACTGATTATTAGTAACAAGTAAAACACACACATGTATGATGTTGCAGAAAACAAATTAAAATTTCTGAATAATCTTGAAATTCATATCATTTACTCTATTTTCATTAAATTTTTTTTTTTTTGTGATTGAGTGCCCTTGCTATAATAACTGAAATGAATCATTTAAAAAATTAAATATCAAATTATTCACAAACAGAATATAATTTTTTAAATGCTCACAGACCTTAAATACCAAGGCTTCAGCCTACTGATATCAATTGATGATTGAAATTGCCTTACAATCTAGGGGTTTATATTGCATGGCTAACATTCCACATAGAATAATTAACACTTTAAATAATTCAGGTAAAAACATAGATCAAGAAACAGTAAAGTGTAAAAGGAAATTTTGAGTACTTTAACATTGGAAGGAACTACAAAAAAGGATCTTTAATGCAGAAATGTGAAAAATCTGGGGTTATGAAACGTGTTCTGTACTTATGAGCTATTTTTATCCACGGATGATAATACAGTTGAGTCTCTATTAACCCAACTTCCGTATAATCCAAGCCGACCTGAGGCGCCAACAACAACATTGACCAGTGAAACATTTGATAGACAGAAAATTAACCTCAAAGATGCCATTTAGGAAATTACAATGTATCACTTAAATGAAGATGGCTCTCCCGTCTCTGTTTGCGTGTATTTGTAAAACAGGCATTACCAGTCGAGAAAATCATGGAGTGAAGTAATAAATACCGTGTGCTGAAGAAAAGCTTGAAATAAAATTTCCCCGAAAATTTTTTACCACTGGGCCAAACGAAAACCAAGATGATTTCGCTTATCCAAAGTTGTCTTAGGCCCACGGTAACTCGGTTCATAGAAACACTAATGTTATTTCCAAACTGTGGATGAAATCCAATGCACTCACCTCGTGCGCTAGTTTTGAGAGCAGCACAAGCCTCCTTCCTCTTGGCAACAGTCTTTGTTTTGAGCGCCGCCCGAGGACTGCGCTTGGCGCGGGAGGCCTTGGGGCTGGGGCTGGGGCTGGCCCTGGCCCTGGCCTTCGGAGAGGCCTTGCAGACGCGTCTCGAGCACGCCAGCGCTTCCCGCGCCTCGGCCTGCTTCCTCTTCTGCATCTTCCGTGCCACCTCCATCATGGCGTGGTTGTAGCCTTGGAAGCACGCTGGCACCTCCGACGAGCTACTGCTGTAGGAACTGACCATAAACAACCACGTGTAAACATAAACAAAGTCAAGAAGAGACAACATTTCATGATCTCACTTTTAAACTTATGTTTATTTGTGAAAATAGTGCAATATAAAAAGTATTACACATTAAAAATTTTTTCTTAAGAACATCTTCATCAAAATAACTCTTTATTTTAATCAAATTGATAAATTACAACAAATAAATTTTTAGAATGTGTTCAGTTTATGCTAATACAAATAATTTATGATTTCTTAATAAATTCTAAGCAAACAAATGCAACATAAATTAAAAAAATAAATATTTCTTAGATGTTTCTTTAAATAAGTCTATTGGATTTACAGGACATAATAAGTACTTATGAGTAGGGGTATGCAAAATTCGCATTTGCGATAAAACGATTTTTTACGCGAATTTGGACATTTTAAGCGAATAATAACGAATTTGCAAAAAAAAACATTTTTACGCGAATTTCAACAGTTTAAAACGAATTAACCTCGATATCCTTATTATTGGATACTATTTTTACGCGAATCTTAACGTCTGAAAACAAATAAACCCGATATCCATAACTATTTTATTAAACTATGCTAAAAATATGTACTTCTGACGAAGTCCGTAATGTAGGCCTAACCTGGTGCAGAATTAGTAAATCAACACGGCCGCCATAATTCAACTAGAGTCAGATGCGCTGCTTCCTCTCACACGCGAACATGTGACGATGTTTTTAGTACTTATGGTAAGAAAAACGGTGTAAACATGTAGGCTATAGAGGCGAAATTGAATGTTTTGAATAACTTGAACGATGTAAGCAAAGATGTGAGTATAGTTTTATACACTTGTACACAAAACATCAAACAAATACGCAGTAGCTACACAACACGTTACTCGCTGAGCTCACACAATGATGCAATCAGCAGCAGCAGTGCAGCTGGCAGACGGTAGGCTGCGCGCGCAGTCACGCTCACGCACACTCATGCACACTAACACGAAGTCACAACAAAACAAAGCTGTTTACGGCCGTGCCCGCGCGTGGTTGAATACGACAAACTTGTAAACGATAAGAATTGAACTTGCGTGGCGTTGTAGTTGTGCTCTAATACTTACGTGGCGTAGGCCTACATACATATCCGAAGTAATAAATATTTTTTTCAACAAAAATGCGTTAATTTACCGTAATTACTTTTGTTGACAAAAATGCAGAAACCTGCTACAGTAATTAAATAAGAATTGAGAAATGACTTCATACTTAATAAATAAAAATTATAGACAAAAAAAAAAGATAATGATAATGACACAGATTTTAGACTCCCTTCTTGGTTCCCTGCCAACAAGAAAAAAAAATATTACATGCAATATTTGTTCATAACTGTTATAAATACAACCGGAATGGTAAATACGTACTCCAAATCAATGGAAGTCAAAACCACTATTTCGTACTTAAAAAAAAAAAATCACATTTTACTTCAGACATACTGGACATTCAATTTCAATTATACCTACCTGTCTAATGTCATCTTTTTTAATATTAAGTAGTTAGTATTTGGTGTGTATTAAGTGTTAAAACAATTTTCATGACACTTGAGATATGAATTTGGTATTACTGTTATCAATTTTGGTAGTCAAAATAACCACCCTTTCAGAGAAAAAAAAACACCGATTTTCCAGAAAAATAACCTCGAATTCTGTACACAAATAAACACGAAAAGTGCATACCCCTACTTATGAGTTATGATGTCTTAACCTAAAAATTATTTAATACAATGCACTAAAGTTGCTGGTACTTGTTTTTAGACTTAACTCTTATAAGAATATCTCTTACATTATATAAGGCAAAAGAGGAGCAAAAAGTCAGAACTAAAACACAAAAGCTGTGCAAAAAAATTGAGTAAATTATTTGAGGTTACTTCTAAAATTCGTAATCAAACGCTTACTTTTGACTTTTAGTTCCTTAAAAAATGTTTTCTATACGCTAAGAATTAAAACAAGAATTTTTGGTAATCCTGAAAAGAAAGCCTCATTTTCAGAAATATTTATAAATTAAGTGCTTTTTTATGCTCTTGAAACTTTTTTCCAGTCGTTCTTTAAGAGGGTGTTTTGATACTTAGAAGTGGTTTACCATTTTAACCAATACCGTGTTTTATCGCATAATGGTCGCACGCGCGTAATCGTCGCAACCATATTTTAGGCTGTCAAAATTGGGATAAAAAAACTTCTCGCGTAAACGTCGCATGATGTTTTTGGTCCCGCTAGTAGATTCTTAACGCTTTATGTAGGTATTTTTTCCGTATAAAACGATGTATTTTAAAGTAGAAATCTAATATTTATTCGGTAATTACCACTTATTTAAATAAATTAACGGAAAAATACAAAGTTGTTTGACGTGTAAATTTTCTTATAAAGACTTTTTAAACGTTATTTCCTTTATCTAATTGTCTGCGTCGCCGCGGTGTAGGTATAATCTAAAATTTAATTTCGGTCATTACCACTTATTTATTTAATTAACGGAAATACAAAGTTGTCTGATGTGTAAATTTTCTTCTAAAGACTTTTTAAATGGTATTTCCTTTATTTGATTGTCTGCGTTACCGCGGCGTACCGCTTATAAAAATGTAGCCAGCGCATCATTCATGTTTGGTTATGTTGCTTCCCGTATAGAGCGCGCGCATGTAGTCAAATATCGATATCTCGCCGATTGGATGCAACGCACGCTCTCTGTCAGGTGCCGAGTTAAGTTAACTACATTTGATAGCCCGCATTCTTTCGTGGCAAGTGTGTACTACGACACATTAGTTCACGTCAGATTCAAGTTGCTTGCGTTCGCGTTAGAGTTTTGGTTTTTCTATTTAAAGTTGAAGAAAGGTTTTGGTTTAAGAATTATTAATATAGATTGTTTGGCGTGATCTTGTATACTCCACCTTTATTTAAATAAACGTACTTTCCATGAACGGGTTTTGTTTTTATGAATAACTTTACCTAACATAATTTTTTTTTCCGCATAATCGTCGCACCCCTACTTTTCAAACTTTATTTTAGAATAAAATGTGCGACGATTATACGAGAAAACACAGTAGTTAGGTTAGGTACATTAAAAGCACTATGACATTGTGTAAATGATTACACACAAAAGTTTGTGAAATGGTACGAATAATTGGTTAGGATAACTACATTAAAAGTAATCTAAAATACTACGGATGGTTGGTTGGAATAACTTATCTAGATAAATTAATGATTTTAATATTTTTATTGTAGCTATCCAAAACCGAACGAACCGTTCACACAACGTATTTGAAGTATTTGACTGATAGCTACGCACCTGTCGCTTCTCTGCCTCCTGGCGGCAGGGACGACGGCCATCTTGCTGAGCTTCTTGCGCATGACGACGTGCAGCATGGCGGGCGTGTAGGCGGCGCAGCGCGGCGGGCCGTCTCGCCCTCCGCGCTCCTCCGCCTCGTCCCCGGGGGCCGGCAGCACCCTCTCGCGCACCTTGCCGGCCAGCCGCGAGTGGGGGAACATGGTCCCCGGGAGCTCCAGCTGCCGCACGTGCCCGCCCCTGCGGGCCTTCTTCTCGGGGAAGAGGATCTTCTCCGGGTCGCCCGACAGCACCTTGGTCCAGCTGAACTGCTGGGAGCGCAGCAGGACCTGCGAGCCCGGCGAGTTCCGGGTCAACCTGGACGGGCAGACGAGCCACAACTAGAGTCCAACTCTCTGAAGCAACATCATCACTGCTCGCAGACTGGGAATCAAACAAGTGTTAGCACAGTTACTTCAGCATCAGATTGAGAAAAAGTAGTTCCTTGACTTAATGTACCACAAAAAAAATGAGCGCTTAAAATTGTTGGCTGCAAAAATTGGTTCATTTGAATTTCTGTTCTTTACAATGTAAATTTAGAATGAGGATAATTTCCATACTCCTTATAAATGTAATTTTTTGAATTGCTCGGTGTAGTCTAAAGTCACTAGGTCGATGACAGTTGTTTACCAGGAAAGTGAAAATACATATTAGACAAGATTCCTGAAAATGTACAAGAAAATAGTACTTACTGATCAGATTTATACTAAAAAGTTGCCAAACCTGAACAACAAACTCACTGACATTCTGTTGTTTCGGTGTAGCCCGACACAGTGTCTATTCCCTCGCTGGCAACAGTCTTCATTAGCTCCCAACTGGTCGCAGCTAAGGTATCCTAACTTCAAACATGCATGGCTGGATTCTGCTACAGTGACCCTTAACTGCCAAAATCTCACCTGCTGCACGAAAGAAGGGAGGCGCTGCCAATTGGCAACACGCTCCACCTCATCGTCAGTTGCGGGGGGGGGAAAGAACAAAAGGTGCCACAGCTGTGCCCTCACAGCTGCCTGCTGATTCGACCGAGGCAAACATCCATTCATGAGCGAACATAAAATGAAATGGGATACCTTTTAGCGAGGTAGCCAATGGGACCCTGACAAGCATCTCAACCCAACACCCACTTCTCGAGAAGGTGAACTCCAAAGTAGAGGGTCAAGCAATAAATTCTTGATTTGTAACTGTTACTGGTTTAGTTAGTAAAAATTTGAGAAATAAGATAAGATTACTTTAACTCTAAGTGCAAATTATTATGAACAAAACTTTAATAAACTACCTTTTTTTTCTGAGCATGTTTTGTCAAATGGCAATGGATTATGTCCACTTAAATTTGCATAAAGCTAGAGATAACCAAGTATCTGAAGTCCAGTCCCTACATACCTGTTTATGTTGTGTGGTACACATGGTTTCCTGAACACATTCAGTGTCAGGCATACTTTTGACATTTTTAGAGGTATGCCATTTTCAAGGTTTTCAGGTTCTTCCAAGATTCTGCGCTTTCCACAGAACTGAAAAAGACAACATGGAATCATCACAAAAAAAATAATTGAAAGAATATTTTTTTTTATAATTAAGTTAAAATAACATAAAGTGAAGATAAGATTCCAAAATTTCTATTCCTGTGTTGCAAGTTTGTACATATTTCCAAAGTTAATGTCAGCCTTAATACAATACATAAAATACACACCTGCCTTTCTTTTTAGATTTGATCTTTTTTCAACATTATTTGAAGATTAAAACAGATTGGTGGAAAAAGAGTGATGTTATGTCATAGATATTTAAATGGTTGGACCAATGTTTTCCAATTTTAAATTATCTTCCTAGGTATTAATATTTACATTCCACTCTGCTGGTAATCTACATGGAAACATCAGAGGTTAACTTTCACTATATGTGGTGCCATGACATGTCTGAGCTTTGAATTCAACACTATTTATATATTTAATACTAGATGCAGTACCCGGCTTTGCCCGGGCTGAACACCGGGTGATATATTGTCCGCGAGTTACAGCAAAATGGATAGCGATATGTCCAGTGTGGTGGACATTAAGAAATGACACATAATTACTGATTGTGTATCTGTGACCTATGGTTTTCTGTTTACCCATGGCGATCGGTTGAAAGGTTTAGAAGTTGATGCGCTACAGCGCCATCTAGCGGCGAGTTACAAAAAAAAATGTTTAGCATAAAAACCTTCTCCATGATAAAAACACTTCAATGTGCCAACTTTCATGGGGATCGGTCAAACGGTGTAAGAGTTTGTCGACGACATACATGCCAACATCCAATTTATATATATTCTTATATTTCGAAATTTTGGGGCTTTCACTTTTGCGGAAAGTGGATGTTCAGGACCTCGAATGGTTTGGAACACTCCATCTCGAAAGAATAGATATATGAAATTCCTGAAATTGTCGAAATTTTGGGGCTTTGCTCCCTGAGAGGAGGGGGGGGGGGGGGGGGTGGGGGGGGGGGGGGGGTTCGAGGACCCTGAATGGCTCGAAAACACTTAAAATTGAAAGAGATAGATTTTTCAAATTTTTTAAACTTTCGAAATTGGGGTTTTAACCACCTGGGGGGGGGGGGGGGTCGACGTTGAGGACCCCGAATGGCTTGGAAACACTCCAAATCGAAAGAGATATAAAGGAATATAAGAATGTAGGCATTTACTATACTTCTATCTACCATAATAACAATATTGACAAATAGAAAGCTTATTACCTACCTATGAATAATTATCTAAATAAATTAATAAATAACTCAATGTTTAAGAATTTACGTACATACATAATATTAAACTTCAAACTATACACACAAAAAAAAAAAAAAAAAAAAACTAAGGATGTATGTGAAACTATTTTTTATTTGTCATAATGTTAAAACATTTGTAGGATTTGTTTATATTGTTACGATCGCGCTTGGCTGCAGTGCTTGGCATCGCCGCACTCGTTCGGCCTGTCTGCGCCCCCTTCCACCCGCATCCTCTCCCTGGTATCTCGTGTCATACTGTCTCGCAACATCCTGACCGTCGCAGCGCGCACCTGCCTCAGATCGAGTTACTTAAAAGAGGCCGCACTGCAGAATAAAAGGACTCAGACATGTTTATCGGCGCGTTTTGTGGGAACCCGATGCTTGTTGCGTTTATCGGCGTTCTTTGAGCAGCCGCCGTGTCCTTCGAGGACTCACGACGCGTTTCTGGGCATTTCGACGGCGAAGGTCGCGCGATATCTCGGAGACATGCCCGATTGTTCTGGATGGGAACCCAAGGGCTATATAAGGAGGTTGGGCCGACCTTCGAGAGAAGTTCAGTGGGGAGTTCTCCCGCAGCGGAGTTTCCGGGCGATAGTGCCGCGGGTGCGGCAGAGTGGCGAAGTCCTTGGACGAAGGTTCCAGGGCAGGGAGTGAGAGAGTTAAGGTGGAGTCGGGAGTTTTCCCGCGGTGGAGTTTCCGGGCGATAGAGTCGTGGGCGCGGCGGAGTCCCGAGTGAAGTTGCAAGCGCGGAGTCGAGCAGATTCTCGGCGAAGAGGAAGTGCGTCGGCAGCGGCAGAGTGTGGCGACGGAGTCCCGCGGCGGAGACCCACGAGGGGCGCGGCGGAGACCCACGAGGGGTGCTGCGGCGAGAGTTGCGCCAAAGGTGTGGCCCAGAGAGGTGTGCGGAACGAGTAACTGGGGAATTGACATTTATTTAAGTGTAATTAATTATTTGCCAATTTAGAAGATTATTTGTAAGTGACAAGTAGTGGTAATAAATAAAACTGTGTGTGTGAAATAAAATCTATTAATTGGGCTATCCTTTATGAACCCGCAGGCAAATCGTAACAATATGTAAAACTGTGGTGGCAATATTCCGCTTATCCAAAGGAGTATAGAAATTAATAGAGATATCACTCCCTGTACACACCACAAATCTTTGAAGTAAAAAAAAAAAAAAAAAAAACATAGTCCAAAATGAAACAAAAAGTATAAATAACAACTAATTTGACAAAAAAGTTTATACAACTGGAATGACAATGTTAACATCCGCCTGAAATTTAATAGAATCAGGCAGGTAAGAATATATATATATAAGAAATTAAATGAAATAAAAACATACATTAATAAAATTATCTCACACTCAACCAAACAATGTTTAATATGAAATAAAGTAAGATTGCAATTACACGTAACTATTCTAATTAATAAAAAAATCAACTTTCCTGAAATAGTAAAATTCAAATTTTTCAACAATAGGTATATTACATAATTGATAAATATTTCTGGTCTTCGGTCTCAGCAGCCCTAAGACTCTTGACGCTCAGCAGATAAATTATAAACACTAAACCAAACTACTTGCAAATAAGTAGGTAATGTAAAAAAAAATAATAACAATATTGACAAATAGAAAATATTAGTAGGCTCTACCAACCTATGAATAAATTTCGAAGAAATTTATAAGTTTAAGAATTTATGTACCTACATAATATTAAACTTGAAACTATCCACACAATAAAAACCTAAGAATGTTAGTGAAACTAATTTTTTTTATTTGTCATAATACCTAAAATACGTATGTTTCCAAAATGAAACAAAGTATAAATAAAGACCAATTTGACAACAAAAAATTGTACAACTCGAATGACAATGAAAACATACACGTGAAATTTAAAAGAATTATGAGTGCCCTAGGTAGGGAGAAAAAAAATATATAGAAGAAATTAAATAAAAAAAAATGGGTGCGTGTACTTAGATACGTGCATGAGAAGTTATACTTCTTTGGCATCATTAAAAAATAGTTTTTATTGCATGCAAAAATATTGCGTGCAGTCCCTCTGCATGGAAGAAGTGAAACTTCGTAATGTGGAAATGAAAATAGGAAGGGGTAGAAATTGATTTTTAGTGAAATCATTTTGTATCAAATCAAACTAAAAAAATAAAGGAAATAAATTTGTAACGATTCATAGATTGATCTTCAGAGAGAGAGAGAGAGAGAGACACCTATTGAATGTCTATAAAACTAACTTTTTTATGAGAGCAGATTTTCATGAAATAAATCATGAAATCATTCAACGATAAAAGCTGTTTATTTAATTAAGCGGACGGGTTCGCCCCAAGGAGAAAATTGACGCGGCGAGACCTCGTGGACATAGAGAAATGACACACACTCACTATTTATGATTCTATGAAACATGATTTTTTTCTGCAATTTAAATTGTAATATACAAAACTGGTATTGAAAATTGAAACATTATGGCGACACTACAAACAGTCAAGATCTTTTTTTTTCTTACTCTCTACTTAGTTCCTTACAATAGCAAAACGTAACGTAATGGCTTGAAAGCTATTGCTCGGCAGACATAGAGGAATGACACTAACAGTTTGTATATCTATGACACACATTACATAAAATTAAGATATATTTTTTTAACCCGTTTAAAATTTATTTTTTTAGACCAAAGATAGCCTATGTCCATCCCCAGGATATAATCTATCTCCTTGCCAAATTTCATTACGATCCGTTCAGCCGGAAAAAGGTGACAGACAAACAGACAGACAGACAGACAGACAGACAGACAGACAGACAGACAGACAGACAGACAGACAGACAGACAGACAGACAGAGTTACTTTCGCATTTATAATATTAGTAAGGATAATATTAATTTAATATTAATATAATTATTTAATTATATAATTAATTATATATAATAATATAATTAATATAATATTAATATAATAAACAATATTTAAATGTAAAAAAAAAAACTTAATTTTACAATTCATTAACCCTATCTACCTTGCTTTGTGATTAACTGTTTTTAAAATTGGTCTTTTTACACAAATACACTCAATTCTGCCAAGTGATAGTTTTAAAAGAAAGTGCAATGCTTTTTTTAATTCACTTTTGTTCGTTTACTATCATTTGGCAACTATACTGCACACAATTAAGCATTTTCTCATTTCATATAATCAAACTACCATTAAAACCAGTGCTAGATTAGCGCCTATATCGTCTGCAGTATCTCCGTGACGCACATGAGCAAAACTATAAAAAAAAGTCTGCGGATCAAGCAAGCTTGTATACTACTAGGCCATGAGCCAGCGCTAGATAGCATCACTCATATCTGGTTATGTTGAATCCCGTATAGAGGGCATGCATGTAGTCGAATATCGGTATCGATAGCTTAAATGTTGCTTGCAATGCGTGCGATCTGTCTAATGCCGCATTAACTACATTTTATAGCCTGCACTCTTTCATGGTAAGTGTGTACTACGACGATAGTTAAGTGTTTGTTCTAGCTCACGGTTTTATTTTTTTTATTTAAAGTCAAACAAAATGTTTTTGTTGCACGACTTATTAATTTAAATTCGTTGGCATGATTTGTATACTCTACTTTATAAATAAACGTACATACCATTAATAGGTTTTGTTTTTATGAATAACCTCAGATAACAAAAAAAGGCTTTTTTCGCATAAAAATTGCATCCCGACTTCTCAAACTTGCTTAAGCGACATTTATAATGTATTATAATATCATAATATAAACCTTGAACTTTGTTTTTATGCAATTTACAATCATATAGCAATTGAAATATGTACATATATAATAATATGATTAGAAGGTAATGCTTGTTTATTTGTAAATTATAATACATACCTTTTTAGTTGTCTTCACAGATGGACTCAATCCAAAAACAAGTTTTCCATCATCAACAAAGCAAGCATCCTTAATTCCTTGCCTGAAAATCATCTTGCAATATGCATAGTTTGGCTTTGACTCAAAACTCAAACCAGTCACATATTTAAAATACTGAATCAGAGCACCTGAAAAAAAAAAATTGAAACATTTAAAAATACATTAGGATGCATCAGTATACTGGAAAAAGACAATGGCAGTAGAACCTTTATTTTGCATTTCCCTCAAATTTTTTCCCCTTTAATTATACTAATATATTATTTTCTCAAAATCATACCCTGTTTACAATATATATTCCATTCCTGTAACTAACACAAGAAAATATGGCACTCTTAATTTACACTTCCCCTCTACTTGCTTTCGTGTAGACCCCAAGTAAAAAATTGTCAGTAGAAACAGTCAGTAGGAAGTGTGTATTATGAACCACGTAGCCTGATAGATATATATATATATATATATATATATATATATATATATATTAGGGATGGGCCGGTCAAATCCTCGAATCCCACCGAATCTCTAGTATTCGAAAGATTCGAAATTCGAGGGAAAAGGTTCGGGATTCGAGGAAAAATTTTGATGTAAATGTAGTACTTTAAAAACTTAAATGCTTGGCCTGTTTATGTTTTCCTTGGAACACATCCTATTGTGGTACAGTAGAACCTCGTTAATAAGTGATGGTCAGGACCGAGATAATCACGGATTACAGAATTTCACGGACTAGCAATTAAAAGCCCGGAAGGTCTTGTCAAGCTCCTCAGACACCGGCGTGCAGCTGGGTAAAGGCCGTTCACGGTAAGGGCCGGCCGTCTTCGAATTAGTGTCTCGGCTTAAAAAAATACAGCACTGCCTAGCCATTAGTTCACGGTCATTTACAACAGCCGAAGAGAGAAAGATAAGATCGTGCTGACCTTGCACCCTCCCCCCTCGTTCACTTCGTACAGCCGAATGCCAGCCAGACACGTCACTCGCCAGGCGCCTGCCGTGCGTTGGCGGGTGGAAACAAACAAAGGGAGACGGGAAGCAGAAGTCAGGACATCCCCCTCAAGTTTAAAGAGTGACAAATGTGACAGCTGAAAGGGGGGTGACACAAAGGGTCGGTACAAACAGCGTTGCAGAGTGTTGCAGAGTTTGGCGGCCCACGCGATGGCTTGTAGTGTTTGCCGACTGCCGGCCCACGTGACAATTTTAAGCGCTGACAATTTTTACTTATTTTTTTTTCTTGTCTTAAATCGTCCCGGATTATCCAATTCCCGAATTAGTGCATCACGGATTAACGAGGTTCTACTGTATTGGACTTTTAATTCGTTATTATATAAAAATAATAATAAGTATGTACTGATTTGGGAAACTTACTTTATATTCATGAACATGGATGCATTGTCGCTACATTGGCATTAAAAAAGGCATAAACTACATATGTATTCTCAGAATATGCTAAAAAATAAAATAAAGCACATTTAGGATCTAGACTAAATATGAATCTTGTTTTTTTTTAAAATAACTTTACCGAGAAATCTGTTACTTAGTAATACAACAATAATGCCGACTTTCATCACAAGTTACGGTCACACATGTAGTAATAACAATGAAATAATGAATGACAAAAATTAATACATTATACAATTATTATTTTAATCGCAATTCAATTTTAAATATTCTGATACACGTTCTATTTATGAATTTTTTTAGGACCAAGTTTGGTTTGTGGTTATGTATTATCTGAGAATTCCATGATGGCCAACCAATGAATTTGTTAGCCAATCATTTTGAGCAACATAAAAAATAACTAATATTAATATAAAAAATTTTAATGGGTAAACTAGAGAAAACACCCTGTCACTTTTAACTTTGGGCATATTAACCACTATGCTTTAGTGAGGCTTAATTTTAAAAGACGCACAACAATATTTCTTATGGCCTAAAACCATTTAAGCCAGGGCTGCCACCACTTTGAAAACAATATCCTTGATTGAAATGTGAAATATCCTGTAATATCCTTGTTTTGAATATAAAATATCCTGTAAAATCCTGTACATTAAAAAATACAAAAAAATATGCAATTTTTATGAAAATTACTCGATCATAATGTACGTAACTACACTTCAATCAAAACAATTCAATTTTTAACACTTTATACAAGTATTTACACACACACACGTGGCCTACACTTCACTACTGGCGGTATTTAAATATCACTTTTTCAGATGTTTTGCCCTATTCCTCATTTCTTCTGTTGGCTGGAATTCTGCCATATTCTTCCTAGAAGAGATATGCAACAAAGCATTTAGCATTGGCGATTCAAGACATGACCTGTGCGCTGTCTTGATAAGGTTGAGCTTACTAAATATCCTTTCCACTAGTGATGGGTCGATTCAGATTCCGGAATCGGTCGGTTCCACCGATTCCACTGGAATCGTGGGATTCAGAATACAATGGTTTTGGAATCGACCATGACCGATTCCTGCATTGTTTTTAAGTTTGCAAAATACATCTCCTACGCAACGTAAGAAAATATTAAAATGCATGCAAATATAATTTTTACACTACATAATAAAATCTTTTTGACGGAACTGATTTACGAATTTCGGTGATTAACGTATTTATTTACTCGCACCGCCATTTTCCCTACAGTACAAATGCAGTATCTACTTTCCCGTTTTAAGCGAAAGCATTTTTCGGAAACTATGTTGCAGCAGCACTGCATTTAATAGTAAACCTTCCAAAAAAATTAGACGAAACCATAAATGTTTAAAGAAAATAATGTAAATTTTATTTACTAAACGTTAACTATTTGATCATGGCAGCTACGTTTGCCATTGTAAACAACCTAATTTTTTGTTTGTGCTACCTGCCATGGTAAACCATACGGCCATGAACCAAATCTTTGGTGACGTGAACGTGAAAATTAAGATGTTTCACATCTCTGCAGGTTAAACTTAAGAATTATAAATGAAATAATTTTTGAATGAGATTTTACCCAAATTCACAGTGGATTACTGCTACCATATTAAAATAAGTTTAAAAGCAACATAACCAAATTGCCGTAAATCGGTGTTCTTGTGCGTGTTTAGCGATGCTCATTTTACATTAGAAATATTTTGGAAACACAGTTGGCCAAACTGAATTTCCAAACATTGCTGCTGAAACGTTCGTAAATTTTTATTACTAAACATAAACAATCTTTTGAAAGTAGTTGTGTTAGTTTAGAGGAATTGTTACCGATAAATTTCTGAAATGAATTAAATGTTAACAAGCTATTATTTGAAGAGTTTAAATATTTTGTGTAAGAAAATCTCACCATAAAATGTGGAAATTTTGAGATGCTTAAACATGCACAGATCTTTCTTACTCAAGAACCGAAAATTTATTTTCTCTTTATGGTTGTGAAGAACTGCAAGGCTGGATGAATTTATTCTTTTCACCAAGTGAGATAATTAAGTTCTAGGTACCTAATATATTAAAACGTAAGCATCTCTGACATTTTATTTTAGTGTGGTGCATATTTGTTTCTTACCATTTCCATCATAATGAGATAAAGTTTTATTTTTACATTTCCCTCTATTTATTTTTGCCCTGGTCCCTTGAAATATGTAAAAACGAGGTTATATTGTCATTTTATTTGGATCATCATTTAGTTGTGCTTGAAAATAAAATTCTTAACCTAACCGTACAAACCCTCTTTTTTTACAATAAATAAATTGAGTTGGTAATGTAAGGTATCTAAAGTTGGTTAAGTTATAACATTATTTCCAATTTACGTCATATGACATCTTTGATTATTGGCAGTGTTTGAACACGTGTTTCATCTTCACTATTTGCAAGGTTAAAAGGCCAAATTGTGCTATAAATTCAAGGTAGTGTAACTTGAGGGTAATGAACATGCTTTTTAACATTATATTAGCTGTATATAATGTTAATTTCGGCACAGAAAATGGAACATAAAGCAAGTCATTTTAAAATCATAAACAACCTTTTTTTCTGAGTATATTACTCTGTTGAACGTCGTCAGATAAAAATTAAGGAATCGGAATCGGATTCGAAGAATCGACCCTTTAATTTAAGAATCGAAAATGGAATCGGAATCTGTATATTTTAGGAATCGGCCCAACACTACTTTCCACCCCTGCATTGCTGTGTGGAATAAGCATTGCCTTTGCAAGTTTACAAAGCAGTGGAAAACATGCTTTCCCATTAATTTCATACTGTGACACTTTATGCCAGGCCTGCCACCAAATTGGGTTCCTAAATCCTCTTTACAGCATTTAAAAATCCTGTAAAATTTAGAGCCGTAATTGACATAATTTATTTTTCTCGGTAATTTTAAATATACATTGCATTCCAAAACATAATTAAAAAAAAAAAAAGAATGTAAAAATTTTTCAAGATTTGCCACTTACATTACAAAACTAATAGTTGGTATCACAATAAAATAAAAAGTAATTTAAAAATTTCTCTTCAGTATAGGCTTTGGTGCTTTTCTTATTTACAAACTATAAATACATCCATACAACTGAAGTTATTTATAAGTTTAAAAAACCAAATGTATTTCACATCATTAACTAGCTATTTTTTCATGTTCTGTGCTCTTTTCCGCATCTCGTCAGTGGGCTTGAAGTTCTCATTCTGCAATGCAACAGCGCATTTAACATTGGTGATTCCATTGACGATCTGTGAATCAGTTTTAACCATCTTGAGATTGCTGAAAACCCTTTCCACAGCAGATTTTCTCCAGTTGCAGCACCACTCAAAGCCATTACTTTGTACAGATGAGTTTCAACAATCTTAGATGGGAAGAACCTTGCTAACACTACAACCTGCCTAGTGACTGTAACATCAGTTGATTCATCAATCATCAGTGTAAAAAATTGTGTTTTCATTGCATAGTTAACATTATCTGCAGCTGATATCCCCAAAGATTGAAGAATTATCTGGCTAGTTTTAGTGCGAGAACAATGAAAGTTTCTTGCGATTTCACTATCTGGAAACATTTGCGGGACAAGTTTCGTGAAATTATCACCGAGTTTCACAGATAAATTGTTTTCACAAAAGAAAGTTCGCCCATAACAGTTCTGCATCAATTATTTTGTTTGGTTTGGTTACAAAACTCGTCAAAGAACAACTCTGATCAGCAGCTCGTTGGTTTTTCGCATGAACTTGCGTCTTCAAGCCGCCCTTTGTCACGTTCAGTTCCAAGTTGCAAGTCGAACAAACGGCGGAAAATTCCGTTTTGCCACGCCTCAACCATTTCAATTCTTGCTCCCATTCTTTACGATAACGTTGTTTATAAAGTGACCTATCCGGCGACCAAAGCTACAACTTAAATCACGTAAGAAAACTGTAAACAAATGCCGCACCTAAAACATTGTAATGGCAAAAAAAAACCAATGTTTACTGACGCCATGACACTTCTTAGCGTTTAACTCAACAAACAAAAAACATTTCCCCCGAAACCATAGATATTGTACTTCATGAAACGATATGTGGGAGTATATGTTTTTGGTTTGTGGTTAAATGATTGGAAGTTCCATGGCGCTACACCTAATGTGAGGGTTTGCTTTACTGTTGGATGCTTGTATGGTTTGACAACTTCAAATAGGTAGTTGAATGTAAATATTTACACAAACGAAATTCAAATATGAAAATATCGGCGAAGCGTCCTAAATATCCGCGAATGTCGCCGTTTGCCCGTTAGTCCGTTTTAAGCTTCAAATATCCGTGAAAACGGATAAAATCCGTAAAAACGGCAGGCCCTCATTTGGGACTTTAAACAAATGTCAAGTTGGTAACTACAAAATATTGTTCCGTCGGATGTTGAATTTCGTTTTCCGATTTCCGTGGATACATGAATCACTGTACTCACAGATAATGCCTGAATACCTTAAATCCACCAAGTCGGATTCTACAGCAATTGATAAAGTGACCAGATTATTACGTGATCCTACAGTTAACCCAGAAATAAACATTCTCGAATACTGGAAAACTCAGTCTGCGTGTTCACCCAGGCTACATAAACTGTCCAAAAAATATTTGTGTTCACCACCTGCGACAGTGTTCTCTGAACGTTTGTTCAGCACTGCAGGAAACATATGTGACCAAAAATGGAATCGTCTTGATCCAGACTGTGTCAAAATCCTTGTTTTTTTAAATAAAAATTTAAAGGGTTAAATAATTCTGCATAATGTTTGATTTTTTCTCTTAACTTATAAATTATTTTATAATTAACCCTTGAGAACTGGATTCGGATTCGAGGGGTGGATTCGAGGTACTGTTTGGGATTCGGATTCGAGATTCGGATTCGAGAAAAATGGGATTCGAACCATCACTAATATATACAGTAGAACCCCGATTTTGCGAACACGGATTTAACGAAAACAGCGATTTAACGTAAAGGTTTTCAGGAACCAACAAAAATCACCAATTTATTAAAATAATAATATAGATTTCCAAAAAATGCAAGTAAATAGTAATGGAATCTTATTAAAAAATGCAAGTAAATAGTAATGGAATCTTATTAAAAAATACACTCTGTGGTGTCAGTAATAGAATGGAGGTACTATATATTAATATGTGCCTTTGCATCATCTGTCCAAATACGAAAAAATTAAAAAAATTGTTCAAATTGCTTAAAAACTCCGGGCGCTGTAACTGAATTGCGTAGGTGCGTGCCATTGCGCGTGCCTGGATAGATAGACTGTCCGCGACACATGACGTCATGAAGGGTTTCTTTGTCCGCATCCCCCTCCCCCTCTCTTATTATTGGCTTGACTCACCACGTTATCTTCCAATCACGCCCGCATAGTAACAGTGCTAGCCAATAATCACACGTTTCCAAATATTCCCTTTCCCATCCGCCAGGTTTTTTCAACTTGTGACCACGTCACACCAATACGCCATTATCATTATTCTCTAGATGTGTAAAAGTAACGAAAAAAAGTGTACCCGTATGTATTCATTACTATAACAATTAGTACTCGTTACTATCGTATCGTTACGTTACTCGTTACTTCTGAAACAGCATTAAAAAGCTATGTTATGTTGCACCAACGAATCGAGTCGTATTGCGTACGCGTACATTATGACGTCGCGTAAATAATAATAAATAGAATATAAACAATTAACAATATTTGATAATTAACAGTTTTTGTTAACCAAGAACCAATTAAATCTCATTAATGCGGCTTTTTTAATATTATCTCTTTTAAGATGATAACAAAAAAACGTGAAAATACGTGATAATAAAAAACAAAAACATACATATTTCTAATTTGTAAACAATACTTTCTTACGTTGTTTCTGTTCCAATCTCAAACTTTGTCTACACACACAATACCTTTAATAAACAGTAAAAAACTTTGACGAATTTCCAAATTATACTTTACTTAATAAACAAACATCGTTCTTTGTAACGCAAATTCATCGAATATGCGCGCGCATGCGTAAAACATACGAAAAATGCGAGTAACCCGTTACTCAGTACCGAATACATATGGTTTGCTACAGCTCTATATTCTCAGTAAGAGCTTTGTGCGCTGTGTTTAGTTTTTGGAATACGTTTTTTATAAATGCTGCGCAGCTGAGCGAACAAAGAGAGTCAGCCGGCGGCCACGCCGCGCCGTAACAGCAGCTGACCGAGTACAATGACCTTTCTCCGCGTACGGCGCGCTATGGACGGTAAATTTCCATCAATTTGCGGCCTTTTTTTTTAATTTTTTACTGTGACGCAATGTGTATGTAGCTCGTTTTTGTTATAAACGCTGCAGGTTGCGACTGTATTTTAATAAACTTTAACGTATTTCTTACACTTTACATATTTTTAAACTTTTTTTTATGCCTCATTTTTCACGGTTTCTAAAAATCTGTATGTACGACCGAGGTGTAGGTACGAACCGGGGGCCGTACGAGCGAGATCAAAAACGTTGAAGATGGAAAGTTGACGAAGTCTGAGATAGCACGGCAGCACAAGATATCAGCGTCGACCCTGTCTACGATATGGAAACGTAGGTACGCGATTATGAGTGCGGGGGTCATTGAAAATCGATAAATCGGATTTAACGAAACATCGATTTAGAGTAAACATTTTCGGTAACCGTAGCACTTCGTTAAATTGGGGTTCTACTGTATATATGAGACTCGGTCTCACAAACATACAATGATGATTTTTTTCCCTTCATTTTCTCATCATTACTGTTATATTTAACTGCTAGTTCTGAAATTTAAACACAATACCTCCATCAGAACACTTGCGCGACTCTTTACACCCATAAGGCCATTACATTACACTAAGGGAATATCTGTCCAAGATATAAAAGATAGAGAAAAAAAATGCAAGGGAGGTACAGTGTTAAAACTGTATAAAGAGGCCTTAAATAACAGCAATGACGGAGCCTTAGGTTGCTGGAAAGGATGGTACGGTCAGTAAAATACATGACGCGTTTCCGTCTTGAGACATCTCTGGGAATGATACCGGCATACTGCATTATTTATTACCTGGAGGCTCGCCATCACAGTAACACCTCTTGATCCACATGGATATGTTGGACATGAACCACTTCTTCTGCAGGTAGACATAATCCGGCTTGGCGGGACTCGCGTCGTCTGTCCACGGCAGCCGGCCGCACAGCCATTGCAAGAGGTTGTACCCCAGAGTCTCCAGGTCTCCTCTTCTGGAGCAAGCTGGCACAACACAACCACACACGTATTCAGAACCTCCTCACACAATTAAAATTTAAACATGTAGTCTACGCTTCCAAGCAGGGGTGCAACAACTACATTTCCAAAGGGGGGAGGGGGGGGGGAGGCAATATACCTTTTAATAAAGAATCATCGATCCCCCTTATTGGGTCCGGGGGTCCTCCCCCGGGAAAATTTATATTTCAAGGTGGAAAATGGTGCTACATAAGCAGTTTTATTATCTAAAAATTGATTACACAGCACTTTCTTTGCCCCCGTTTGCCCCCACTTCAAGGTTTCAGAGGGTGGGCAAAATACCCTTCCCCCCCCCCCCCCCGTTGCGCCCCTGCTTCCAAGAATACTTTTTTTTTTATTTTAATTAAATATCAAAATATTAACAAATTTTTAATTTTTTGAACTAAATTCTAAAATAGTTCATTTTTTTTCTCGCTTAACAAGGTCCGAGAACAATTGATCCAAAATACAGTAAAACGAAAAAGTGATAATATTAACGGAACCATAATAGAGAGGTGTAAAATTATAGAAGAAAAAACATGGCCATGTATATTTTCTTAAACCAATAAAATTTCAATTTTTAAAATTGTTGTGACGATATAACAGATTATATACATAAAAATAACATATTGGAAATTTTAAATCATAATCACAGATTATTTGTTACATATAAAAACAATTTACATTGTACATTATAACAACCCAGGCTCTAACCCTCCCCACTTCTTAATTTTACTGAAGACTGTAACTACTACGGTGATTACAGAAGTAGTTGAAGTACCTATTTTGTTTGTCTATGCAAAAGTGCAGTTCATGTTGTGTTTCATAAATATCATGTGTTTTCTTGGTATTTATATGGTATAGGTATAATGTAAATTTTTACGTTTGACTTTGGCGGGAGGTTCAAAAGTGGGTAACTAAGGATAACAGTTAGTTGATATAGGGCTTTTTCCATTATCATATTCTAAAATGAAGTAATCTAAATGTGATATTTTGATAAACTTGAATATTTTCGGTATAACAAGAGTACAGAATAGTTAGTTAATTGCAGGAAAAGTTTTGTATGGATAGTGATATCAGTTCTTTATCTGATCATAGGAAATTTAGGCAAGAATGTTAAGGTAAGTATTCATCGTACTCATTTTGATCACAAGACATCTATTTGACAGTGTAATAATCTAAAATTCTAAATGTTTAGACATGTTTTTGTGGTCAAAAGATAGCAGCCTTTATGTTATGTGAATTTTCAGAGAGAAATTTAAAAAAAAAGTTGAGATAAATTACTTTTTCCAAGTGATTACTTCCATAAAACTTTTTAGAACATTTTTAGTAGGCATGTGCGAGAAAGACTTTTTTGAATTCGAGACGAGATCGAGAAAGCAATTTAAAAATTCTCGAGAATCGAGTCGAGATCGAGAAATCTGTACTTTAGTTAACAGGATAATATGATCCAAAAAAGTAAAACTCAATAATCTGACAAACATACATAATTATTCAATAATTTTATTAAGTATCCACAAAAGACGATGAATGAAACATTAGTTTACAAAGAAAGAATAACTCTAGTGGCTAGCCTAATTTAAGGTCTAAAGCGGCTATTTAAAAACACCAGCTGTTCAACATTTTCAGCCAACAAATTTTCACGCCTAATGCTCACAGTGTTTCCAGCAGTACTAAATAGTCGTTCGCTTTCAACTTGTGTAGCTGGTATTGCCAGATACCTTCTTGCTACTTTAGCCAGAGCTGGAAAGCGTATCTTGTTGTTTTTCCACCAGGTAAGTGGGTCACCGTTCCTTGGAATTACATCTTCACGTAAATATATTTTTAGTTCTTCCTCCAGACTTGATGATTTAGTCCTAACTGATGATTGTGATGTCTTCTTCAACACTTCAAAACTTGACCACAGTGAGCAAGTCTCTTTAGCTTCAGTCACCTGCTCCAGTTCTGGTTCAGGACGATAATCATTTTCAGGTTGTTGATGTGAAGTGATGTATTTCGTACACAACAACTTTTCATGGTCTTGCAATATCACAGTCTTGAATCTAGGGTCAAGCGCCACTGAAAGAAGATCTTCTTTCACACAAGAATATGAAGGAAATCTTGATTTTAAACCTTTTTGCAGTGATTTAGCAAATGCAGTACCAGATTTGCATTGGTCTGTTTGGACATAGTTTGTAAGCATTGCTTCAATTCCATATATCAATGGGATTTTTGATGACAGTGTTGGGAACTTTGAGTAACATAACTCGGTTGTGGCCTCATCTATTGGTTGCAAATTATGTGCAATGCTAGCAGCTAGTTTCCACTCACTAGAGGTGAAGTTCTCCACTGCCATGCTCTCTCCTAAATCAGCAGAAATGGGCACCTGCTGCTCAACAAGACTTGACAGCATGGTGTATTCACTATTCCATCTAGTTGGCACCATTGGCAGTAGCTCCTGAACAGGTTTGTTTAGCTTCACTTGAAGTGCATGCAGCCTCTCACGAGCAACATTACTGTGTCGATAATGGCCAACAATAGCTCGTCCTTTTGCCAAAAGTGCTGTAATATCATGTTCATTTTTTGCATCGTGCAGTGCCAACTGTAGTGTATGTGCAAAACACTGAACATGATGAAATAAGGTTTTCCTTATGGCACATTGAAGGTTTTTTGCATTGTCTATTATGACATAAACTGGGACTTGATCAGTTGGCAAATTCCATTCTTCCATTGCCCCTACAAGCTTTGCATGTACTGCATCTGCAGTATGTGAGCCTGGAAAGTGGTAATTGCCAAGAATATGGCATTTTAATTTAAACTCTTCTGTTAGGTAATGGCCTGTAAGCGAAATGTAGCTTTCATGTCTCCTAGATGACCATGTATCGGTAGTGAAAGAAAGCGACTCCAGACCATTGATGGCATCTGTACTAATTTCATCAGCTAGTTTGGTTCTTTCCTCTTGATACAACTGTGGTATAACCGTCCTTGAAAATGTTGTTCGCGAAGGAATCTCGTAGCTAGGTTCTAATTCGTTGATTAGACCTCTGAAGCCATGGTCATCCACCATGCTGTAAGGTTGAAAATCACAAGCCATCATGATAGCAATTTTTTTGTCTATTTGATTTTTCCTCACATCGCTGATGCAAAGCTTCTGTTTTTTTTGCAACACACTCAAACATTGAAAGTTGTCGACTAGAAGTCTTCTTTTCTTCAGCAGTTATTTTGTTGAATTCTTTTTCAGAGGCTGGATGTTGTTTCAAGTGCCGCAAAAGTCCACTTGTCGAGCATGAAGGCGTTTTAATAATGTTTTTACACAATTTACATTCGCCACCTTCTTTCTTTTTCCATATTGTGGCCATTTTCCGTTCTTTTTTATCCACACCACTAACACTTTCCTGCATCGCACTCAACTTTACTTGTTTTCGGTTTGCAATTACAACTTTACCTTTACACTCACTTAACAGTTTATTTGCCTACTGTCGTATGTAAACATACGTTATTGACTCCATAGTTTCCTTGAGCCATGGACGGTACTTGATCATGAAAGTCTGAACATTCACCACTATCGATATGTCACTATCGATACGGACCGCAATTTAAACATTATGTTGCTTGTTATATACTGCTGGCCGTGTGTATAACCTAAGGCCATAAAACAAAATGCAATCGCGGAAGAATTCTGCAGTCATGTTTATATTTTTATTTTTTACCGTACCATTTTACGTTGATACTTGATATTGATACCGAAAATGATTTATTTTTAACTTTAATGTTGGTTTTATTAACGGAAAATAATCATTTTCTTCTGTAATTTAATGTGATAACCACAGCACAATTCATTGTTTACGTTTACCGTTTCATGTAGTGACTTGTGAACGGAAGTTGTTCGTTTTTAACTTTTTAATAATTTATCGTGTATACTATCGTAACAAGTATATTTTATTTTATTCGATCTACGTTACGTTGAAGATATGTTAATTATTTCAACACGCAACACAAAATGCTGCCTCAATATATTATATTACCTAACCTATTTCTTGTTTACAAAATTCTCGAAAATTCCGAGCCAAAAAAATTATCTCGAGACGAGATCGAGAAAATTTCTGTCTCGACTCGTTCTCGATGATGCCGAGACTCGCACATCACTAATTTTTACAAAATGTACAGTATTTCTGAAACAGCCTACTCTTCAAGCATTATGCATATAACAGTCAGACCACAGAGTAAGCCGGAGGTCTACTGTTAAATTATACATATAATGTTGCACAAATATCTCAATATACTTTTTTAACTTAATATATGTATTTCAAATAATTTTTTTTCTTAAATGAGATCCAATTGGTGATCTACTGAGTTATTGCTAGGGACCCAAAAATACGGTAAATAAAATTGACCAAAAGCAATGTTGAAATAAGGCAAAAGTGGCAAAAGTCAGTACTAAACCATAATAACTGTGCTAAAAATTGGTGTGAAAAATTTAAGGTTCCTTCTGTAATAGTGATGCTATGGATCATTATGAGAAGCTAATAAATAGATAGTAAAGCACTATGATACAATAACCAAATTTACAGATGGCTATATAGTATGATCCAACGTTTGCGATACTTACCAGGTCATGACATTAGTTACACCAATAGGTGCACATAATGAACATTGGATGCCTTTATTTTATAGGAATCGTATACCTATATATTTAATAAAATAAGATGGTTGTTAAAATGAAAACTACAGAAAGAGGCGGGCGGGTGAGCAGTTACTCGCGGACTGGCGAGGTGGGGCAGTGCGCATTTCATGTTCACACGCTGTGGCCACATTTTAGTTTTTACTTTGCATTAATAGTATTAATAGGTACTTAAAGGTCATTTATTTATTATAATTAAATGCTAAAACTAGATATATTTGGTTCAATAAGTAAAACAATATTTTCCTTCGATATGGGGGGGAGGGAGGGCAAACCCCTATTTTACGAATGCAATCCGTGGAGCAGCGAGGATAAGTAAAATCGGGATTCTAGTGTAAATCTTTTTATTCTATTTGAATGCAGTTGCCTGAAAACCTGCATGTTAGGACATGTAAATAGCGTGTTAATTTTAGTGTACAGCCAAAATAGACGTGTGAACTATCGAACTTCCCACGCTGCTAGCAAGTGGTGCCAAGTTTCCAGCTTGCCAAGGTGGGTAGCCCGGCAGCTTTTAGCGATGAAGCAACAGCTGTCATTCAACCATAACGGCAGTAAGTTGTGCTATCGTGCACGCTTGCTGCCGATTGCATTGCTTGCCAGTGAATCGTTATTAATTGTTCCGAGTTTTATACGATTTTTACAGTCTGCTAACGTTTCCAGACGAAACACCGCCCTCACCTCCCTGATGGCCGTCCCGGCTGACAAACTCGATGGTCCCGGCGTGGGCCCTGCGCTCGTCCGGTCCGTACTCCTTGTGCTTGCCGTGCTCGTTGTACAGCACGGAGGCCAGGCCGTAGTCCAGCAGGAACACCCGGTGCTCCGTGCCTCTCCGGCGCCCCAGCAGGATGTTCGAGTCCTTGATGTCCGCGTGGCAGTAGCCCTTGTCGTGGATGTACTCCAGCGTGTCCAGCTGAAACACAATTGACTCTCGACATCCCGCACATAGCTCTTGCATGAAGATATAGGTTGTACTTGAGCTTCAACCTGCCACAAAATTCCCTGACTACCTGACATTTACACACTTCAAAAAACATCCCCTCCCCTCCATATCACTCAATTAGTCAGTCGCCAATAACTATCAAAAATTCACATTCAAAATCACGACTCTTTAGACACACCACACTTCACTATTGCAACAGGCAACTATCAATTATTTTACTGCTCTATTGTGGATAGCACATAAGTCAATGTGCATGGTCAAAGTACATAATAAGCATTAAGTAATGGGATAGAAACTTTTTGTAAGATTTAGTTACAGGTGGAAAGGGAGAAGAAAGGATGTGTATGTGGAACCAATAAAAAATTAAAAAAAAAATATTCTATAACATTAATTTTTCAGTAACCTTCTCTTAAGAAAGTCACAAACATTTTCCTGTTGCCAAAAATTCCCTTCACTTTTCCCTGTTTACCCTGTTGCTAGCCTCAATCAAAGGGCAGCGACATCAGTTTCCTCGCCGCCACGCCCCAAGTGCGCACGGGACCTTGCCGGTAACCTGCCTAACGCCCAGATGCTTGCCACCCTTCTCGAGTCTTGTTATGAGGGATGAGCCGGGCCGAGGGCCTTCATCCCTCCTCATTTGCAACCAACCTTCAGTCAGGACCGTACTAAAGGCTGCACCCAAGCAGCAGACGTCAGTTGACCTAGGGCTGCGAGCCCTACAGAGCTACCCGATCTCACGTCGCCTTCAGATGTCACCGCCACAGCTGTCGAGAGTTAGGGCAGTTTGGCAGCACAGGGCAAGCCTCCAAGACAAACCAGGGGGGGAAGCATGGTATGTATATTGTTTATTGCAATAAACCCCTCACCACTGACTTCACATCATCCTCTGTTTGGTAGGGAATTCCCTCCCTTCCTAACTAGAGTAAACTCTCAAATATCTGGGCCCAGATTATTCGGTTCTTGGTTACATGTGCTTAAATTTAATGTAATTGTCCGTATGTTACATTCTGAAGCTGTAAAAAAAATTATGGTATAGCTCTTACAAACTTCTTTGCTTGGCCATTCCATATTTTTAAACACCCTATTACCGTGTCAGAAAGCTGGTTCGACCTGACCCTTCCTGTCGGCTTTGGACCTGATTTTTGACAAAGAAATTTATTAAAATACTGCCCACTTTGTTGAAATTCACAAAACAGTTAATACTATAAAGATTCTGCACAAGTTTTTATACTTCTATGACATTAATAAAATATTAACCTGAATCATTTTACAACATATATCTATCATTATAACACTAAGTATATGTTTTAAAAATTGTTTTTACTTAAAAGACTGAAATCAGTCTATAAATACTTTCTACAAACAAACCTTAACATAATTGAGCTGATTCAACATTATTATTTTTACTATGGCATTAAAAAGTTTAAAAAAATATATTCCATTGAATTTTGTAGGAGAGTATGTATTATCAATGTCTTTTCTTGAAAAATTTAAGATCCAATAATGCATAAACCACTACAAGGTTGCCTATTCAACTGCGGTTATTTTGTTGGGTGAGGGTGACTGATTATGTTTCAAAAAGCCATGCCACCCAACACGCATGCTCTAGAATAGTTGCCATTTAACAAATAATTGACATGAGACAAATAAAGACTGCAAATTATACCATCTGATGGCGCAAAAAAACTTTCAAAAATATCACTTCAGTTCAATTCAAATGTCATGTAGCTAACATAGATTATGATAGTGCATTATGTTTGTGCATGATACATATGTGTTTTTGTGTATGTGTGTATGTGTTTTTGTGTATGTGTGTATGTGTTTTTGTGTATGTGTTTTTGTGTATGTGTGTATGTGTTTTTGTGTATGTGTGTATACATTCAACAATTAGATATCACACTACACCCCATGGTTAATAAAACATTTCTAATCTGTCTACACGAGACTTACAATCTGCAGAGCAATGTAAAGAGCAGTCTTCAAGTGGAATCTTTGGCCACTGCTTTTGAACAGCTTGCCAAGGTCGGAGCCAAACCTCTCCAAGACAAGGAAGCGATACAGTTTTCCCCGGTGAGAGTGAGAGCCAGATGCCACATACGGCGATATTCCCAGGTGGGACAAGCCCCGATCTTGCTTCCACTTGTCAACTAGCAACAGAAACCACAGTTAACACAGTTAGTAATACTATAGAACACCAAACCAAATTGTAAACTGTTTTGTAATAAAAAATAAAAAGCAGATGAATACTTTTAAGAAGTTACTTATCACAAAGTATACTTCTTAATAACCATATTAATTTTTCTCCTATCTAAACCATACTGTAAAATTTAATAATTTTAACTGGGTATTTTGTGTGCAATACAAATTGGTGCCTTTTATTATATAGTTCAACACTATCACAAGGTGTTTATGCAATGTAAATAAATATAAATATAAAAAAATAAAAAAACTTTTTATTTAAGAATTTGGCTTGCAATCATGTTTAGGCTAAACACTAACCAAACCAAGAATAAGTGTAGAACCGAACATAGTCTTGTGCAGTCTATATTTTATTGGTGTTCATAGTTTTAATAAAACTCATTTTGAGGCGAATCAAAGACTAAAAAAATTGAACCATTTTAGGTGGTTAAAATATAATTTTCAAGGGGAAAAAAAAACAGTTTATGATGCAGTGAAAAAATTACTATGAATGATTTACACAATGATTTGATTTGAACTTTTTTGATGACCCTTAAATCTATGCTAGGGTTGCAAGTTAAAATCATAACTTTATAAATCTTACAACAGCTATGTAGCATTTGAATACTATAAAAACATATTTGGACAAAATTTTATATTGTCATAATATTAGTTAAGTGTGTAAATATACAAACCAAATAGTGATTTAAAATATTACTGGAAAATGTGTCACAATCATGGTTTTTAAGTTATTTAGTAAACTGACCCAAAAATGTTAAAACAATTTCTTAAATATACATATACATGTCCACAACCCAACTTGATACTACACAATCAACAAGTTTTTGAGCTTTAGAGATAATGACACTCACTCATTTCCTGCTTCGCCACTCTCACGTAGAAATTCCTCTCAACGAACAGTGGCCCACTGTGGTGGGGTTCCACTTTTATAACGTGGTGAGCATCCTCTCCAACTGGCTTTGAGGTGTCGTCCGAAACTAGAAAGCCAATTCACAATTGCAACAAAACAATATCACACATAATAACTACATAAAGCTCTGAAGAAAAAATGTCATGCCACCAACCAAATTAAAAAATTATAAAACCAAATAATTTTCAGCCAAATGAAAAATTTAATTCTATACTGGCATACAAAAAAGTAAAAATAACAATTTTGTTCTTTTTTTTTTTTTTTTTTTTTTTCCTGTTTGAGTAATCAAGAAAAGAAAAGCAGAGACTGAAGACAAATGTTCACTATAGATACTGAACAGACACCCAACATAAACTTATTTCCCACTGCCAGCACTTGTAAAAGTTTAACTACTTTTGCTTTATGACCACAGTAAATTTTCCTTCTTAAGATTTTATTATTTGTCCACCGACAGGAATAACAAGTCAATATATTTCTTCACACCTTCGATCTGCCTTTCTTATAAATAAATCACACCGTCCATATCCTCAACCTGGCAATATATTACATTTCTGCACTCCCAGATAATTTTTTAACATTCCAAGGGCTACTTTGGTATTTTAATTTTTTAACTTGCATAATCTAATATAAGAAAATTTAACCCTTGCTGTAAAACATGAACACTTTTGAAACCACTTGCCGAGCCAAAGCCTTGCCTACGTCAGCATGCATTTCAACAGTTCTCTAAATATAACTTATGTTGATAGAGGTAGAAAAACTACCCACATTATCTTATACTAAAAAAAAGTATAAGCTAAATAATTTTTCAAATTAAAAAAAAACAGCAGATTTAGCATAAAAATAGTTTTTTTTTATGATACAATATATCACAGAGAAATGCTTTCACAAGTCTTTCACACCAAGCCAACATTAAGCTACGAGATAACTTGAAAGAAAAAAGCCAACCTGATCTTTTCAAAAGTGTTCAATTTACTGTGATCAATCAAAGAAAGCACATCTGCAGAGACCAGGGATGGGAAAAAAAACAGGTTTATTTAAAAACAAACCTAGTTTTTTTTGGGGGGGTTTAAACCAGGTTTTTTTATTACATTAGTTATTTTGTTTCTCAGAATGATCAAATGAAAACCATACAACAATCCTTTCTGCCACTCATGTTGAACCACAAAAGTTAAAAACTTCAACAGCTGACTGGGACTCTACCATAGAAAGGTTATTTCCCCACAGGAAGAGTATATTCTCCATAGCATTGGCGTTTCCCACAGAATAGGGATTTACAGTAGTTGGGGGATTTCACATAGAATAGATTTTTTTTTAAATATTACATTTATTTATTTCCTCTATTTTTGCTCTGTCTACAATTCACTATTTTTTTTTTTTTTAATTTTGCAGGAGTATTTAGCTGGGTATAATTTAAAACTTATTCAAATAATTTCAATGATAAGATCTTGATTAGTATATAAATTTTTTGTTCCTGTAAATCACAAGAAACATTAATGAGCTAACTTTTGTTGCTATTAGAGTGTAATTAACCATTCATTAAAAAAATTCAGATATTCTACTTAAAAATACATTATTTACAAAAAACTATTAGGTTGTTTTATAAAATCCACTTGGTTTGAACCAGCCAACCCTGGCCAAGACACAAGTTGGGGGCCTCTTGGAATTCCATGTGACTAGTATTGCCTCACAACAATACTGCACAAAACTTAATTGCCCTGGTATACTGAACAACTATGCTGGCAGCCACAAAGCAGGTAATCATGCCGTACGCACTTTTGCTCAAAAGGAAATGGTAGATGGTGAAATAAACCACAAAACAGCATATTTTCAACTTGTTTATTTTCACAGAATTTACTTACAAAATTCCATAAGAGAATTTTTGTGATAAAATATACTAATATTTTTGCACATATGTTTCTCTTAAAAAAAAAGTTTTAAATATTATATTTGTTAAAAGAGTCCATTTACAAGACTAATGTTTTTGATGACAAAAAAATCTTTCCTAAATTGTCTTTTAACTTAGCAGTGAACTGACACTGTTAAAATATCACATACGTACAAAACAGTAGCATCACAATTTGAATTTAATTTACAAACATAAAAACAAATATAGTGTAAATTAGGTAAATGTTCCTATAGACTATTGCAGTTTTGGCTAGTATTCCAAAAAAAAATTTTTTTCAAAAAAAATTTTTTCAGCTAAAAGGTTGCCATTTGAAAGTAAAAGTACAACAAATTGGTAGAGATAACCAAAAATTTGTTGTTTTCAGTATTTTAAAGTATATTAGTACAAATTAAAAAAAAAATTACTGTACTTTGACTACTATGAAATACAAAATAAATCCATACAATGTATCACATGTCATGTGATAGAATAGGTCATGAGAACTGCTGAAAGAAAATGTTTCTGAAGTATGCAAAACAAAATAACGATCTGAAAACAGCTGAAAAAATTAGTTTCATTTTAGACCTCCACAAAACATGTTCAAGAAAGTGACTCCAAATAAAACTAAAATGTCGCCTGAGTGCCACTAAAATTTATTACTCAAACGGCAAGAAACAATGTTAAAACATCATTAATATTTGATTAATAGTCAGTTACATATTAAATGTCATCAGGCAGTCAAGATTACTTAAAACATATTTCACCTACATATTATCTGTGACTAAAACTATTATGTTCTGCAAGGAATTAATACTTTATACAAATTAACATTACCTGAACATCAGACACACTTTTGCAAAATTATAATTTTTTTTTGGCACAATACACACAATCCTGTAAATTTTTGAGTGTTAAAACTTTTCTCCTATTAAAACCACGAAAAGTCACTTCATACCAACTAAACTGAAAACTCAAGCTTTGTGTAAAATTTTTTCACAACTATATGCAAATATTTGCTGACTTTCTGATTTTATAATTATATTAATTGCACTATGTATTACCCTACAAGGAACAACATAAATAGTCAAATATGTAAATAACTGGAAATTTAAAGATAACTTTAAAACTTGTAGGCTAAGAAAATATGAATCATTGATAAGTCAGATAAAGGCTTGCAAAGAAATAAAAGTAATAAAAGAAATAAGTGTTTTAAGAATACGAAAGGAATAGTTTTAAAAATATATCTACACATTTACCTTGTGTCTGGTGCCCAAAAGTAGCTGCAAATTCATTCAAGAAAGTACACCAACTTAATCTAATGTAAATACATATTTCAACATTTGCAGAACGTGAACAGCTGATGTTCCAATAATGTTAAATAAGTTTCTCACTTCATACGAAAGAAGATAATGGAGATATGATATTTTGGGAGATTAATTAATTTTAATATGCAGTACTATTCATTAAAAATTATATGTATTAAAATGAGCACATCATTTAATCAGTGTAGCTTTTTAGGGTAATTAAATAGCAAGGTCATGCATTAAACTAAATCCAAATTTAACATACTATCAGAATGTTAATTTACTTAATTTTTACTAAATCATAGCCAGTTGTAGAGATTTTGCATTATGAGTAAAAAAATAAAAATAGTAGCCTACCATTATCCATAAACTGAAAATGTTAGCAAGTACAAAAAAGAGCATAAGAAACTTAGAGAATATTTTAAAAACATATATAAAGAAATTTTTCTTACCTTTTACTGATAAAGTACACTATAAACTCAAGCTTACCCACGGAGAACTGCACAGAAATTAATACAAATAATACACACGACACCATTCCAAAGAAGAACCATCCTGCCTAGTACAAGTAGACAAAACTTTCCACGAAACCAGAAAAATATCAAACCATTTGACCAAAATGTAAAAACCAATACCACAAAAATTAGCCAAACTCTTTCCTAGTTGTTCCTTCCACGCAACCCTGTAGCTTAAGTTCAGCTTTCCCCACGATGCAAATGTCAAACATATTGTGCAAGATGCTTCCCAAATACATAAGTGCAAACAGTTATGCTAACTATGTCAATAGAATCAATCACATTATGCCACTTACAACTTAAGTGACAGATGAAAAATACAAGTTCTTTACAAACACTGACTACGAAAATTTGACAGTATATATGCCCACGCGAAGAAAACTGGAGTCTGATAGCCCAAAAAAAAAAAGTTTTAAGTAAAAAATTAAAAACCTAGACATAATTCATACCATGCTCAACAGAAACCCATTAAATATTATTATTATTACTAGCATTAAACACACAAAAAAATTTATAGTTATTTCTAAACCATTAATTTTTAATTTTTGTTTTAAAAAATAAAAAGGAATAGACATGCGCATCATATGATATGGAATTCAAAATAATGGTAAGAAATAAAAATGTAACAACAATATTTGGATCCAGTCAAAGACAAACCAACATGTAAGTGGGATACATGAACTCTACCAACATAATAACGAAGACCAGCTTACAATCCTTGCAGCTCTGCAGACATGAAGAATGTCTTGAAGATGTGATGTTCTGTGTGCCGCAGTCTCTTCACTACATTTCTCACACAATGAAGCTCAGATGTACAAAATAAATCACAACAACCACAACCTATGTCTTACTTTTGCAGTCCACACTGAGAAATGCTATAACATGGGCACTATCAACCATCACTGTCTAGTGCTTTATAAACACCATACATGGCAGAACCTACCACTAATGAGTGGAAATTGTCAGCCATATATGCTTGAACCACAAATACTGATACAGAACCAATATGATACATACTCACCGTATGCCCACCTCATAAAATATTTCAGATAAATTTCAAAAACATATCTCAAATGAGGACAAAAAAATCCCGATAATGTTAGAAAAGTACTGCATGTCATACTGTATACAGTTATTCATACCCAAACTCAGGAATAACATTTAAAAAATTGCACGCAATACATTACACTTTCATAGCTAAGATACAAACCTGAACCAGCAGAAAATTAGTTACTAATGAATGACGAATGAGATTTTTAAAATGTATCCGTCATCAACATAGCAACATTGTACTCAACTTACAGCAAAACCAAGAGGAAGAAGTTGACCACGGCTACCAAGACAAAAGCTCAAACACTTACCTAGATATATTTCCCCAAAACCTCCCACTCCTGCCGATCTGCCAATCCTCCATTTTTTCCCTGTTATGTCGGTACAAATGGTCCCCTCACTGATGTTATCTGGCAAACGTGTGCCACTTGGGGAGACTCTCTTCCTGCAAGCTTCCTTTTTGTTGTCTAGCTCACTTTCCGAATATCGTCGACGCATTTCCCAAATGAAATGAACCTGCAAACAATGGAAATATAGTCACAATGAAAACATGATCCAACAATTACATTTTACTGAACATTCTTCAGTCTTGATTCCCAGAGTCTTTTATTTTTGTTAGTCTTGTTAGTTTTATGTTTGTGTATTGTGTATCTGTATTTGTGTTGTGCTTATGTCTAACATTAACTAGCCTTACCAGTTGATAGGCATGTTACAAATAAAAATAAATAAATTTTGGATTTAAAATGCTTTATTTACTACATACAGTACATACTGGACAATGCACAGGAGAATAAAAATCATTTAGAGGGTAGAAGTTGAATAAAATGTTTGAAATACAAGAATTTTATTCATCTCAATGTAAATAAACCCAAGCTCATGAGTATACCAGCAACATTATACTTCAAAATGTACACACTACAAAGTACATGTCAAGTGATCCAGAAAAATAAATGGGCGCTTCACCATTTTATAATCAAATGATTGTTTTTTGTTGATTCCTACATGATCTGATGGTCCAAAAAGAATAATTTTTTGTTCTTCCTGAATTCCAATGGCAGTCAATTTTGGATTACAAAAGTGCTGATTTTTGAGTTTGTATGGGTTTGCATAAACTTGTATTACTCAGAACTTGTGAACCAGAGGTTGATGAAACAAAAACCAGTTAATTCAGAAACATACAGCCTTTATCATCTTCAGCACACATTCAAGGAAAATTGCTTCCTAAATAGTAAAAATCAACCTAAAGGTTTGACTAAATTTTCGAAGGCATATCATTCCCAAAATAAATCTATTGTCAATATTGATTTTGTGGGGATGTGTCGATACCTTAATGCACTGTATTTATTTACAAAAAATTTCAACCACTATATTTTCTTATTTAAAGAGTTAGTCTGTTTCAAAATCTGAAAATTTAAAAAAAAAAAAAAAAAAAAAAAACTGATGCTTTATATCTTTGTTAGAACAAAGTTTAAAAATCTTAAATTTTGACACATATAAATACTGTATTATAATGCAGTAAAAATTTCATCCTTGAGATTTATCTACAAAACAAGTAAGAGGACCTAAAAACATCCCATAAAAAGGTATTTTTTTTGCCAAAAAAAGGAAGATTGATTTGACTATGTATTATTCTTATCATTAATACATTATAATATGATTCAACTAATATTACCTCTTACATTTAAACATACATTTTTTTTACATTATTACAAGTAGTATGTATGTGTTTTAATTGTTTGATGAACTTGAATAATTTGAATATATTACATGGTAATTTCAGGTTCCATGGTATACGGAGGATTCTTTATTTACTATTTTATAACACTGTTTCTACTATGTAGGCTATACCAACGTTAAAAAACATTTTAAAACTTCAAACATAAATTAATTATTTACAATTACAACTCACAAAAGTATTTATATACCTACTATTACACTTGAATCATGTTTATCCATTCTACCTTGATTTGTGTTCATTAAAGAGTTTTTATATTGTTTTACTTAGTTCTGGGGAAATGATGTGTATCCTTCCAGTAGTTGTTGCAAGTTTTAAAACAGTGTTTTTTTGGCACTTAAAAGCTGTCATTGGTCCGGCAGGATAATAAATGTTACAAGCACAGCTTTATTTATATCATTAATGTCATTCACCTCTGCCAGCTACCATTGACTATCATATACACACACACAATACAATATCTTGTGTGAAGTGTTATTTGTACAGCTTTTGTAGTGGAATGAATATCATGTTTCTTAACTTGTGAAGTAATAATGAAGCACTTTAAGTTACTCTCAGACACAACATCATACACAGAACACAATTATGGCACTTATCTTTCTTGAAAATTCCGATAAACACTATAGCTGTATCTATAAACACACACCCCTATATCCTTCAGCAAATGCAGTCACAATGTAAAGGACACATTTCTACTGAATCGATAGTATCCGAATACTTTTACTGCTTGCACCATCTGTTGACAGTTGGTCGTACTAATGTGCATGTAGCCATTTTGAGCCGTCATGTCTACGAATATTCAGAAAAACTAAAGAACAATTTTAAAATATTTCATGTAGCATGGATGTTATAAATATCGGCAATTAAAATTAAAAATTTTGTTATGAATCTCAAAATATTCAAAATACTTATAATGAACATTAAATATTCCTGCAAGTTAAAGTTCGCCTTTCAGTAATTTTTATTAATATTTTAATTTGTCTCTTTTTGAGTTATCACTTATGCTTACACCATTTTGAAACAAATGTTATGCCAAAATCTAAAGTAATATATACAAACAAAATAAAACACAATTCCCAAGGTAATGGATGTAGCAATGCATCAGTGGATACAAGTGTCGCATGCCTAGAAATTTTGATTTTAGTGGACACATGTAGGGATGCCAACACATCCCTCAAGAGAATTCGGAAGCAACGCAAAGATGGCAGTGTCGACTACGATGCACTTCTAGTGGATGCCCTTAACTACAGAATCAATTAGGCTAGTACATGGATGCAGCTTGTTTTTTCCACATTTCCAAATCACATAAAACTTCACACAACCACTCAAATCAAATCCATAAAGTATACTGAACTATTGTAATAAGTACTGCAGTGTAGTGTATGTGGAAGCTTGCCTGAAGAAACTTGTTTGGGCGAGAGATCACAAGGTCTAGACAAGTCTCTACTTGCAAGGTTTGTTGAAGTCTATCACGTAAGTTTGTGAACAGGTCGGAACATTCACACATTGAATAGGTATGTTTTATCAGGCTTACTGCATTTTCTGAAATTATCTTAAAAAAGCATGGTAAACTATATATTATTACAACTAAACTGAATAAATATTAATGCAACAGACCTACATACTTATACACCACCATAAAAGTTGATTTGATAGTGTGACTTAATTGGAAATGTTTGAGATCATATTAAAATTTATTAATGATCAAAATGATACATATTCAAATTAAATTGTCCGTGTTTTCCAGCATTTTTTTTTTTTTTTTTTTTTTTAAGGTCCTCTAACTTGATTTGTATATAAATCTTTAAAGATGAAATTTTTACAACAGTATAATACACTGTAGAGGGTTGATCTGTAAAAATTTAAGAATTTTAAACATTGTTCCAACAAAGATATAAGGTGTAAAAATTAGGTTTTTTTAATTTTCAGATTTTGAAAGCACATTACTCTTAAAAGAAGCAATCTCAGGGTTGAAATAATTTGTAAATACAGTGCATTAAGGTAGTTACTCATCCCCACAGATGTAATACTGAGAAAATTTGAATTTTGGGAATGATACACCCTTGAAAATTTAAATTAGTCATTTCTAAATTCAAACCTTTAAGTTGATTTTTACTATTTGAATTGCAATTTATCTTAAATGTGTACTGAAGATAATAATAGCTGTATGAACCTGAATCAATTGATTTTCATTTCAGCAACCTCGGGTTTACCAGCTCTGAAGTAATATGTTTATGAAAACCCTTACCCTTGTTAAGACAAAAATGACTGCCATCAGAATTCAGAAAAAGATAATAATTTTAAATTAGTCTTTTTGGACTATCTAATTATGTAGGAATTAACAAACAAAAGATCATTTGACTACAAATTGGTCATGCAAACAATATTTTTTTTTTCTGGATCACTGAAATGATATGACCCATAAGCACAATGTACCATAGGATCAATTTATACAGAAACAATCTATCAAGATTAAGGGGCACGATACGCTTGTACACTAGAGATTGGGCTTCCGCCTGGTGGCAAGGAGTCCCCCCCTTTTTTTTCCCTTATACTCCTCATTCCTGTAGCCTCATCATGTCCTGCCTTCTCTCACAAGTATATTTCCCCCAAAACCCATACCACTCCTGCCCCATCCTCACCAGGAATACATGCTTCCCTCTTTCCTTTCATCTCCACTCCCTCTGGACCTTCCACTCATGATCCCTCTACACCCAACTCTGTTCAACCTATCTACCAGCTTTCCCCAGCCTCCTCCCCCTTAATCAACTCTTACATAGTTTCACCAGTCTTTCCACTTTCCTCCTTTGCAGTGTCCCACCCTTGCTCAATCACCAACAATGGTCTATGCATCTTCCCCTCTCTATCAACCTTTCTCCAAAATATATTCAACAACCTTGACGTTCTGCATTGCTCTTTAATTTCCTTCCCCGGGTACAGGTCCCAAGTTGCTGCAGCATATTCCATCATCAGCCTTATCCAAGAATACACATTGCCTTTTACTTTATTTCCTATTTCCTTTGGTGTCCTTAAACCTCGATAAATGAAACGGAAAAATTACCTCCCTCACTCGAGCCATGAGCAGTTGGACAAATCAAAATAAATTATTTTAATGTTTACCATCATAGTATTTTTACATACTTAATGTGGCCACTATATTTTTGTTACTTTTTACTAGCTAAAACAAACTTAAGTTTGCAATAAAATAAACTATATTAAAATAAAATGTATCAGCTTGCTAACAGCACGGTTCGATATCTTCTTCAAACAAATAACAATATTATATTTAAATACCTACACATAAAAAATATACAAATTTACTCTACCTGTTATCGGTAAATACATACGAATGAAAAACATCAAACACACAAAATTACGTGCTATATAATACTACTTCTTTAAAATGACTCCGAACCGTCAACATATTTCGTACTAACTCAAACTGTCAAAAACACTTGCAATTTAACACTACCAACGACAATCTACGCCATTTTCTGCAGCTTATTTGGGTGCGTTCAACTTTTTATTGTCTAATCACCATGGAGGTAATATTACCTCTATGCTAATCACAAGAAAACCAAAAATTCCTAGTTTTAAAGATGTTTAACTGGAATATAATAAAATTAAAATTAAATCATCTGAATATTTTTTTTGGAATTAATAATTTTGTTTAAAAAGTACAGAAAAAATTTAGGTCATTTTTTAAAGTTAACAACCTGACAATGCTCCAATGTCACAAAATTAAATTACTTGTTATTAAATTTATGTTTATTTGTATTTAGTCTAAGATTATTTATTTTTTAACATATATTGTTTTATATGGGATATAGAACAATGAGTGAATAAAATATTTAATATTAATACTTATATATATAAAAATAGTTAGTATCAAAATAAAATATTTAATTAGATTCTTCCTTATTTAACTATTGAATCAATATTTTTTTACTTACAGAAGTGAAATTAATGGTCAAATATTATACTGAAATCTAGCGAGACAGTTGGCGTCATGGAATCATAGTAAATAAAGAAAATAAATACAAATTCAAGATGGCGTGTTTTGTTATTGTGTGGTAACGTGACAGGTTTTTCGGAAAATTTCCTTTTCTGTTACAGACTTAAGAATAATTTTGAAATATCATTTATTGAAACATATGTTTAGTTTTGCACGTTCAAGTTTCAAATTTATCTCAGTCGTTACCATATTATTTTAGCTTTAGTAATAGCTCACTATGACTAAACATACAGAATCACGTGCACATGTTGAGCAAAGCTGCAATACGCTGAAAAATAAAGTTAACTTAGCAAATATAGTCCGTAAGAAGAAAGAAGTTTCTTTAAACTGGAAGCTTTTCAAAAGCAATCTAGACGATCAGAAAAAGGATAAAACATCAAAACCACTTGCTCAAGAAAGACAAGCTCGTCCTAAACCAGTGAACGTTCCGCCAAGGTTCAGTGTTGTAAAGCCCTTTGGAATAGTCAGCAAGCAAAGCGAGAGTCAGGTTGACATCGCCGTTCCCAGTAAATTTTCAGGCAGCCCCAGAATTACACGTCATGTAGCAATGGATTGTGAAATGGTTGGAGTTGATGACAATGGGAAAGAGAGTATACTAGCAAGAGTTTCTCTAGTGAATAAATTTGGTGATTGTATTTATGACAAATTTGTCAAACCCCGGGAAACTGTCACAGACTACCGAACCAAGTACAGCGGTGTGCGTCCTAGAGACCTCAAGGATGCAGAAGAATTTGAAGTAGTACAAAAAGAAGTAGCTGAAATTCTGAAAGGACGCATTCTTGTTGGACATGCACTGTCTAACGATTTTAAAGTTCTTTTCTTGAGCCATCCTCGGAAGCGAATACGTGACACATCTAAGTTTCTACCATTTCGAAAGCTAAATAACAATCGTACACCAAGTCTACGAAAACTTGCTTCCATTGTTTTAGGTGTCACCATACAACAAGGAGAACACAATTCCATCATAGATGCAAACACTTCTATGCAGTTGTATATGTTGTACAGGAAAGATTGGGAGAAAGAATTACACATGAAGAAAGTTACAAGAATATCAAAACAAGGGAAAAAAGGATGAAATCAGCTTATTTTGTGGTTCATTGAATTGACAGGACAAGTATGTGTCAAATTATGTGATAATTTACTGTTTTAGTTTAAGTCAATAACCATAATAATGAGATAGTTGATCTATTGGCATGTAAAGATTATGGGAAATAAAGGGTTGCCTATAAGGATGCTGGATAGGCCTAGCAAAGGAAAGTGACATGACAAGCCAAGGAAGTGATGGGAACATTAAGTACACTACTGAGGTGCCGACTAGGAGTTTGAAAAGATGCTGATACACTGAATAAGACAATGATGTTAAATTCTTAACTTTTACTGTAATTTTTTTGCTTTTGTATTAGCCTATTTTATTAAAAGCAATTTAACAATCTGTGAGTGTGAAAGCATTAATTGTTTCATGTGAACTTCAAGTGCCACATTAATACTTTTGGCCATTGAGTAGGCACCTTTATAGGTAGATTCAATCACATTGATTAGTTTGTAAATATGTACAATAACTATAAAGTACAGGTTTATGTTACCTAATTACTATATGTATAATTTGATAAAGTGTTTATTGATTAATTTAAGTTCATTAATATTTGGATTGTTTGCAGTTAATCCTAGTTAGGGGTTTACTTGGGTTAGGGAAATAAAATGTTGGCAGTCAGGGTTTGTGCTTAGCCTAATGTGTTTTTGATTTGCAAATACAAAGAGCACCAAGTGAAAGTGATCTTCATGTGATGAGGCAAGGGGCTATTGATCTATTTAAACCTTGTATTGATTTTAGGAAGCTAAGTAGCTGTTGTGTGGTTCTGTTGCCTTTAGTCTTTCTAGGCACAATATTCCAAAGAAATTCCAAATTTTGGATGCCTGTAGGAAATCAGTGACAAGCGAGATCTCTTGACAGATTGAAGTGCTTGCAAGCTGACGAGCAGTAACGCATGTCTTGTACCCAGCTGCGCTGTTTGATCCAGTTTCAACCCATATCATACTGTATTTTGTGCATCAAAGTGATTTTATTGTCAGCTTTGTGTAGAACTGTCCATAGCTTCGATTTATACAGATAACTTATTATTAATGTATTGTGCAAGCAAACATGTTAAAAATAATAACTTTTTTGTAGGCCTATTATTTTGATTAGATGTAGACCGGCCAGATTTACATAATTTTAGTTTGAATTGCATAATATCCATACATTGGCAATGCCACATTGTCCCATGCCTCAATCACTTGAAAGACATTGTCTTGGGGTTTGAATTTTGGTGCTTTCTTTTTAATTCAACTCATGCAAATGTTTGTAATTCAGAAAGTAATGTTTCATCTCTTCTTACTTCAATTAAAAAATGTGAAGTTACCATTGAAATGTTATTTGTTTTATTTTAATGGAGAGGATGCTGGAATAATGTTTGCAGAAAACGAACAAAATTCAAATTTAAATCTCACCATGTCACTAAATAAAACAGCAGAAGGTATACCTACTGCCATTGAGGGAAAACATCTGAACTTTGGTTCACTAGATGCAAGATCCAGGATGTTTTGGTGTAGGCCTATCATTTAGAGTACTGCTTCACAGATAGTTCTTTGACGTGACCACTCAGATCTAAAGGCCAGAATTTCGCAACTACATACTTCCAGTTGACCTCTCAATCCAAGATCCGCTCATTCAATGTCAAACAGCACACATTTAATTCAAATTCTATTATACCGTCTTAGAATTCAATGATTTATGTTAATAGCTTACTTAAGTAAAGTAAAGGAAGATTTTTTTTAAATTGTTTTAGTTCTTTTTAAATAACTTTACAAAACTATTTTTAAAAAACCTCCAAATTATTCATGTAGTATCTGATTTTCAAAAATAATTGTCACTCAGGAACTGTTGGTGTTAGAAAGCTCAAATTGGTTCCAGTTAGCTTTTTTAATAAGTTTTCATTTGACATAAAATTTGTTAGGGGTTGCTTATAAAAAAAAAAGTTATGGAATATTCCATTTTTGGTTTTTGCAAAAAAATTTGTTTGTACCTATAAGTATAATTTTGGGATCATTATTGGTTCGTGAGATACCTATGAGGCATGAAGCAGTGCCATGAGTTCTGTTGCTAGAACATTGTTTACACTCGCTTAGTTTGCAGAAGGTCCACCCAGTCACTCCCCAACAGCCAAACAAACAAACCTACCTACCTACCTGATCTTGAAGCAAAAAAAAACCCACTCAAAAGTTTAAGTAATTCAATGTGCAATGAAAGCACTTCAATTCATATACATAGCAGGTTAGCCTACTGTCATAATTAGCTTAAATTATACCTAGGTTAAAATTGTTTATAAGCCTATGTATATCATGTATGTAAGTTCTCAATGATTTAGTATGTGAGTACCTACTTAAAATACCACAGAGTAACTGAAATTAAATAATTTCAACAAAAATGGCACTTTTAAATTACCTATTTGCAGTTCATGCCACACTTTATGCCTCATATCATATATCATGAACCCAAAATGATCCCAAAATATTTAAAAGGTGAAATGAGAATGGTACAACCAATTTTTGAGAATTTTTGTCACTTTCTGAGGAAACCATAATTGGAATACATATTCCTTTAAATTGTTTGGTAATTTTTAACTAAGCTACCCCTATCTAGTTATGTCATATAAAATTTTAATACAAAAGCTTTCAAATGGGACCAATTTGAGCTTTCTAACACAAACTGTTCTAGAGTGACAATAATTTTTGTGAATAAGGAAAATGCAAATTTTTTTTTTTTTTTGCAAATTTTGTCAATTAAACTTAAAATATCTTTATCTTTAACTCGGTACACATGATCAAAGTGAACGTTCTTTGGCAATTCAAACCTCTACTCGTAAGTAAATCGTACAGGGTAAAATGGCATAGAGAGAGAGAGATATGTTCAAAAAATAACACAGCACAAGGTTTTTTAGTAATGATTAACTACCAGTGAATATTACTCACTGGTGAAATACGCCATGAAGAAAACCTGCGAATGTTACTGTTTGTTCAAACAATTCTGCCATTTGTAACGTGTTAAATCTCTGAACAAAAAATGAAATTCATAACAGGCAGTGCAACCTGTGTGGGAAATGCAGGGTCTGTCAACAGCGCTCTGTGTGCTGTTAGTTGAACAAGGAGGAATGTGTGAGTGCTGGTAGCAAATATAAAATTCAAAGCATTCACAGCTGAATGTATAGGTTCCTATAGCTATTTTCTGAAACAAGCTCATGCATACGTACTCTGTTTATTGACCTATCTCTCGTGGTTCTATTATATTTTTTTGGGCATGAGACGAATCACCGCACAAAGAGAACGAAAATAACCCCAGAAACGTATATAGCATAGTGCTCTCTCTATATCTCTTTGGCCAAGTACCTGTTCTCTTTCTTTTTTGCATAATTGTTTCACGAAAACGTTGCATTAAAATTTGTCCTTGAAATTTAACTCTCATCGCCCCCAAAATAGTTTCATTTCAAAAAAAAAAATCTTTATTTACTTCATGTATTCAAGGTGTATGCCAAAAATTTTTTTAAATGTAATAGGGTAAGGTGGAATGACTGTTGATTTGATGCGGCATCACCACTTTTATTTCATGTGATAGTTTACCACACTAGTTTTGAGACAAAATTGCACAATGCCAGTTAGTTTGTGTTAATTATGCAACTATGAAGCGACATGGTGCAGTGGTAAGGCACTCGACCTGCATACCAGAGGGCCTGGGTTCGAATCCCAGTCCGGCTATCCTGACACAGGTTTGACATGATCTCTCAAAACCACTCCAGGGGAAAATACTGGAAGGTTTCCTTCTACAGGTGACACCAGATGCCTTCACCAGTTTACTCAAACACTTGGTTCAATGATCTTGCTTGTAAACCCTTCTGCTAACCTGTCATGTTAATAGACATAGTTAGGGTAGTAGCTCATGGTAAAATAAAAACAATGGTATGCACAATAAAGCAAATTTTTTATTTATCCACAGAAAAAGGATTCAGTATAAACATATGCAACATAACAAATTTTGAATGATATACACTGTAAAAGGTGTCATATTAGTATGTTAATATTAGAGCATTAGTTCAATATTAGGTTTCTTAACAGCTGATACACCCTAGCTTATGGCATTACTGAGATATAAAACTGGCTTTATAAAATTAAACAAATAATTTGGCTCTTTTCTTTTACTATAAACGTATAAACTATATATCATATACTTTCATGTATTGTGGTATTTAGTAATTTAGTACAAAAGTCATGCACATTTCCCTGGAAATTATGTATCTTGCACACACAAATTACTCACTATGTAAGAAGTCCAAAAAAAAAATATAAATATCAGCATACATTTCTTCTTCTGGAAAAATTTATAATTGTACCAAGTTGTCCAACATTAATTTATAAATGCATCAGAATATAGAAATGACCTTAAAATACATAAAATTAACATTGTTTCTTTCCCTGTAATATCACACTAATAACTTTATTTAAGTAGAATAACAAAAAAACTGAAGTAAATCATATTTTTATATTTTCAACAAAGCACCAAATGCATAGACATAAAGAATTCTTCAATAAAGAAGACACATCACAGCTTTTAATTGAGCACAATAATGCAAGTATTAGGTAGCTAATTACAAAATTCAGTCATTTAGAAAATATATTTTCACAAGTATCTGCCAGGTTTATTTTGCACATAGAAGCCCCGTTTACAAGCGACTGAAGCTTTACACATTAAACCCCAGAATGAGAGCTCTATAAATCACACAAAGTTTCTTCAATCCAAATCCAGAGTTATGACACCATATATATTCTTTCCATTAACATTGATCAATTCAACAAAAAAAATGATACGCTACAAAGTAAAGAATATGTTACCCTAAGTTGAACACTGAACTGCTTATTTGGTAAAAGAAGATGCATGTCGAAAATGTTTGCCATGAAAAATGCATTGTGAATAAGATATTACTAAATAAAACAAAAATTTTATTAATGTTTAAATATGTACTCAAAGTAAATATCACATGTTGACTATTAACATTCTATTTGATTATAAAAAAAATAAGTATGTGTTGAACAGAAAATAAAACTAAGTAGTAATAACCTCTCTAAAATAATTCCATTAGGTGAAACAAATTTAACCTGCTTTAGAAATTTGCTGTGGAAGGACATCTGCAGCAGGCCAAGCATGGTTATGACGGCCGTGTGAAAATACGAGCACGGATCCAATCGCCATAACTCTCCCATCACTGCTATGGCATCGTAACTATGACGGCTCGGCATTCGATAATATGCAGAGGTTGGCAGTGAATTTACAGGAAAGATTTTATTTTTGGCACTAGGTGTAGGTGCAATTTACAATTTAAAATGTACAGCCAAAAGAAAACTCCCGACACAAAAACAAGGCTACTGAGATTCACAAAATGAGCATGATGTTTCTATCCTATTATAAGTTTTACATGCAATGTAAGTTATAGACTATTATTTGCACCGCAATTCACCAGTCACGTATCGGATTCAGAATATAATGAAATTATTTAACATGTCAAAGTCGGTAATGAATATTAAATACCATCTAATAGGTTTAATAAATGTTTTGTAAAACTATGAAAGTTTGTAGTTTTATTTTTATTATTTGGCCATTATGTGAAATGTTTTACCTGTTTTTGTTTATTTTGTTTCGAATGGACAGTTATTACTTATGACCACATGATAAAACAAAAAAAAAAAACTCTTGCTACTTGATGTGAAATATTATTAGATTTACTGCTTTAATCATAATTGGATTATTTCATTACCTGTTAAAGTTAGCTTGCCGAAAAGAAAGAAAGAAACCAAAAAATTCCAATGTTCTTTACTCCCAATTAAAACTGTTTAAAAATAGTGCTGTTTTATTAAATTAAATTATATTATCTTTGAAAGATTTGTGTAATGGGAGTTCATGACTTGAAGTAAGTTTTTGGACATACGCCATTGCTAAGAACTTTTTCTGTTGTAGAAAAACTAAAAAATATAAAAATAAAGAAATAAATTAATAAAACCCAAACAAAACAATAAAACACAAAATTAAGCAAAAAATTGCTGTTGTCAACAAGGATATAAACACCACAAAATATTCCTTAACAGGAATATGGTTAACAAAACAAAGAAAAACCAAAGAAAAATGTACTTAGAGAACGAAAAAAACCCACAAATGATGACGACACAGAAATATTGAACCCAAAAAAATTCAGCAAAACAGATGAAACGAAACAAAAAACACGACGAAACGAAAAGACGAAACAAACACAATAGTTTTCCAAAACAGAATAGAATGATAAAAACCCCCACAAATGATGACAGCACAAAAATATTGAACACAAAATAATTCAGCACAACAGTTGAAACGAGACAAAAACACGACAAAACGGAAAGACGAAACGAACACAATAGTTTTACCAAAACAGAAACAAGCGACGTTTCGGGAACTGCTATCTGCTCCCGTCCTCAGGCAGAGACAGGTGCGACTGAGTAGGGGCTGGAAAAATGAGGGTATTTATTAAAGAAAGGGCTACATCTTGCTCAGCCAATAGCAATAAAAATATTTTCAGCCAGCAGAGCATTGAATTAAAAAATATGTGGATCCCTTTGATCAAGAGAGAAACATCCCTGCAGCACAAAACAATAGCCAATACTCAACCTACCATAACCAATCCGCTTTAACTCCATGGTGCACAGCCAATGGTGAGACAGCTAGTCTGCCATTGGCTGAGCAAGATGTAGCCCTTTCTCTAATAAATATCCTCATTTTTCCAGTTATGGGAACGTAAGAGTTCCTGGTATCGCTGTCACACGCTCCCGGCCGAGCATATGAGGAAACGGCCAGCTATCATCACATGCTGTACTTCCCACCCAAGCTTTGTCATAGGGGTTTCCACCAGCAAAAGTAAAGTAAAAATAGGAAAGAGAGGACTGGAAAATATGGAGAACCATAACTCTTTTTACACAAATAAAGCACACACTGCATCTTCTCCTTACTTTAATGGACATAAATTTATTTCTCATAAATATTTAGATAACGAAATTACATCGCAAAACAATTAATTTGAACAACACAACCAAACAAACAATATACACATAACAGGAGGGGAAAAGTCAAACTCCCTGCAGGCTTAAATTATATGGCAGAAATTATTCAGCTCATATTATTTTTAAATACATTTAACTTTTTTAAATTTAACCTACACACCAAATAAAATGCTATAATGCCTGGGACACTACATAAAGCATTAGTAAAGCAAAGTGCTGCAAGAAATATAGACCAACATTTCTATTTACGGAGCAGAAACAGTTGGCGTTACTGGAGAATATGTATGCGTGCTACCACCTCTGTGAAGCTGCAGCTAGGTTAGACTTGAACAAAGCGATAAATGCAGTCTGGCGTTGGAGCTTCTCCAGTACAATCAGTCAAAATGAACCCTGTACAGAGTGGGATGTAAAACAGTTTTACATTTCTTAAGAGGCAGACACTTGAAAGGTGACACCATGTTTGTCTAGCTCTTCCACAAGCGACGTGTTGGCAAATGCAGCCCCTGGTGGATAAACACCTCCCCTGCAAGATTATCACATCCACCATGAGATCTACATCAAACAATAACATATGTACTGGGTTAACATTTTTTATGATTGAGTGTAAAAATAGGTTAGTATCATATAAGTAGAGACCTGCAAAATTCGCGGATTCATTGACCTCTAAGATAGACTCCACAGTCCTTTAAATACTCGCGGAAATGACACCTGTTCATTGGCTACTGACGCGTGAGACGTCTCAACTAGGTTGTCCGTAATTCGGCACTTTCTTGGTTTAGTGTTTCCCATTGGCTTACAGTTACCCGGATAAAATGTGGGCCAATCGCAGAAGCGGTACGAAGGTATAGTTGTTTTGATGCTAGCCTATCGCGAACTGAATCCGCGAATTTTGCATGTCTCTACATATAAGGTACCTAATTAAGCTAGCCTCAGGTCAGTAAATGGTGTTCAAATGCAGAGCCACAATGCAGAAGAGTTGCAAAAGAATGTGGTACAGTCTTCCAAATGTAAAAGCACAATTGCTTTGTAATCATATCACAAACTAGTTTCTAAAGTTTGGCTATAGCAGCAGCGATACCCTATACAACTGGACACATTTAATTCCAGAAACTGTGAACACAGAAGACAACTGCATGCATACTAGCATTCTGTGAAATGTTCATTACTCAAATTATTTCATTCAACCTTAAAATTTTACTTCCATTGTGCCCAAAGAAGTTTTACTCCAAAAATTCATCTTACACATGAAACATTTTGAAAAGGTGTTTTGCTCTCACAACTTCAGAAACAAAGTTCTTGATGGCAATGCTTCTAACGTGTTAATCTCGTGGTGCGGGTCACATGTAAAATCCCAACTATCAGCACGACAAATTTATGAGTACGTAGTTTGAACCCACTAGTCTTGGAGGGCATAACTGAGCAACGTGGCACTCACCTGCCCGGCATCTTGTCCGCCTCTTTCAGGATGGTCAGAGCAGACATCACCAGCATCGTGCAAGTGGCTCCATACCCAGGATTGGTCCCCTTCACCTGCAGCAACCGGTTACGACACCTCTTCAAATTCTATCTACATGAACAGCATCACCATCTTTCCTAGCAGTGTTGGAAATTTTGCTTTCGACTCGACACTTCTACCGAGTATGGTTATTACGAGCGTTTAAGGAACATTGCACTTGGAGGTCAGTTCTCACTTGTCATCCGCTGGGAATTGAGGACACGGTTTCGAAAATTGAAATGATAGCAAGCGAGCAACCCACCTTCACGGTCATGGTCTTGTTGGGAGGCTCGCTGTGCTGGTCCGTCGGTTCGGCCAGCTTCTCCTGCCAGCCCTCCCCGCGCACCATCAGCGAGAACTCCGTGTTCTCCATCAACTCCTCCGACGGCCCTTCGTGACTCACCATCCCGCCCGTGAAGAAGCCAGGGTACTACACATTCACACCTGGGTTACACTTCAGTATTGTTGCATCCAGTTCTTGCTATGGTAAGAGGTAATCATGCCAAGACTAAGAGAAGGTGAAACTGAGTAACCTTTTCTTTAGCACTTGAAGACTGGAACTTTTACCTTAAGAGGATAGTATAAGTCTTCTATAATATTGTATTATTGTTTATGATTTTCAGTAAATTCATAACATAACTATTGTTAATAATACATAGATGTTTCTGTTGTCACAGCCATAACGTGATTTGTGGGAAGGTGCTGGTTTGGCCCCAAACCTCGGCAAGTCTCACATTTGTTTAGCACTGAGTCATTAACACTGTTGTTAACATATACTTTTTTACAAAACTAACGTTCATCAGTGCGCATTCGACTTTAAAAGTAGACATTTTGAAAAAATATTTTAATCATGGGGTTGTAATTTTTTTAACCTTTTAAATTATAACTAATTACTGGTAAATAAAATTATACCAAAAATAGTAGATAAATAGTCTTACCAAATTATTCAGAATAAAGTATTTATCTCAAGCTGATTTTCTGAGAATAAAAACTAAATCATAGATACAATTCTGCTTAGCTTTATCACAAAATACTTTCTAAATTTTATTGCATTTGGATAATGATTAATGACATTCTTTATGTAAATAAGTAAGTGTATGAAAAATTATTAATCAAACAATATTAACACTAGATATAATTATTTAAGATGAAAAAAGGTTTCACTGTTTTGCTTCAACTTAATAAAAAAAAAGTTCATGAGCATTATGAGAGGTCTGAAAGAATTTAATGATACTAACCAAATTTAGGGCTAGCCCACGGTCTAAGAAGGGGAGGTCTGGACACTCCCCAACCTGGCCAGCATACAAAAGTGGCACACCTAATGTCTCCGTAGTTCCGCTCCGCTCCACCATCTGACGCGTAGCGCTGGTTGTTCTGCGGTGGTATTTTAAGCTTTGTTGTTATGAACAACTCAACATAATAATCATTTAAATTTTCATTTAAATGTTTAAAATGCATTAATCTCCAGATATCGATACAGTATTAAATTGGATGTGTTTATTTTTTATAAGTTTGGGAATTATTTCATAAATTAGGTCAATTAGGTTACGAAGTATAGTTTCCACATTGGCATTGGCGGGAACTTCATTGTAAGCAGGGAGCATTGATTGTTAGTAAAGAGAATAAGCGTATATTATTTTAATTGTGAAAATGCCTAACCTTTGTGTTGCACCTGGGTGCAAAACAAATTATCAGGCAAAGTCGGACGAGAAAGTTGCAATATTCCGAGTTCCCAATGATGACAATGTTAGGCAATTGTGGCAGAAAGCAATTCCATGAGACAAGTTTGTACTTAAAAGATCCCATTATGTATGCGAAAAACATTTTGTGGAAGACGACATTCTCACAAAAAAAGGAACACAAAGATCAGTTCGGAAACGTCATTGGAATAGTAAGTTAATTTTTATTATTTGTATGAATGTAGTCTAAAGATTACTTATTTTTGTATAGGCCCAACTTTTTTAAAAATGGAATGTATGATGTCGAATTTTATTAATAACCAGCACAACCCTGATAATACCTGTTTGTAAGTAGTTTGACAATACACCATTTTTTATTAAAATACAAAATTTGCAAAACGAGTGCGATCTCTTCCTTAAAAAAATTATAAAAATCCCAAAATACTTTTATTCAGTGCTTTAAACTTTCCTTTGTTATCTTAAAAGGCGCAGATACGGAATTCAAACTCGTTTAGGAGTAATAACAGTTTGTAATTTACATTACAATACCTGTGCATTCATGCGGCTATCAAAATTATTTTTGCTTGCTGTGTATGTGCGTCTTGTTTGTTTTCGACAACTTATAAAAACGTATATATTTTTTATTTGGATATTGTAAGGCAATGTAAATAAAAAAAAATAAAAAAATACGTCCCTACTATGCACCCAAGCTGAAGCGTCAACACTTGACATGAGACACGAAACATTGACGATGGCACTTATTTGTGTAGCAAATAATGTATTGAAAATGCAGGTTTGGTATTGTTATTCAAATACGTAAATCAGCCAAGTTATGTAATTTGATTCAGCCTTTAATTTTAAATGTTAAAATATAGTGTAATTATATTAAAATTCATTGCAGTGCATCAAATACTGTCGTAACTCTCTACGTTTGTAATTATGGAGTATAGGGCCACCATGGAAATAAAAAAAGTAAAAACAAAACTTATTTTACTTCCTTACATGATTCCTGATCATTCTGCAAAACGGCATTGCGATATTTCCAGTAATTTGCATAAAAATTACCTTTTGAAACGAGTGTATTTTTTAAAGTTTTATAGACATTAACAAATTAGGTTGCGGAAATGTGGCCCTATGCCCGATTATCACGTTACTGTGCGTCCTCCGGCGATGATTTTAAACTATCGTTGTATCGTATATTATTTACCTCTTGTTTGTTTTTCACGAGAATTGACAAAATCATCATAACGCCTAATGATATATTTCCACCGCAAGACACCTAGCGCTAGAGTTGAATAGCGGACGTCGAACGAACTATGGAGACAGTAAGTGGTCACTTTTATCTGGCGAGTGTCCAGACCTCCCCTTCTTAGACCGTGGGCTAGCCACAAGGGTCTAATGGAATCCAACTGAATTTTCATGCTTCTTTTGTTTAATCTAGAAAATTACTTGTGGATGTTCCACTACAAAGTTTTGTGCTTTAAGGTTTGAACATTTATAGCTTATGCTATCATCAAAATATTTGCTGCATGTTATGGTGGAAGGTCTTAAATACAACACATTCTTGACCATGGCCGTGCCAGATTATTGAACGTAAATACAGTTTTAACGGGAATGCCAAAGAAAAATGCAAATACAGATGAGCATCTGTCATTTTAAAAACATAACAATAACGTACCCATGAAATAAAACCCATTAGGAAACAGGAAACATCGTACTGAAATGACAACCAACATTAACAATAAACTATGAAGTGCACTAGAAACACCAGCAGCCAGTAGCACGACCTGGCAGTCAAAGTCAACAAACGGAATGCAAGCAGCTCGACTCATGCCAGATTACCGAATGTGCCGAACCATAAAATGCTACTTTATAGCTTTCACTGTGTCTACTAATGTAAAAAGTCAGGTAAATATTCATAATTTCATTTTTTTACAAACTTATATGACCCCACAGTCATCATTTTTTGTGATTACACAATTTTTTTTTTTACTTTTACTGTCACATTTAAAAATATTTATTTTTAAATATGTGGGAATAGCAACGAAAAAAAAAAACTAGCACTCCCGGTGTAGCAGAGCCTTCTCCGAGTGTGACAGTGTGATGTGCTACATCTGGCATGTACACACACGAGCTCGGGACATAGACGTAGTTGAAGCAGTCAGCAGCGCTGCAGAACGAGAATGGGAACAGTAACAGTCCAACGATTTTCATCGGTGATACCATCACTACTGCAAAAATTATTTAGTCTATTTGACCGAGTCAACAACAACAACAATTTTTTTTTACTTAAAGCTGTAGTTATGATATCTTTGGTTTGTGTTGATTGCATTATTATAATTACATTTTCTTGCCACTGTAAAAGCTTTGCATATATATAGTGTATAGAAGTCACCAGCCCAGGTTAAAATTTCTAATACGGTTTTGAGGTAGTTGGTTAATTTACCGCTGCAATCGCCACCATCTCTAGGGCATCGACTTGTGGTGGTCCCTAGCGGGCAAGTGTCAAACTCTTCAAACACCCCTTCCCCCTCCCCTTGAAGGACCTTGAGCTGCAGTGAATGATGGGTGGGGGGTGCGGGGAATGACAGCGGGCGACAGCGCTGTGCTCTAACGTGTAAATAACAACTAAGACGATACAGGACATTACGGCAGCGCACTGCAGCGGTGAAGTTCCCAAGCTGCTCATCATACGCTCCTGAAAAACGTAGAGTAAATCCTATCCACTCGCGACTTCTATACAGTATATATATTCAAAGGTAAAAGTGCGTGTCTCCGTCTACCTTGAGCAGCAGCTTGCGGCCGAGGTTGCTCCGGCTGAGGACCCCGATCACCCCTCCCACCAGGACGACCCCGACGACGGCCAGCAGCGAGTGGAACGCGACGTACGCCTGCGCCTGCACGGGCCGCTGCTTGTCCTGCTCGAAGAAGTGGCGCTGCGAGCGCATCACGACGGAGCGGTCCGACCCGGGGAACGGCAGGCACCACTTGCCGACGACGCTGCTCTTGTGCACCAGCCACCTGGCCATATGCGTCACATGTTATCTTTAAAAGATTTGTGCAATGGGAGTGCATGACTTGATGTAAGTTTTTGGACATACGCCATTGCTAAGAACTTTTTCTGTTGAAGAAAAACTAAAAAATAAAAAATAAAATAAAGAAATAAATAAATTAAAATACCCAAAAAGACAAAAAAACACACTTGCTTCATTTTGTGTGTTTTTTTTTGTCTTTTTTGGGTATTTTTATTTATTTATTTCTTTATTTTATTTTTTAGCTTTTCTTCAACAGAAAAAGTTCTTAGCAATGGCGTATGTCCAAAAACTTACATCAAGACATGTCACATGCCTCACCTGCACGGCCAAGGAAAGACAGCCAAGCAGCCTGCTCGTTTATTTTGATATATTTCTCGTCAACATCAAAGCCATCAGAGAGTCTGAGCTGACAAATTACAGGAAGAACCAACTACGGCCTGTAGCAGAACCGTCACATTTTCCTGGAGTAATTTCTGTAAACCATGGAAAACTGAAATCAGATTCAAACCCAAAAATGTGAGTCCGACATTTTACCCATTGTGTTTAAATATGTATGCATGTTAGAGAATTGGGTGCATTCATTATGTGGAATCAGTTATGGACATATTCTCACATTAGCTGACAATCACGCACTAGATTTCACTTTAGTTTTGATCCCAGTTATTACGAGTTCAGATATTTGGTTCCCATATGTCGAACTTGATAAAGCACATTGGTATAGTGACAGCTTACTGTAAAAAATATTATAAGCAGTCTATTAATTCAGAACAGGAACATTTTAATTTATGTAGCAATTCATATTTCAGGAAAACTAGTAAATTAAAATGATTTTGTCAATGATGAGCACAGAAGGTGTCGCAAAGAAACCTCACCTGGGCTTCTGTTTCGGGAGCATCTGGGGCAAGCGCTTTGGGAACAGTTTTTCCCGGAGCGGTCGCAGTTCCCGGGCGTTGGCCAAGCCGAACACAGCGGACTCAAACGTGCCGAAGTGGATTGAAGGACCCTGATGATCAACGGAGAAAACAAGCAACTAATGCCATGTATGTTAACATGTGGAGTTGATCTACATAATTGCATTTTCTACCACACTGATAATTGCGAAGCACACGTAAAACACAATTGTTTCGGATACATTCTGACTGCTTTTGCGCACAATTTGCAGTATTCAGATTTTATCAGCTACTTATTTATGCACAAATCTGTTAAGAATTGAGTTGGGCAAAGGTTTTGAAATACAAAATTGAATCGAAAATTTACAGTATTCCACTTCAACATCAAAAAATACAAAATAAAACCACTTTCTGGCTTTGAAAAAAAAAAAAATAGTTAGGGTAAAATTTATGAGTGTTGTGTGTTATAGGTCTATGTGTGCTGAAGTAATTATGATATCAATCAAATATTTTTTATGAGACACTAAAAAAAGTCATTTTTTAACCGAACATTAGCTTATAATAATACTTATTTCTTACCCATTTTGTTTATAGATTGCTAGAAAACTCTGATTCAAGATTTGATTTATTTTTGATCAAACTTCAGACAGTAGAATTAAACCAACAAATAGAAATAGCAAACTGTAGTGCTGTTTATACTTACACTAACATTTTTCTTCATACGCCACTCCAAGTAAGTTTCTACTGAATTGACATCTCCTGCAATTAATTTAGTAAAATTAATTAAATTACAATTCACACTAAACATACAATACAGAACAAACAATTTATGAAGTAAAGTATCAAGATAGAAAACTAACAAAACTCTATTTATTTTAGCATTTGCCATTAAACCAGTATTTTAATACAATGACAGCTCAGTCAAAATAAAGGAACTCAAACTACAGTGCACATGTCAATGTTCCCCCAACACCAACACATCACATTTTTCTCAGGGATGTTTAGGAATTACAATCACTTACTTCTGACTAAATATTTACAATAAATTTATAACTTGACAAAGAAAGATACAGTAAAAAGTCTTCAACGAAACATGTTTGGTTCCACTGCCATGTCGGATTAACAAACATAAATTATATTTTAAAAGAGAATAACAAGAAATTTAATGTACAATACAATGCCCAGCAATGGTATTTAAAACAAATTGTAACAAAGCTGCTCCATAGAAAGAAAAAAATACTGATGAGAATTACTGTTAAAAAAAACTCTCCGATATCACGTTGTTACTGCGATTCAGATTAGAGATGGGCCAGTACTGATTTCAAATCAATTAATCAGCATATATTGTCTTACCAATCATCGCTATCGGAATCGTGCTCGCCGGTATTTCATGCCGATCAGCTAACGTATTTAACCGCAAAATGGTCGTATACGTATTGGTCACATCTATAGTTTTGGACATAAAGAGCTAACATTTTCACCTTATGGGTCGCCGTAGAATATGGGGTGCACCATATATCTGTCTTCAGTAGAGTTCCCTAGGTACAAGTAGTCTTTTTGTTCCGTATCTCAGCTTATAGGCGCATAAGAAATATGGCACTTGTGTTCCTCAGTCCTTTGTTTGCTTTCTGCCTTACTTTATTACTCCGAGAGCGAGTGAGGTGGCAGTCCTATGCCAACTTCTCTTCCCCCTTCAAACTTTATCGCCCATCTCTCCCCTTCCCCTCCTAACAAAAAGACAAAGGAAAAGGTTGCTAGTTTTTTATACCTGTGTTTCCCTTCCCTTCTACTGCATGTAATTTTTTTTTCACTCATCCTTTTCCCAAAGAGAGGAAAGGCAGCAAGCTACTCTTAATTGTCAGCTGCTTCTATAAACATTGGCACGCACATTACTAAACTCATGCAGAGAAGAAGGGTGCAGTTTTTCTTCATGGAATGTTACAGTTAAAAGTGTGAGAATTCTCACACAAAATAAAATAATGCTGGGCAATGTTGGGTGATAAAAACCTGTCGAGATACATATGCGAAGATTGTGTAAGGTACCATTCAACTGGCATTGCAGTAACGATTGGAGTGGGAGGGGGATCCATCAGCACTGCTACATGGCCACACGCACTCACAGAATCCTCACATACACACTCCAGCCACGTCACTTACAAGTGCCAGCCTGCCTGGTCTGCCAGCAGGCGGAAAATGTAGCATAATAGCAAAATTTAATGTACTGCACATGCACTGTTGAGATATTTTAAGTAAACAATTTATTCTTACTTGTGGCATTATATTTCTTAAAAACCAACACAATATTGTTATTTATAAGCACACATTCAACCACAAATTTCTAAACTTAATTCAAACAAAATTAACTTTTACCATTATTCCATGCATCCGCTGTAAAAATTTACTATAAGCTGCCAATATTTTAAACAATTATGCTGTTTATAAAACATTTTTTTTATATTAAATATTGCTCCATATTTTTCTAAAGCTACAGTTTCACTCTTATTTCAGTAAATTTGTGTGAAATTTTTATTTAAATAAATATCCTGGATTCAAATGAAATATTTACTGTTTTACATTAGTTTGTGTGTCAACAGCGACAAACCATATAGTAAAGTGAAATGTTAATTAAAACTTTTAATTTTGTTTCAACTTTATTTTGTGTTAATTTTATTTTTCTGATCACTATTTCCAAATTAATCTGTTCGAACATTGGTTTGCATGTCACAAGTTATTTTCAAAGAAAATATAAAGACAAGAAACCAATAAGCTTCATGGAGTTTTACTGTTTTTTAAAGAATGATCGGTATCGGTTATCTGCCAGATCGGCAACAAGCGGTCTGTATCAGTATGATCGGCACAGCTTTAATTCATATCTTAAAAAAATCACTACAAAAATGTAGCAGTGAAATATGATGTGTAATCTTGAAGAAAATAGGAAAAACTGTACTGAAATAAAAACAATAACGATAAAACTCTGAGCAAACTAAAACTAATCAGCAACCAAAAAAAATCTGAACGTGAGCAGCTTGATTGGTGCCGAAGTAAAGAATGTGTCAACCCATAGAATATCAGATTAAAGATCTTTCACTGTATAATATTCATAAACAATCAATAAGACAACCAAGTAGGTAATTCAGTGTTGGGACTAAAACTTGTTCTCGTGCAGTCTCCAATAAAAGTGCTGTAGATGGCCCACCTTGGAAATTCTTGGTCAGGAACACAGTCCCCAGGTCTGCTGGGATGCTGTCGAAGCCACAGGCACTGACCACGTACACCCCTTTCTCCTTCGCGGCATCGTGGTAATTCAGCTGCATACGCTCCATGTACTGAAGAGGAAACATTGCAGGGATCTCACTCCTCCACGAGCAGAGATAGGTAACTTTCTTAATAGAAAAGCAGATGTTACGAAATGCATTTACATTGTGATTTAATAAGGATGGAGTATAATACTGTATTTAAATACTAAGAATAACATTTCTGTGAAGAGCTGGTTTTCACCTTCACACCACACTCTCTCCGCTAAACTAAGAGGTCTATGTACTTTTCACTAAACTAAAAAGCCTACACACTCTTCACTAATTTTAAGAAGTCTATGCACTCTTCACTAAACTAAGAAGCCCACACACTCTCCACTAAACTAAGAAGCCTCAAAGGACGCACGCACGTACCTGAGGCTCCCCACTGACATCCACATGGTGACATCCCTCTGCCACACACGCTTTAACCACCGCCTCTCCATAAAATCGGTATGGCCCCACACAGTTTATCACCAGAAGAGTGCTAGCGGCCATTTCCTTCAGAGATGCCTCGTCGCTCACGTCAGCAACAAGCACTGGAATCTTTTTCAAGTCAGCACCTGTAAAAATAACAAATCTCATTCAATGGTAAAGTATTTTCGTTGCTGGAACATGTACCAGGCCACAGTAAAATACCACTCAGGCACGTAACCTCACACATAACAACTTTGTGCATGAAAGTCCTACGACTAGGCTATAGACAAAGTTTGTGATGTCAGGTCATGGTACCCTGAGCATAAAGTATTAGTCTGGTGCAATCAAAGTTTAACCCTAGTTGTAGTACTGACTAAAAATTTCCACAGACGTATTATTAATATTGAAACTATTTGGCTAGAACTCGAAACAAAATAAACAAAAATAGGCCCATTATCTAAAATTTAAATATTTTACAAAGTACTTGCAATATAATTTACCATAGGTTGCAGCAGATTAATAATTAATTTTGCTACCTGTTTTCTCAGAGAGATCGGCCAGCAACTTTTCAAGCTTCTCCTTGTTTCTGCCAGCAACTCCCCATTTGATATTCCCCTTTTCCTTGGCCAGCTTTGCCAATTCGATGACAGTGTACTTCCCGGTGAATCCAGTAGCACCGAACACAACAGCATCGAGTTTGGTTCCATCTCCTGAAGCCATTGTTCTATCTTGTAGCAATTTAATACAATTCTGAAACAAAAAAAAACTGATTTAAATAATAAAATGTTTTTGTACGATACAGAGTTTTTGATTGCAAACACCATGTATCCCTCTTCATGAGCTACATCAGCCGACAAATCCTAGTATGAGTTAGCTTTGGAAATTCAAGAGTTAAATGGGTCGTCAATTTTACACATACTTGTAGTTGCCCACAGGAAATAACAAGATAATAAATTGTGCCTGGGAAAGTATTTACTAAACATAAGTAATATAACAAATACAAAAATATACTTATATATAAATGAATAAATTCTGTTTGATGTCAAATCACTGAAACCAGATCATGGCTGAAATGCTGAGATGGCGCAGCAAAGGAATGCTATGGGACAAAACAGTAGTACCCTGAGAAAACACATCAGCCCACGGCAACGTCTATTACATTTTTCACTTGAAAAAATATGCGTTTTGCCCAGAAGCTTCAGAATTAACTTATATAGTTGCACCTGTATTGGAATTTTATAATTTATATGGCGTGCACAACACATGGCAACTGAATCTTTGTCTGAAGTACATCCACCATGACTGCAAACCACAAGAGGTTTGTGCTAGTACATGCTAGTTAGTGGTGCATTGCCCAAGCTAACCAAGTGTCTATCCTTATTGTGTATCCAATTCATATTAAAACTTTATATTATGTATCTTAGAAATCAAAATTATTTTGATGGTACAGTTTCAAATCTCAAATACAATCAACTGCTTAGGTACTCGATTTAATTTTTTTTTAACTTTTAAATACATACAGATATGTTACACAGAACTGCTCCCGGAAACAATGTTCCTCAAAAATGTATACATATTGTCAAAGTCAAATATATTTTGCAACAGAACACTGCCAATTTCTTTGTCTATTTTAAAATTAATGTTAAAATACAAATGGATACACATTAACTTTTCAGTTTGTTTTCATACTAACTCACGATATTATGAAAACCTATGGAAAGAAATACTAAAAAAAACCTAACCTCGAAAATACAAATGGTATCGTGTTCAGAACTTGGCTACAATAAGACGTTTAAACCACCAGCTAAAGGACCAGAATTTTATAATTTTAACTTCAAAATTCCATTATTGCCTGTATGAACTATAATTTTTTTTTACTACGCTCATTTATCAATTTATCATTCTATTAAACACAATATTATTTTATCCATTACATGATACCTAACCGATAGACATTAATGACAAACTCTCTAAACTGACCCAAAAAATTAAAATAAAACTATACTAACATTTGGTTTCTAAAAAAAATACTAGTAAGGTTTTAAACTTAAATTCATAAATTTCACTTTAAAAATAAATCTTTAAAATCAAAACCGTCACAAGATTTGTTCAATTCATCACATATACAAATTTTGCACTGAAAATGAAAGGAAAAAAATATATATATATTTATTGTTCGAGTTTTTCGTTGACTAAGATCGTCCTTGACCAAGATTCCCGCAAATTTCCTATTAAACTTTCAAATTGTTCATCAAAATGTTTCCAATAAAGTTAATCAAAAACTTATGAATTATAACTAAGATGTATAAATAACAAAATTAAACATTAGTTTTGAAATTTCTATAAAATGATGACCTCAGTCATGTATATTCCACATTAAATATAAATTTTTAAAAACTTAAATATTTTCTTTTTAAATATAGTTTCATAATTAATTTTGCAAACTAATGATATTGGCCAACCCAAATCGTGCAATTGAAAAATTAAATTTCTGATAATTCCATCACAATGGATCACTAAAAATGATAAGTTAACGTGTTGTCCCTGAGGCACTCAATCTGCATGTAAAAGTACTGATAGATTTAACTGTAAATGATTAAGGTCTCCATGGTTTTAGTGAAGAGGCAATGGGGTAGACGTTCTCGGCATCCTGCATTAAATTTGTAGACGAGTTACTGACATATTGGAGCGCTTTTGAAGGCAGTGACACCAAGGTTGTTTTACATTTTTTTTTCTTCATGCTGAAAGGCTTTGTAAACTTAGTCAAGTGTCGATGGCATCCCTGATGAAAGGCATGTTAACTAAGTGCTGAGGCATTTACGTAAACCGGCTGACAGATGCCATAATTCAGGGAATGGACTTTCAAACTTTCAAGTCTTCCATTATTCGCACTGTGTGCCCACCTCGCGTCATGGACGCTTGCAGACGCGAGTATGTTTTCAGATTCTAACGACCAGATGAGTCGGTCACTCAATTTATTGACAGTGTCCTCGCATTCGCGGGTGTGTTAGAAGTGGGGCATAGCGAGGTGGATTTAGTCCAACTTGTGTTAGGAAATATAGCGCCGCGTGTGCTTAGTTTGTCCAGCATGCTCTCTCCCCCCCCCCCCCCTCTTCCTATGAAACTCTACGTGCTTGGAGCAGCGAACTTGAGGCACGCCTGACAGCCGCAAATAAATATGATACTGAGTTTGCCAGGCAAGTGCAAGTAACACCCAGGGCCCACGGAAATCATAGTGAGGCGTGCCCTCATAAAGTATTTGCCGCACCGACGCGAAGTCCTGAATTAGGGAGTAGAGACGTAGACAGTGGAACCTCTCCTGTGCACCGGAATGAGGGAAAGAGGAACGATAATTTTCCGCGGCAAGGTATCCCGGGCTGTGATAAGTGTGAGGAACGCCCACGCTCCGGCAGGCGTAGCTTGTCAGGTGTCACCGAGCCTGCGGTGTGTGCGGCAGACAGTCGTGACCCGGTCGCGCAGCCCGCGCGCCTAGTACAGGGTGCCAAAAATTATAAACACGCACGCTGCGCAAACTGTTGCCGGGTTGGTCATTCCGTAAACAACTGTGATAAAACACGCGTTAACCTTAACGAGCGTAGGTGTTTTTCATGTAAGGGTGTAGGGCATTACAGGAATAAGTGTCCGTTAAACTGACATTGACAGGGTGGAAAAGGGGTCGCTTCTGTTATTTTATTAAAAAATCCCTCTTCATCTAACTATTTAAATTATTTGCCACTGCAAATTCATGATCAGTTTTTCTCGGCCTTGGTCGATACTGGTGCCACGCGATCAGTAGTTAGTGAACGCTTTCTGCAGAACTCAGTAACTATGTTTCCCCACTTATTTCCTCAGCACAAGTTTATCGCTGACACACTTAATATTTGTGTCGCAAACGGTGAATGTTTGCAGTCTAATAAATCCGTGGTTATCCATTTCAAAATCAAACATTTCTCGTGGAGCTGGAAGTTCGCTGTAGTTCCGAATATCTCTCCCGAATTTATTATAGGACTGGATTTTTTAGGTAACACTCAGAGTTTTTTGGATCTCGGTCGTCACGAACTGCGCTTCGACTTTGCTCCTGACGTAAAAATTCCTTTACGGTTTGACACCTCATTTAATTTTGTGGTCGAATGTCGGGATGTTGATGAGTCTGCACATCATTCAACCATAAAATCCATAATCAATAATTTTTCTGATGTTATTACGTCAAAAATTTGTAACTGTGACATATTGCTGTACAGGTTCTATTTAAAGGACGAGACTCCTGTGCGCAATAAATATTATAAAGTTTCTCCACCTAAACTACAAGCGATGCGCGATATTGTAAACAAGTTACTTTTAGCCAGAGTTATTTCACCTTCAACTTCTAATTTCAGCACACCTACGTTTTTGGTGCGTAAAAAATATGGTATCAGTTGCCGCATGACACATAACTATATCCCTTTAAATCAAAAGAATGCCTATGAGGATGTATATTCTCTCCCGACTATAGAGTGCACCCTACAACACCTAGGAAAAGCAAATTTTTTTTTTTTTTCTGTAATTGACTTGAACCAGAGTTTTCACCAGTGCCTGCTAGACCCTGCTTGTCGTAAATATACCGCATTTTCCACACCCTTCGGGCACTTTGAATTTAACCGCATTCCAATGGGTATAAGTTTTGGTAGTCAAGCCATGAGTAGAATACTGGACCACATTCTTTCAGACCTCCAGTATAAATTTGTTTTTAACTATATCGACGATAATTATTTTATTTTATTTATTTATTTGATTTGTTACATGCCACACCAACAGCACAAGGCTCCAACGGTGCGCACAACATGTAAGACAAGTAAAAAAAAAACAAATACAGTAACAGAACAAAAATAAGAACAAAACAATAAATTATAAGAACAACAAATAGTAGGACAAAAACAAAGACAAGACAACATAACATACAAATATCCATATGAGTGCTTAACTTCTAAAAATTACTTAAAATAACAAAAAAGTTTCATGAGAGTAATAAATGTATAAGTACAGAACATATAATATTATGTAGATAAATACAGTTAGTATCCTTAGATTAATATATCTGGTATTAAATAATTTAGGTAATAACATTAGAGCATAAAGATAATTAATCTTTGGATGCCGAAAAAAAAATTTTTTTAACAAGTTTTTTCTCTCTGGTAGGTTGTAAGTGATTAACATACATATTAAAATTGTTAACAAGTCTATATATAATATCATTTGTATTTAAAAGTGTGCACAAAAAAGGTGGGTTACGGCTATTAAAAGAAGGAATTTTAATGCCAGTAACATCAAATATATGAGGACATATAAGATTACCATAATATTATCATCTACAGTAATACTTTTCAAGATCATGTGCAGCACATTAGTGAGGTTCTTTCACACTTACGATCAGCTCATCTTACTATAAACCCTAATAAGATCGAGTTTTGCCAAACTTCAGTTAAATTTTTAGGTTTCGTGATTTCACAAGGAAATTTAATTATGAATCCAGAAAAAATCGCTCCTATTGTTCAGTTCCCCAAAACGACAAATCTAAAAGGCGTTCAAAGATTTTTAGGTATGATTGGCTACTTCTCTAGATTCATTGAAAGTTTTGCCGTCTTAAGCGTACCTTTAAATTGCTTGCGCAAAAAGAATGTACCTTTCACATGGGGCTCAGAACAAGAGAACTCTTTTCAGTCCTTAAAGCATTGTATGACAGTTCCCACCATTCTAATTTTGCCTGACTTTGAAAAAAAGATTTGCGGTTCAAGTCGACGCTTCGTCTATATCTTTGGGCGCAGTATTAGGACATTTGGACAATGACAAAATCTGACCTATTGTATACGCCAGTCGCTCCCTTTCAGAATGCGAACGCCGCCTAGGGGTATATGTAAAAGAAGCCTTAGCATGCCTGTTTGCATTAGAAAAATTTGAAATTTATTTTGATTCACGTGAATTTGATCTCTTTACCGACAATAGAGCTTTGAGTTGGTTATTTAACCATCCGCATCAGTTAGGAAAGTTAGGCAGATGGATTTTAAGATTAACTAGATTTGGTTTCACAATCCACTACGTTCAGGGAAAGGACAATATAGTTATAGATTCACTGTCCCGTATGTTTTGTCCCGAGGAATTCAAGCAGACAGAAACAGCCCCTATCCATCTGGAACAGCTTGGTTCTTTTAAACTACATCAAGAATCATATTTTAATATTAGAGTGTGTTAGAGTCAGGATTCACTGTGTCAGGACATTCTCAAAGACCTAAAAGCAAATAAACCCGTGCCTTACATACAAGAACAAGGGTTAATTTATTTCACAGGTACAACAGGTACAGCTCGTCGAGCTGTAGTACCCAAGCTATTGAGACCGATGGTGTTAGCATATTTTCATGCCTCTGTTTTGAGTTGTCATTTAGGTATTGATAAAACGTATTGACGTATTGCGAAGCATTTATTTTGGCCAGAGCTTCATGCCGATGTGCGCCAATACGTCCGCACTTGTGTTGACTGTCAAATTTCAAAACCCCCTCACAATTCCAAAATAGGATTATGGATTATATGCAGCTGATCCTCCAGTGACTCCATGGCATGTCATCCACATAGACATTTTTGGTCCGCTAACCCGATCAGAAAAAGGAAACGTGTATTTTGGTGGTGATAGATATTTTTTCTTAATTTGTAATTCTGTTTCCTCTCAGAAACATGAAGGCCAATTCTATTATTAAAGCCTTATCTGATCATGTTTTTAAATTGTTTGCCCCCCCCCAAGTGTAGAAGTCACAGATAATGCTCCATATTTTCAATCTGGTATTTACAAAAATTTTCTATTTGAATGGGCAGTCAAACCCGTGTACAGTTATCCTTACTTCCCACAAGGTAACATGGTAGAACGTGTTAGTAAGGTTTTGAAAGGCATTTTTATTTCCTTTTATCGCACTGATCAGACTCTATGGGACACAGATTTAGCATTCATAAATGTTGGTTTAAACTCTGCCTATCATTCATCTACAGGTTATCCACCCAGCATTCCCTTCCTAGGCCGTGAGCTTTCCCATCCTCTTTTAAATCAGTAGGGTCTGCCTCCCATTGACTCTGATTTGGATAAACATAGTCTTTAACAAATCTTACATTCAGCATCTTGTAACATTCACAAAGCCAGACAGGAAGTGACTAAGGTTTACAATCAAAATAGAGCCGCCCCTCGATATGAAATAGGAGATCTAGTACTATGTAGAAGCTTTCGCTTACCTAACTTAGAATCTGAACGTCATGTAAAATTAATGGCACCTTTTGAAGGGCCATTTGTAGTAAATAGGATACTGTACACGAATACATTGTTGCTTAAATCTTGTAAATTTAAAAATAGATTCCGCAAGGCCCACGTGTCCCAGGTGAAACCCTTTGTTACTTAGGTTTAGCTGGTTTTGGGCCTCATGTAATAATAGTAGTATAGTATTGTATTTTTGGTATATGTTACTATAGCTAAGTTATGATTTTAGGATTAGCACTTTTCATTTTATTTTAGCCATTAGGGCTCATTTAGGTAATTATTTTGTGTGTACGGTGTTTGCGGCTTCCTGTCCTATTTCAGCTTTGGCGCGCTATCCCATTCCTGACCCTTACGCTGCCTGGCTGCCATCGGATCTTCAGTCATCTGGCCTGCAACTCAGCGGGAGACGTCCCCTCGAGCCACTACGGATCCTCATCCCTGGTAGTGGAACCTGCCTCTTAGAGACCTCCACCTATTCTTCTCTGGAGCTGCCTGCTACGCTACCGTCGTTTAAGATTCCTGTGTCTGCTCTCTTGTAGTGAGCATCTGGAGTGGCCGCGTCGAGTGTGACCTTCTGGACATCTCCGCTGCCTCTCTGATCTTCCTCTGTGGGAGTTCAGCTCACGGTGAGCCTTCTCCTTCGAGCTGATAGGACAGCTGGATCGTGCTGACACTTGCTGGAGTGTCCTCTCCGTGGGCCCCTGGAGGGTCACTCGCTGGACTGTCGGCACCTCTGCCAGAGCCCCATTTTGTATTATGCTTTATTTATTTCGTCGGACCTGTTGAAGTTGTCCATGATAGAGATTGTTTGTGGTGGACCTCATACTTTTCATGATGCGTCGTTAGCCTACCGATCTGTTTTGGGACATAGCTGAAGCTGTTCATCGTTCTAGCAGACAGAGACACTTAAGGGAGGGAGGTTGAAGCAGACGCTTCAGCTTCCAGCCGCAGTGCAGCCCTCCTCTCCTCCGTTCCCCCACCCTGCTGCCTCCTTCCCCGCCTGCCACTACACCAGCGCTCCTGGTGTGTTTCCAGTGCTATATAAGCCCGCGCTTATTAGCACTCGTCGCTGTCTTCACTCATTAGGAGCTGTTGCCAGTCCATCGGGCATCAGTTTTGTCTTCCTCCGCGGCATTCGGGGAAGTCATGTCCGAATTCAACCTGACACTCTTGTTCGCGCGTAGTTACCACGTCACTTGGTATCTTGGATATGGCCAGTCGTATTAATAATTTTCAGTCTTGCATCCCTGTTAGTTTGTCTGTTTCCTGGCTTAATATTGCTTCGTCGAGTGTCTTTTATTTTGGTCATACAAATTGCATTTCGATAGCTTACCCTCTTTTCACGTCTAAGATTTTAGGAGACTGTGCGGGAATGCTGTGATGGCCAGCGATTCGTCACGTCAAGCCACGCTTACACTTGCCTTAGTAGGGATCCTTGATGATTAAGAGCCCTCTGCTCAGCCTAGCAGCCCGCTATTTTGTATCAGTATTATCTTTAAACTATTCTTCTGTGCCCGATGCGTTATCTATTCATTTGAATGTTTATTAAAACGCAACCGTCGCACATGTATATATGTGAGGTTTTGCATAATAGTTGTGTAGGTTATTTGGTTCGTAACTGCTAGACACGTACTCAGCTCATAAATGCGTAAATTGTATTTAAATATCATTACGCTAAACATATCTAGCTTTTTATTTCTTCATGACTCTAAACTGATGTTATTTTGTTGCAAAATATCATATTAAGAATTACTGTGTAAGAGATTATAACGGTATCTTGTAACATATATTATTTAACAGTTTTATGTTATGTATAGCAATTTGTAAGCATTTATTGCATCTTTACGTAACTTGTTATGTTGAAGCTGTTAAAGACCATCTATAATAAAATTCTATTTTTCTCCTAGCTTTTACTTTGAATAGGTATGGTACAAACTTTGTAAAGTTAGGTCCCATAACCTTCTTATATATAATATATATAATTTCTTCAAATGATATGTTCACTAGTCAGGCCGTGTCTAGTGCCTAGGCCTGGCTTCGGGTTAATTAATTTAGGATAACTACATTAAAATTATAGTGAAAATAATTGATTAGTTTAGGTTAGCAACATAAATAAAATGGTAAAATATGTTAAATTGTTTCTTATGTCGTACTATTAGCGAAAATAACTGTATTAATGTAGCAGAGCTATTTTAAAAACAGTTTAACTTAACCTTTTTTTCGTATTATTTTGAAAATAGTATATTATTAAATCGTTAGATATATTATGTTTTAACGTTCACCTTGCACAGGAAAGACAAACGTATAGCAAGTTCTTAATAGAAGGTGTGTATTTTGTGGTTGCAAAACACCTGTTTTTCCAATTGTGATTCAAGAGTGTTAAAACAATAAAAAAAATTCCTCACCTCAATATACAAACACACCTAAAATTCTGGTGTTTTACGGTTTTAGTGCTCTGTGTGAAATGTAGCACAATATTTAACGGACGAGTGAAGTCGTCAAGGTTCGTATATGCTCGTGTATTTTCGGCTGTCTTAAGCAATTGCTTCGTCAAGGCAGAAGTACGTCAAACTAGCTGTTGCTTGAGCACGGAAACTTCATGAAGCTTATCTTGTTCACAGTCTATGAAACATGGATATTGAAATCGCTGCCTTGAGAAACAAGACGGTCTTCGCCAAGATGGACTCAAGAGATCGCTCAAGACACGGCTATCAATACCAGCCTGAGAGTTAAGTTATGGTTATATCCGTACAAGTGTATACTTATTGGCTACCTTACTGGGAATTCTTGGAATACCTCCATTAAACACCGAAACTTAAGTAATGTCTTACAACCCAGTCGTTTTCCTACACTGGTAATTGTCTGTGTACGAGAGTGAAGAAGCTGGTCGTCATGGGGGCTTGCCCTCGGGACTGTAACATGTGGACGAAATTGTAGTCAAGTATATTTTTTTAGCCATAGTGTTCTCTGTTGTGGGCGCGACTTCTGTTAACCATAATAGACTAGATTATCCATTCCCACCTTTGAATGTGAGTTATCTTTTTCACAGAGCTTGCTTTTGGCAAACTGTTATATCACCCTTAGAAAAGCAACTGAGTGACGTCCGCCACATCTTTATTACTCTGCTGGAGACAAGCTTGAATTAATATGTCACTTTTAATAGATTATTAAATACTACATGTTTATTTCTATTGTGGGGCCTGCTGTTTCGTCCTGTCATTGCGGGTAGCTTTATTTGTGACATGATTGTAACTTGTTATGATATCCTATCTTCGTGGGTTACATATGTAAATGATTTCTTTTAATTTTCAACTCTTACTCGAGATTGGCTGAAACTTGCATCAGTTTGTGTTGCTATTACGAATAGAATAGAAAGTTAAATTATAATTTTTTTAATAAAAATCATCTATTCAAAATTTTGTTGTTGTCATAATAAGTTGTTAAATAACATTATTGGTAGAAAAGGATATTTGATATAAATTTAAATAAGTATACATTTGAGAATAAATAGATTTTATTTTAAAAACAAAATAATGGGTACTGATTAATTTTTAAGATGTTGGTTATACCATAGAAAATTTGACTTTCAGTTGTCGTAGTGAATTTAAAAAGTTCGTTATGAGTTTTAGGCGCTATTGTCCAATGTTTATACATTTTGCAGAAGATAACCGTGAGTCGAATTTAGCGTTGAAGGAATAAAGAGAAACAGTATTGTTTACTGAGGATTGAAGAGGAACCTTTTTCATTATCAACAATATTGTGATCACAAATACAATTTGTATATGCATATAATGTAATTTAATATTTCAGTTTTGATAATCCTACTATGAATAGTGTGCTGTCAGTTTTTTTTTTGGTGTTACTGAAGGAAGCCTTTTATGAAAAAAAAAATTAATTTAGATTTTTTATTTACTTAGATGTCTTATAATTGTTTTCTAAGAATGCAATGTTATTTACCGTTTGGATATGTGATTAGGTTTACGTATTACAAATGTATAGTAAGGGGTTGTTTGGTTAAGGTTAACGACAAATTTTGTGGTTACGGGTTTTCTGAAATTTTTCATTATTTTTTTTAGGTATTACCTGTGTCGAGGTATTTTGTGTTGTGACACCAAGTTTGTTACATTTCATTTTATTAAGAGGTTAATTATGTGAAGTGTAATTACGTCAGTAAATAATTAGTGTCGTGTTAATTATAGCTGTATCCTAACATAGGAATGCATCTATAGCATACACATCCCTTATTCCTGTAGCAAATGCAGACACAATGTCAAGGATGCATTTCTAATGGATGGTTATTATTCGAATACTTAGACTGTTATGGTACAATAGCAATGTCCTAAACTGTGTCCGAAGAACACTCGTCGCTGATTGGTCCACGTGACCCTCTGACGTCATGCGTCAAGTGGACAGAGGTCCGAACCTACCTGGTCCGAAGACATTCGTCAATTTTAACTTTTTGGTAAATATGTAGTTGAGTGGTATTTGCGGGAAAAAAATGTTAAAAATCTGAAAATACTTTTATTGTATGCTCTTCAACTTCCTCTTTTCGTTAAAAGTGGCGGAGGTAAGAAATTCCAAATACTTTAGGAGATAATGAATTTTTAAATTTCATCATATGTAGTTCAGCGGTATTTGCGAGAAAAAAAATGTTAAAAATCCGAATACCTTTATTATATGCTCTTCAAATTCCGCTTTTCATTTAAAGTGGCGGAGATAAGAAATTCCAAATACTTTAGGAGATATCAAATTTTTAAATTTCATCACAATACCAGTGCATTCATGTGGCTTTCACCATTGTTTCTTGTTTTCGAGTATCTATTTTTTTATTCGATAATGATGTCACGTGATTGTTCGTGATAGGCCAGAATTCAAATGAATCAATACGTGATTATTTAGTTCATTTATTGTTTAAAACGGTGTTTAATTACCGCCTCCAACTTAGGTGAGTTTTTAACGTTTCTAATTTTAAAGTCTTATTTGTTATTTGGATATTGTTGCGCAAGTAATAAGTAACAAAAAAAATTTACTTCAGGAGTTACTGTTCATCCTTTGTCCCGGTTTGTTATGTCAGGTCAGTTACATTATAAATACTTTAAAACTAAAGAACCATTGAAATTAATTCATATTATTTTTAATGTACGCTTTGTTTCAAAGTATTTATAATGTAACTGAACTGACCTAATCAACCATTTTCATTAATTAGGCATTCACAAACACATGATAATAAAAAAAAATTGCGGCAGTTGAATGATTACACAGGTCTTGTATAGCAAAATAAGAACGGCAATTTCTCCTAAAGTATTTGGAATTTCTTACCTCCACCGCTTTTAATGAAAAGAGGAAGTTGAAGAGCATACAATAAAGGTATTTTCAAATTTTTAACATTTTTTTTCCCCCCAAATACCGCTCAACTACATATTTACCAACTTTTTGTCCCAACCTGTGTACTTCAGACACAGAAAAATAACAGAACACTCACGATATTTGAATTTCCGGTATCCGTTTGAAAACGTCGTGTTTGTTTATGTTATTGAAGGAAATGGAAGGTGTTAATTTTGTGAGCCCTAAATCTTCTTTGGAGTCTTTTGCTTCTGAGAAACAGAAATATTGCAGCAAAAAACCAGAAGGCCGTACACACGAATACATTTCTGGCAGTGTCATACGAGTTCATTTTTTAGCATTTACATTTGCCACTTTGCCTTACTGAATAAATATATAATATTGAACTCCCACAACTTTCATAAGTTCAATCTCAAACTACAAAATATCAAAACAATAAACAAAACATTTGGTTTGGCAAATTTACTGCGCTCTGGTGACAACTTTAGAAATCAATACATTCGCACATCGGACATCGCAATTGTGGACAGGAAAGTTTTCGGTGAGACACTGTGACGTCACACATTCGGATGACACGGACCACGCACAGGTTTTTAAAGTAATATTAAATACAAACACAATAAAACTTTATTCCGAAGGTAATGGATGTAGTCATGCATCAGTGGACGTGAGTGTTGAATCCCTAGAAACCTCGATTTTAGTGGACGTCTGTAAGGATGCCATTGGATCCCTTGTGAGAATTTGGAAGCAACGAAAAGATGGCTGTGTTCATTAAGATGCACTAATGTGTTAGTTGTATTTTACTAATAATGAAAATAATCTTGTTATTAATCTAACTGGTGTTTTCATGATAATTGTAAAGACATGTTAATTTTGGGACACCTTAGGTTCACGAATACACACTGTGGCCTGAACAGTTCCGAAGTTCACCAAAAATTGCCACTCGCTTGTGTAACTTTCATACCTATTATAGGATAAAAATTCTACAGTATTCACTTAAAAAGAAAGGAAATCTGTCTTGGCATTGGCCGTAATTTAATTGTATATAGTCCCTGTTTGTTTTAAAACAGTCTGGACCATGCTTTATTCCCAAGTAATTCTGGAGAACCACAGGATCAAGTTGCATCTAGTACCACTAAAACAGTAGGGCGGCCATAAAGATCAGTGTAATTTCTCTGGTGTAATATTTCATTTATTTGACCATTGATTTGAATTCTACATACATTTTCCATTCTGTAGCTATCCGGTGCAGTTTTTTAGGTCCTCATTTGATAAGTTTTATCCTCTGAGCATTCCTTGTTCCACAATGAACTTAAGGCACTGCTTAGGCATAGATGAGAGAGATGAGCTACAGCTATCAATAGAGCCAGACTGCTGCTGGCTAGAGGAAGGTTCCGCTGGCTGTGGATGTCGTAACATCCGCGAAGATTCAATTGGCTGTGAATAATTGGATTATTTTGAATATCCAGAGTTTCAGACTAGGTCTATGCTATTGTGATATAGCAGAGATAGGGAGTCTGGTGGTATTTGTGATATCCATGACATTGCTTTTCGAATTCCGCAGCTGGGAATCTTCACAAAGTTGACACCTCCATTGTTATAACTCATGTTCGCATTGTTGAATTTTTTTTTTTTTTTTTTTTTTGTAATATAGTCCAGATTATCTTCTGTCACAGCTTCTCATAGGTAGGCACTTTCCCCTTGGACATCAGTTCATTTTCATGAGTTCTAAAAATTTTGCTTCCTCTACATTAAATTGATATGTGTATTAGTACAAGAAGCCTCAATAGTGCTTTAATGTAAGATCATAACTTACTATTGATGAGCTACCTAAAGTACTAATTTTTAATCAGGTATAAATTTTTCCGGTTGACAAACTGGGTCAGATAGACATTTTGTTAGCTCTTTTCAAATAGATCCATGAAATGTGACAATCATTTACCCACATGACTCTTACACAAAAAATGCTATTCATAATTACTGTTAGTTACTGATCAATGACAGAGCAACCACACAGACTACATGACCCATGGAAAGCATGCATCACACTTAGGCCAGAATAACAATAGCTCAGCCGCCAAACGATTTTCAATACTCCGCTCATCTGTCATAATATTTTTACATTTCAACCCTGCCAACTGTTGAGAAAACTGAAATGTCGGGGGAAATTTCTCTTGTGTTATTAGATAAGTTTGTCAATTGTTTAATTTATGCACTTATTACTCATTAAACCCCCTTTTTTTTCTTCCCCACTCTAGTATTTATTTAAACAAGTTTAGAGTTAATGTGCATATTTAATTACACTTCTATAACTCAAAAAATTGTTGCTTTTAAAAAAACTTTTAAAATGTGTTCAAACATAAGTTAAAATGATTATGGAAGCAACTTAAGAATTAAACAAACTTCAAAACCTTCTAATGTAATAATATTTTACATGCAAAAACTTTGCAGCATTTGAAAGTTGTAATTTCATCCATCTGTCCTTCAAAAGTATGAAATTACCTAACTTTTGACTGACAGGTGTAATTTTTAAGGCTCTAGTATCTTATTGGCTGCAGGGCATGTGATTGAAGGACAAATGGAGATGCCAGATTATTGTAATTCTGCAACTGGCACATGCTTTTGCACTAAGCAGTTAGTCATGAGGAATAACAAACTGTTGTTTTTGAGTACTGTGAATATTTAGCTATTAAAAACAGTGTGTTGGAATATAGGCATATTTCTGTTGCGTGAAAACTGTAATAAATACATTTAATAGAGCAGAAATTGTGTCCAGTTAATGTTACTCGTACTAGGCTATATTTAAATCTAAATATCAAAATTTAAGAAACATTTTTTGTTTTCAGATTCAATTGCATCAACCATGCCTATTATCACACAAATGTTTCCATACATAATACCTCAAGAAATTCAAGCGGAAATTGATAAACAAACACATTTGTATGAGGTAAGTTTTAAACTTTAGTGAATGTATTAAAATTGACAAGCAACATATGCAGGGTATGTAAAATGCTAAAGTACACCTATCCCTCACTTAGCACGTCTTCAGATTGCGTGGATTCATTTAGCGCGATGTGAATTTTACTGCCCCAGTCTTGAATAGCACGTCTGTAAATTTCAGTTAGCACGAAATCTCGGCAGGCAAAAAAATGTCGAGCACGACGCCACAAAGTCTGTTTCAACTTCTGTAAACAACAGATGTGCCGTGGGATACAGTTAGCCAAACAAGGAGGGAAAAGATGCGTGCGCAGGTCTGTCTATGCTATCGGCTGATGTACAAACATCAGCTATGGCAAGTTAAATTGCTTCTATGGAGTGTAAAGGATTTTACGTCTGCGCGTACCATTATCGCCTGGCCACAAACTGAGCCGTGAACTCAGTTTAGCCAGTGGCAGGGATTCACTCAAACAAAAGCAACGTTTGCCCATTCAGCTACCAATAACTGTATGCACTTGATCACTCATAATACATAGTGTTCATGTATTTGAGACAATACTAGAAGTATTACGGCGCGCAGATTTTCATGAAGGCCACGCTTATGTTGGTCGCACTTTTTAGTTGTTAAATGAATGTTGCAATGAAAAAAATAATCATTGGCCTGACAAGATTGGTGTGAACCAGGTGGTGATACGCGAATAAGAACTTTAATTTTTGAAAAATTAAAATGTTACTATCCGGACAGTAATATTGGTTTCACTGTCAGTAAAGGATGGTTTTAAAAGGTACGCGACGTGAGTTGAAGGTCACGCCCAGGCGGGCAAGTCAGCAAGCCGACTGACGATAAATTACATAACTACATATCTCCCGTTATGCTGTGTCGTATTTGTCATACGAAGTGCGATGAGAGGCATATAAAGATAAATGTTGTGATATATTTATAGTTGAGTGTTATTCAACACATTTAAATTACGTAAAGTATATTTTCCTACACAATTTTGGAACACATTATATAAATTAGCCTTGCTATTTATGGAAACTAATGCTTCAGAATACGAGATTTTGAATAACGCGAGCATATTTAGGAACAAATTAGTCGTCTAAGTGAGGGATAGGTGTACTGACTTAATTTAGTTATTTGATTATCTTCCTAAATGTGGCTGTTGGTTATGTTGTAAATGTCTGGTGTTGGTGATTTTTTTTTTTTAATTATTTGTCATAAACTGTTTGTGTACAGGGAATACATAACTGGCTTGAAAATGTTAAGCAATCAGTTTTAAGAGGAGAAGATGACTATCAGGTATTTCGAGCCCCCAAAACACCCGCCTATAGAAAAAGAAAAGGCCGCCGAATAGAGACCATTGTGGAAGAAAACGGTGAGATGTTCCGTTATTCGGTGTGTGTTTTTGTCAGTGAATCTTTCCTTAACTAATTTAGATTATAGTATCTTAATCCTTATATTTTTAGTCACCCATAATTCGTTGTTGATTGTTTAGTTATTTCATTGTTTTTTTTTTTTTTTTTTTTTTTTTTTTGCTTATTTATAGTAATTGCTAGATTAAAAATACTTTAATACAATTTTTCATTATTGTGCTCAATCATTACAATATTATGTATATTATTTTATATTTATTTGTTATACTTGTTCTTGTTTTGTCAGTCTTTCTGTTTGTATTGTTTTTTTTTTTATATCTGTGTTTGTTGCAATAGTCCCTGCAGTTACATGGTTTTCACTGTTGCTGTTGCTCTGTTTGCTGAATTGCTGTAGTGACTGCTTGAGGAGGTTTTCCCGTTTCAAGTGGTGTCTGCCTGGTGTCTGTTGGCTGCTGGTGGCCATGTGACTGCAGTGACTAGATTTATCTTGTAACTTTTGTGGTGTTTGTCCTGTAATTGTTTCATTGTCGTTTTTACCGTCAAAGTCCTTAGTGACTATTGGTGGGCATGTAACAAATTTAAGATGATAAAAAACAAACTCTCACATCTAGTTTATAATTTGTAGCTAGTAGAATTGTAGTTTCATGAAACGGGTCTCTGGTCTAGGCTTATGCTGGGCTGGTTCCTTCCTATCCATAGGCAAGGGCTGATCTGTAACTGTCTCTTGTGGTATCGCTTTTGGGGGTGTAAAGTGAAACCTGTGGTAGCAGTTTGAAAGAACCGTTTGAATTTCAGGTGATCATGAGGACACCTTTGACGTAAGCAGTTCTAGCACACGATCGTCATTTTCCAATTCGAGCTCAACTGTTTCATGTCCGAGGATCCGCAGAACTGCAGCCGTGGTAAGTATTGCCCAACAGTTTATTGTTTCGCGTGTCCAGGGGCTGACTTTACTAATTTACAGGTTGGTACATGTGATGAAAGTAGCGGCATCTGGGAAATACAACGAACAAGAATGTAAGTGAATGGTTGGCGGGATTAGATCAGCTGAACTTAATTGATATGCAAATCTTTTTTAAAATACAGTAAAACCTCATTTATGAAAACACTTCAAACAAAACTCTCATTAATACAAAGTATTTTCATAGGAGTTACATGGATAAGTAATTTGTTAAATCCAAAAGTATGGCTATTATGTAATACAAAGTTATTATTTCAGGGGTGAACAGTTACATGTAGTAAAGGATGGTTGTACAAGAATTAATGTGGAGTTTCATCTGTAATAATACTGATACTATTGCTCTAGATCATTGTAGGTTGGCAAAAAATGCTTTAAAAATTTTGTTGTTCAGAAATGATGGTGTGGTATGTCATTTTATAGGTAATTTGTAAAAATATGATTTATTCTTCTGTCTTACATCCTTTTAAGTGTGATGCAACAGTTTGTGTTGTTATATATATATTAGTGGTGCACCGATATGACTGTACCGATTTCCGATTTGATTACCGATTATGAGAGCAATAATCGGCAGATACCGATTCAGTTACCGATTATAATGAACAAATTTTTTTAAGTTTAATAATGCAGACAAATATTTTTTTCCCATGTGAATTTAATAACAAGATTAGGTAAAATTGAGAATACAGTTATAATAACAGTATAAAAATATATAAAATACGCTATTAAGTCATTGCAAAGTGTAAATTAAATTAACTTCTATTTATGTTTTTTATTGTAAACACAACTTGAACTACAGTCTAATAATTGTAATTTACAATGGGTAAGTTTTTGTTGCGGAAAACTAGCATTATTATCGACTATCACATAAGGTTGCATCGAGAAATTACCGTTTAACAACGTAAACATGTTGCTTTATTTTGTTCACTTGAGTTTATAGAAAAATGTTTCCACGATTCACTTTTTTTCTCCCTACTCGCCATCTCACTATAATTATATAAAAATGACTCAAAACCAATTCTAGCACATGTGATTTTATTTATGTTGACTGAATATATAAAATTATAAATACTTTTTCACTTTTCACGTCACATACAATTAACACAACAACGGATAATGTTACCAAAGACTCTCATAACGAGTTTGTAAAACCCAGTGATAAACTCTAGAAGGTATCGGGACCACGATTTTGAACCGCTACTACGACTCAAAAAGATCGATTGTCATAGAATCCACTGCAACTGCTTGTGGTATTTTGATTGCATGCCATCTATTTTACGTCTCTGGCTATAGGTAATGTACAAGGCCACTAAACAAAAGACAAAACGTAAATAAACGTGTAGGAAAAATGTATTTGTTGTTTGAGGCAATGAGATTTATTATACTTAACGAAATATCTGTAATCATGATATGGCGGAGTTTGGTGGATTTTGTAATATGTACAAATATTACCGTATTTCGTCCTAAAATGTGTAACAAAATATTACACGGTAAAAACTAAAAACCTACTTAATTACGCCGGGACGTAGATAATCGGCAAAGTAATCGTTAAGATAATCGCCGATTACGATTAATCGGAAAGTTACCATAATCGCAGATTACGATTCATTGGTATCCGCATCGGTACACCACTACATATATTAGTGATGGGCTGAGACTCGAAAATTCAAGTCAAGTCGAGCGAGTAGCATCAGCTCGGCTCGGCTCGGCATTCGAGTTTATTTTACTCGACGGGGCGAAACTCGAAAGGAAATTCGGGTAAAACTCTATGATAAAATATAATAAAATTGAATTGCAATAAATTCTTAATATCTCCTGACATGACTTCGGCCGACACTAAAAATTACGTACGTAAGACCGAAACACGTACTTACAAACAATGACGACAATCGGCCATATTATTTATATTTTAGTTTTACATATTGCCAAGTTAACAGGTGTGACCACATAGCAAAGAAGACGAACACATTTTTAATAAACAAAACACAAATTAAATTTTATAATCATAATATCGGCAGAAATATTACTTTTTTTTAGTAAATCCGTGCTACAATTGGCGCAACGTTACAATAATAAATTAACGGTAGCGTTATATTTGTGCGCATGTTTGCGACTGATACGCCACCAATCATGAAATGGTATTTAAAAAAACTTTGCTCCACTAATTTTAGGAAGTGTAGGTTGGCGAACATGAATTTTTTTTCCATGTTTGTTAGACTTGCGCATAATAGTTCGCGACCGGGAGCGCTCCTTTTAGTTCGCAGCTCCTTGGCGAACTAGGTCGCTCTTTTAGTTCGTCCGCTCCCATCTCGAATTCAAAGAAGACAGGTCACAGATTGTTCGCTTTGCTACTGCTACTGCAGGCGATCTTCTTTAATGTTATAATAGTTATTTTTTATAATGATCAGTGTTGTGAACGCCTAGATTATTATCATTTTTGGGTTATTATACATCAAAGGAGTAAATAAAACAATAATTTACATAATTGGGTAAAATGGCGTATATAACAGTTCTGTTTTTATTCTTCCCTTAACATACACTATAATATAATCGAAAAATTTTAATTTATAAAATGATTTATTTTATAGCTAGTTTAAGAAATATTATTTATGAAATGCGTTTATTTTAGTGAATAAAATACCGTTTTATTAATATACAAATCATATTTTTTTTAAGAAATGATCAACAAAAAATGTGTTATTATGTACAGGCTACAAAATTACGTAAATTATTTAGAAATAGACCCATTACTTTTCTAATTTTTTACCCTACAATTAGACATAGAAAAACTAATAAAAACTCTTAAGTAAGATTGTATGCTAATATTACTTAAGAATGTGTATGTTCATTAGGACCTATATATAATTCACTGAATTTATCAAGTTCACCAACACTTAACATACACTATAATCGAAAAATTTTAATTTCTAAAAGAATTTATTTATTAGCTAGTTTAAGAAATATTATTTATGAAATGTGTTTATTTTAGTGAATAAAGTACTGTTGTATGCCAAAAAAAAAAAAAAAAAACAATTTTTTTTTTAAGTTTTATAAATAATCAACAAAAAATTGTTTGACTGTAAAGTCGGTTTACGGACGAAAGTTTAACGTGACGTCATTACAAAACATTGATGAAATGATAGCATACTTTTATGAATAAAATTTAATCATTGTTATTGAATTATCACTATTTTGTATTTATACAAAGAAGGAAAGAAACGAAATCTACAATTTAATTGATAAATTTACTTTTATTTGCACTCATTAATTCAAATATGTTTATTACTTTAACGAAGATATTATTTTAACTATAACTTTTATACATGTTTGCTATTTAACTTCTTCCAATCTGTGCTATTATGTTAAGGATAGGACGGTGATAGGAAAAGTAGGAAACAAATGGGAGTGTTTCAAGTTTAATGTGCCTCGAAAAAGTCCAATCGATGGTTCTTCCAATCGAGTGGAAGAGAGATAGATGCGGCGCAAGCGTACAATGAGCGTAATGGGACACAGCGTAACGTGACAATGTGCATAACGGGACACTTTTTCGTGCGTGCAGCCAGCGTTCATCGATTTATTAGACGTCAGGTCAAAAATAAGTTTATTTAACAATGGTTTTATATAAGTCAAAATTTTAATATTAAAGTTGTCATCAGCTGTCAAAATTATTTTATGAATATTGAAAACATTTTGTAAACACTGATATAACTACCTAATGTAATTATGTCTGACTTGTTCTCAGTATACACCACGATTTCCCCACCGCGAAGTTACCGTGCTCAAACACGAGTATAAAGCTATCATCTGAAAATGTTTCATTGCAGTAAACATTTGCAGCGATCAAGAGTCAACATTTTTGTAAAGTCAGTATCCATTAGACGTCTGAAATTTCAGCTATCCGACCCGAGCAGATAACGATAGCCAGCCAAAAAGACCAGCGACAAAGCCGTAATTAATACCCGGAAGGGAGAACGATTGACGACTTTTGATAAGAGCCAGATCATGTGCACAGAACTAAAAGAAGGAGATCGGAAAAAGAACGAACTAATGAACTGAGGAGCGAGGGATCTGGGAACTAGTTCGCGTAGTTCGTCTGTGGGAGCGCTCTTCCGAACTAGTTCGTTCGCGAACTACACAAGTCTAGTTTACATTATTACGTTCGGCGAGATTGGGTTTTGAATAATTGTTTGCTATCCAAGTTAAGTGGCAAGTTAAAATTAATTATGAAGTATTTTATAAAGTGTAACTATTCAATACAAATACAAAAGCATGGATTGGTTGGAAGTGCGAGCTTGCGATTGGCCGGCAACGTAACGGCGTTAGTGTTATAGCAATAATCTTTAAATGTATTATATTTGTTATGGGATCGTTTATTGTAATGTTACTCCAATTGTAGCACGGTCTTACACTTCCCATAAGTGAAAGTTTTCAAAAATGTTCTAATGATTGTGTGAAACTTACCCTAACTTTCGTGTCAACAAGCCTAAATTATATTCATTGTTTTTTATTGACTCGTGAATGCTGCAGGCCACAGCTAACTTGTTCGGTCCAAAATAAGGTAAATATGTAGTTGAGCTGTATTTGCGGAAAAAAATAATGTTAAAAATCTGAAAATACTTTTATTGTATGCTCTTTAAATTCCTCTTTTCATTAAAGCGGGCGGATATAAGAAATTCCAAATACTTTATATTATATTATATATTATATTTGGAGATATCGAATTTTTTAATTTTCACAGTTGGGTGATATTTGTTAAATAAAATTTAAAAATTCCGAAAATACTTTTATTCTATGCTCTATACCTCAATTATTGAATTGTATTATATCAGTTAAGAATTTATTCTAAATGAATTATTTGTATTAATACTTGTATTTTAAATATATTTGATTAAGTGGGCCATGATATAACAAGACAACCATCTACGGACTCTTAGCAGTAAAGTGCAAATATTCAAGCTCGACTTAAGTGTCAAAGATTCAAATAAAAATTTAGACTCGAATCGACTCGACTTGAATTTATGATCTACAAACTCGACTCGAATCGACTTGAACTAATTATTGTAAAATTTGACTCGACTCGACTTAAAAATTTGCAGGTTCGTACATCTCTAATATATATATATATATATATATATATATATATATATATATATATTTATAAAGCTGCGAGTGTAGCCATTTTAAAATCCTAAAATTGGATTTTACAATCCCTAAAGAAGTACTTTTGTGTGGTATAATATTGTGTGCAAGTTTTAAATTAACTCAAATTTGTTTTTGAAATTATAAAAATGTTGTGGTTTAATTTTGTAATAGTTATGGTTAATATAAACCTTATTGCGAAATGATAAAATTATGGTCCCTTCAGATTGGTATTATTGAGGTTTTACTAACAAAATTAAAAAAAAAATTGTTCACTTATATAATTAACATATTTGTGTAGAAAGAGGTCTTCAATCTGGCATTCTCAAGTTTGGCCCATCTGTAATTCAGCCCCATTCGAGCTGCTCTGTTCCGTTATTTAGTTTCGGGTGGATTCCGGTCGTTGACTTTGATCACCAAGGTCACATTATTGCGCTGCTGGTGTTTGTAATTTGCTTAGAGTAACGTCAGTTTTCATTTTAGTTGACTGTTTCGGGTTTTCAAGTAGGTTGCATTTCACTTTTTCATATTTAGTATTCCCATTAAAGCTATGCTGTATTTACACTTGCTAATGTTGCAAATCGCTTATCTGGCATGACAGTGGTTCTTGATGTGCCCTTTCACTGTATTGTGTAAGAAAGCAACCTAACTTAACGAGGACTCATTTTAAGGTAAAAAAGATTTATACTTGTAATATTTCAAAGACATTTAATGCAAATAACATAAATATTTTTGGTGCTTATGAATTTTTTTTTTCTGATATTTTTTTCTTTCAAATGAGCTGCTACTTTCATTTACTGTAATCTGAAATTTTTTTTAATAATTGTGCAGATTTGGTGGTTTGTACATGTTTGATAGCTATTGACATTACTAACTACAGCTGTATAATACTGAAGAAACTCTTGCAGCACTGCATGATGCGTGTGCAAAATACTTTTTCATATTTTGTATATTTTGTATATATACAGAGCACTATAATGTGCACTAGCCCTCTATGGTAATGCCCCACAGTTGGGTAAGCCACTCTGAAGAAACATATATCCACTGGCTCGCTTAGTGTATATCAGGGAGTTACCTCTTACATGAATTTGATGATCAAGTGAATTAATACTTAAACTTTAAAAGTAAATAGTGAAGTTTTTTCCTTCTTTCTTCTCCACAGAAATGACACAACTGGCAAACTGTCTTGAGTAAGGCTGGTTGTCTTCTAACTGGCTATTCTGATTGGCAGAGTACCAGACAGTGCGAGCTTAGATGTGTTATGCTAGCAGCAGTGTAGTTTTTTAAACTGTTAGCGGAATGAAACATTTTAGCCAGTAGTCAGTATAACATTACATTTAGGTGTAGCTCATAACCACAAGACACTTTGGCAAGGTAGGTGGTGCAAATTTCAACACAGAATGCAAGATATTCTTTTCCCCTTCATTGGAAACACTTTCGCACCTTCCCCTTCCTCGGGCATTCGGGCTTTAAAGCGGCTTATCACCTGCAGATCTTGGTTCTACCTGCAGAACTCTGTCTTCCTTCACCTCATCCGATACTTTATGAATCAGCTAGAAGTTAGTACACACGCAATAGAACGCCAATCACCAGGAACTTTTGCCAATAAATCTTTCTTAAAAAAATAACCACAGTAAATATTGCTTTTAATTTTTTTTATGTATTTTTTGTTTAATATTTTGTGTACAATTTTTTTCCATGATTCTTGCATAATTTTTATTAATTTTTTGTTTCTAAATCCATTCTACTGGTTTTAAAAGCTTACATTTTTGAATGTTTTAAATCTTGTGTTTTCATCTGTAAACACCCAACTTATAGAGCTTTTTGAATAAAATCGTAAAAACTAAATTATACATGATATTCACTACATCCAAACAGTTGATTTAAAACTTTGTATTACATGATAAAGTGCCCATGTTCACACTACGGTTGAAAAGAAATCAGTCTTTATACTTTCTAAAACAATAAAATAAATACTTTTTGAAATAAAAACTATATATGTTTAAACACTTAACGTTAGTTGCATTATGGTTATTGTACCCAGATTTATTTACAAAATAGTTAATGATGTACACTTTTTTTTTTTTCTGGAAAAGTTTGGAATATTTGTATTTGTTGGATGTAATGGGACGATAGGTTGATTTGTAACAGTTTTGTTTGCAATATCCAGGCATTTTGTAAATGTTGTGTATATGTGGTAGTTCCCTAACCAAACAATGCTTAATTTTTTATTTTTCTTTCTTTCAGAAAGCAAGTATTCAGTTGAAAACACAAGTAAATCCTAGTCTGAATTCTAAAATTAGGCAGCCAGTTCCAGAAGTTAATTTTGATATTCAAAGCAATGTGGTGACACCTTCTACTGTCCAGTTTACATCATATGATAGACCTCCTATTAAGAAAATGTGTTTAGAAAGACAAAGCACTCACACGGGTGCTGAAGTATTAGAGAATGATGCAGTCGTGGCCATAGACAGTGTAAAAACTGTGTTCAATGACAGTGATGATATTGTGCTGTCTCTTCTTAAGAAAAATAGTCAAGTAAAAGAGCTGGTTCCAGGGAGTAATGATACTGGAGATAGAGATACAAGCATGAAGTCGACACGAACGAGGCGTGGCAATTCTAAAGCACGGGGAAAAAGGATTAAAGAGAACAACGTACTTTCTGAAGAAATCTTGGAGAGACCAAAGACATCTGTAAATAAACAGGAATTGTCTGTAGATAAACAGGAACCGGATGTATGTACAGATAATGTGGTGGAAGGTTCATTGTGTGGGGATACAGCAGTTAAAAGAACACGCAAAGATACAGTGAGTATGGTGCTTGACAATATGTCTCGGTTAACGAACGATCCTAAGTTCAAAATGAAAGCAGTTGTCTCATTATCCCACGTAAGTGTACCAGCCTTGGCCCAGAAGGTCGTCGTGAGTACTGACAAAAATGTTATTCCTGCTGAAGAAGATGATTCAGAGAACAAGATGAAGCAAGACACTGCTGTGGCAGATGTAGATGTTCTTAAGACAGAGCAGAGTGCTGCAGTGATTACCAGGCATGATGTTGTAGGGCAAGACCTGGCTGCAGAAAGCCAGAATGGAGCGACTGTGTGTGATCCTGACACAATGGAATGTGAAGTTGTAGTTGCCGACCAAGATGTTGCTGTGGCCAAGCGAACATCTCTCTCTGCTGATCATGAATGTAATGTTGAGGTAAAGGAAAAACCAAGACAAAACAGTGGTAGGCGAACACATTCTTGTGAAAATGCCAAAAATGTGGAAAAACCTACTTTTGAATCTGGAACTGAAATTGTAACTGATGAAAGTAATGTTCAGGTAAAGGAAAAACAAAGACAAAATAGTAATAGGCGAACACGTTCTTGGGAAAATGCCAAAAATGTGGTAAAACCTGTGTTTGAATCTGGGACTGAAATTGTAACAAGTCAGGATTCCGGACTGACTACCCCAAATACAGTGACTGAAATTTCTAGTGACATGCAGAGAGTTGAGTTGCAGGAAAACAGCCATATTGCAGATAAGAATGGCACCAGGCCAAATGGCACAAAAACAGTGTTTTCTGCTGATAATCCAGATGAAACAGCGAAAAGCGGGGGAGTTCGCAGAACTCTTAGGAGGAGTGTGGGTGCCCAAAAGACTGCAGAGTCACCGAGCGAGTCTGTGCTGAACAGCACTTACACGAGCTGCCGGGGAAAGGTGTCTCCTGTTGCGCTCGCAGACATCTCCAACACCTTGAACTCGTCTGCCAACCTGAGAGACAACGTCCTAAAGGATCCAAAGAAAACACAGCAGGTGTTGGGCTTGCCCTTGACTTCCACGCCGTGGTTCGCGGGCTCGCCCAGTTCCGGCAGCAGCCTGTCCTGGAACTGCAAGGTCGTGCTGAGCAGCCAGAAGCTCAGTAGCCCAGGCGACAAGCAGGAGAGACATCACAAGTCACCTGTCTGCCGCTCTCCGGTTATATTCAAGTGAGCAGTCCTTGTTTTTAAATTAACTAGCTATAGATATTGCTAATCAAAATTTAATTGCTTCAGTTATGAAGGGGGAAAAGCTGTTAAATTTTTATAGTTTTAATTGCTAATTGAAAGAAATTATTTTATAATGTGTGTATACACATTGATGTGTGTGTATATTTGTGTGTTTTACGTTATTCTTATGCTCTTTTCTTGCTTGCGAGCACTAGGAATTAAACCTGATTTTTTTCTTTAGTTTACATTTTATGTACTAAAATTTAAGTGCATGGTTTGAATTTTAAATTCTGAAGCACAATGATATAAATAATTTAAGACATATATCTTACATAATTTGATGTGTACCTATTACACCAAGTGCTTATACCCATTTTCCCATGCATTTTGGCATGAAAATAGTACAGAAATCAAAGAGGCTAAATTTACTTCTAAGTTCCATTTTAATACTTGTAACTTTGTATGAGAATATCTGGGTATTTGTTCCAAAATTGAAATTTATATTTAAATACTGGCATAAACAAGGTTTTTTGAAATCTAGTTTTTGTGCCTAAGATTTGAAACCCTTTCTGAGACCAATGATATTGTGCTTCAGGTATGAATTCTTTAAATTTAGGTAATGTTCTACATGCTGCTCACACAATTTCTAAACAAATTTTACTCTTATGTGATAACGTAACTTCGTTGTCATTCAACGACTTGTATTTCTAGGGTGGTTCACATTTTGAAACGTGTCAATTTGTTTCAGTCCATATGCCAAGGAAAGTGTGAAGAACAGAGTGGCCAAGTTTGAAAACTTGAACACCTTGATGGAAGTGGTGGACGAGAACACAGACCCGTCTGACCAGCAGCCGTCGGCCCGAGTGACGAGGACGAAAACAAGAGCAATGGCGGCGGCGGCGGCGGCTGCTGCAGCGAAGAACGCAGAGTCTGATACCTCGTGTGACACTGCTCGCAAGGTGGGTGCAGTCAGTATGGGTGAGTTGCTGTTTGTTGAACACTAGTGAACCCTGCTTAGAAACTACTACCTACTTATAGGGTATTTTGGTGGTCAAAAATATTACTGAATCAAACAGTACAAAAAAATTAATAGAATAATTTTGAAGTAGAATGATTATCATATTTTGCTTTCATGTACTTATTTGTCTTTTGGTTGATCAGAGTAGTATTAGTACCTGAGATATGACAAGGAAATAAATAAATAAGTATGGGTAAACTTGGCAAAAAAAAAGCCAATTTAAAATTTTTGATAAAACCCACGACGGATGTAAATGTAATCGAAAAAGGATTAAATAAAATTTTTGAAACACCCCTGACTGAAATGAAGTAACGTAGGATAAATATAAAAAGGGTTGATTTGTCATGAAGTCTGTCATATAGAGAACTAATTATGACTTTTCTTAGTACTTCCTACCATTATGTACCTATTTGTTTCTCGTAGAGATTAGAAAATTAGTTTCATGCACACTCAATTTATATCTGTATATGTCGAGATATGCATATACAACTCTTTAAATATGCTTGTATCGACAATATATTTGTTTACTGTTGTTTTTAAGTATTTTATTATTAATTTTTTTTAATTAAAAAAAACATAGTTTATGTCCATCTGGAATAATATAGCTTTATAATGGTAAAAGAATTCTTGAAATCAATACAGTAGTTTACTTCGGACAAACAACAACAAAAAATGACACTCTTTGTAATATTGGTACAGATTTCCCTTAAATAAAATTTAATTCAATGATGTATTATAGTAAAATGTGTTTAGTAATATATACTCTCAAATTATATTCTTATTATGTTAATAATTTCAATTGTCAACTTAAGAAAAAATATTTGTTGTAGATTGTGTTCAAGTGAGTCAGTTCTTAATTTAGTGATTTTTTAGGTTACAGCTTAAATAGTCTCGTTTGCTTGTTTTGCACTCTTATAGATAACTTGGTTTGTATTATACATTTAAATAATATGTTTTTTAAGAGTTTAAGTTAGATCCTCACACTCCTTTATTCACAATACAGCTCAATAGTTTTTAATTTTCAAAGAAATAATTATTAAATAATATTTAAGATAAGTATCACAGCTAACTGTAGTTAAATTATGTATTTTATCACAATGTTTTTTTTTTTTCTAAGTATATAACCCACTCTTTAATTTTAAAAGATAAAACCAACATGTCAAATTCATAAATTTGTTACAGTAGATAAAAAATGAAACATTAATATACTAAATACTTCATCAGTTTTGTATACAAATTACAAAATATGGTTATATGACCATTTTGTCTACAAAATATGCCAATTTGAAAGTGGTTGTTTATTTTATTTTGGTTTTGACAAGAGATATGTTCTTTTATAAATTAATAAGAAAAAATAAAGAAATAATGCATGTTGATACTATACCATCAATATTTGTTGCTAGAGAGTTGAGTACCATGATTGATTATATATTTATATGCCACATTTCACATTTGTGTGTGTGTGTGTGTGTATTATTTTGGCTGAAACTATGTAATTGGAAATCATAACACTTTAGATAGAATAAAGTGTGATTTTTTTATTTAGTTGCAGAACCTCAGTTCGACTCAAAGTACTGCTAAGAAGTCGCTGAAGAAGGCTCTAAGGATATCTGCGGCGAAGTGCAAAAAAGGCCTTTTAACTCCTAATACAAGTAGAGATGTGCGTATTTTATGTTATTTGCATGCATTTTCTGTTAAATGCTCAAGTGTTTTCTTATTTGCACATATTTGTGCATGTGTAAGTAGGCCTATTGTAGAAAGTTTGAATGTTAGTCTGGAATAGTTGAGAAAATGATGGTAAAAATGTTGATTATCACAATAGTTTTCAGCATACATATATACAGAAAAAGTCAAAGGATGCTAGTGTGAGTGCAAAAGACAAGTGTCACGGTTGACAGGGCATTGGGGCTGGGTTTTTCCCTGGGTAGGAAAAATATCTAAGCTCGGCTGCATGTGGGTGTTCTAATTTTCCTTTTAGTGTGGTTGAAGTTCAGAATGTAAGTTCTAAAGTTAACAAAAAAAAATTTAATAGAATTTTTAAGATACTATCTAATAACTAAAGATACAATTTAACAGTGTAGACAAGGGTTCATTTGCCTCCTTAATATCCTTAAAAAGTCCTTAATTTGTCTTTAATTGAATAATGGCCCTTAAAATTCCTTAAATCTCACTAAGAATTCTTAAAAACTCCTTAATAAAAAGACTTAGCGTGTAAGTAATAGTTAGATGCTGGTATTTTAATGTTGTTTTTTTTCTGACTGCAGCAAACGCTTTGCGCAAGTGCAGCACAATTGGCAAATATCATGCCGTATTAGATTTTATACAATAATGTTTTTGATTTGTTTTTAATATTTTGTATCGTACCTTTAAAAATAAAAAAAAGGTATGTTTTATTGCCTTACTTTGAACTTATAAAGTAAATGTAATTACAGATAAAATTAAATTTTAAGGCTCAACTATCATATACACAATGTTTGGGTTAGATATGTATTCCAGAGATAACTAGAACAATATGGGCTTATCTGTAAGAATTGAACTAACAAAATAGTTTTTTGTTGCATTAACTTTTTATTATTATTTTCTTAAGGGATTTTGTGATATTAAAAATATTATTCTACCCTTTTTGATAGTTGTGAAGGCGATGAAGTAAAGAGGCTCTTAACAACTCTTTAATTTTTGATTGCACAAAAGGGTACAAACCATCTAGACTTGTCAGGAAAATTGAATGTGTTTCAGAAATAGAAGAAACAGTTTTGAGATAAACAATTTTTGTATAATAACAATGGCACAGATGTTAGATAGGAAATGATAAACCAAAACAAAAAAATAAAAATAAATCATTGTGGCTTTTATCACAAGCAGAGATGTATACAAAACTTAATTTGTGAGATTTTGGTTTCTTTGTCTCAATTTTTTTGTGTACGATGTGTAGATAAATTTAATATGGTCTAGTGTTATATTGGGTTTTTTATGGAGGTTTTTTTAATTTTTTCATTTTTCCCCCCCTCTCCATTTAAATTAGTTAATAGATGGGTATTTGGTATACTAGAAGTGCTTACACAAAAAATAATCAGCATTAAATAACAAAAATGTGATTAAACTTTAGCAAATCATTTCATGCTTAACAAAGTATATTTACTAGAAAGTGTGACATTGTTTTTCATTGAAGGGTTAATATTTTAACTGGCAGTTGTGTTCTGGCTAAAATTAAATTCGTAACACATGCAGATATAAGCTACAATTAACATCAATATTAGCTAAAGAATGGGCTTTGTCTTTAGGAGAAATTAAAGAGCACGGCCAAAGTTATACATAAATTAATAGTGGTACATTATGTATAATTTATTTGGAAAATTAATTATGTAATTTAGGTCCTGGCCAGTTTGATTTCACTGTGAATGCAGCTTGCTGAAAGTGTCTCTCACTGGAGCTTTGTGCTGTTCCTATTGATGAAACTTAATTTAAATTTAAATGTAGGTTTGCACTGACGTATCATGATCGTAAAATGTAATAAGATATTGTTTGTTTCAGGAGGGAAGGTGGTTGAACGCGCTGACTTCCTCGATGAAGAAGTACAACATTGTGGTGGGCATGAACACGTTCCTGCCCAAGATGGCCAAGACCCCGTGTCTGGCAGAGCTGGAGAAGAGGAAGGAAGAGGACCAGAGGCGTCAGGAGGAGCGGGCAGAAGAGGCCCGTCGCAAGAAGAAGAACATGCTCACCGCCATGGCCCTGGAGAGGAAAAGGTACTCTTTCTATTCAAACTACATCCTTATTTCAGAAATAAAATAAATCCTTAATGTCATTAAAAAAAATAATATTAATTTTGCATAAAAAAAATTGGATTTGTTCTATTAGGATCGTGTGGATGATGAATGGCAGTTGTAGTAAAAACTTGCACGTGTTAAAAATAAATGCGTACATTAAAACCATTTTGTTACGACCCCTCGTGGTTCCTGGAAATGGGTCGTAATAAACATTTTGTAACATTTGACCCTTCCCATACTCTGTCAGAAAATGCCAATTTTTTGCACAGTTTCCATATTCAGTCATCTCTGGCAAGAAATTTACAAGTTTTCAAAATTATATATATAAATTTATTTTAATAGAATATGTCTTACAAAAAAGGAAGATGCCCAAGGAAAGTATATTCGACCACCTACTGCCACGAAAACAAGCATAAAAACAGCAAAATGTGTGGCGCAACGTCATATTTTAATGAGCTGGAAGTTAATATTACACTGATTTCACAAGGAAAATGAAAGAAATTTTCATTAAAATGCTCAATTATTATACTTGGCCCAGCAGGAGAGGTTAAGAAGGTTGAGTGCAGTGGTACCGCCTTGTTTTCACCGCTGGTGCTGTCGCGGTCACTTGACTTGAGAATGAAGAGCGAGTGGAGCAGCCTCTTGCTGACAGCCGCAAGAGAGAGAGAGAGAGAGAGAGGAAGTGTCTCCCACTGTGACGAACTCCATCAAATCGCATGCCTGCCCTTCCCACCCTCTGCACACACACAGACGTACAGACACAGAGATCTTTTTCTCACTAACTTTCCCTCCCCCTCCAATTACCCTTCCGTGGTGACATTGTAGCTCAAAAGTAGTTTGTCTTAGGTTTTACCTCAGCCAGGTAATGCGTGTAACTTAAGAGGCCACTCCAGTGTTTCAGGGGCACTACGCAACCCGCGTTAACCTCATAAGATTCAATGCTATTTTCATTTTGCTTATAATAGATTTCAAAATGATGCTTGCTTGATATGTAAGACAACGATGCTCTTATCAAAGCCCCTTTCTTAAAAAACTTGCATAAATTATGGTTTTATACTAATCTTTACTAATATGCATAAGTGTATTGTCTATGTTTGAACCATAATTTATGCACATTTTTAAAGAAAGGGGCTTTGATAAGAGCATCGTTGTCTTACATATCAAGCAAGCGTCATTTTGAAATCTATATTAGTTAATTAGTTATAAGCAAAATGAAAATAGGATTGAATCTTGAGAGGTTAACGCGGGTTTCGTAGTGCCCCTGAAACACTGGAGCGGCCTCTAGTTCCAAAGACCTGTGGCGTGAAACGGGCGTGGCGGGCGCAGGCGGAACGAGGAGAAGGTGCAGAAGGTGGCGGAGAAGCGGGAGGCCCAGTTGCGGGAGGAGCAGGAGCGCCGGCTGCGGCTGGAGCGGGAGAAGGAGGAGAAGCTGAGCCGCCTGCTGCAGTCCCGGGAGGAGAAGCAGCGCGAGGAGCTCACTGCGAGGCGGCTGCAGCTGCAGCAGAAGCTGCTGGACGTGGACAAGCGGCGGCAGCAGGAGGAGTCCGCGCGCCTGGCCCGACTCCTGGAGCAGGTACGCCTCTTTCTTGTCCGCATATCCTTTTGGGTGTTCTTTTCCTTTTTAAACATTACTACATAATTTCAATGTACCGTGTTTTCTCGCATAATCGTCACACTTTTTATTAGACATCTGCGAATTGTGATTTTTCTGTTCGAATCGAAATCGAATCGAATTTCAAAAAAATTCACGAGTTTCGAATTTTTTTCGAATCGAATTAGGGAATATTTATTAAAATAACATAGATCATTAAAAAATTTTAACATACCACCTTGTCACATAATTCACAGTTTAAATCAAGTAACTAAAATTAAAGTGAGACTATATTGAAGTGCACAACCAGATTCTCTAAAATTAAAAAAAAAAAAAATTAAAAATTATATGTCTATAGCACTAACATAAATCACTTCGCAAATTATTTCAAATTGTCATGGAGAAAGGTGAGTTCACCGACATGGTGCGGCAACAACAATTCTCTGCGGCTGGTAACTATGTTGCCTGCTGTAGAGAAAACTCTCTCACTTGCCACCTTATTTAGCATGTTTGACTTTCAAGGATAAAAATATTAATAAAAATTTCACAGCATGAGGAAGTGGTACAAAAATAAAAAAAAATTTACCGTTTTTATCGTGTAAGCATTGCACATTTTATTCTAAAATCAAGTTTATAATTTAGGGGTGAGACCGTGGGTTCACTCTTCTTAGCTGAGTTTTGAAATATACAAACACCGTCGTATCACTGCGCCGCGTCAGCAAGTGATAGGCTGAATTAATCTTGCGCTCCAAGCACTAGTTGCAACACACTAACTTCAGTACAGTCGGTGCTAATAAAATAACGGAGAAGTAATATAACAGGAAGCACCGTAGCACTTTGTTCAGCGTAGGTGGTTCATTTGCGAAGAAAAAACTATGCACTTTACGCCTAATAGCCGTCTTTACAAAATCATCACAAGTTTTGATAACAGGATACTCAAGTTTCCTTTTCTTCCCGGGAGTTGTTAATGTCCCAGTGTCCTGTAATTCTTTTCTTGCACGAAGCACACTGCTCTTCGAAACACTCGTAAATTCCGCAGTTAAACTCGCGATATCGTTCACACAACAATCCGGATATTTGTCTGAAAATGTTTTAAAAACATTCAACACAATAGTTTTCTGTGCACTTTTCAAAGGCTTTTCCGTTCTGTGCTTTACAAAACTCAGTCCGGTGTCAGCCATAACAAACCGTGCGCGCACGAATCCTAAATACAGTTGTTGCGCCGGGCATCAACTGTACACGCGGCGTCTGCTAACATAATTGTAAGTAAATACTTGCTGACACTGCATTGGACATTAAACTGTATTGGATATTAATGGTGAAACGCTATAATGCTATATATCAACAATTGTTTTAAAAAAGGCAGTGTAAAAATACTTACAAATGGTATGTAACCAAGGAACTATTTCTTGCGCACAAATAATGTGCGCAGCGGCCGGCAGCCAATGAAAATGTTTGTTTACAAGCGGCTTTGTTTATTCCAAAACTCAGGTAAATGTGAACGGAGAATACTATTATGCAAAAAAAAATGTAAAGTAATCCATAAAAACACAACCTATTCATGGAAAGTACGTTTATTTAAAAAGTAGACTTTGTGAAAGCAAGCTAAATAATTTAAATTAATGAGTGATGCAATAAAACCATTTTATTCAACGTAAAAAAAAAAGAAACCCGTAACAAGATCGTGATTTGTAACTACGCATAACGATCGTGCGGGTTAACTCGGTTCCTGACAGAGCGCGCGCTTGCATGCAGTCTGCGAGCTATCGATATCAATCTTAGACTACGTGCGCGCTCTCTATAACGTAATACAGGAATCAACACAACCAAACTGGCGCTGCTTACGTTTCTTTAAGCGGTATAAAGCGACTCCCGAGACGTTAAAGATGAAGTTTTTAACTTTTAAAAACGTCTTTAAAACACGATTTACACATCAGATTACTTTGTAATAAGATTAATAAAGTTAGTAAGCAGTTTTATCAGAACGAACGGCGTAAACTGCGTAAAGCAATGGGCGCGTTGTAAACAACGGGAATTCATTGCATTACATCAAATGAAGTTAAAACGGCACAGAAATAAAATGGTTAAATAACGTGAAAACGTAAATAACGGTGACGTAAATAAGGGGTTTCGATATATAATTTTTTGTAAGTGGAAGATGTAATCGCCCATTTACATTTCTTTTAAAAATGGGGGAAGGGTATGTCTTATATTAGTGTACCCGGGCCAGATTTTCCAAGTCGAATTATTGTAAAATGAATTCGATTCGAAATTACGAATCGAATATCAAAAAATTCGAACTCGAATTCGGAAATTTCGAATATTCGCAGAACCCTATTTTTTATTCTAAAATAGAGCTTGAAAAGTAGGGGTGCGACGAATGCCTAATTAATGAAAATGGTCGATTAGGTCAGGTCAGTTACATTATAAATACTTTGAAAACAAGCGTACATTAAAAATAATATGAATTAATTTCAATGGTTCTTTAGTTTTAAAGTATTTATAATGTAACTGACCTGACCTAACAAACCGGGACAAAGGATGAACAGTAACAACTCACGTAAAAAAAAAATTTATGTTACTTATTACTTGCGCAACAATATTCAAATAACAAATAAGACTTTAAATTAGAAACGTTAAAAACTCACCTAAGCTGGAGGCGGTAATGAAACACAGTTTTAAACAATAAATGAACTAAATCATCACGTGTTGATTCATTTGAATTCTGGCCTATCACGAACTATCACGTGACATCATTATCCAATAAAAAAATAGATACTCGTAAACAAGAAACAATCGTGAATGCCACATGAATGCACTGGTATTGTGATGAAATTTAAAAATTCTATATCTCCTAAAGTATTTGGAATTTCCTACCTCCGCCGCTTTTAATGAAAAGAGGAAGTTGAAAGGAAAAAATAAAAGTATTTTCAGATTTTTAACATTTTTTTTCACAAATACCGCTCAACTACATATTTACCCACAAAATACAAATATGAATTGTGTAATAAATTTTGCTATTTTGAGATGCTTCAAAATTCACATTTTTACTCAAGAACAAAAACAGTTAAACCTGTATCTATTGAACTCGCATGTATCGATTGTCCGTGTTTATCGTATACTTTCTACGGTCCCGGCAAAATTGCCATACAACTAAGGTTAAAAAAGTCCGCTTCTACCGATGTTCGAATTATCGTTTTGTCCGCATTGATCGTACAAAATATGTGGTCCCGTCACTATAAATTATAATAGATGATTGTTTAACCATACAGATTTTGCAGAAATAACCATATCTTAGAAAGAAACCGTCATAAAAACAGCAGACCTGCCAACTCTCACGATTTTGGTGTGAGGCTCACGATTTTAAGGTCCATCTCACGCCCTCACGCCAAAATAGTGTTTCCTCACGATTTTTCGGGGCCCCAAGATTTTGTTTGTAAAAGTTACAAAACAAGTCTTACGAAAGCTTACAGTAACGAGTTTCCATCAATACTCGAGTCACGTAAAGGAAGCAAATTTGCGTTTTGTAGCGTGTGCCGTGCTGATTTTTCTATCTCGCATAGTGGAAGAGGAGACATTGTAAAACATGTCGCTACAAAAAAACACAACTAACACGTGAAGTGTATTGCTTCCAATAAAAAAAATTAATTTTGCTGTGAACAGTGATAATAATGTTACACGAGCAGAATGTTATTTTACATCTTTTTTAGTTGCGGCCCTGCATGATCACTATCGACAGCGCTAAATTATGTTCAACTAAATTAAATCTGTAACCTATAATTTGTTGAAATAAATTTTGAAGCAGAGACCATGTAACATATGTACAGGTGTGTCACTTAAATTTAAAGATTCTCATGTGTTTTTTTATATCTAACCTGTATTTATGGGTCTGAAAATTTTTATCGAGTACCTCATGATTTTTTAAATTTGAATGTTGGCAGGTCTGAAACAGTAACGATAGTATACAGTAGTAAAAATCGCCTTAATTCTGCAGCCAAGTAATGGACGTAAATATGAAGAAAAGACAAATGAACAACGACCTGCGAAGAATTATGGTTGATGTACCATAACTACAGTACAAACACAATTGTTATCCTAAGATAATTACCATAAAAAGAACTAAAGATTCTTTGTCAATACCATAATTACTACAGAAGCACGATAGCTACCACATTTGCACTACAGTTACCGTAACAACAGAGATGTATATTTACCGTGACTGTAATGTATTTATTTATGACATTAAAATTAAAGAACATTATTGAAAAAAAGGATGTTAAATTTTTATATGTACGTTTGGCACATGTTGCGAAGAAATAATGCGATCTGAAAGAATGCAGTACTACTACGAAAAGTGAAAAGGGTAATCGTGGATTTTTAGGTTATGGCAGTCTCTCGTTTTTCAGTAATATCGGCCGAAAATTAACAAGCGTACTGTATCGGAAGTCTGCAGAAATGCCGATTCAACTAAATATTGGCAAAATCGGCTTCTTCAGTACAGCTCGACATTAGATGACATGAGTAAACATATTTCAGACTTCAGGATATTGAAAAAGACTTTAATTTCTATGTAGATTTATTGTGCGTTTTTTTTTTTTTTTTTTTTTTTTTTGCAAGTGTAAATTGAATTAAGTAAAATACTTCCATTTTTATTTATTTTTCAACTGATTAACTTTAATGATAAGTAACTGATATATTTCTGACACTAATTTTGAGGTTGAAATATTATTTTTTAAAAATTCTTAAGTGAAGTCCACATCTATTGAATGTCCGCATCTACTGAATTTTTTTGTTGGTCCCCTGAAAAACGATAGATAGATGTTTGACTGTATTTTAATTTTCAACTTTAAACAATTGTGAATTACTGTAATATTGGGTGGATTTATCATTTTCCCTGTGTGAGGTAACAAAGTTTTAGTTAGTATAAAAAATCGTGAACTTTTTAACAATGTTTCTACTGTAGCTTTTAGCTTGGAACTAATGTTTGCGTTGCTGACTTCTTGGGTGCGAAAATAAGGCGACTTTGAATTTTCTCATCTCTCGTTTATGTAAAAATGGTCACCTTATATTCGGGCCAATACGGTATTTACATGGCTGTGTTTTATTTCTCGTGGTGGTTCCAAGAGCTTCGGTTTTCACTAGCTTCTAATGTAATTTCCAAAGTATTTATACATTCTTACTAACATAACCGCATTGTATTTTAAAAAGGTTCATTTCAAGAAAAAAAAAACCAAACCAAAATCATCCTACTTTAAACCAACTTGGTTTCAAAAGCCAGGCGGTAAACGTAAACACGAAACACGAAACCCCTTATTTACGTTACCGTTAATTACGTTTTCCCGTTATTTGCACTATATTCTTCCGGTCCCGTTTGGTTCCCATTTAATCCAATACAATACTTTCACGGGAATTACGTCTCAAAAATCGAATCCATCCCGCTATTTACTAGGGATGTGCGAAAGTGACTATCCACACGAAATGAAAGTGAAAGAAAATTTATCAAGTTTCGCGAAAGTGAAACGAAAATGAATTTTTCTATGAGATAAATATATTCTTAACGAAAGTTAAGCAAAATTTTTTAATTAACAAAGAAAAAAAGTGCCCCAAAATTTGCTCTTCAGTAATAAATTCTATTACATAAATCATTTTGGTACCTTTTGATGTATATATAAATATTACTATTTAATATAATCAACATCCGCCCTAGACCACACAACACAGACCCATGTCACTCGTAAATTTCAAGAATCAATCCAGATCTTTCAGCGCACAGACTATTTCCTTTACAGTCGTAATGTCGCAGTCTATGATAATATATTTATCACGTGCATGGTACTGATGAAAAAACATGTGACTACTGCGGAACGGCCGCCATCTTACACCACTGTCACACATGGCTAGCTCAGGAAGCTGTAGACCAGGCAAGGGACATGGTCAAAACAAAACATAACAAATGGTTGCTGCCAAGTGGTCATTACATGCAGTGACTTGTTGACCTGTTTGTCTAATTGGCTGTATATTATGAGGATTTTATATGCCAGACAGAGCATGTAAAATTTAAATAAAGCAGACGACAATGTTTTTGTTTGGCTGTGCGCGAATAAAAGTAGGTACGTTCTTTGTTTATGTGTATACGGTAAATACTAAATAGTGTACTAACAGTTCTGGAATGTATGTTTTACGAATATAGTACCTACACTACTGTTTGAAAGCAAATGAATCAGGTAATTTTTCAAATATTCCATGATTTTGTTTTGATACCTAGGCCTACTGTAATCACTGTTGAATTTTGTTTACTTTATCTGCCATGTTTGTTCAAATTATGATTTTACCGTATTTTCATTAACGTGAGTTTTTTTCTTCACCACGTAAATTAATCTTAATGGAAATCTTTTTTTCTAATTAATGTCTTTATATGATTTGCATATGTTATTACATTATTATTAATAACAAGCAAATCATATAAAGACATTACAGTAGAATCTCAGTGCTAAGTACTTACAGGGACCTCAAGTTTTTGTACTTAGTACTGAAACATGCATACATATCTTTACAAAGAGAAAAAATATATATATAAAAAAATAGCTACAGGAGAGCCGCAATGCCATATGTATTCGCAACTGCGACTTGCTTTTTTCCCCTTGTCTAGTTCTCTGAGTATATCCACTTTTTCCTTAAGCGTGAATTGCTTTCGTTTCTTTTTATCTCCAGGATCATTCATATTGTAGCACAAATACAATGCGGTGTCTAAATAACGTAACCTGAAAATGAACTCAACAATAACAATAAATAATCCCGGCACAGACATCAAACAGTATTTTTAGCGTAGCGTAACACTTTTGTCTAAATAATTAATACTTCTCTCAAACCTCCGTCTTTCGATGTATCGATGTTGCTCACGTCGCATACTACGTACGGTATAATCTATGGTTGTGCGCGCAACTGTTTGTTTACTTTGTTTTGAGAATTTAGAGTTTAGAAAATACGTTGCGGTGGTATTTGTGTATCTTTATTCTACTACATTAATCATTTAGCTGGAAATTTATTTACCAGTTTAAGTAAATTTTGGTGTAGTAATGCCACGCTACTAGTAGAATTTATACGTTATAGTGAAAATATGATACTTTAAACTGAAACCGTTTTACATGGCGAAGATACGATTTTTGGCGGGGACTTAAAAAAAATTTGTTAAAGTGAAATATACGTTATAATAAGGTACGTTATTGTACCGGTATTCTACTGTACATTTTTATTAAATTACGAGTTCTTTTTTCAACTGGAACAAACGAACTTCGGTAAGCTATTGAACTTTCGTTTGGCTCGAAATATTTCGCTAAAAACAAACTTCGACAGATGAAATTCTTACCGAAATCGAAAATGAAAGTAGCATAATTTCGATTTCGGTATCGGTATACCGAACATTCGCACAACCCTACTATTTACATCACGTACCAACCATAGTAGGCCTAAAAACATTGTGAAAAACGTAACTTTTATAGTCGGCAGTGAACATTTTAAATCGCAAAATAAACATATTTTATAACATGAAAAGTTGCTTTTATTTCTAAACATATAATAATTTAAGCCTAGGCGTGTAAAAGTCCGAGTAATTATAGCAGGAGAGAATCTAAAATGCACTAGGGGAAAACGTAAACTCACGAATGTATAAACGTTCTGATACTATATTTACGTCACAACTTAGCCGAAATACTGGTACGAGACATAAACTTCACTAGATAAAATGAGCGGAGTCTTGGTAACTGTTTTAAACGTATTTTATAATTTCGGAAATATTGTACAGTTGACACATATTTTTTAAACTAACCATTTATTTCTGAGGATCGTAAATAATTAATTTTTGGTATCAAGACATCAAGATGAACGTAAACTTGAACAAGTCACGGCAGCGAGAAAACTGGTGCGTATACCAATAAACTGGTATTAGAACTGGACAAAACTGGTACACGGGAGGTAGAGCTTATATTTTTTCCGCTAAGCTCGTATCTATTGGCTGGCTTTTGATGGAACGTCATGAGTCTGGGCGGAGCGTTGCGTGAGTTATACTGCGCATGCGCAGCTCAGAGATCAGAGAGAGCCAGCCGGCGAATACGCCGCGCTGTAACAACAGCTGATTGAGTATAATGACCTTTATCCGCGCACGGCGCGCTATTGACGGTAAATTTACTATTTGCGCCCCCCCCCCCCCCCCCCCCTTTTTTTTTATTTTTTTTTATTACTGTGTTGCAATGCGTATGTGTAATGTAGCCCGTATTTGTTATGAACGCTGCAGGATGCGACTGTATTTTAATCAACTTTAACGTATTTCTTACTTTTCCCTTTATTTACACTTTCCCGCTTTTTACACTTTTTTACGTTGTCCCCATGAAAAGTGCAAATAAGGGGTTTTTCTGTAGTAGGCAGGAATGCCAACAACTACCGTATTTTTGATGAACAGTTGCAATCAACAAAACCGTTAAAATTAACTGTTTCAAATATTTTATTCAATGATAACCTTTTTATATACTCGATTTGAGAATTGAAGTTAATCACGGAGCTTTTCTGGTCATATATGTTTGAAGTTCAAATTAATTAATTGCCCATGCTACACATTTTTTTCATCCAAATTTTTCCATTGTGGTAACCGAAAGGAAAAACAATAGATAACAATTATTAAATATTAATATATCTATATATATAAAAATGAAACCCGTTTTCCTTGGTCACGGCATCACGCGTGAACGGCTGGACCGATTTCACTAATTTTTTTTTTTTTGTTGTGTTTGCTATGGTCAGGAGAAGGTTCTTATGAAAGAAAAAATTAAGAAAATTGTGCGGAAAATTAGAAAATTTAAGAATAATGAATTCCTATTTCCCTTGGTCACGCTATCACACGTAAATGACTGAACCGATTTCACTAATTCTTTTTTTGTTGTGTTTGTTATTGTCACGAGAAGGTTCTTATGAAAGAAAAAATTTAACGGAAAATTAGAAAATTTAAGAATACTGAACCACCATATATAAAATTATTTCCAAACTAACCCAACACTTTGTACAATATAAATAATTTTAAAGTAACCTTATGACATTCAGCTTTAAGCGTTTACTGTTTCCAGTGCGGCTTGCATTTGCAATGTCAATAAATAAATCGCAAGGGCAGTCGCTAAGTGTATGTGGCATCAACCTAGAAAATCCATGTTTTTCACATGGCCAATTATATGTCGCCTGTTCCCGTGTCGGAAAACCATCAACATTATTTATTTACGCGCCAGAACACAAAACTAAAAATATAGTTTATCAAAAAGCATTAGAGTAGAGAGAAGCAGTGAAGGGTACAGAGACTATTAGTTGATTTATAGAGCGCGCGTGGTATTGAGCTCATTGTTTACTTAAAAATGCTAAGTTGTTCAATAGCAATTTGTAAAAACATTAGTGGAATTATTGAATCCTATGGAATAAACACTATTTGACAATATATATTTTGTTTTTTATTTAATTAAATTAGTAAGGTCCTTTTCAGTTATAGTGATTCAAATTGAATAGGTACTCATACCTAAGATAGGTCAGCTATACAAAATAAAGTAGTGCATCATTGCTACGCTAAGGCGGTACGAAGTTCGCCGGGTCAGCTAGTATGAAATAAAAATTCATGTCCTCAATAACTCTTAAAAGTACTAAGTTAACTTTTTTTTCTGGTTTCATTCACAGAAAATATCTTGTATAAACTAAATATATGAAAACCCGCCATTGTTCAGTGTGGTAACAAATAAAAAATATATATATTACAACTATTTGACTTCGAAACTATTCGCATTCTATTCGAAAATTTTACTATTCTATTCGAAAATATTTGACCATCAAAATCCACTATTTGCACACCCCTATTAACAATAGACGTGTTATTTTCATCCTAGCAGTAAAAAAAATCTGTAAGCTCACTTGGGGGCTCCTTGGTGCCTGGGCCTAAAAGATTTGGTCCCTTCCCCCCTCCCCAAACATCTTAAACTGCCCTGAAGTGTGTGCAGAGGTTGTACATGGAAATTGCAATGCTGTCAGCATTATGGAGGTAACAATTAATAGAGTTGGGTCTGTGCTATCTTGCAACCCCCCTTCCCCCTTCTCCTTTCTCATCTGGATAGCAAAGCATTTTATTATTTTTTATTATAATCGAGTTTAATGCTATTTCCTTGCTGACGTGATATCAAGTTTGTGAAACAATACTCACTTCAGGAAGGTGTTTTTACCATTCTGCCTATCGAGTTCCTTTCAAGCTTGAATATCAACAACTTGCACTAATATGACATAACTCTTCGTTGAGCCACATTAGCGGTATTAAATTTTGAGTGTGTGGCATTCTAAGACTTTCTTTGACTTTTCCCACTTTTCCTGGTAAGAAAATTTGCCTTTATAAGAATATTTACCGACTACTTTGGAAATTTTCCATGATCAGCTTCTAGTGGTACACAGCATGTCCCCAGCAGTTGAGACTCCTGTGAAGCTTGGCGGGCTGTTTCAGGAGGAGCAGGAGGCTCGCAGGAAAGAGCAGCTGGAAAAGGAACGCATTGCAGAAGAGAAGGCCGCTGCAAGGTACCTGTTGCATCCTGTCTTGCATGCATTCATCTCGGGTTTAGTTCACTTGTGTTTGTATCCATTCCATTCTTCTGTAATTACATAATTTTTACAGTTTATAAGCCAATCATGCCTGTGCGAATATCATTTTTTTTAAATTTTGAATTGGATATGAATAAAGTTGTTCTTATACTAATGTAAAATTTAAATAGTAGTAATAAGAATTTGAATATTTCACTAAATAAAACTTTTTAAATGTAACAAATAGGTAGGGAAATAAAAATATTCAAATTATATTACTAATATGTGATCTGTAATATTGCTTTGCCTGGCAAAATAATAACCAAAAGTATAACATATACTCTTTAACATGAAATAACAAGTATTTGTTTCCTTACGAATATTTGACATAGCATACCTGGTGAGTATGTCTTATACCAATGTTCACCATTGAGGTTGAGTCATTTATGCTATATAAACACCATTTTTTTATGTTTTAATGGGACTTCATAATCAAAAAATGAACAATGAGTGACATTTTAAACATGCAACAAGTATTGAAATTTTTTTCCCACCAACTGTCTTACTAAACAGTACCGGAAACATCGCGTGAAAGATTCAAAACACTGCATATTTGTCATTTCAAACTTGAAAACAATTTTTTTTTGTATTGTTTTCTTTGCACGTGCCATAAGTGTAAAAAATTAATGTCAACAACCACGGATAGCAATACTACAAAAAACAGACACTTCGTTTTGATGGCCATTGAAAGAAGTACATTTCATTGTTTGGACAGCGTATAAATCGTTACAGTAGTCACATCAATAGTTACAATCAATGTGAGACAGTAGCAGCTTACTTGCTCTATGTATCTATGACGAAACAGACGTCCCGACTGAAAAATATATATTAATATATACATAAATATATAAATTGTAACTCCAGATGAAGTAAGCAGAAATTGTGTTTAAAATATTGAACTAAAATATAATTTATCTGACCCTGTTAACATCCAGTGCTTTCTAGCAGATGTTTTTCAGAACCAGGTTGATTTTGATCCAGAATTTTTGGGAATCGCAAAATACTATGTAAAGCAATGCAATCCATTTCACAGAACTTGAAACTTGAGCTCATATTTGCATTTTAAACCCTATTTGTTCACATGTTTTCATTTTAATGTTCCCTTACTAGGATTTGGTATAAAGTACATGAAGTGCTAAGATTATGTTCACACCTGAAGTAGTGATTTGATGTTTTTATTATAGTATTGTATTGTAATCATACTATCATACTAACTTGCCATCAAACGTGATAAAATACTACAGTATTTATTCAAGTCATTCTTACTGTGTACTTACATTCGAGGGGGTGAAAGCCACAGTGGTGTATGTCTGTTTTTGGTGGGAATTGACTTAACAGTAGACACATAATTTATGTTAAGGTTCCACTGTACATTGTACTGCTTTGTGTTAAAGTGATTTTATTTTCACTTTTGATCACCCTTGTTTGGTCATAATTGTCTTATGTTAATCTGCAAATAATATGAATTACTGTAACTCCATTGTAAGAACATTAATATAAAGTGGGTGGTATACTTATAGAAATTTAGCTGAGACAAAATGACAGTAGTTCACTTTTTTTCTTTCTTTTCTTTTCCAGGGAGCAGGCAATGCTACTGAAGCAGAAGGTAAACTCTACTTTCACGAGCCAGCCTGGCCCTTCCAAGCTGAACAAGCAAGTACGTTTGAACTTCACTTACTTGCTCAGGTATACCGTATGCACCTGGAAAAAAAACTTTCTCTATTTTTCATAAAATGTGTGTTGAGAAAGCACGGCGTGCAGCTGATTCAAAACTTGACAATGCACATATTGGTTTACTGAATACAACCTGTTTAATAGTAATTGTAATTTATTTATTTTAGGTGTTTTTGGGATTGGTTTTACTGAGAGGCTTTTTTTTTTATATAGAAATAGTGTCCGTGACTCCATAACATTAAGTTAATAAATTAGCCTTGGAACATATACATGTATTAATTGTAACTATATGGACCACTGTTTTTCAGGACTGTGTTAAAATGGACCAGACATTCAACCTTGAAGAGGTGACCAGCTACAAGATTTCAGATGTTGGGGCCAACAGTGATGATGAGCTCACCATTAAGCACGCTGTGCCAAAGTGGGCCAAGTGTGAGTTAAAAGTTCTTGTTGTCCTGGAAAATTTACTCTTCCTTAATTCTGTGCCAGTTTTTTTTTATAACATGAAAACGTGTGCCGTTGCATCTACGGTAATACCCTGTTACGACTTAGTTTTCAAGGGACCGTGTGCTAAAAAAACTAATCAGAGAAAACTTTTTAAGAGGGGGAATAGTTCAGAATCGGTTGCTCCATAAAAACTAATTCCACTCGACACGTTGCCGTGTCCTGTGGGTTTTCTTGGAGTACTCCCGTCTCCCCCACCGATTCATTCCGCCGCTTCTCCACATCCCACCTCACCTCACCTCGTGCACTCTTCAGGAACGACAGGGCTGTCCTTCGAATAGGGCAGCCGGCTCTTGTGAGTGTCAGCCCTGTTCCATCCATGTAGACCCTGCTTCAGGCGTGAAACCACGTGTGGATCTCCATTCTCACACTGTGTGACATTTTCAAAAACGAGTGCTCAAATTATATTATACAGTTTCCCGTTCGTTTAACTGATTCAGACAAACAACTGTTCACATAGCTCTAGTCCAAAAAAATGTATAAAAAACGAAACTTCAATACTTGAATCAAAGCAAAGTTTAATTTAACATATAAATGTAAAAAATATATATATATATTTTGTAATGAGTCCATAGAAGTAAAAGCTAACGCTTTAAAGAAATGAAAAGCGTAACTTCTAATCCTTTTATCTGAGTAGAAGTTGCGTTATTTTTATATGTAGGTTGTGCGCTGTTCGTTGAAGGGTTGGAGCCGGGTGTCTGTGCCGCAGGCTACCGGCGACCCGAGAGCGTGTTCAGGGAGTTCCTGGCGTACGAGTACCTGCCCGTGGAGAAGGTGAAGCTGTACGGGGGGCTGGACTACCCGGACCTGACCTGCCTGCTGGGGCTGACGGCCCAGCAGGTGGCTCGCTGCCGCCGCAAGTCCAGCATCTTCCCGGCCCGCCAGAGCGGCCGGCTGCAGCTGCAGCTGAGCTGACTGCGTACCCGCGTGACTGTCGCGTCCAGTTCTCACGTCTGATGTATTATTTTTTAGTCTGTAAATGCAGTGCTGTGGAAGTCTGATGAGTGTTCTCCATGACTGGTTAGTTATCTGTTTGAAATTAGTGTACATGGTATAAGTAGAGGCAAGATTTTATGGTCTTATTTTTACGCTGATTTCATTTTTTAAACAAGAGATTTCGGTGTTATTGGTTTTATCTTTTATGAAATCTGTTTATATGTGTATGTGGCACTTAAATATTCCATTGTACTAATTTCTCCATAACAATGTAATTTTGACTGATACATGTTGCCTTGTTTACAATATAATGATTTTGTAATAAGCATATTTAATTTTTTGGAACAAATGAAATAAATATCTTGAGTACATATTTTTTGTTTTTGAATAACTAATAACAGCTGTAGGATTTAAAAGAAGTTAACTTTTTCTGTTTGTTCTTTTTCCTCCCCCATAGAATGTGATATAAACTTTATGTAATATTTAAAAGATTGCATTTTTGTCGTTAGAAGGAAGTTTATGATTGAAAATGCTTTTGGTTTCAAGATTTTAATTGCATTTATGTGTTTTGTGATGTAATAATTTAAATTTGGGGTTATATGGTGTGTGTATTGACATGCAGTTCAGTGTTATTTCGATGTTATAGCAATTTACCATATACCTAATCTTGTCTCTAGATAAAAGACATGTAGGATTTAATTTTTAATTTATTTTTCATGAACATTGACCTTAAAAATGAACCCTCTTACACAATTGATGAAACTGCTGGTGGCTGTAACTTTATTAGGGAGTTGTGTATAGTAGATAAGTGTAATAGATATGGGACCACAAAAGACTTCTTTAAAATGTAAAACCTGGAACAAAGGTTATTTCTTTAGTTTGTTTATAATGGACTTTCTTTAGAGAAAAAGTAAATTTTTGACAGTCATTTAAAGTGTGAATTGAAAACATTTTGTCATTTGCATATACACTTTTATCTATTTTATTATTCAAGTTTGTTGTTCAGTGTGTTAAAATAATGTATGAATTTTTTTACCATTAAAATATAAATTCTTAACTTTACTGTGTCTTAGCTTTCACCAGTTCTGATGAGTTATTAAACTATATATGGGTGTGTATGAGGTTATAAAATTATGTAAAAAATGTATTAACTTTAAGTTTGTAGTTAATTGCTCATACAGCTACATCAAGAGACTTGCTCAAGTATTTCAGCATCTAAATTTTTCTTTTGTATATTTACAGTAGTTACCTGAATAAACCTTTAAACCCTGAAATGTATCCCATAAACAAACATAAATGTTAATTTTTAGTAGTGTCGTACTTTGAAATAACTGAACTTATAAGGACCAATTGATCCACCCCTGCAACTTCTATACATCAAAGTGTGCCATTTTTTGCACCAAGTCCATGTTCATTCCTCTCTTGTATGAAATTAACAAGTTTTATTTTTAAAAGCAGACATCTTCCAAAATGGAAAGATACCCAAGAAAAGCATCCACTATATAAAATGTTAATTTATAAGACATGGACCTTAACTAAATATGATACCTGAGAGGTCAAGAAGCTTAAGTGTAATGGCTTTTAGGTAGATTTCAAAGAAATACTACCTATCATTGCTGTTACCATGGTGCAACATCTGGAAAACTTGTATATAGTTGTTCATTTCATGGTTCATAGACCCCAAAACCATGGTCAACTCAAAAGTTTTATAGTCGAACCTCTATCTATCGTACTCGCATGTATCGATTGTCCGTGTTTATCGTATACTTTATACGGTCCCGGCAAAATTGCCATACAACTAAGGTTAAAAGAGTCCGCTTGTACCGATGTTCGAATTATCGTTTTGTCCGCATTGATCGTACAAAATATGTGGTCCTGTCACTATAAATTATAATAGATGATCGTTTAACCATAAAGATTTTGCAGAAATAACCATATCTTAGAAAGAAACCGTCATAAAAACAGTAACGATAGTATACAGTAGTAAAAATCACCTTAAATCTGCAGCCAAGTAATGGAGCACGTAAATATGAAGAAAAGACAAATGAACAACAACCTGCGAAGAATTATGGATGATGTACCATAACTACAGTACAAGCCCAATAGTTATCTTAAGATAATTACCATAAAAAGAACTAAAGATTCTTTGTTGATACCATAATTATTGCAGAAGCACGATAGCTACCACATTTGCACTACAGTTACCGTAACAACCGAGATGTATATTTACCGTGACGGTAATGTATTTATTTATGACATTAAAATTAAAGAACATTATTGAAAAAAAGGATGTTAAATTTTTATATGTACGTTTGACACATGTTGTGAAGAAATAATGCGATCTGAAAGAATGCAGTACTACTACGAAAAGTGAAAAGGGTACTCGTGGATTCTTAGGTTATGGCAGTCTCTCGTTTTTTAGTAATATCGGCCGAAAATTAACAAGCGTATCGGAAGTCTGCAGAAATGCCGATTCAACTAAATATTGGCAAAATCGGCTTCTTCAGTACAGCTCGACATTTGATGACATGAGTAAACATATTTCAGACTTCAGGATATTGAAAAAGACTTTTATTTCCATGTAGATTTATTGTGCGTATGTTTTTTTTTTCTTGCAAGTGTAAATTGAATTAAGTAAAATACTTCCATTTTTATTTATTTTTCAACTGATTAACGTTAATGATAAGTAACTGATATATTTCTGACACTAATTTTGAGGTTGAAATATTTTTAAAAAATTCTTAGAGTGAAGTCCACATCTACTGAATTTTTTTGTTGGTCCCCTGAAAAACGATAGATAGAGGATTGACTGTATTTATATAAAAATATCACATTATGGACAAAATAACTGCTCATATTTTCACAAATCACGTACAAACTGATGCATAAAATATAATATTGAATAATCTGGGTCGAGTTCACAATATCTGTCTAAAGGGGTAGAGATGGGGAAGGTTTTTGAAAAACAGAAAAATCACTATAAATCCTATAGTATAATATTTGAACATTTGAATATATTATAATTTGTAGGTGTAATACCCTAAAGAACTTTTATCTAAGTAAACTTTTTATACGAAACTGTAGGGGTGGAAAAAACAGGCACATCATCAAATCCGTCCAAATTGTTTGTAAATCTTATACCGTATTTACTCGCATAATCGTCGCAGCAATTTTACCAAATTTTACGGGGGGGAAAGTGAGGTGCGACCAATATGTGAGGAAAAAATAAAAAAAAATTTAAGTAACATTTTTTGTAAATTGCTTGAAAATGCTAAATTAAAGAAGTTAATATCTAGGTACATGGTAATACCTATACATAATATTTATTTACAATACGCGCAAAATAAACAAAACTTTTGGTTACAAGAAGTTTGGCAAAATAAAAACATAGTATAAACACAAAATTGCGAAAAAATCAAAATACATTTTAGGCTTCTGCGAGCAGAAGATTTTCACTTCGAGTCGAGCTCGAGCGAGTTTGCTAAAATACTCGCGAGTATCGAGTCGAGTTTTTTTTTTAAGTTTATTGCACATAAATTTACTGTGATGGAGTAATAAAATGTGAGAACTTTTGAGAAAAATATGGAAATAAAAAAAGAAACCATTATCATTGTTAGCCTACTAAATAGATAGACCTACATTAGAGGTCTGCAAGCCTAAGAATTTTACTTTGAGCCAAGCTCGAGCGAGCTTACTTGAAAGTTCTCGAAGCTTGAGCTTTTATGATACAGTTACACTTTTGGGAAATTATTTTTACCTTAAACTTAGTAGGTATAATGTTTGAATAAAGTATTAAAATGAAGTGGGCTTATTAATTTTGGGTAACTATTTACAGAGTGCTTTTATAATTTGCACTGCTAGGGAAAAAAACATGTTTTCCATTGAATCTAACCTGTTTCCATTGGTTCATTAGCAACTGATATCATCCAACTAACATAACCACAGTTTACAAGTACGTATATGTTTGTGTAAATGTAACATATCTTTGGAATAATTTCATCCTTGTCAATTTTTCTGGAGTCCTTACTGAGCTTCAACTAACTGGGCACCAAAAATCATGTTGTTTGAAAAGTACATTCACATTGTTTCAACATTTCCACTTTTCGGCACAAAAATTCTGAGAGAGATTGTCACAGAGTATTAAATTCTGTTCTTCAATCTATCATGCAGAAAAATAATTTGTTCTGCACGTTCAGGAGTTAAATTAGCTCTACGATTGGAGATGGTGTTTACAGCAGATGAGAAGCATTTCTCGCTGGCAACCTGTGTGGCTGGAATGCTTTAGTAAAATTGTTGGTAAATATGTAGAGTCGCGGTATATGCGGAAAAAAAAATGCTAAAATTCCGAAAATACTTTTATTCTATGTTCTTTCACTTCCTCTTTTCAAATCAACCGGCGGAGATAAGAAATTCCAAATACTTTAGGAATATCGAATTTTTTAATTTTCATCACAATACCTGGGAATTCATGTGGCGATCACCATTGTTTCTGGTTTACGAGTATCTATTATGTTTCTTATTGGACAATTTTGTCACGTGACAGTTCCGTGATTGGCCAGTATTCAAATGAACCAATACGTGATTATTTATTTATTTATTAATGTTCCGTCGGAGGTATCGCGACGTAGGTGAACGACTACATCATTTCCTTCTAATGGCAAAGGAAATGTACCCGCCTCCAACTTAGGTGGGTTTTTAACGTTTCTAATTTTAAAGTCTTATTTTTTATTTGGATATTGTTGCGCAAGTAATAAGTAACAAAAATATTTTACGTGAGTTGTTAATGTTCATCATTTGTCCGGGTTTGTTAGGTCAGGTCAGTTACATTATAAATACTTTAAAACTAAAGAACCATTGAAATTAATTCACATTATTTTTTATGTCCGCTTAGTTTGAAAGTATTAATAATGTAACTGACCTGACCTAATCGACCATTTTATTTATTAAGCATTCACGAACATACGGCAAAATAACAAAAATGGCGTCGGTCTAATGGTTGTACAGGTGTTGTATTGCAAAATTAAAAAATTCTATATCTCCTAAAGTATTTGGAATTTCTTATCTCCGCCGGTTGATTTGAAAAGAGGAAGTGAAAGAGCATAGATTTTTAGCATTTTTTTTCGCATATACCGTTACTCTACATATTTACCAAATTGTTTAACCTCAAAATTAGTGTCAAATATCTGTAACTTGTCATTAAGTTTAATCAATTTAAAGTAATAAAAATAGAAGCATTTTACTTAATTCAATTTACACTTGCAAAAAAAACTTACGCACAATAAACCTACATGGAAATTAAAGTCTTTTTCAATGTCCTGTAGTCTGAAATATGTTTACTCATGTCATCAAATGTAGAGCTGTACTGAAGAAGCCGATTTTGCCAATATTTAGTTGAATCGGCATTTCTGCCAACTTCCAATACTCTTGTTAATTTTCGGCCGATATTACTGAAAAACGAAAGAGAGACTGCCATAACCTAAAAATCCACGAGTACCCTTTTCACTTTTCGTAGTAGTACTGCATTCTTTCAGATCACATTATTTCTTAGCAACATGTGCCAACCGTACATATCAAGATTTAACATCCTTTTTTTTTCAATAATGTTCTTTAATTTTAATATGTCCTAAATAAATACATTACCATCACGGTAAATACACATCTCGGTTATTACGGCAACTATAGTGCAAATGTGGTAACTATCATGCTTCTGCAGTAGTTATGGTATCTACAAAGAATCTTTAGTTCTTTTTATGGTAATTATCTTAAGATAACTATTGGAATTGTACTGTAGTTATGGTACATCATCCATATTTCTTCGTAAGTTGTTGTTCATTTGTCTTTTCTTCATATTTATATTTACGTGCGCCATTACTGGCAGGAACTTTCATAAAAATTTTAAACGGGACTTTATATCACACATTTAATGGCGTAAATGATGAGACCCCGGACAATTTAAACGCTTTTTACAGTAAAATGCGGGAAATGTTTCCGCATAAAGCGGGAAATACTTCCGCATAAAGCAGGAAAGTGATACATTAATGCTATGCGGAAAATTATAGAAGTAAAAAAAATTAATCACGGAAATTCGTAAATCCCGGGTACGTAAAAATGATGTGTTCATGTATACGGTCGATCATGTTACATTATAAAGTAAAGGATAATAGTGTTGTAAGACTTTTATTCCGATATAATGAGAGTTTTTTTTTCTATAGGTAGAGTGCAAGAAAAGCTCGCTCGAATTTCGAGTTGTTGAAAAGCCACGAGCTCGAGTTCGAGTATTACTAAAAAACTCGACTCGAAACTCGAATTTCGAGTACTCGCAGGTGTCTAATACATTTATAAAACACATTGTCTGAACACTCACCAAGTTTATCTATTCATAGTCTGAACTAGATTCTGATGCATCAGATTCATTTGCCGGGATGTCAATGTCATCTTAGTCGCCACTGTCGTCACGTGTTATTCAAGTTGTCTGTTTTCGCCAGTCACGAACAAGTTTTTCACTTACTGAAAATTCTCTTCCATGCTCTTCTGCAAATGTGATTACGCGCAACTTGAAAGTGGCAGTACAGTAGAACCCTGTTATAATGTTTTTCAAGGGAGCACAAGATAAAAACATAAGCAGGAAATCTCAATTTAGCACTTAATGTTCGAGCTTTGTACCAATGGACTCACCAAGCTATGTGTATGTAAACAACTTTAATGTTAAAACCAAAGATAGTATACTTGATACATGAATTTTCTGAAACAAGCCAACAATTATTCAACTTCGTCTTGTTCCATGGTTAAACTTTGTTAGTCTTTAAAGATACACTGCCACATTTTTTGTAAAATTGTCTCACGATTCATGATAACATTAAGAGTGAGAACGTCTACTCTTTCGCCACCTGAAAATGTTTAATTTTGGGATTCCTATGTATGAATGAAAAAAAAAAAATTATTTGTAAGCAATAGAAAACACATTTAGTTATGCCCTCGCTCAATGGTTGGCAACTTAAATATCGTATGACTATGTACGTGCATCTTAATACCCACTGGAATGGCAAGGAAGAGAAGAGTTGACTAAGGGTGCCAACTGACACGTAAATATGAACATTGTGTACCTTCAGTATATTGCATAAAATTGTATTTTAACAAACTTCATGTATTGTATGGCAGTGATTGTAATCATAAACATACATAAAGATAACTTTTTATCGTAAGTGTTGGAATAATTTGGTTTTAAAACATTTTTTCCCCATTTATTGACTGTTAGAAAACAAACATTATAAGCAGGAAATTACACTATTTATGAACGTTATATGCAGGAAATAATTACATTGTCCTTATGGGGGAAATATTGGGACTTTAAAAATATAACATTATAAGCAGGAAAACATTATATGCGGGAACATTATAACAGGGTTCTACTGTATACGAATGGTATTTACCCATATTTTTACAAAATGAACTTTCTCAAACTCTGCAATTGCCGGTACTTTCCACTCCAATGCAAGCGAGATAAAACAATGGCATCACAGCATCTTATCTTTCAAACATTCCTTCCTCCCACACGGCCAATTAGGACATGCCGCTCAAGGTTGGACCAATGATAAGCGCCACACGCCACGTGAAAGCAGGCTGTTCCATTCGCGCGTCGCGGCTCGCGCCTCAGTCGCCGTCAATAAATAAGGGTGCGACGATTATGAGGAGACTCTTAAATACCAAATTCACTACCTCAAACAATAGGTGCTACGATTATTAGAGTAAATACGGTAATTTTTATCTAACATTTGGTCTGGAACAATTTTTGATTAGACAAACGATTGCTGCAAGGGGTAAATAAAGTGGGGTTAAAATACAAAATAAAATTCATAACCTCAATAAGCGCACACTATGCCTTTTAGACTGCTGAAAGGAATTTTAATTTTTTATATGTGTGTATGTATATGTGTGTATGTATATATATATATATATATATATATATACATACATACACACACACACACCCAGTTGGAAAGATAGTTGCCTGGAGTGTTCAAAGGGGTGGACTTGCATCCTGTCGAAAAAACATGTTGTAGCACGTCAGGATAGCAGTCATTTCTTACTTTAAAGCCAGATGTTTTCTACTAGATCTATTCAAGTTTTTTCACATTTCTAGCGAAACTAACTACCGGCAGGTAGTGTTGTTTGGATTTACAGACACACAAAGCATTACCAGTTTTCTCAAAGTTCTAAGCTACAACGTATTTACCTGGGTATGGGTAGCCATGTGCCGTTTTTAAGTTTTAAATAAAAATCTATACCTTATGTGAATTTTTCACTTTGGGGTTAAAAAAATATATATATATTGCACTGTGTGATTGAATGTGTGTGTAAATAATCTATGTTGGTTTTTAATAAATGCAACTCCACAAGTAAGTAAAATATGTTTAATCAAAATATCTCTGCAGTAGTGTGAAGCTGTGGGAACAGTTCATGACGCCCTGCTGTGCTGTGCTGTGCTGTGCTGAGCTGAGCTGAGCTGTGCTGTGCTGTGCTGAGCTGGTGGGGCGAAGAGGGGAAAATCAAAAAATAAACCAGCAAGAAAGTGTGTGTGCGTGGGACCATGTAGCGGTGTGGACAGTTCTCCCTCCCCTTTTATTATTGTAATGTCTGAACTGGCACATTACACAATTAACATGTCTTATCTGGACAGGTGTTTGCGACAACTGTGACCAAACATTTTTTTAAAGACTTATTACTGGAACGGCTCTTGTGCTCCATGAGTTGATTGTACTTTTATAGCTGATGCCAAGAAGGATTTAGTAGTTCATTATTTTGAAGTATTGGAACATGATAAGTGAGTGAAGTATAATTTGTGGTCGGAGTGTACTCATTTGGACCTTAGAGACTTGCAAAACAGCATTCAAGATGATGAATACTGCTCTTTACCTATCGCACAATGTAGAAGAGCGTAAATGATGCTATTGAAAAAAAAAAAAACATAAAGAGTAAACATACCAGGGAAAAGGTAGCAGATGGACTCGGTCATTTGAATCAATTGCAACTGAGAACATGCTGCTCACTGGAAAAATAATATATATATTATTTGCTCCTATGTGTGTTCTTGTAGTAGAGTGCAATTTACGTAATAAGTTTTATTTCTTGCACTTATACGTTTATGGTAAAATTAAAAAAAAAGTATTACTGACCTAAAAATATATTTTTTGCATGAGTCAAGGATTGAACCAAGAACAGGAATAAATCTGTAAATTGGTGATTATTTTGATATTTGAATATATATTTCTTTTAATTTCTAGCTAAATAGATTTTCAAGATGGTGGATACCAGAGTAGTAAGTACTACTATTATATTCTAAACTAATAATCAACAATAAACTAATATGGTGGCACTGATCTCTAGCAGATGAAAATAAAATGGCAGAGCCATGATGGCATACTGGTTATAATGTCTGCTGTGGCATTAGAGGTGGGAGGTCAGTCTGCTGGTAGTTAATGGAAGCAGGGGCACAACAACTAAATTTCCAAAGGGGGGGCGGGGGCAATATACCTTTTTATAAAGAATCATCGATCCCCCCTATTGAAGCAGGTGGTGATGGGGTCCTCCCCCGGGAAAATTTGTATTTCAAGGTGGAAAATGGTGCTATTTAAGCAGTTTTATTATCTAAAAATTGATTACACAGCACTTTCTTTGCCCCCGTTTGCCCCCACTTCAAGGTTTCAGAAGGGGGGGGGGGGTGGCAAATACCCTTGCCCCCTCCTGTTGTGCCCCTGAATGGAAGAATGATCCTTCACCATTTATTTTGCCCTCACCAGGTTTGGAGCAAGGACTCAGTTCCATGATGTAAGCATGTTTTTATTAAATGATTTTTTTATCAGTTTTGCCCGTTTTTTTATCGAAATAATTATGGATTTTCAAGATAGTGGATGGATGTAAGCACTTTTTAATTAATATTTTTTTAAACTAAAATTACATGTTTTTTCCCCACCGGTTATCAAACTGAGAATGGAAATGGATTAAGTAATTAAATAATTATATTGAAATCAAAATGTGTATTGTAAACTTAAATTTGTACAGTCTTAATAAAGGTAATGGGTGGTTCGGTGCCGAGATATGGTAATGGAACCACAAGGCCCATAACTGCTATTATTACTTGGTGTGATAAGAAACATACTTTAATTTTGTATGCAAATAATTAATAGATAAAATTACTGGAGTGATAGATTCCTCAGGGTCAATTTCCGTGCTATTACCGGTATCATACTTGTTAATCTTTGTTGCATATTTGTTCCACGTCTTACAGATCACATGAAGACATCGCGTGTTGTTTAATTACGAACAGGTACTTGCAATGAAACGTGCATTGTTCATTTGCCATTGTTTTAGATCAATAGTCCAGACGTAAACGTAGGCAAACAATTGTTACGAGAGTACGCAACGAGCATGCATTCGAACACACTCGTTCTCGTGCACGCACTCGACGATATGGAACAACACTCTCGTGACGTCACTTCCGAGAGCGAGTACGTGAGCACGCATGTTTACCTATTTGGAACACAGCCTTAAATTCATATGGTTCTTTAGTGATTGATGTTGAATACTGCTCCATTTTAATTTTTTTTTGTAAATATTAGTGATGGAAATTGTATTTATAATTTTTTTTTTCAACTGTATTTATATAGTGAGTTTGTTCCCTGGCTGTTTATAGGCGAGAGTTTGTGAGGTTATGTTCCCTGACGTATAATTTATTTGCATTATAAATTATTAAATAATTAAAATTAATACATTTTAATGATCATTCAGCATATTTATTGATTTTCATGATTTTATCTCTATTATTTTACTCAAATAATTATTTATATCCCATACAGCACAGTGACGTAGATAAAACGTGAAATATACGTTGTTTAGGAAACCTGCTGACGTTAAATCATCATCTATTACACGTATATTCAACGTTTTATCAACGTAGAAAGAACATCGAAATGTCCGCGACAGGCGACGTCGCCAGATGGACGTTAATTCTACGTCGATCGGAGGACGTGGATACCACGTTGGTTGGGCGACGTTGATGAAACGTCTATCGGAAGTCGTAGAATCTACGTGGCCATGTGGACGTGAATTCAATGTCAGTTGGTGGAGGTTGATTGTACGTTTGGTTGAGGCCGTGGATATCACGTCGGCTAGGCGACGTTGATGCTATGTCTATCGGAAGTCGTAGAATCTACGTGGCCATGGGAACATGGATTCAATATCAGTTGGTGGAGGTTGATTATGTACAACAAACATACCAATTTTCTCAGGGAAAAAATATTATTTTTTCCTGCCAGTGAAATTCTCTACCTTGAGGCATGAAAATTGCTTAAAAAGCACATATTGTAAGTGTTCTTACAGTGCCTAAGAATGACATCTCAAAAATTGATACTCATTTAAAATAGTTATACACTGATTTTAACAACCCCCCCCCCCCCCCCAAAACCAATACAGTTGCATTTAATTACATTTTCCATATTTAGTCAGCTGTAAGCATCAGTAATTGCAAAATGCGTGGTTTTTTTTAATTAAATACCATTTCAATTAAATTGGCAAATGTCAAAAAAAAAATTCACACTGAAACTTAAAGTATTAGTACACTCCATGACACAAATTAATTGAAAACATTGGGTGCTAAATAACCTTAAAAAGTGTGAAGAGAATGTAACATGATAATTAAATATTTTCACAAATATAACTTTTTCATTATTTTTTTTTACAAATTACAACTCAAAATCACTTAAACAAGTAACGCAAGGACAGATCAGAGGATGTCGTCGGTATTTTTCTTGATCTGTCCAAAGCTTTCGACACAGTAGATCATAAATTACTTATTGATAAATTATATAATTTGGGAATTAGAGGTGTAGTCAATAAATTGTTGAAGTCTTATCTCACAAACAGAATGCAGATAGTTCAAGTTACTAGAGTCAATAGTAACAATATATTAGAGTCTTATAATTCCCTACCTAAACTTATGAATGTAGGAGTTCCTCAAGGTAGCATTTTAGGGCCACTTCTTTTTCTGGTCTATGTAAATGATCTAAGTTATCATTTTACTGATATTCCTATCATTTCTTTTGCAGATGATACTAATGTACTGGTTAAAGCCAATCCAGCTTCTAAACTTGATGCTCTGGTTATGAATACACTACATACATTAAACTCTTGGTTTACAAACAATAAACTGCTACTGAATTATGGTAAAACAAATTTTATTTTTTTTTCCCTCTAAATTAAATCAATTAAACCAAATACTCTGTTAAAAAATACTAACTTGAGATTGATGAATTTTTCTCATGGGACAAACATACGTTTGGTTTGCTAAATAAATTAAACAGTACCTATGTGTTATATGTTTATTGTACTTTCTCATATAACTACCAAACAATGCCTATGGTCTGCCTACTTTGGCTATGTTTATTCTTTAATCAGCTATGGAATTATGTATTGGGGGAGTAATAGACATCATCTACAATCAGTTTTTATTATACAAAAAAAAATTAATCAGAATTATACTCCACATGAAACGTTTGGACAGTTGTCGTAATATTTATAAATCCTTAGGTCTTCTTACTGTGCCCTGTATTTATATTTACAAAGTATTATTATTTATTCATAAAAACAAATTAATTTATATAAAAAAATACTAATATTCATGAGCATTTCACGCGAATTAATGCAGATTTTCATCTGCAAAGGGTTCATAAGAAAAAAAACTTTACAGTCAGTTAGAAATGTTGGTATTAGATTATTCAATATATTACCATCAGTTCTAAAAAATATGGACCAATATAATTTACCTAAAAAGGAATTATTTATTTATTTATCACATAAGGCTTTTTATAATATAGATGATTATGAACAGGGGGTAGCTTTTGTTTTTATTTATTACTTTTTATATATAATATTATCTAAATAAGTGCTTATTCAAGGAAGTGCAGCTGTTATATTATATTATTTTAATATTGTAATGCTTTTAATACTGTTCTTGTACCTGTTTATGTGTTTGTATTTATGTTTATTTGTAATTTTATTGACATATTCTATACCATTATGTACGGTCTATTGAATGAAATTAAAAAAAGTGGATATTATTTACATAGTATTCAAAGCAGTTGAAAACAAATTAATATAATTCAAAATATCAAAAATTGGCAGCATGTTGACATTTCAAAATTTTTCTAACGACACGTATTTGAGGGTACAAGCCCAAACCATAATTTAACTTATAATGATGACTGGAGGCCCATATCACAAATAAACACTAAACAAAATATATTACTTATTAGAGTGCTACGTGTAGAGTTTATAAAAAAAATGCTTTTTTTAAGCAATTTTTCTATAAAAAAAACCTGTTTTATTTTACAAAAAAACAAAAAAAAGTATTTTTTTCACAATAAAGATTAACTGTAAAGTATGAGCTACAGTATATAAAATAATAAACAAACCTGAAAAGTGGGGAAAAAAACTAGGGACAAAGTTTTTTTCTAAAAAAAAAAAAAAAACATTTATTTGAGAGAAAAAAACACATGCTTTTTTTTATTTACAACACTAGCTACATCTCTTCTTCGCATGTTTTAACCAATTAGAAATAATGATGGACACTTCAGTCTCGGTAGCAGACGGATAATGGAAACGAACCACCCCTGAAACAAATTTTTGAAGGTAAATGAGTTCCACATGAAGTAAATATTGTTTTGTTACAGGGAATCAGTGCCTATACTACAAACATTTATTTTGGTATTTTGTTGCTTTTACGTTATATTTTAAGGCCTGATATCACACGGGATGCATGACAAATTTTCTAAACTCACTATTACAATAATTATAAATGCAGATGAATTTACTCAGTATGTGAATGGCCAAAGAAAAAATTGAAATTACAAGGGGTTTAGCATATCTAAAAACTTCGGAAACATCAGGTCACAGATTTACCATTCTTGGACGTGGCAGAGGAGGAACAGATCCAAAAGGAGTGGCAAAAATAGAGTGATAACTGTAATTGAAATCTTCTGCTAATACCAACTCTCGCTTGCTTCATAATTTACTGCACAACAATAATTCCCATGGCAGCAAAATCAAGCTACACATGAAATTGTTCCTCAGCTGTACACAAATACACATCTGTTTATACTTGACTAAGACACTGCAATTATTAATTTTTTAACTAATTGAAAAAATTTTTTGGCTAACCAAATTAATACTGGCTACTCACTCATAACAACATGCGAAAGTTCCAATTTTCTGAAATTTTTCTTCCCTTTTGCTCCCCACCAACTGTACTCTGCAGCCAGTTGATTTGACAACATTCTTTTGAACAAATTTGCGACACTTCCTTGTAAGTGATTTCCTCTAATTACCTTCAGCGATAATACGCCGTTTTTAGTCAGCATGTAAAAGTAATTCCGTACAATTCATTTTGTACGTCATGATCACAATATTAATATCACGGTAAAAGTTTTGTATTGCGTATCCAAGGAGATACCTTCATTATGATGGCATGTTATTCAAGTATACTTAATGCAGCTGTACTAACCTAACAAAACGTGCTAAATCACAACAGCAAGCATCATGTACCACAGCATCAATATTTACAGGATCGTGTCCTCAGGATCAAGTGATCTCCTTGGATACGCAATACGAAACTTTTACCAATATTACAAATAAATGTGTGACATCATAAGAATAATTGTTTATATGAATTTACAGTACCTACGTGCATTAAAATATGGTAAAACTGGAGAGTAACGACATCTGTTAAAAAAAATATATTAAAAATCCCAAATTAGTGTCATTTTGAGCTCCTTGACTTCCTCTTTTCATTAAAGGCGGCGGAGATAAGAAATTCCAAATATTTAGGAGATATCGCCGTTTTTGTAAAACTGGAGAGTAACATTGTGTTTTTTTTTAAGGAAATACAGCTAATCTACATATTTACCCAAATATTACCCACAATTCTTGTATTGATGCTGCAATGGGATTTTTTAATGGTAGCACATCAGAACTTCAAAGTATAATTTCAGTAGGTTAAAGTGAGCTACTGCCCCTATTTTACCTGTAACCGTTTACCACTGCAACAGGAATCATAAACATGCATTATTCCGATTTCCTACGTAACAACACGCAACGTAACGTACCCAACCTAACTTAACCTTTGTTTGTTTGGTATCGTATTCTACAATACGCCTGCAAATGCTTTTAAAAACTAACAAAATAAGTCCTCAATATATTATTCACAAAAAGTGACGGGAACTTTTGTGTACACAAGTCCAACATTTTATATTCGAAAACGGCCGCACGTGAAGTGTGTCTATGGAGGTTATGTATAGAACATGGGATTCGCGAAACCACAATATAAAATACACTTCATCATTCTAAACATAACAAACAAAACTGCATTAAATAGTACATAGCGTTACAAATCTAAACTTACCAAACTAGTCCAGAACCACAGAATTCAAAACAACGCCAATAATATTCCAAAAACACGCCATTAACCGTTAATGACCAACTGCGCAGAAACAATTCAAACATCCGTTAAAATCTAATTTTAAAAAATACTTATTACATTTAGTAAAAAGGACAATGAACATTTATTAATGTTATATTATTATAATTTTACATTAATTAATTATACAGTTATTACTTTCTAAAACGGAACATGATGGTCGAAAGATAGACGTCATGCCGACGTCTTGTAGGCGACTCGAACTTCAGGGAAACTGAAAAACACGTCGCTCCGACGTGGACAACGTACACTTACTTTATGGTTTCAAAGACCACGTCGATTCGACGTCGGTTTTAGTGACGTGACCACATTTCGACATTACCACGTCGATGCGACGTTTCTTACACCAAGTGTGCTGTTTGGGATAGGCCTACACATGTTTATATAAAAATTGAATACCTACTGAGTATTTATTGAAATGTTTTAGTCTGATTATATTTATACTTTACCATCTTAATAATAGTCTACAGGTTAGGATAGTTAATTTTAACATGATGAAACATAAACTTAAACATACATGCATTTAAGGTGATGGATAAACCAACGTTCATGTCTTAATGAAGCTGTTAGCATTGAACATTGTTGTAGGAAACCTCATACACATGGGTGTGTTTACTTTGGAGTATGGTTGTGTTCCAAATGGCGAGCACGCATGGAGCATGCACTTTGCACGCAAGGAATTGTGGGTGTGAGTATGAGCACGAGTGAAAGTGCGAGTGCGGATTATTTGGAACACAGCCTAAAGCACGTATGTAATTTTTATTTGAATGTAGCCTTTTTGTTTCATCCTGTGAAAATTTCGTAGTAATTTTTCCACAACGCACTTAAGGAAGTATATTTTCAAAAAGCGTAACTAGTCAAATAATGCTTATCCCCAAAGTAAATAGAAGGAATGCTCACGTCACTGTTGCAGTGAGTCACTGCTGACACGTCTCGTCTCGTAGATCAGCTGCGGGTCGCGCTATCTGCTCGTGACTTAACTCCCTCGCCACAATGCAGATGGCAGTGCTAGTGGAGATTACGTGCTTGCGTGCTGTCCACGTCAGCGACATGAACAATGACACAGCTAGTGTAAGCGCTTCACTTCAGGTTCAGGGGGTGCACATCCAGGGCCGGTGCAAGGTAAATTGGTGCCCTGGTCGAACCCCCCGCCCTGGCCGGACACCCCATAAAAATTTTCCTTGCCTCAAAATACATCACGTAAGCCTAAGATTTTGTCAACAATCTAATGTAAGCAAGCTTGTGTTTTTTTTTTTTTACTTATTACAAATCATAAACAGGTCACCGTGGACTTTAAATAATTATTTATATCAATATAAACATTCCAAACTGTTACAAAAATCCATTTTCATCAAGTATAAATAATCATTAAACATATTATATCAGCTGTTATGTGTCGTGCTGCGCCGCCCCCAGCTACTTGGGGCCCTAGGCGGTTGCCTAGTTCGCCTACATGGACGCGCCGGCACAACTGTAAAAACCAACAGCAACTAACATATGTACATGGCTTGTGTGCACAATTTTTGACCGTCATGACTTCGATACTACTGGTTCGCAACCGCATAGCACGGTCGTGTGCATGCGACAGAGATCGTGCGCATAAGAAGGAAAAATAAAACTTTATTTTTTAAAATTTCTGCTAACGGAAGCCTGAAGCAACTAACGAGAGCAGAGGAAATGGTCATTTTCGAAGTCGGGAATTGATTATATTTATCGTATGGTGGCAAGAAATTGTAAATGACGAGGGAGACGTGTGTAGAAGGCCACAAAATTCCGCATGGTGAAAGAACAGTTTTAAATCAATTTATTTACAATTTCATACGTTGTCATTATAAACGTGATTTTACATGAGAAATCGGGGAAGAAATTTGTTTTCTACGGTTTTACAATTGTTGGAGCCTTGCGAATTCATTGTTTTGTAAAAGACTGCGAGATTCTTTCATTGATTGCATTCCTTGCTTAGTTTATAAATCCTGATTTTTTTTTCTGTTGATGGCATTGTCTCAGCGCTGCGTGTTTTAACTGTAACTGGGGAAAACTTAATTTTATGTCAAGCTACGCTCGTTATTATCATTTTCAGAGTGGAAACCTGTCATTGTGTCGTAATGTTATCAGCCAGCGTAGCGAGAAATAAGATTTTTACAAATAGCTCAGTTTTTTTCACAAGCGATTTGTCTGAAATAATGCGCCCGAGAATATATTTATACACATACATATATATACATACCTATATGTGCGTGAGCGAGTGTTTCAGTACCCACCAGTAATGCGTAACATCAAACCTCGGTAACGATCAAATTCATGTGTTCTCATGTTGCAGATACACTCATAATACAAAACTCGGATACGAAACTTAACGTAGAATTCTTTAAAACAACGCCAAGCGTGATAAACATACGCAAATCGTGTTTTCAAATACATTTCTCGACGCAAATCACGCGTAGTTTCCGAACCCGCCGCTAGGATTTGCTGCCGTAGCTGCTATGTCAACTATCGAATCATTCGATTTGCAAACCGAATTTTAAAATATATAATGAAACGGCTCTGATAAAAGCGAAAAAGACTTGAAAAAATACGAAACCCCAGCTATCATGTTAACGACAGAAAACCATAGTCAAATAGCGTTGTTAGTTAAGCCACCGACGTCTGGTACAATCGAATAGTATCAAAAATAAAATACCATTTAAATAGAGCTTGCAAAACGTTAGAAAAGTCTTGCAGAATAAAAAAAAAATAAAAAATCAGGTAGTGCAGTTATAGGGTTCTGTACTGCAGTTTTTTTTTCACCTTCTTTTCTAGCCACGTGATCTAAATAAATTATTACGCTCGTTGAAAGTGAGTCACTGCATCTATCCACTCGTGGTCAGACCACACGTCTGCGATTGGCTGCGGTCGTGTCCGTTGCTCAAGAGACGCGGAAAAAACCATCGTGCCAACCTAACCTTGGAATTTTACTTTGTACTAACAGAGTGAGGAAACCCAGTTTCATTCCCGTTGGAAGGGGGGGAAGGGGAATAAAACTCTGACAAAAATGTGTGTGCAGGATTTGGTGGGAGGGGGTGCTGCGGAAATACAAACTCAACGAACGAAAAAGAGCGAGCGCTAAGGTTAAGAACAATTTTCCGTGTCAAACGTTCGGAATGTTACGTCATCAGCGGGCCACCGCCACTTATAAAGGCGCGTCAATCGCTCGGATAGCCAGATAGGTTGTGTTCGCCACGCGCCGCTGCAGCATGAAGGGGAAACAGTGCCAGTTGAGTGACGAGAACGGTAAGCACTCTCTTCCATAGAATATACACAGTACTAATGCAGAGTGGACACTTTGTGCTACTGAATCTTCACGTTTTTTTTTCTTCTTCATGACTGTGCCAACTTGACGAATATGAATGTGGTTTTGTCACACTATTAATTTACAACAAACGTGTCGCCAGTAAACAAATCATGTGTGTCATTCAACAAATATATAAATATTTATATTAAATAGTCAACATGGGTACACATTTTGTACGAGGAAACTAGGAATTTCTATTTCGTTAGAATGTGGAGTAGCAGACCTGTAATTTTTTTTCTAGGGCTTCGTAACATTTTATTTAGCTGATGCAACGTTGTTTAGTCTTCTGCCGTTGTAGTATAATACACAGAGTACATATCAAATCCACACATATTCCGATCACTGAATGAGATCTTTGCAGCTATCGTGCCGATCACTTTCACCAAATGTTGTCTTATTCGGTTTGCCTAGGTAGTAACTGATTAATCATCGGACATGACTTAACTGAAGGACACGCAGTCTCTTGAACTTCAAGAGCACTAATTTCCACAGAAATAAAATCTTTACAAGGTAACATCTTCCAACCCTCTGTTTCACCGCCTCCAAAGACTAAGTCCGTTTCACCATCTACAGACAACTCCAGAGACTAAGTTCCACTACATATCTAACGTAATTTTTAACGCCGAAGTAAAGCGTCAAATTTTTATTAATGTTATTCAGCAGGACAAGAGAATCTCAAATAAGCATAGCACCTTTTCTTACGTAAACGTAACGTAAAGTTTTTACGTATATTATGTGTCTCTCGTTATTAAGTCCAGATAAAGTCAAAGTCGTTCAGTTGCTACACCTCCAGCTTAACAGAATCGAAAATTAGTACTGCTGCCACAGGATACCAAGTCCTTGCGTATCTCGTTGGTTATCACTAACTAAACTCTGAGATCAAATCAAAAATGTCTATCATCACAAGACACTTTACTCTAAATTCTATCACCAATGTTCAACGAAATTTTTTAAGTCTCACACTACTGGTTACCGCAGAATTCCATCTCCACACTTACAATGGCGAGCTGGTCGTTAAAGACGTAAGGGCGGCACCGGAGCTCTGGAGCGAGGGCGGGTGTTGCGGTCTTCAACCGGCGAGTCTCCGAGGACTTCTGCTGGAACTCTCTCCCTCTGCAGCAGCTCGCGGCGGTCAGGGGGGAGCTGAATTGTTGCCCGTTGGATGGGCAGCCCTTCAGGATTGTTCTGGCAATGGTTTGCTTGTACAGCGACTGGAAGGACAGCCCATCCAATTTCTGAAAACATGTTTCTTTAAGTGTTTAAATAATCCTGAAAACTTGCCCCTTAGAAGGGCAGCCCATCAGGATTTTTCTTACAGTAGTATTAATGAAAGGTTGTCTGAATTGTTGCCCCTTGGATGGGCAGCCCATCAGGATTTTTCTGACAGTAGTGTTTTTGAAAGGTTGTCTGAATTGTTGCTCCTTGGATGGGCAGCCCATCAGGATTTTTTTGACAGTGGTGTTTTTGAAAGGTTGTCTGAATTGTTGCCCCTTGGATGGGCAGCCCATCAGGATTTTTCTGACAGTGGTGTTTTTGAAAGGTTGTCTGAATTGTTGCCCCTTGGATGGGCAGCCCATCAGGATTTTTCTGACAGTGGTGTTTTTGAAAGGTTGTCTGAACTGTTGCCCCTTGGATAGGCAGCCCTTCAGGATTTTTCTGACAGTGGTTAGGTTAGTTTAGGTTAGGTTAGGTTAAGTTAGGTTAGGTTAGTTTAGGTTATATTACGCTAGGTTAGGTTAGGTAAGGTTAGGTTTGATTGTGGTATTTCGGCGTTAAGGTACATTTAAGAAACACACACAAATTCATTCAGTTGTTATTTCGGCGTTGTGGCACACAGCAGTTTTCTAGCTGTCGGCGTAGTGGTCAATTTTGACATTCGGCGTTGTGGTATTTCTGCGTTGTGGTAACGACCCGTCACAGACCACTCAGGCCAGGCAGACACCCCTCTTCCAGTCTGACGGCTCCCCGCCTGTCCGGCCCGCATGCGCGTCCAAGTCGCCGTCGGTGTTTCAATTGGCATCAGGGTTCATTCCAGATGGGAAGAGACACATGGCGACTCACTCTGACATTCTTTAAGATCGTTAACAAATTTAACGATATCTAACTATCGTGAACAGTTTCGTGTAAAGTTTTAAAGCTCAGTCATAACAATATGCAGTGCGTAAATGAACAAACAATCATATTAATGCCAAACATTTTTGCAAACTGTTTTACAAAATTTCAGCCTTTTTTTTGTAGAGAGCCTTGGAATAGTTTCTTGTGTATTTTAGCGTGTTTTCTTGATGTGTGTTTATACATATAAATTACAATTTGTCGCATATCACTTTAATAATTTAGTACATATGACAGCAGACTCATAGCTAAGTTGTGAGGAATCATCGTGATACCTTTACCCTCAAGTTTGTAAATAAAAAATATTGAATTAATTTTGTTAATTTATTGACAAGGATAAGAAAAACCCGATGAAAAAATTATTATTAAAATATCTTAACAAATATAATTGGAATGAAAACCCTAGATGCATTGTTTGAAAAGAAAATGCAGTATTTTCCAGATTCAGAAAAACTTACATTATAATTATACCTATTCTCTCAATTTCCAGCTAGAAATTAATCTCTGGTTATGGCCCTGGTATGTTAAAATTGATTTTATATTAAGCTTTCAGTTAAAATAGTCCATATCATGGAACAGCTCTGCCAATGCAAACGTGCTAGCTACACGTTTCACCTAATCATACATTCAAAACGTCAACATGGGAGCCGTTATTTTATCTTTAACTCAATCGTGATGCTCAATGTTTCTGAATATCTTCTTTGAGCGTGTTTTATTGACTATTCGACAAACAAACTACATAACTAAACGCTATATAACTAACTATAGAACTAAACAAGACGAATAATTGTCTCTAGTTGCACATAGTTCCCGGTCGGGAGGCGGGAGTTGAAAAGACTAGAAGGCTTCTGGCACCCACTCACGCTAGATAACATACGAGCCTATTCCCAACGTCGGATTATAATGACGCGCTTAGTGGTTTGTCAGACTGACAGGCATGTCGAGTCTTGGAAAGTCGTAGATCTTGTTTTTATTTTTATTTTTAATTTTTTTTAAAGGTCGGCCATTGAAGTTAGCACTGGCTGCTACCAACTCAAGTGAAACAAACGTGTTTATTTTTTTCTATCAACGATTCGAAGACATTAAAAAGACATCATCCTTCTCGTTGCGACTAACTATATTTTAATATTAGGAATCCCCTCCCCCTCCCCCCTGAAACAAATATTCTGACAAATTAAACGCAGCCCGCTATGTTACATAATTAACTAAATACAGCTCACCCACCAACGTACTATTGGAACAACATAAACTGTGGATTGTGTTGGTGAAATTAACGCATGAACGTCGGTACTGTAACGTTACCGTCTCAAGCTGTGCATGACGTGGTTCTACTGTATATACGTCCCGTCGAGGCACGTTACGTGCTGTCTCAACACTGTCAATATTAAATGACAATAGAAATCCATGAAAGAAATATCTTACCACCACTTTGTGTAGAAACATACAAGCATTCACGGAAAATAGACAACGTTCAATACACAAAAAAAAATATTTCCGATCGATTGAAGCTGTCATTGAAATGACGGGACAGTGGCGCTGCGGTGTCGTAAAACTCTACCCCCCCCCCCCCCCTTCGTCCCGCCATGTTTAAACATTTTCTTTCTCGTCCTTCAAATGATTTATTTTAAACATACCGTTGTTTCAAAATCCTATTAAAATATAATCAATTAATTCTGAATGTGGAAACTCACGCAGGGATCCTCTGTGGCCGCGGTCGTTAACACAACACCGGCGGCGCGGCGGTACGAACATACATGCATCAGCGCGGAGCGCGGGCGAACGAGCAGATATTGATTAAGGACCTGTTAATTGCCGCCCGGGCTTGATGAACGGCTGCCAATGGGCCGTCTCGGGGGGGGGGGGGGGGAAGGCACCTTCCCGCCGACCCAGCACCTGGACGGCCTTGGGGCGGGTCGCTCGCGCCGCTTCTCGCTTCTAGAGGCTGCTGCGCGCGCACTTCCTCAGAGACGCCAGGGGCTGCCGCGAGACAGCAAGCGCTTAGACGCAGCGGTTCTCAAACGGTGGGTCGCGACTCCTCGATCCTAAAACTATCACAAACCATCGAATAAACCATCAGAAAAGATTTAAAAAAATCGAAACAACTCGAATTGTGTGCAAACACATATATATTGTTAAATAAATAACTGTTTTGCTACAAAGTGCATGCTTATATTTTGTCAACCATTTTCAAATCAGAACACAAATTGTTTATCAATAAACAATCGGTATATAAAAACACACACACACACACACATATATATATATATATATATTTGCAATATTTGATGGTAAATTATATGTACATAAGGAAGGGATACTATACAAATAAGGTTTTTTACTCCACCATGGGCTGATAGACCGTGGAGGTATTCCTATAAGGAAAGGTGGGTCCGCCAGCTAAAAAGGTTTGAGAACCACTGGCTTAGAAAATTAAACCTCTTGTGTGGGCAGAAACACATAAGCTGTCAATTCGACGCAAAACTCAAAAACGCTAATACATAATAGGCTACTGACTGGAGTAGTAACTGTGCTTCGCTACGGCAGAGTCTGCAGGCATGCCCCCTCGCACTGATCGTTATACATCCCCCCCCTCTTCCCCTCCTTCCCCGTGGATACGCCACTGCCGTTGCAAACGCCGTTGCCATGGATACGCAGGCGGCATCAACAATTGCAAAGGCCCGTCGCAATAAAATTTACGTACATGATTTACCGGTGGTTCCTGTAGCTCTCGAAGGGTCAGGGGATTTCGGTTGAATATCCCTCCCCCCCTCACCGCGCTATCACGCAGACATCCAGAACAGCTCTGACGCAACCCCGTCACCCGACGCTCCCAGGAGATATTGGCCGTCCTCGTGGTGACGGGGGGGGGGGGGGGGAGAACTCCTGCAGGAAGCAGCCACGTCCTCGTCCAGGGAAGTCCCGCCACGTCCCAGTGACGCTGTCTCCTCCCGCGTCGAGCATTCCACTGCAGAGCTCAGCCGATGTTCCAGTGCCTCTGTTTCACCTGCGTGATAGCGTTTCAAATGTTTCTTCAATAGTAACATACATTTAAAAAAATTGGTTGTCTGTAAAGTCGGTTTACGGACGATAGTTTAACGTGTCAACGTCATAACAAAACATTGATGAAATGATTGCATACTTTTATGAATAAAATTGAATCATTTTTATTGAATTATCACTATTTTGTATGGATACAAAGAAGGAGTGAAATGAAATCTACAATTTAATTGATAAATTTACTTTTATTTGCACTCATCAATTCAAATGTGTTTATTACTTTTACGAAGAGATTATTTTAACTATAACTTTTATACATGTTTTCTATTTAACTTCTTCCAATCTGTGTTATTCTGTTAAGGATAGGACGATGATAGGAAAAGTAGGAAACGAATGGGAGTGTTTAAAGTTTAATGTGCCTCGAATAAGTCAAATCGATGGTTGTTCCAATCGAGTGGAAGAGAAATAGATGCGGCGCAAGCGTACAATGAGCGTAAGGGGCACAGCGTAACGGGACAATGTGCGTAACGGGACACTTTTTCGTGCGTGCAGCCGGCGTTCATCGATTTATTAGACGTTGTCACGTCAAAAAAAATTGCACACACATTCTTACTGAAATTACTGATTTTTACCAGGCTTTACAAAATTAATCCTCGGGGCATAAATGCAACTTCAAGTTATTCGGGGGCTTCATCTGCGATTATCGAGATATCCTCACATTGAGTTAAGAATACCTCAAGGTTGTAAAATGCCTGGTCTGAACAAGCCAATTACGCCAAGTATGTTTGATTTGCTGAAATAAACTTTAATGTGCCAGACAGTAAGAAATTTAAATGCAGGTATAATTATGTGTATAAAATTTTATAACAGTGAACTTGAACTCGTCCATTTACGACGTAACACGACACGTATTACGTCGTCCACTTACGACGTAACACGACACGTATTACAAGAACTACCGTCCTGTTTCTGAAACGGACAGAGTACGTGCGTGTTATGCTGATTTTGGTTTCGCCTCTGGGATAGTTAAATGAACACAAATTTGAAAGTAGATAAAGAAAACAAAGATTTTGGCAGAAATTATAGCAAGTCTTAACCAATTTAATACTATTAACGATATTAAACGTACAATATGACATAGCACTTGTACAGTGTGCGGCAAAAGGTGTGTATCGGTTTGGAAGGGCTATTAAAAAAATGCAGCATCTTACCGAAATGAGGTTTATTTTATTGGAATTTTGTTTTTCAATTTCTGAAGATCACATCAGGAATACGGTGGTCATCGGCAGCGACGCATTGACGAAGGCGATCTCGGAACTATTCGACCCCTTTTTGGCTAATTTAGAGGGGCATAGCGGTGATTTCCTCCCGAATACGCATGGCGTGAGGGCGAGGTTTGGAAACCTTTCCCTCGAGGCAGCCCCGCAGAAAGCAGTCACACACGCTCAGTCCGGTGCAGATAGACGAGGCGTGCGGGGAACACCTGAGTGCAGCCACTGGAACTCGAGCCGTGCGGGCTGCAGCGTTTATCGAGTTCCACAAACCCAGACTGTGATTTATAAAGACAGCGGGGTCCTCTATTTCCTGGGATTCCGCTGATCGGCTCACGATACGACAGCAGTTGCTTGGTTGCTACAGCGAATCCAGAGCACCAACGCCGAGATGCGAGGTTCGGGTGGAATGGGACTCCGACACTAGAACTCCTCGATGCGATGGTCAGTCTTCCTCTCCGACTGGTCACTTTAAAATAAACTTGCTGGATATAGTCCATGCAGTCCGTTCGAAGAAATTGCACTCTCGTAGATGCTGCACAATTCAACTTGGAAAAATTATAATCGTCTAAAAAACTTAAAAAACCGTCGTGTTCTTAAATATGTGTATTTTCACAGTTTTCCAGAAACTATAGGTACACAATTTGTAGGATTCATCAACACGCCGCCATCAATTAAACGTCTTGTCGCAGACGATTATTTATTCGGTCCAACGTAGAATATATTGGATTTGTTTACAATCGTTTAAATATTTAGTAGAATTTGGTAATGTTTTCGTCCAAAATAGAATCAGTCCTCTTCCAATATCGATTCTATAATCTTCTATTCGACTCAAAACGTTCCATATATGATCTTCAACGAAAAGTGAACGGGTTTCGGCTGTGGCTGAACATCAACTAACTTCCCTAACAGTTGCGCTGATATATCTCGTTACTCCAAAAAAATCTACTAGCCGATTACAAAATCACCATAATTAGAACAAACATATTAAAACATAACATAAAGGTCACTTTACGTGTGGAAATACATCACATACGATAACCTGCGTAAAAATAGAGACGTAAACCACCACGCTGATGGACGTGCATCAGGAAAAATTTCACTGTTTTTCCCTCAAATTAATACTTTTTTTCTGTAATTATCACGCTTGGCATTATTTTAAAGAATTCTACTTTAAATATCGTTTTCTATTTTCGTATTATAAATATTTTTGCAATATAGAACACATGAATTGGCTCGTTACCGAGGTTTACACATCTGTGGCGAGTACTGAAACACTCGCTTACTTTATTTTATATTAGGTAAGTATTAAAGCACCAATTTTGTAATTCCCGCGTGAATGTGTTAGAAAAACCACAACGTAATACATGTTCTATTTCTATAAAATGCTAGTAAAACTAAGTTTCCGCACAAGGTTTCTTAAAAAAGTACTTCATTCTACATTGCACAGTGAGACATGGCTGTGAAAATTGAGTGTGTTAGTTGCAAAGTTCTATGAATCCAAAATGCAATGTTTTCAGGAGAAACAAATTAAAGTACGAAACTCTCTATAACATCGAATAATTTTTTAAGTGCATGATGTGATGTAAATGACAGTGAAATAGGACCCCCTACCAATATATGGAATCCACTTCGTACTATTTAGTAGTGGTTTTTGGTCCATATTCGAATTTTGGTCTCTTACACAAGCTTGCAACAGACCCATCCACCTGTAGGGTGAAGCCGACATGAGGAAATTGTGAACTCAATATATTTTTAATGACGTCACGTATACACGTGACGTAACAAGGTCGAACGTACGTTTTCACGTGTTTTTTTTTTGTACGCGCTTACTTGTTCACATCCCGGGAATGACGTTTTATTCTCTAGTCAATATTTACTGCATCTGTAGCAACATTATTTGATTATATAATGTACTGGTTCAGTCGAGTGTATTCCGCAAGATTTTCCCATTCAGAGAGGCCTGGGTGTGAGACCTGCAAACTGTAGGCAGAGGTATAGTCATTTCCCGGGAAGACGAGCACGTCTTACCCAGTAACACGTCGTCAAATATTAAACTGTTTTTTTTTTCCTAGTACGTTTGCAACTGAAGTTGGGTGAATCCCAGTTGAAGTCGTAGACAGGTGTGGGATTCAGTAATCGGTTTACCAGTGTCCGTGTCAGCTGGAAGGCTCTATGTGCAGGTTGCACTGTGTACTCTGTAGGACACAGATTGCAATCGAGTTGGGGAATCGCTCGTACCAGTTCTGCGCGAATGTTAATTGTGGACGGGGTCCCCAGCCAACCGGTGTCGTTCATGACTCGTCTTAGTGACGCAAAGGATCCCGTGATGAACCCCTTTGACGTCAGCACGAAGGTCTGCAGAGACGTGCATATCCGTGCGTCACTCGAACCTGTTTAATTTCGGACAGGGTACCCAGCCTACCGACGTCGTTCGTACCTCGCCGTGAACCCCTTTGACGTCAACACGAAGATCTGCGGAGTCCTGGAGATCCGTGCGTCACTGGAACCTGTTTCGTGGTATTTACAGTTTTCCTTAAGGTTGGGCACCCTAAAAACTCCTTCAGCATAATTCCTTCTTCACCTCCTGCTGTTCGCGTGATGCAAACTGGTTTCTTCTTTTAGATTTTATTGTACACACATAACCTATTTTGTAATGCACTTGCGTCATTCCCGCTTATGTTTTCTTACTTTTATTGGCTCCCTTGTTGTCCTGTGACTTCAAGGTCGGTGTACAGCAACTGTTTTCCCGCCGAGATATTCGCTTTTGATACAATTTCCTTGGACATACACCATTGCTGTTTTGCACTGCTTGTCATGGGGAAAAAATCATAAATGCAATTTAAGAAATAAAAGAATGAAAATATAACCCACACAAAACAAGTCAAAATCAGCTGATGACTAGATACATGCAAAATTCGCGAATTCATTTCGCGATAGGAGCCAAAACAACTATACCTTCGTACCGCTTCTGTGATTGGCCCACATTTTATCCGAGGAACTGTGAGCCAATGGGAAACACTAAACCAAGAAAGTTCCGAATTATGGACAGCCTAGTTGAGACGTCTCACGCGTCAGTAGCCAATGAACAGGTGTCATTTCCGCGAGTATTTAAAGGACCGTGGAGTCTATTCTAGAGGTCAATGAATTCGCGAATTTTGCAGGTCTCTACTGATGACAAACAGATAAACCCAACGATGAACCTAAACAGGTAGGTAATATGAACAACACAACGACAACGCCGACAAACACAGTAGGTTTCCTACGACAAAACAGTTGCGAAGTTTTGGGAACTGGCATCTGTTTCTTTCATCAGGCACAAACAAATATTCGATAACAAATTCAATAATTGCAAGTTGAGCTTCATTCCCATATCAGCACCTGCACAAATAATGTTGTGTGTTTTAAGTGCCAGAATCATTAATTTTTTTTTTAATTTTGACACTCAAGTACGGTGATATAAATGTTTTATAACATGTGAATTATTATACTGCCATAAAGTAGCCAGCAATATTGACTTTTAACCTGGAATATTTCAGTTCTCCTCGGAAGGCAGCTGGAATGTTACAAATATCACTTTGGAAGCTAATCATGGAAACAATATATGCATATGAGAATTTTGAAATGAACTGCGCATGGTTCTTGTTCAGTAGTACATCGAAAAAGCGCTGATCGAAGTATCCTGTTTGAAAATGGAAAGAATGCGTGATGACGGTTGTTGGCCGCGGCGAACTTGGAACTGGACTCGTCAATCACAACGCCATCTTGTTGGCCTACCAGTGCTTCCGTGAAAGCAGCAATGTCCGAAGATGTGGAAAGAGACTTGCGTAAAGGGTCCATCATGAACAACTATGATGTGGCAAGTGTTGCAGGTATTTTGATCTAAAAAATAACTTGGAATATCATAGTAAGAATTTAGAGCCACGATATCTGACAAGGCTGACATCAAATAAGTAGGGCGTGGAAAAATTCGCGGGTTCAATGACCTACAGGATGGACTCCAGCATTCTCTGCATATTTGGGCAAACTCCGCCTGTTCGTTGGCTGTTGGCTTGTGAGTTGTCTCACCTGGGTACTTTGTGATTCGATACTTCTTTGATTGAGAGTAGCTTATTGGTCATTAGTCTTCTGGATTAACAGTAACCAATAGCAGATGTAGCACGAATGTACAATTGTTTGAATTGTAGCAAATCTTGAAAATTACCCGCGAATATTTCCGGTCTACACAAATAAGTGTAGGTTATGTGAAAAGGAAGTTGACAATGTTGGTCTGACTATCGATTGTAAAGGTTTCAAATAGTCTAGGGAAGCCCTTTAATGGAATAATCGCGAGAAGACCAACTATAAGTAAAATGATAATATATCGTGCATATATATGTTGTATGTACATCGAGTATACACATGTGTACATTGAGTAGATAAGTTACATGCGACATCGAATTTTCGACATCACCATGAACTTCAGAAAATTTTACAGTATCGTTGGCTAAGATGATCAGAACAGTTGATGTGGCTTTGACGTCAAATTGTAAACCATGGGCGCTATGAAGGTGAAGATTTCCAGACTATTGCCAGTGAAATCTATTGACATAGGATGATTTAAGACTACTGTAACTTGATCACACGTTTCACGATGACACGAACGTATTGGTAGGAACCTACCAAATACAGGTTATTGTTTGGTCACAGTCCAGATTGAAAATGTTTGTACAAGTTGAATGAGCCTCCTCGTTGGATCACGGACTATAGACCAATGACAAACGACTTGAAAATAACTTAAGGAATCACGATCGACAAGGAGAGAAGATTAAATGTGTCAGCAGTAGAGATACGGAAATTTCGCACATTCATTTTGTCGCAAGTTTGAATTCAAACCTTCATACTCTCGCGCTGTCTTCACGATTGGACCGCAGTTATTTGGACACTCTCCTCTACGACCGTTAGCCAGCGATGCCCAGCTAGGAGAGAAGTAAGCGAATCAGGTAGTGACAATTAAAAAAAAAAGATAAAAATATTCTCGCTAAGAAATCAACCAATGGGAAAGCAAATATTGGCTAAGCAAACCTGTGACTTTGAAATGTACCCTGGGGCCAGGCGAAACCGTGAAATTACCGGGTGACTAGTCAGCAGCCAGTAGACACGTGATAGCGACTATATCACGCACGCGTTTGCGGAGTCTGCCCTGGCACCAGAAAAAAAAAATTGAAATTTTGCTGCTGTCTAAATCTAAACACTGGTGTACTGCGTTGCATGGTTACAATTTCTTCAAGATAAATCTATTAATTTTTTTTGGGAAGTAAGGGAAAAAGACGTGAAAATTTTTAACATTTTTTTGGTTTGTCGCTGATCCTTAACCATCTCATCATACTTCGTCTTCCATTCAGGCTGGCCGGATGGTTCACTCCAACACTCTCTTAGCTCCAAAACAGAAGATTTTGTTTGCAATTTCCGATTATTCATTAATTTACTTTGCGCATATTTAAAATAATCAAACTTAGTAAAAACCCAGTTGTCTTGAAATTAAAATTTGTTTGAATGTGTGTAAAATGCTTGCTTGTAACTAGAAAGAATGATTTATCTAGAAAACCTATCGGCGACACTGCAGTCACCGTCATCACACTAGGGCAACAGTCTTCTACTGAGAGGCAGTAACTCTTACCTTTAAATAAATTACTTTACCCTAATAAACGAATGTTTCCTGATGGCTGCAACTTTGGGACAATCAGAGGCTAATTTCATTATGGTTGGCTGGGTGGTTTGACCAAACGGAGACGGGCTTCTGTGATTGGTTGGAGCTGCTGGCCAATCAGTGGCTTCTTCTCTTCTGGTTGGCTGGGCTATATGGTCAGTCATAGGCAATTTGTCTTTTGCTGAGTTCACAGATTGGTTGTGAAGTTTTCTGAAGGGCTGTGCCAAGGTTTAGCTCAACCTGCAGCCGTCCTCTGATAAGGTTTGACGGGTGTTGAAATATTTCTAGTTGGGTTTTTCCACATTCCAGTCGATCTGTGTAGTCTAATTTACTTCACGCCACGGGTTTTAATACGTATTTTTAATAGAGACCGGGAAATTTCACAGGTGGGGACTGAAAAAATTCACGGTTTCAATTACTTTTAGGATAGACTCCACAGTTATGTAAACTTGGGCCAAAGTTCCTTGTTCTGTGGTTGCTTACTTGACACATTTATAATCTGGGTTGCCAGTGTGTCTCATTGGCTAAGAGTACTTCACATAAACTGTGGGTCAATCATAGAAGCAGGCGCGCTAACAGAAAATAGGTATGAAAACTGCTAAGGAAATGGGTAGGGACATGCATAGTTCGCGAAAAGATTCCGAGACTAGCTGAGAGTTAAAACAATTTAGCATTGGACTGTGTTTCGTGAATAGGTAAGTTTCTTTAATGTACATGTGGCTTGTTAAACCACCAATCACAGCTATTCAGCGCGGAAGCAAACCCGTCCTGAGTGGCTCGGTCAAGCAAGACGACTTCTCTCGCAGACGGCCGCCAATCACAAGGACGAAACCGCTGGTGCGGGTAGACCTTGTTGCAGTCTAATGTGCCTTCAGATTTTTTTTTCGCGAAATATGCCTGCCTCTAGAAATGGGTAATCGTGCGGGGCTGGCTTTAGAGACGGTAACAACCACTCAGCTCAAGGAAGCTTCTTAGGACGTGTCAAAACAAATGCTATCCAGTTGCAGAAGCAGTGCACGGGAAACCTACAATTCACAATCAGAATTTTATTTTCTAACCTAACTAAAAACTAAGTTTATTTGTGGGAGGGGTACGAGTTAGGCAGGGACCTACACGCGTCTCAGGCCGAAGCCTTGACTCCTAGTCATGTTGGGATTAGTCATGCAGGGAAGGGTCGCATTCATCGTGTGCTTTGTGCGGGGATTGGCCAGCCATGGGCGATTGAAGCCATGACTAACTCCCCTATCTTAAAACTATGCTAAGTTGGACCCAGATAAAACCTGCATAGTCACAGGAAAAAAACCTGGGCACAGACATGCAGTATGCAAGGGCATGCGTTAATTGCGTAGGAATATAAGACACACAGAGGATGACAGAGACGAAGAGTTGGACAGAGTAGCGTAGTCCGCTTACATACTTTGTATCCATTGATATTATAATAATCAACGAAATGATACAATTTTGTTTTCACGAAAGGAAGGAATGGTCGAGAGTTAATTAAACATTATCATACTAAGCAGTTTAGTGCGTTGCGAAACTGATATGTACCCAATTATTTTCAAGCACAATAGTTATGGTATGTTAAAAACTTTATTAACCTGTAAAAAAGTGTAATTTCCAAACGCTCTTTTAACGAGTGTGGGAATTATTACGCTTTCAAATTAACATTATTATGGTAATCTCGATAGTGACCAGACTTTCACTGCTTCTAAGCTTTTGGATCGACACGGAATGTCCGAGGAAATGATGTTGTGCCAAACTTTTTTGTTTGTGGTGTGACTAAGAGCTGAATACCTAGTGTTCTGGCGTGGTGTTTATGTAGGGCCATTCAACAGCCGTCATTAGTCCCTGTGGGCGGCCTTGACTGGATGGATGATGGTCTGGCCAATCAGTTGACGGGACTCAGAAACTACATATGCAGAATGGACCTGAATTAGACCGACAAACTTCAGCTGCAGGCTAATCACGACAAAATAAGTCGAAAACTTGTATGCGACATATGGTCTAAAATGATTCCCAGGTCTGGTACACGTCTTTGAAGATGGAGCTGAGCAACGATTTTTATTTTAAATGATTAGAGACCCGGAAATTTCGCGGATTCATTTAGTCGCAAGCTAGAATGCAAACCTTCACACTCTCGCACTGTGTTCATGATTAGCACGCAGTTGTTTGGACACGCCCCTCTACGACCGTGAGCCAATGATGCCCAGCTAGGAGAGAAGTAAGCGAATCAGGTAGTGCCAAATAACAAGGATAAAAATGTTCTCGCTAAGAAATCAACCAATGGGAAAGTAAACATGGGTCGAGCACACCTATAACTTTGAATTCTATCCTGAGGCCAGAAGAATCCGCGAAATTTCCGGGACTCTATAAATGATAAATAGGGGCATGCTTATTTCGCGAAAAGATCTGAACACTTATTAGACTACAACAAGGTACACCCGCACCTGTGGATTCTTCCTTGTGATTGGCGGCCGTCTGCGAGAGAAGTCGTTGCCTTATTTGACCGAGCCACTCAGGAGGCGTTTACTTCCACACTGAATCACTGTGACTGGTGTTGTTACAATTGATATGTACCTGGAAGAAGCTCGCCCAATCACGAAACACAGACGATGCTACAGTGTTTTAACTTTCATCTAGGCTCGAAATCTTTTCGCGAAATCTGCATGCCTCTAATGATAAAATATTTAAGACGGGACACTGAGCGTCTGGATTATGTTTGATTGAAAGTAGTTCTACAACCACCTTGAATTTTGTCACTGTTATTTCATTGAAATAATTGGGAGTAACAACTTTATTTTCCACATATTTTGACGTGAATTTCCGACAGGAATATGGATGTCTAATCTCGGGTTGGGTGTCACTTCGTCTGAGGATTCAACACCTCTTAAAACTCGTAAAATATGAAAGTTACAAATTTAAAGTAACTATATCTTAGTAGAGCAGACTTTGCTTGTGGTCGTTAAGTATGATTCACCCGGTTAACATTTGCGGTGATGACGTAATGAGCGTTAGTGGGGAGCGTCGAATTGAAGACAGTGAGAGCTGTAACTCCGAAAATAACGAACCCATTTTTTTCGTTATTTGAACTTTAAGTTGCTCGTGAGTGAGCACTGAGTGGTGCTAGTTGAGTGGAATAACCATAAAGTTACTAACTTTGGTTTTGGAGCCATTAATCGCAAAATGCCTAAGCGAAAAGAGGTTATGTTGAAGAAGAGAAAGAAAAAAAGCAAAATCGCCCGGGTAGAAGCAATTCGAAATGCAGAGAAGTGTCGAAGGTATCGAACGAGGCAAAAAGTAGCCGAGGAAACGAGTCTGAGGGGCAAAACGAGCCCCCGAACGAGGCGTGAGCCTCAGCCGTCCGCCTAGCGAGAAGCGACGGGGAATGCAGACAATTGTTTGCTAATGGACGTGTATATACTTTGTGATGATTCAGATATTGACGTGGAGTCAGTAGAGCCAGTGGTTGTGAACGATGGGTCGAGTTTGTCGCGGTCTGGCGTCGCAATTGTTCTGGCGTGGCCGCCCAACCATCATATAAGACGTTCATCGAATCCAAGTTGAAAAATAAAGCAACATCAATTTTGTTAAATTATTTTATTTATTTAATACACGACATTCCCGTTTGGCGCGATGGAAATTCACGAAACAAACCACTGGCGGCTGAATTACAAAATACAGCCTACCCAGATTTTTTTTTTTTTATGTGTTACCAACCCCAATTATTTCAATGAAATAATTTTGCTACAGCCGCAAAATTCGCGTTGCTTGTAGAACCTCATTCATTCAAACACAATTCAGACGCTCAGATCTCCATATTAAATACTCTCTCTGTTATTCACAATTTTATTGTTGTTCATCTCCAACTTGAAAGACTCGTAGCAGACTAGGGAAGCTTCAGCTTATTTCGTCGAGAAGGACGTGCAGCCGAAGTTGGTCGGTGGAATCCAGACTCGACCCGGTGTGTCTTGTGGGAGCAACAACTGACTCGCGTTGCGTCATCCTCGCACCTGATTGGCCGCGCCGAGGAAACAGGCGCTATTATGTTTCCGCTACAGGGTTTGTTATCTGTTTTTTGGAGGTTAATTTACGATTACTGCTGGTGTTGTTCTCGTTGAAGGGAGAGGGGTTGTTATATTACCTCGCCCGATGACCGTGCGTTACGCAACCGCCCGAAAACTCGTCTGGCGAGCCCCCTTCGCGGCCCACCGGTTACATAACATCGGGCGACGGCCGTCGACCGTGACAAGACTCAAAAATACAATTCGGTATTTTTATTTAATTCAATCAGCTAGCTTGGCACAGACCTTTGCAAAATACTGTCTGATTGAAGAAAGTTACTTTTTTTAAAATAAATACTACCGCGTATTGAGTATTTTAAATGAACTTGGATGCATCAGTTTTGATTTATGATCATTTGAAAACCAGTTATGTTTTTTGCACGTAACTTATTCGTAGAGACCTGCAAAATTCGCGGATTCATTCGGTGATAGGCTATAATTCAAACACATATACCTCTTAGATAATTTTGCTATTGGCTTACTGTTCATCTGGACGAATCTCAACCAGTTATAAACCAAAAAAGGATCGAATCACAGACAAACCAGCTGAGACGACTTACAAGTCGGCAGCCAATGAACTTGCGTTATTTTCCCGAGTGTACAGGGGAATGTGTAGTCTATCCTGAAGGCCAACGAAACCGCGAATTTTGCAGGTCTCTAATGATAGCGACTATATAATGCACGCGTTTGCGGAGTCTGCCCTGGCACCAGAAAATAATGGAAATTTTGCTGCTGTCTAAATCTAAACACTCGTGTACTGCATTGCATGGTTACAATTTCTTCAAGATAATTTTTTTTTGTTTGGGAAGGAAGGGAAAAGGACGTGAAAATGTTTAACATTTTTTTCGGCTTGTCGCTGATCCTTAACCATCTCATCATACTTCGTCTTCCATTCAGGCTGGCCGGATGGTTATTTGCCCGAGTGTACAGGGGTATGTGCAGTCTATCCTGAAGGCCATCGAAACCGCGAATTTTGAAGGTCTCTACTTATTCGCTATGAATCTGTATTACATCCCAAATTTAAAAAAAAACAATAATAATATAAAAATAAAAATTTCAAATTCCCCTTCTAAAACAAGAAATCAAGATTTTTGGCAGAGAAAAAAAATAGATTGTTGTGCACTGATTTTTCTGTCAATTTAATTTTATCAGAATTATTTTATTACGAAGTAAATAAACAAAACATATTATAGACTTATAGTAGGTACTTATTTACGATTGGCCAGTTCCTTTTAAATTGATACATATTAATGTAATACTCTAAACAAACATTCTACCCTTAGAATTTCTAACTAAAAACTAACCCTTGCGTCACTTCGTTTTATAACTCATGAACTACCGATATTTAATAGATACTTTAAATTAAAAAGTCACGAAACATTAATATTATATTTTAGTGATTAACTTTATCTCTGTGCACAGCTATAGAAACTCAAACACCAATAATAGTTTTTAAAAATATACCTATTATCGGGGAACTAGACCCCACCATATTGAATTTTTTTAATTATAACACCAGTTTTATGTTTTAATGCGTTCTTTGAATGCTTCTTGCAATGGGGGAGATAGATTAAACATATTATATTGTACATATGCCATTGCTGTTTTACACTGTGTGTCATAGAGAAAACCTGAAGAATGCACAAAGAAAAATGAATACACCAACACACAGGATGCCACGGAATTCTCTGTGCTCTATATAGCCTACATTTAAAATCGGCTGATTTTGGCTTGTTTTCTGTGCGTTTTTGTATTCATTTTTATTTGTCATTTTTTGAGGTTCAAGTATTACGTAACGCAATTTGGGGGGGGGGGGGGGGCGATGTCCTTGTAAAATGTTATGATGCGTTACAAGGGCGGGAGGGGGAGGGATTCGAACAACGCGTTACGTAACACTGTTTTTTCATTCAAATAAAAAAAACTAGGCATTTAAAATTTCCCAAGTTCGCAACCCTTTTCGTTTATGTTTTACGGGGAATCCTTCCATTGTATTGTAAGTCAGTTTTATTTTGTTCTCCCAAGTTGGCAACCCTTTTCGTTTATGTTTTACGGGGAATCCCTTGACTGTATTGTGCGTCATTTTTATTTTGTTTTCGTTGTCAGTATTCGTTAGTGTGTACGCAGAAGCACATTGCTGTAGTCAGTGTTGTTAAAGTGAGTTTATACTGTAATGTCCTCAAAAGAGGGAGATTTGCATCATCAGCTGTTCTTGGTCTATAAAAGCTCTCATGCTAACCTTATTATTACTACCGCAAACGCGATTAAAACAATAACAAATGCATTTTATCGACTTTCCGGTACTTTGCGCAACATAATTATAACTTTTAGGTAAAAATGGTCACTTGGGTGTTACGTAACGTTTAAGGAAGGGAGAGGGGGTACAGAAAAATGTTACGGCGCGTTACATGGGGGGGGGGAGGGAAGGTCAATAATATTTAAAAAATTATATTACGTAATACTTGAACGCCTCCATATGAAAAATAATGTTATAAATCAATTTTATATTTTTTTACCCAAATAAAAAGGACAAATAATAAGAAAAAAAAGGATAAATTATATCTTCACAAGCTTCGGTTCATTTTAAAAGTCTGATATGCATTAGGAGGTTAGTTTTAAACCGCTGAAAGAAAGTAACAGAACATTTGACGCAGGCGACCACTTCTGTCATCTTCACGAAACCAGTCCACGAAAGTTGACATGAGATACATGCAGAGCCCAAACAATTATTGTGGAAACTGTATTGAAAACTGTCTAAGTATTTAAAAAAAAATAAGGTGATGGGATGTAACTCTCTTTAAGGACGATGACGACTATTCACTAGGGACCATACATGTTTGCGTAACGTTCTCAAGCATGCTAGAATGAACAGTGTTATATAACAGCGGGCCTTGCCAGTGGCTAGCACGCTGAGATCTGAGTGCCGAGGCACTGTTGCCAAGTCGAACCGCCCAGCCGGTGAACAAAGATCAGGGTTCTCGAGAAGATATAAAGACGATTGTGAAATCTAGGCTGATGAGAAAACGTCATGGCAGATCATGCGGTTCCTGTCAGTAAACCAAATGTAACTGTCAGCAGGAAAATTGACCAATAGTTGATCTCCACAGAAAACGAACAACCAGATAAAAAAATAATTAGGCCTAAACAAACACGATTATAACCGACCAAATCTCCGGCTAATGGAAGCCGGGAGTCACAGTTAACACGTAATAGTAAAAATTAAGAGCACGTAACCGGCTAGTGAGTGACTAAACTAGCTCAGAAGTTTGAAATACCTCAGTTTAATGCGCCATGTTGGAAGTATTAAATGATCACGTCAGCAATTTTGTTTAAGATATCAGTACAAGTTTATTATTTTGTAAATCCTGTCCTCAGTTGTAAGTGAAACGTAAACGGCCGGAATTGGGTTGATAATTACAATTTGATAAAAATTTAATTGTGCCTTGGCCGTTAGTAAAAATTAAAGTTCTGTGCTTGCTGAGTAACACACACATAACCCTACAGTACTGTAAATTTTCTTCATTTTTAAAAAAAATATATGTTTGTTCCAAAACAACGGAACCTTACAAAACAAATCACAGGAGTGTGCCTTCCATGCCTGCCATGAAAATTTCACAAAGTGGTTGTAGTTCCACGCCAGCTCACTAACGGCGCTGCAGGCAGCCAGGCTGCTGCTGTCATCTGTGGTTTTTCGGCAAGAAAACTTGGAACCTGAAACATGGTACATAAACTCGCATTTCAAAGGGCCTAGATGTTACCGCCAGTACCGTGACGTAATGCAATTTTTACGTGTATTCGTGTTCATGTAAACCTGATGGTTCAGTTTGAAGTAAAGTCGAGAGACCTCAGAATAACGTGAGGTATCTGTGGCCACAGCCAAGGGCTCGGCGTCGCCATGGAAACAGCCGTGGCGCCTCTGATCATGAAGCGACTTGTTGCGACTTGTTGCGCTCTGCCAGCTGTAAGGAGTGTCACGCGAAGAACCCATCTGGCGGGGGTCAGCGGGCCTGAATACCTCTAGACAGTCACGTAGGCAACCCCCTACCCCCTCAGCGGCGCAGAACAAACACCTGGGGTCGGAATGCTGCTGGGGTTTCGATCTCGCCTTGAAGCCCGCTTACGTAACGTTGACCCCCCTGTTCAAAACACGTTGCGCAACGCCCGGACACACCCCTAATCTCCGCGCCTAATATGGCCGCCTGGACCGGTCCGGCTGTTGCACCTGCCGCAGCGTAAATCAGTCTCTACGATCGCCCATCCGTTACATAATTCAGAAGCTTCCCGAAGTCCGGACGAGCTGCAGTGACAAGGCTCTGATGCTCTGATGCTCTGATGCTCTGAGCGAGCTCAATGAGCACAACAGCGGTCTCAGGAGTGCGTGCTTGTTACGTCCTTCCACCAACCGGCCGCGTGTATTCCGGATAAGCCCAACTGTTGTTATTACAGCCGAAATAAACATGGCGATTCTTTCGTATTGCAATATGTACTTTCTTCTTCATGACAAATTATTTCTTCAAACATCAAACAGGTTTGTTTGTGTATGTATGGTATGTATCAATGAAAGTATGTATTACGTATAAATAAATGTATGTCTGTACGTGTATATCTTTATATATATATATTTCTTGTGTGCGTATGTATGTCACTGAATTCCTCCTAGACGGCTGGACCGATTTTGATAAAATTTTGTGTGTGAGTTCACGGGGATTCGAGGATGGTTTAGATTCACAATTGGATATTTTATCTCGATTCTGAGTTAAGAAAACCTAAAAAAAACACGCTTTAAAAGCAAAATATGCAACGCATTATTAGAAGCCATTAAGTTTTGCTATTGTAAGGAACTAAGTAGAGAGTAAGAAAAAAATAAAGATCCTGACAGTTTATAGCGTCGCCATATTTGTTTCAATTTTCAATACCCTTTTTGTATACCTATTACAATTTAAATTGCAGAAAAAAAAATCATGTTTCATAGCCACACAAATAGAGGATGGTTTGGATTCACAATTGGATATTTAATCTCGATTCTGAGTTAATAAAAACTAAAAAAAAAACACGCTTTAAAAGCAAAACTTGCAACGCATTATTAGAAGCCATTAAGTTTTGCTATTGTAAGGAACTAAGTAGAGAGTAAGAAAAAAATAAAGATCCTGACAGTTTATAGTGTCGCCATATTTGTTTCAATTTTCAATACCCTTTTTGTATATTACAATTTAAATTGCAGAAAAAAATCAAGTTTCATAGCCACACAAATAGTGAGTGTGTGTCATTTCTCTATGTCCACGAGGTCTCGCCGCGTCAATTTTCTCCTTGGAGCGAACCCGTCCGCCTAATTAAATAAACAGCTTTTATCGTTGAATGATTTCATGATTTATTTAATGAAAATATGCTCTCATAAAAAAATTAGTTAGATAGACATTCAATAGGTTTCTTTCTCTCACTCTCTCTCTCTCTCTCTCTGAAATGTATGTAGCTTGCTTGCGGGTCAGTAATGCAGACAATCTTTACATTCTAGCTCGAGACGGAAAAAACAGTAAATGTGGTTTACAAAGACATTTTATGAAGTGTCTTCCCGTCATTACATTTGAAAGTAGAAACATATTTACTCAAAATTTAGGTAGTAACATATTTTTATTGCAAAGACTGGAATAGAGATGAGAAAAATTATCATTTGTGAACATAAGAAAACTACTACAACTGTATCAACTGTTATGTTATAATGTTTAAATTTCTAAATGGTGCAAGATAATACAAAATTCCATGCGGAAAAAGTCGTGGGCAGCAGATACGTATAGTTATAGGTGTGGGGCTATGCATGCTGATTTTTCATATAGGTACTGCATGGATGCGAACATGTAAGAATAATCTATCTATCTTACTATAATAAAACAGTACTTTTTCTGTCTGTCTGTTTGTACGCGATTTTGATGAAATTTGTGTGTGAGTTCACGGGGATTCGAGGATTGTTTAGATTCACAATTTGATATTTTATCTCGATTCTGAGTTAAGAAAAACTAAAAATACACGCTTTAAAAGCAAAAAAACTAAGCATTGTTGATAATTAGCCTCCATGGCAACGGGCTTTTGCATTGTTGTTGCCTTCTGCGTAACCATGGGAAAGGTTTTTGGTAACAGCAGTGGCATGCCCATGAGGAGGGGTATGTATAATGAGAAGATACAAAAGGGTCCAGCGTAGAAATACTTACCGCCATATGTACATTTGGGCAGGACAATGTCTGTCGGGTCCGCTAGAAAGATACATAGAGAGATAGAGATATAAATAGAAAGATAGAGAGAGTTATAGAGATATACATAGAGAGATAGAGAATTAGAGAGATAAAGAGAGATGCTTAGTATACGTTTAAAAAATTACAAAAAAAATTGATTGAGGCATTGCAACGCATGCCGGGCATTATCTAGTGTGTATATATATATATGGACGTATGTATGTAATGGAGTGCAAATGGTGGATAATTCAGGACGAAACTCAAGAGAGCCAATCTTAAAAAAAAAGATGAATAGGTAAAGAAATTAACCCTTTATAACGAATAGTAACGACATCCACATGAAAATGGACTAAAAAGTGAATTTCTTTGTTATAAATAAAAAGAAATAGAAATACTCTTACCAATGTTTATGTTTTCCGTTTGCCTGCATAAAAAAAATTCATCAAGGCTTTAAAAATATCCATTGCCATAAAATATCATCCTTGGGGAAATACGGGCTTATCGCCCTATTGAGGTGGCCGTGTGGCGCGTACTGAATTATGCTATAGCTGCATTTAACAGTCAAGGAAAACAGACCAATAGTAAATTTTAAATCTTTTTTCCCCCCACTATTATTAAGCATATAAATCACAATAGAAAATAATTAATATCATGTTAAATATACATAAACGTTTAATTATTTTTACACCACTTGCCGCTTAAAGTCCTACTGACGCCAAATACCGCCGTTAACGAGATAAACAAGAATGTAAATCGCCTGCCGCTTGGAGCCGCGCTGGAACCGAACTGGGGCTGTCACGCGCGCTGTCACGAGGCCTCCTGGCGGGAAGAAGCCAGCCCAGCCGCGCCGGGGTGACTCCCTCCAGCGGGGCTCGAACAAGCGCTCAAGGCCGTGGTTCCAGCTACCGGCGCGGACGTGCGGGCGAGGGTTGCCTCCCGGCGCGGGGAGAAGCTCTGCGATTGGCCGGCGGAGCGCGCGTATCGATTGGCGGGCCGGCGCGCGACGTCACGCGGTGAGTTAGGTGGGGGGAGCGGCGAGGAGAGACGTGAGCCGCGAGCGACGCGCCTCGCTCACACGCAGCGCGCCATCCACCATGAACGGATCCATCTCGACGGAGGAGGCGGTGGCGGCGGCGGCGGTGAACGGCGCGGCGGCGGGAGGCAGCAAGAGGGCGCCGCCGCCGGCCAAGCTGCGCACCGTGTCGTGGACCGAGGAGGCGGACGGCGAGCTGGACGTGCCGGGCACGCCTCGCACGCCGCGGACCTCCACCACGCCAGGTACCGCCGGTCCCCGCCGGTCCCCGCCAGGCCCCGCTAGTCCCCGCCTGTCCCCGCCGGTCCCCGCTAGTCCCCGCCAGTCCCCGCCAGACCCCGCTAGGCCCCGCCAGACCCCGCTAGGCCCCGCCAGACCCCGCTAGGCCCCGCTAGTCCCGCCGGTCCCCGCTAGTCCCCGCCAGTCCCCGCCAGTCCCCGCCGGTCCCCGCCAGTCCCCTCCGGTCCCCGCTAGTCCCGCCAGTCCCCGCCAGTCCCCACCAGTCGCCGCTGAGCGCCGGCGGCATCCTCCTTTTAACATAGTTAATTTAAATTGTTATTACTACAATACTTTTTTTTTTAATTTGAGAAGGTAAATTAATTCTAAAGAACCAAAATGAATTTTAATCTCTGTTCATATTGAATTATTATTTCACCACCTTATTTAATATTTAGATATGAGCACTTTTTAAGTCTATTTGACACTCAAGCAATCACTATGTAATATTTAAAAATATTCTAAAACTGCCGAGTGCAGCGTGAAGGGGATCGACCCCGAGCCTGCCCTGGGGCCGACACCAGAGCCGCGCAACGGCCTTTTCATTTTCCTTTCTTTTATATTTTTTACGTGAAACATTACGGACGGACATTAATGGTGAACGGAAGAATTAAACTGTTATTAGAAAATTATTAAAAGTTCTGGTGCTCGATCTCAATTGAGTTTTTAACCAATTCATATTAGATAAAAACTTTCAAAATTTATGTTCCCTTAAATAATGACGTTATTTCACCGGAATTTGATAGTTAAAATTTTATAAAATCAACCTAAGGGTAATTTAACGGGGAAAAAATATACGGAATAATATAATTAAGATAAATTAAAAAAAAATCATCGTCGAAATTTAAGTTTTAGATTGTTTTGAAATTCCTATATTTTCAAATTTTCCTATGGAAGGCCCCCGAACCCACAACCCCTTTATCACCTTCCCGGTAAGGCCCTTCTCAAAAATAGCAGGGTCCCTCTCGGCCCCTGATTGGTCGGCAACCTCCTCCTCAGCGCTGCAGCGACAGTGGCACGGAGAAAACCACCCTCAACTGTCTCCCACCCGTGCAGAGAGCAGGGGGGGGGGGGGGTCCACCGCAACTCTTGTATCATTCTTTATAAGCAAGTTTCCTTTATAGTTGAATTTAAAACTGAAATAGATAGTCACGCTAAAATATCAGGGAATCGTAGACTTCTAGTAGTACTCCAGTGTTAACACATTGAATTTTTTTTTAAGAAAAGATTTTGTTTGAGAAAAGAATATAGAACATTTTATTTATTTTTTATTTAATTGTTTTTAATACTTTGTTCTTAAGTCAATTCTTTGGTGCTATAGTTAAAACAAGCCATAAGTACACATACGCGCGCATATATATACATACATACATATATACACATGTGTGTGTGTATGTATGTATGTGTGTATATGTGTGTATATGTGTGTGTGTGTTTGAATACATGTAACACGCATGTCCAGTTTTGTATGAAAGACATGTTCACATTTGCAAACCGGCATTAAATACAGACTACTTAAATATGCAATTCCTGCCGCTTCTGTTTTATGAGGTATGGCGGGCTATAATTTGGGGGTAATACAGTATGGAAAAACACTGAGGATCACAGTAAACATCCAAAATAATCTCGCTGTAAACCTTTATAGCTAAGTTGAGCTGATTCGATTATTCTGTCTTAACTTGTGTTTTATTATTTCTTTCTTTCTAGCTAATGCCCGGCAAACGTTGCAATGCCTCAATCAAATTTTTTTGTGTAATTTGTTGAATTAAGTACACATAATACAAACAATCGCTCTCTCTATATCTATCTATAAATATCTGACTATCTTAATCTCTCTACCAGGGTATATATCTCTCTATATCTCGCTATCTCTTTATATATATATATATATTTATATATATATATATATGTGTGTGTGTGTGTATGTGTGTGTGTGTGTGTATATATAGCTGTGCGTCACACTATAGCAATGGAAATGTTAAAAATCTATGTTTTTCCTAGCTATATCTTTTTACCTGTCATAGGTGTGATATAGGTAGGGCCTACATAAAAACACGCGCGTATTCGAATGTAATCGAAACGGTGAAGAACTTTCGGAGATTAAAGTTTTTGAACGAACGAACGAACGAACGAACAATTAAATTTTTACTTACATAGATCCTGGAAAGGAAGGGTGGCGGGGGGGGGGGGAACCTGGCCCAGCGGCTCCCCCAGCCGCCCCCCCCCCCTCCTCTTCATCACTCAGCAAGCGAGGGAACTGGCGGTCTCTCGCTTGGGGAACCTTGAAGTTTCAGGTTTTAAGATTAGTGCGCACATCACATGCATATTGCACCGCGTACTTCTAGCACAATACCTCTGCGACGGTGGTTTTCCTTCAAGACGCAGGAGCCGTCGTACCTGGGTGCTGCGAACTGGCTGCAGGACGCCCGCTCTTAAAATGCACATAGATACTGTGCTAGGCGTATCGCCAACATTTACTTCATAATGTACTCCAGGCATCTTTACGCGTCAACCTTAAATCCTGAGTTCGTTTGTTCCGAAATGTACCTTCGTTTGTGGAACCTGCCATTGACGACCCCAGCACTTTCCCGCCAAAACTCGGCGCCGCGTGACGTCAGCGTGGTGTATGGACACGCGTGATTTGCCCCGGGGGTGCAGCGACGCTCTGCGCAGACAACTCGAGTCGTAACCCCCCACAGAAATAAATATTCGATTGCAAATTTCAAAAACTAACACAAAAAATATCACAATTCAATACACATGGGCTCGTGACATGACCGAGACCTCAGAAATAGATTTAAATGTTATTCCTAACAGCCAAGGGCGTCGCCAGGAGGGGGGGGGGGTAGGGGGGGCAGTTGCCCCCCCCTAGAGCCCTAGAGATTTAAAAAAAATGTAGCCAAATGCAAAAAAATACATACTTTTCCCACAACTTGCCCCCCCACCCCCCTCCTAGGCCATCGGCTGGCGACGCCCTTGCAATAGCCCTGCTATCCTTTATAGCGAACCATGGAAAGCTAGCTTTTGGAGGTTAGAGACGACCTCCCGGCGGGCTCGGCCTCGAGGTCCTCAATGGCCCCAATGACAGCTCGGTGGCAGCCAGCAATGGCAGCCAAGCAGCTGTCCTGAGCTGGCCGATGCCACGGGAAAGACTGTTCCTCGCGCGGTGCCCACGGAGCACCGCTGTCTGCTGCAGAATCTGAGTTGCGGATTCATCCTACCCCCCCCCCCCCCGCTATCGCCCAACAAAGCAACCCCTCCTCCTTCTTAGCTTTGAATATATATTTTCAAAGTTCTTAGAAAGTAGGCGCTGCAGGTATACCTCGGAACCACGGGTTGGGGAGGATTGTTCCACGAACAGGCCGTTGATTGAACGTTACTAACGACGCCTGGTGGTGTTATAACCGAAGGCAGGTATAGAAAACAGACAACGACGCGGTATTAAAAAAAGGGCTTTGCGTCCAAGTCGTCCAGTGGTGAAATTATGGTTCCCACCCCTACCCTTCTCCTGTAGCCTTCCGCAGTATAGTTACCAAGGGACAACACAGCAACAAGACCAGGATTCCACAGGAAAAGTATATATACACACCTGGGGGCATAAGGCACTAAGTCCACTTTTGGGCAAAATTTTAGTTTTAACCATATACTTGGCCACATTTTGACTTTCTTTCTATTGGCGTACAACAATAAGATCTACGATATGTCAACAATTCACATATTTTGGGTTAAAAAAAAAAATAGTGAGTACATAAGTGAGGCATTATTTAAAATTCTTTAAGCTGCTTTCTTGAAAAATATGCTTTTTGTGACATAGTGTCTAAAGCCTCCGAGGTAGACACACACACACGCGCGCGCGCGCGCGCGCGCGCGTTTTAAGTTTTCTAAACCAACATTTCTAACCACTAATCTAAACAGGTCGGACCCAATGAACGTCCCTTCACAAAATTAAAACGAAAACGTACACTGGAATCTTGGTTAAATGTTAAAAATCTAATTTGGTGGGTATTTAACTGCCTAGACACCATATTTCCCCTCGTATTATCCATCTCAGGCACAATTTACAGATCTCCCAGCAAATAACGTAAAACTTATACATACATATATACATAAATATACACATATATGTATATATGTGTGTATATATGAGTCTGAAATCAACCGACAAACGTCAGCTGCAAGTTCATTACGATAAAATAATTTGAAAATCTCTTTACGACTTACATATGGTCTAATGTCTTTGAAGTTGGGTTTGAACAACATTTTTACTGTAAATAATGGAGAAAGTATTTAAGATGGAACAATGATATGTATAATTTAATGAAGTTCTACAATCTTCGCGAATTTTGTCGCTGTAGCAAAATTATTTAATTAAAATAATTGGGAGTCACTCTTTTATTTTCCATATACTTTTTTGATGTGTTTGGTAGACTTCTTGAGTAAAATTAGCACCATGAACGTTCAAAATAAAATAAAAAAGTCAGTATCTACATCTCGGGATGAACAAGCGAAAAACTCTGTGTGCCCTCAAGCTTGAAATAAAAAGTTTTAAATATATAACCAATAATGTTTGTTTTGTTGTTTGTATTTATATAACTAAAATCTACAGTTTTAATCGAACGTGATAGTTTTTTTTTACAATTGATTCTAGACCAAAATATTCTGCGTGATTTAATTATTATAAGTAAGAAAAAATTTAAATATTTATAACTCACACTGAGATGTTAATGCAAACAAATTATTTACAGTGGGCTGATTACACACCATAGCATGATGTAAAAGCGTTGCGCATAATAAAATCAATTTGATAGCTTATCATTCTTTAGAGTATTAGAAAGTTAAAAGTATTTTTATATGAGTATTGTGATTATAACAATTATTTGATTACATGAATCTGGAACTATATTCGCCCAAGATAAGAGTAAATAGTACCAAGGGTTTTTTCGTTCGCATTAACTTGCTATAATCGTAAAGGAAAATAAATTAAGAATGCAGGCAGATGTGAAACGTGACAGGAGTGCTGTAAGGTGTCGAATGGGCGCCTAGCCAGTGGCGATGCCAGGCAAGGGAACGCTCAAGTGTTACGTAACACGTTACGAGGGGGGGGGGGGGTTGCGGCTAGGAGTAGGAGTGCCGCAGTCCAAGACAACCTCGGGTCGTGTTGCTGCGTGGGGGGGGGGGACTGTAAAAGGATAAAATGACAGGGGGAGGAGGGGGGGAGATACAGGTCCTTTGTCTGCGTTACGTAACGACGAGCCGGGCTGGAGCGGACAGGACAGGCGGGATACCGCGACTTGTCCACCACGAGGCTGTTCCCGTGGTGGTCAACACCACAGAACAAGGAGGGAAATAAAGAAGTGCGACTCTTACAGTGGAAATTGAAACCATGTTTCACGCGACACGTGTCGCTATCTGTTGGGCGGGCCCATAACTACCAGCAAATAAAAAAAATCGGAATAGAGGTTCTCATAGAAAGTTTTTTAAGTTTATACGTTTTTTTTTTGTTATATTAAGTTATTTTCTTGACGGCACAAAACTAAATTAATCGATGCGAAAATATTTAATGCTGTTTTGTAATAAACCGTCATGTAATAAATAAAGGAGTAGGAGGTGCAAAATCTCATTGTATTACACACCACAAAATTAGTGGCTACCTAAATAGAGTGAATTTCTACTGGTTTGTTTGCCTGATAATAGCTTATACATTACTTCTCATAATAAATTAATGTAGTTATGTCAGCAGGGGCGCAACTACAGGGGGGGGGGCAAGGGTATATTTCCCCCCCCCCCCCCCTCTGAAACCTTGAAGTGGGGACAAACGGGGGCAAAGAAAGTGCTGTGTAATCAATTTTAGATAATAAAACTGCTTAAATAGCACCATTTTCCACCTTGAAATACAAATTTTCCCGGGGGAGGACCCCCGGACCCCCCCGCTTCAATAGGGGGGATCGATGATTCTTTATAAAAAGGTATATTGCTCCCCCTTTAGAAATTTAGTTGTTGCGCCCCTGAGTGCCAGCAATATATATTATGAAAACTACTATCTAGCGGACGGGCCCATAACTACTTCAAAAAACTAGGTCTCAGTCTCGGTAATTAGAGTTTCTCCCCCCGTGGTCGACACTCGGTTCCCAGGCCTCGCGTGTGGAGCTGCTTCGCGTTCATGGTTTCCCATTTCGCAATCCGCGATTCGGTCGCTTGTATCTGGACGTGTGCGCTTCGTTCCTTGTGCCCTCGATAGGCACTCGTGTCTGTATTCCTTGTCTGCTCGCTGACAGTTTTCCTTATTTTTTTTTTATTGCCTTATCATCAACATCCGTTGTTGCGTGTTTCTCCGTTTGAAGTTATTTTTGTTCTTGTGAACGTAAGTTCATATTTATTAAGCGAGACTCTCATTACACAAAACATTTTCCAAAAAAAAAATTGTTTAGCGTTTAAATATATGCATTCCAACAAGGGCAAAATCAATTGGTCCAAAATTTCTAGTTGATTTACCTTATAACAGTTAGTTTGATAAAAAAAAAAAAGGAAGTTCATATTTGCAGCAAAGTATTCGTACATTCATGACATTACTAAATTTCTATTTCATTTCAGAGACAGCGAATTAATATTTTTCTCCCCTCAATCAGCCCGGAAAGTTTTAGTTTTCATTTTATAATGATTCTGAGAGAGGAAAGCTCCACGCGTGAATGTCAGATAATGAGGCCGTTCTTACTATTTTTGAATATACCTAGGTAGCAGTGAAGAAGGTCTTGTGGAAAGAATGGATAAATTATTGAAGCAGCTCTGCGGCTGATAGGAACAATGGAATACAGAACTGGTGCGGTGATAAAGGTGTCACTGTCCCAAAAACCTTGAAAACTCTGCTAGGAATTGACCTTTCAAGCTCCTAAAAAATTCCAAGGTTACTCTTTTATACGGCCATTCATAATAAGTCGAGGTCAATAGTTACGTAAATCATTAAACTATGGCAGGCGTTGAAGTAGTTGCAGGACGTGTTCCAAACAGTTATGTAATTACTCAGTTACGAAACATTTTCTTTCGTATTACCTGAAGGCTTCCTTAATATATATTTTTTTATAATTAAACGCCAAAACTTTATACAATAATTATATCACATCTCTTGGATTTTATTTTGTTTCTTAAATATTATTTTTTAACACCGTTTAGTCCGACTAATGATTTAACTGACAGGAGACGTGAGAGAGTGGTTAAAATACTTTTGAGGCAATATTAAATATTGCATTTACTAACGACAAGTAGTATGCATATACAATAATTTTTACACTTTAAATACCCTAACGTACATTCATAAAGATTTCACTAGTTTCATTCTCATGATGATCCATAATACGTAAAATAGGTTTTTAATGATCTCTCAGGACACAAACACACACAGAAATTATGTAATACTCCCACTCGAATGTCGGGTACTCGCCCATAAAATGCTGCTATAAAAATTAATACAAATTTAAATAAATTATTCTTAACGCAGTTGATAGTTTCTAAATTATTATTATTTTGAAATTCTTTACCAAATATATTTTACGTGGAAGTTTAGCCCTAAAAGGTAATAGGGACAACGTTTATATAGCTAAATTCTTTTGCGCTGAGCTGGTTATAAAATAATATAAATTTGTAGTAATTATTAAGCTCGACCATTTTGTTTCCCTTTCAACACAAATTAATTTTTCAGATTGTCCGAATGTCCCAAAATGTACCTTTGATCGTGACTGCATACAAATAAATAACCACTTGCGGCAAAAACCAAAGTATAAATCACGGAAGCTTTACTCCAAAAATAGTTACGAATTTTTGCCATAAAAAAAATTGGTGGAATATTAAAACAAACGAAGAATATACTGATTTTAGAATACTTTACGTTTCTGATCCATTGATTTTATATCTTGGGGAGTATTAAGATAAAGTGGAGTATGCATTACAGTCATAATATTATCGCAAGACCTGGAATTGTTAGAAACTACTTACTTGATCACGACTAGTCTACTTCCACATTTCTCCAGGGACCTGAACGTCAGCATTACCTTTGCTTGGCCGTCAAAACTTGCGGTTTCCGTGCCTGCTTCTGGGGGGTGCATAGCAAACACGGCAAACCAGGCCTCGATCAGTCGCAAGCAACAACCTGACAACGGTTTGTCGTGTCTTGCGATCCGTGTCCATCGGTGTTGCTGACGGGGCAGAGCGGACGGGAGGAATCGTGTTTGACACTCCGGTCCGGACATCTCGGTGTCGCTTCTCTGCGCCTTCCCAGAATCCAGTGGCGTAGCCAGGATTTGTGTATGGGGGGGTGTTAAGAAGCATGCCCTCCCCCCCCCCCCGTATTAAAGCGGTGGGTCCGGGGGTCCTCCCCCGGGAAAATTTGGATTTTAAGGTGTAAAATATTGCTATTTTAGCAGTTTTCGGTACTTAAATTTAAATATTGTAATGGTAAAATTTTTATTAATTTTAATATTAAATTTGTTTGAGTGATAAATAAGAAATGAATTAAAGATTTGGTGCTAGGGGGAGAGGGGTTGAACCCATAAAATACCCCCCCCCCCTCCCCCCGGGCTTGCCCCTGCCAGAATCGCACCAGGCTAATGGTCACATGGTTCGACAGGCTACACTGTTCCGAATCACAGCCGACGTACAGACTTTTCGACGAAGAACGCACGTCGTATAAACAACGGGTTCTTCGTATTTTCAGATCACCGGCTCTTCGCAGAAACTACGTTGGAGTCCTGCTTCCGGGTTCGGTCTTTCGTTGTAACCGACGATTTTTTTTTACTGTAGACTAAAAAAAGCTTTGGATTCACGTGAATTAATTTTCTAAATAAAAACTCGGTGCCCGTAGATTTACGGAGATACAAATTTCGCTCGATAATTTGTAACAAGCGTTCTCCTTAATATGAAGGTGAATTTTTTTTTATAACTGTTTCTACCGTTGCCTTCCCAAACCTCTCTGCGCCGTGTTTATGGCGCGTGTCTGACACTAACAGCGGTGCTGTGGAAGAGATAAAAAAAAATCATAAAAATTTTTCCAGAAGGTCTGTAACAAGAATCAATGCGTGCAGGGGCGTACGCAACGGGGATATACACACCAAAGAACCAATACAAGCGAACAGCAGGCAAAAAGGTTTTATCCCCCCTCATTTTCACGAAATGAAACTCTGCGTACGCTCTCGGGTATGTGTCAAGTTGTTGTATGAGGCTAATTATACGGTAAATTGTTACGACCATATATGTTTTCGAGTGACAATGAAGGATGTTACATAAACACGCTGTCCAGATCTAAAAACATCTACTCCCGAAGGCAGTGTTCGAATAGAAGGTCCTTGGAAAAAAAATTCCTGGTGGAAGATCCAAGAGAGCAGGAGACAGCTGTTTGTGGACTAGGACAGATACGGCTATCAGTTGAACGCTCAACACATCACTGTTCCGCTGTTTGCAGCTTCGAGATCCGCGTCACCGACAGCGATGCGAACAAAGCCATGCCATGTTCCGGGGAGCACCGCCAATCTCCAAACAGTGTACCACGGTGTCAGTCTCGGGTGAGGTAGCCGAGTGGGTGGCCGAATGTTCCGGAGACACACTGTATTCATGGGTGTCTATTCACTGGCTTTTAAAGGTGGCCTAATGCTCAGAGCTATTCACTATGCCCTATGGTGACTGCATCGCGCATTTTCTGTCTTAACTTAATGGCTGGCTCAGGGGTGTCTTTAATTCGCTACTGACCTTAACTACCAAGATAAAATGGCGGACTGGTAAAATAAATTTTTTGTAATTGAGGTAAATAAGACATAAAATACAAAATGTTACAAGGAAAACATTCTGTATTTATTATAATGTCCTAATGCGTTAAAAATGTATAAATATTAAATGACTATAGTAATTATTATTATTTTCTTATTATTTTTGATGAAAGTAGTTCATATTTCTCTCTGTGCAGAAGAAAATCACTAGAGATAAAAGTGTATATATAACATTCATAACTTATGAACTGGAAGAAACCTTTTAAGTAGCCTATTTGCAAAAAAATAGTTAAGTTTTACTCATGTACTATTTTCAAGAACATTAACATTTTTAATTACTTGCTTTAAAGTGTTTCAAAACAGTCCTGACATTTATTGACTTCAATAAAAAACAGTAATAACTTCGGAGAACGAAATGTTTCCGAGAATAAAGGTTTAGAACATCTGCGCTGGGAGTGAGGTTTATAGCTAGCTACCCGGACCAAGTTCGCGCTCAATGGAAAGTTTTCACTATCCAAAAACTACAGAAGCGTTATCCTGACATGCACGAGGCAAGTTGATCTTTTCTTGTACCAACATCGCACAGGTTTCACCTTCGTTCGCTAGGATCATGGCTCCGTCAGTTTGTTCAGATTCGCGAGTTTTAAAAGACGTGACGAGGTGGCGTACGGTGATACTGTTCACGTGGCGCGCCAAGGCGGTGACCGTTACAGAAGCGAGCAAGGGAAACTCAGAAACGTTTCTTTGGTAATGATAAGACACGAGGAAAAGTTTCTGCTTCTACTGAAGGAAATCATGATTTATTACGCTCTGAGCAGTTTATCCGTGTTCACAAGATGAAATTGATAAACGACTGCCTGACCACAAAGACGAATTAGAGAGAGAGAGAGAGAGAGAGAGAGAGAGAGAGAAGGATGGGGGAGAGGATAGCCATAATGGGAGGGGCAAGCAGATGTTATGCCAAATTGTAAACACTGATTATTTTTGTATTCAGTGGGCGTTACGAACGCCACTGTCCGGTCGCTCCAGTTTGTGTAGCTTCGCTTGCTCTAGCCACGAGAGCTTCATCCAGGGCAGGAGCGTAGCCAGGATTTCTTTACGGGGGGTGTTTACTTACACCTTGCCCCCGTACTAGGGAGGGGGGTCCGGGGGCCCTCCCCCGGAAAAGATTGATTTTAATGTGCAATTTGGTGCTATTTAAGCACTTTCGTAATTAAAATATTGGATTTAAATAACATAAATTTGTGTCCCGACTTTAAGATATTTTTTAACGAGACATTGTTGAAAACTCATTGCTGAATATTAAGGGTTATCGGCTCAAGGGTTCTTTCTCAGATTCATCTAAGTGCATTTGCAACAGCTAGACAAGCGTAAATTTGTCATAAGTACATATATATATTTAATATTTCGGGGGGTGTTTGGACACCCAAAACACCCCCCCCCCCCTGGCTACGCCCCTGATCCAGAGGGCAAACACGTGCCCCAGCATGTTCGCGCTGAACGAGAGGAATCAGCGCGGAGCCGGGTGGGGGAGGCTCGAGCCGTCAGCGGCGGGAAAGCCCCCAGCAGGGTTCAAGGTCGCCGAGCTGCCGCCGCCTTCCCCGAACAGACGAGGAAATGACGTCCGCCTCAGAGCAAGAAGCCTCGCAGGAGCGACATAGGCGCGTCCTGCAACGACACGAGAGCGGAGACGGGTTTCCCGCAACACTTCACTATCGCGTCTCTGCTGCTTCCGCAACGCACGGAAACGCAAGGAACGGCAACCAACGAGGTTGCATTTCAAGGTTACGTAATATTAATTTAATTTAAAAAAAAATGTATTATGCTTCAAGACCATAGCACGGGCAGAATTGACATTCATAAGAAAATACACCACAATTTAAAAATAGAATAATAGCAATTCTTTTTTTTAACGTATTTAGAGCATAAACCAAGCCTAGCTACCACCGAAGTACAGTACTCGGATTCTATTGGTCGCACGGAGCAACGTAAACGTAAGAGCTCAGCATCGCCGAGCTAATCCGTACTTGTCCGTCTCCGTCTGCGTGCTGTCGTTAGAAACTCTGTTACGTGAGATCAGTCTCCGTTTCCGTGTCATTTCAGAACGGGCCTAACAAATAAGTCATATACGAAATGAAGGCTCGGTCTGAGATTTTTCCTTCATTTTCTCTTCATTTCTATTATTTAAGGGCTATTTCTGTAATTTAAACTCCAAACCTCCCTTGCATTATTTGTTCTGTCTCTATTATTTTTAACAGTTTTTCACTAGTGTAATATAATAGGCGTGAAAAGTCACGCAAATGTTCGTAAAACACTTGCACGATTTTTTTTCGCATATTATATTAGATGCGCTCAGTAAATAATATGTGTTAAAAATACTAGCGACAGAACACCAGATGCAAGGGAGGTATCGAGTTTAAATTTCAGAAATAGCTCTCAAGAATTATTTTTCAGTATTTCGTTTTTTTAAAATAGTGAAAATAGCTAAAAAGCGTTGTTTTCAGAATAACTTGCATGCACGAAACACCTGCTAAGATTCTTGAAAGCAATCAGGGGAAATGCTGTACACCTTTATCTTCATCTACCGATCTACCCGCCATGTAATGAATCCCGCAGTTGCCCTGAGCACGACGAGAAGACTGCGCGCCAGGCCGCAGCCTTGCGCCTAATGGCGTCGCCGTGCTAGAAGCACCTTTATCATCCCGTCCCACAAACACTCCCCCCGACCGGGCGCGCCCCTTCGTCATTACGTCTCAGGTCGTGACTGCTGCGAGTCACGGGAATGCGCTGTGTTTCCCACGGGACCGTTTGAGCAGTAAACCACCTACCTCTCTGTGCCGGCGTGAAGGGTGGAAGTTACACGCACCTACTAGAGCGTACATATGGCTCTCCTTAGAGTTCAGTGTTGTGAACCAGTTTCCCACATTTTCCATGCAACATAATATTTCAAGACAAATTGTTCTTTGTAAATAAAAACATAAATCTCCAAGGGAAATTACTATTTCTTGTATCGCATAGCTTTAAATTATGCTTTTAATCGTTAGTTTGTAAAAAGAAAGTTTAACCTAACGATCAATGGAAAGTAAGCTTTGTAATTAAGAGAAATGCTAATTTTTTTATATATTTTTTTGATGATTTAACCAATTTGGACTCCCTCACGCGATCAAATTTGTGTTATTAGATCATGAGAAATAATTATCGTCACGTTTCCGCACCATTTGTCATAAAATATTGTATATATTTTGTAAACTGAAAGCTGATTAGTCACAGCTTTTGTCGTTAGTGGGCTGGTGCTAAGTTATTCTGTTAAGAACGTTTGAGCAAGCTACGAACCGTCAAGGCATTCGGACAAGTGTTATACTAAGTCTTCAACCAAATGAATCAGAAAATCGCTGAGCTTACATAAGTGAACTTGAATTTTATATAAGAAGATACAATTTATTGAGTCATTTCAAGCAAATAAGAGTTATTTAAGTTATTCTACGAAGAAAATACCGAAGAGGATGACTGATTCCACATAATACACTGATTTCGGTTTCGGCGTCCGAAGATAATTTAAGCAGCTGGAAGCAAGAAGATATGAGAAGTAAAGATAATAAGGGTTAAACAAGAAATCAGTCGGGGAGCGCGATGTTACGAGATCTGGAAAAAAAAAAAAAAAAAAAGAGAATGCATGATATCTGAACTGTGAAAATAAAGGTTCAGGACAAAGAAAGAAGAAAGAAGACATTTAAGAAGAATTAAAGTACATGTATGATAAAAAAATATTCAAGCCAAACATATTATGCGCCACTATTTGCCACCCGAGGGAAAACAAGAAGATTAAAGAGAAATAATATTCAAGAATTACAGAATATGAGCTATAGATAGGAATTATTTGAATGATTCTTGCTACGGGTAAGATTGATTTAAATCATTTTTTTTTGGACTTCCGTCATTGCTAGTTTGCACTGTACGTCATAGAGAAAACACGAAAGAAAGATGAATACACAAACACACAGAGAAGTAGCCAGCTCCAGGCGCTGTCAAGTGTCAAGTGTAAAGAGAGCAGAGAGCATGCCGTGGAAGGAACAGCTGACGACGGGAGACAGCAAGCACAGGCTTGGAGGTCCGTGTGGCTCTAGCCCTGGTCCATGCTACGAGCCTCTCTCAACCCACGCCGTTACCTCTTTGCAATAGCGCCGTCTCACAGGAGCGTATGCAAAAAAAATATTTTTCGTGGTGAGGCGGGAGGATACTTTGAAATTACTTCCTTTGGTTAATTATTGGCATGATTAGGATTTTTATTTATTTTTATTTATTAGTATTTCAGTTCGGGAGTCCTTTTTTCGGGTCATTCTCCCTGTGTACGTACGAACCCTGGTGTCTCGCTTTCATTATTATTATTTTTTGTGCATATCACTTAACGTGGTTTCATGGCCAACAGGCGTTGATTAGCATTCATTGGAGAACATTGTAGCTTCATTAACTGGTTCTGTAGCTTTGCCAGATACTGGATATCCGAGGAGTAAATAGAATCTGGTATAACTTGTTAAGTAACTTTAAATTAATTATAAAGAGGGGAGGGGAGGGGTAGTTGGCATATGTACCTACTGATTTCTGATTATAACCTGCAATTAAAAAAATTTATAGGACATCAATAGGGTAAGACATCTTTCGCTGAAAAAAAAAATAATTGTGCAATATTGTATGTATGAACAAACTGTTTCTTATTTGCAATGGGCTGCCGTCTGCAAGAGAAGCCATTGCCTTAGCCGACCATGCCATCCAGGTCACGCTTCCTTCCGCGCTGAAGTACTGTGTGGTTGGTGTTCCACAGGTAGACATGTGCCTGAAAGAAACACAGGCGATGCTGCAGTGTTTTAGCTCTCAGCCAGTCCCGAATGCCCCCTAGCCTAGCATCAGTCTAGCCTTCACAGAGGCGGGCCCAGACTTCGCGTGGCCCTGGGCCATTCACTCTCGCGGGGCCCTAACACTTGGGAGAGTGGCTTCCACAAATTATCCTTCCCTTTTTCGTGGTTATAAAAGCCCCCCCCCCCCCCCCCTAGAAAAAGGTGTATCCCGTAAATTTTTGAAAAATAAATCTTTAAATCTTAAGTTTCCAAGCCAACCATAAACATAATTTTTAAACAATGGTTTCACTAATTTACACGTATTTCGAAAGTAAAAAAATTAATTTAAAAAGGGGGGGGGGTTGTCTGTAAAGTCGGTTTACGGACGATAATTTTACGTGATAACATCATAAGAAAACATTGATGAAAAATTGCATACTTTTTAATTTTAAAATATTATTTACAGTTTTTTTTCGAATTTAATTTAAATAATTTGTTTAAATATCATCACGAACACTTAGTTAAAAAGCCCGCCTTAACCTGTTTGATATTATAGAAGATTTTCTCGCAACGGTGGTTGGCCGGTTCTTGCACGCTCGGCTCAGGCGGAACGGGACAATGAGTCATGCTTTTTTTTTTGTGCGTGCAGCCGCCGTTCATCGATTTATAAGACGTTATCACGTCAAAACGATAAGTGTATCGTTATTAAAATCCGAATGATGTTGACGTAATGTAATTAATAGTTTTCTACAATTTAATTACGAACATTATACTCTTCCATCCCATCAAATGGATACGATCCCATCGACGCAGTAAAACAGATGGCGCGGGGCTTGCCTGGTCCTGAGTCTTCATAGCCAGATGGTCACATGTAAATGTTTCCGTGCGCCAGTACGAGTGGGAGGTCGGTAGTCCCGGCTCCCAGTAGGTCCCCGCTAGCGTGTCCCTGTGACGGTTCCCGCGCGGCCGCGTGCTACACTCCCGGCTCCCACCAGCGCCAGCCTGGGACACCGCCGATGTTATCTCCGGAGATTGCGAGGCCGCGGCACTAGTCGCCATTAGTCCCTGCGACAGGCCGCGACCAGCGACATGGAAGTCACGTCGTAATCCGGAAGCCACGGAACGGAATACTATGGAGGAATATCAAAACAGAATCTTGCTTGTAACGGATGTGGGTGTGGGAGATTTAAAAAACCATTTTATTTAACTATGTGTGTTTGTGCATAAAACTGGAAAATTTTTTTTTAATGAAAAGCTTCTGTTAACACGTTAGTTTTATTTCGCTATTAAAATATCATTAAAATTTATTGTAATCATCATTATATAAATTTTTTTTTGAAATGTTGTATTTTCAGCGAAACCATACTGGCTCATATTGTATTGCCATTATTCATTATACATTTTTTTTTCTTTAAATAAGCAAAATATATTCTGTGATGTTTCATTTTTTTTTTTTTTAATAAAATAGGTATCCTGGAATCCCTAAATATTTCCTGTACATACATATAATAACGCAGAAGACACAGAAACTGGCCGGTGCAGCACGGTAGACTGAGGAAGCACACGTGTAGCTACGTGTCGCTGCTCTGCAGATGGCCCGCGACAAGTCGCCGCCGCTCCTCTTGGCGAGACTCCCGCGTCACTGCCGGCGCTGCTCCGGCACAGAGCGACGTGACGTGACATTTCCGCTGTCGCTGCTGCGACCTACAGCCGCACGCGACACTGAGGGCGGTATTCCAAGACGTTTGAGTAAGGTAGCGAATATGCACTGCCTTGTTGGGCAACTGCCGTACCCTAACTCTCGGGTCATATTCCAAAACGTGTCCTAACTGAACCCCTGTAAGGTATCAGATCGGCAGCCGTTTTAATAAACGAGGACTTGTGCGAGGTTATAAACAGTTGTACTTCGTGGAATCCATCGTAATTTCAGCTTATTTTTTTAAAACTATGGAATTATAATGTGAAATAAAATATTTAATTTTGGTTGTACAAGAATAAACGATGCATTTTTGGCCGTATTTATGTTTGCTGTTTTTTAAGTTATTAGGGGGGGGGGAAATGTAATCGTAAAAGTTCCGTTAAAGTTTATTAAAAATGAATATATATATATATATATATATATATATATATATATATATATATATACTAGCTGCCCGACCCGGCTTCGCACGGCTATACTAATGGAAAAAAATTAAGCCACATCTCCCATTTACAGTAATGGTAAATAAAAAAAGTCAGTGAAAATTTATCACAATGCTGTATAATGTACCGGAGAGAAAATGAATAGTACCGATGGTTTCCCGACTCGTGCACGCAACGTACAACTGATGTACCCGTACTTCGCTACGGCAGTCTACAGGCAGATCACTCTTGCGCCGCTAATTATACATGCCCCTCCTTGTGGGTACGCCACTGCCGCGCGATGCCCGTTGCCATGGAGACGCAGAAGGTATGAACAATGCAAAATCCTGTTCTCATGCAGACAAAGTACCCACTGTTGCCTGGTTTTAACCACCCATGGGATCTAATTTTCGGAAAATGTCATCCTGCGTAACATAAGGAACATTACTGTGAAGTTTCAAGTTTGTAAAATATATATACTTGAAAAAAAGGGCAATTTTCGATATTTAAAGTACCCGCAAAATTTCAACGGTGATGACTGCACTAACAATGAAATAGTCGTTGCCATAGAGACGAATGAAGCATCAACAAAGCAACAGCCGTTGCCATGGTGATTTCCTACCAAAAACTGGAAATAAAAAAAAATTTAGGGGTGGACTACCCCTAACATTTAGGGGGATGAAAAATAGATGTTGGCCGATTCTCATAGATACCGGATAAGCACAAAAAATTTCATCAAAATCGGTCAAGCCGTTTCGGAGGAGTATGGCAACGAAAACTGTGACACGAGAATTTTATATATTAGATATATAAACAGTTATTGATCAAATCGGCAACAGATAGGACACAAAAAATCAGTGCCCTAAAAATAAGGGACTGGCCGTGTCCTATCGTGCACTTGGAATATGGTTAGGGTACAGGTATTGCATATTCAACACCTAAACCCTTATTTTTGTTTCTTGGAATACGGCCCTAAGTATCCCCCGTACTTGGTTCTCATCCAGCCAGCGTGTTGTCATTCGTTCTTTCTGAATTTGCTAGGGGTGCGTTAGAACACTTCAGGATCGTCTGTATTTCGTGAGTAGTTCGGTTGAGTATATTTTAGGTCAGCAATTTTGTGCGAAAGAAAACGCATCCCAAATGGCGTGACCAAATAGGCAATGACCTCTCTTGCAGATGGCCGCCATTTGCAAGAAAGGAACAGCTCGCTGGCGCGGGCATACCTAACCTAGCATTCAGAATTTTTCGCGAAAAAAATACGTGACCCTCTAAGACTGAGTATGAAAGTGACAAATCAAACTTAAATCAAAAGCTGATTTTAATTGATTTTTTTCGGGCCATTTTTTATAGCAGGAGGAAAATACGTTTCAAAATTAAGGCAAACTTCAGTTCAAATTAAAAAAGATTTTCATGGCATTTTCTACAACTTAAAAGAACATCTTAACGTTTTGTTATGAGTATTAGCTATTAGTAAGGACAAAATTGTATGGTGAATTGCGGTAAAACCGAAATAACACCTGAAAGCATGGAAAAACACCGCATAACACCCAAATACAAGTTAGTACACCATACAAAACCCAAAATGCAAGTTATATCATGGAATTAAGAACCCAAGTGCATAGATCAGAAAAAATTAGTATGATTTGTTTCATTATGCATCTCTTATTGAATCACTTTTAAACCACAAATGCTCGTTAATTTATTATTGATTGTTCTGAATGTATCTGTTTGAGAAAAAAATTACTTTATTGTAAAAATGCAGCATATGAGTTTTATCATTATTTCGGTGGAGTTAAGTATTAATTATTTTGGTGGAGTAAGTATTACAAAGTAACTTAAATAAAAACGAAAACCATAAAAACTGAAAATCTCTGTATTAAAAATGAAATTTGTACAAATAATAAAACTATAAAATCTTGTCTGTCGCTATTAGTTGTTTTCTTTTGTTAATAATTGTAGTAAATGCGCAGTATTATTCTGGGACCAGACGGGCAGGTTGAAAAGTTCCCGCTGAGCGCCAGCCCGCGCGCACCTAGGGCTTGTCGGCGGTGGAGGCCTGTGTCTCGGCGGCGCGCGGTGAAAGGAACCGTTGTTCGCAGCCGCCTGGCGGGTGACGTGTCGCCACGCCGCGGCCAGGGAGGCCGCACGAGCTGGGTCACCTCTCCCGAGGCACATATGCACACGGTCACCTCTCCCGAGGATGATATGCACACGGTCACCTCTCCCGAGGAACATATGCACACGGTCACCTCTCCCGAGGCACATATGCACACGGTCACCTCTCCCGAGGCACATATGCACACGGTCACCTCTCCCGAGGCACATATGCACACGGTCACCTCTCCCGAGGCACATATGCACACGGTCACCTCTCCCGAGGATGATATGCACACGGTCACCTCTCCCGAGGAACATATGCACACGGTCACCTCTCCCGAGGCACATATGCACACGGTCACCTCTCCCGAGGATGATATGCACACGGTCACCTCTCCCGAGGAACATATGCACACGGTCACCTCTCCCGAGGCACATATGCACACGGTCACCTCTCCCGAGGCACATATGCACACGGTCACCTCTCCCGAGGATGATATGCACACGGTCACCTCTCCCGAGGCACATATGCACACGGTCACCTCTCCCGAGGCACATATGCACACGGTCACCTCTCCCGAGGATGATATGCACACGGTCACCTCTCCCGAGGCACATATGCACACGGTCACCTCTCCCGAGGCACATATGCACACGGTCACCTCTCCCGAGGCACATATGCACACGGTCACCTCTCCCGAGGCACATATGCACACGGTCACCTCTCCCGAGGCACATATGCACACGGTCACCTCTCCCGAGGCACATATGCACACGGTCACCTCTCCCGAGGATGATATGCACACGGTCACCTCTCCCGAGGCACATATGCACACGGTCACCTCTCCCGAGGCACATATGCACACGGTCACCTCTCCCGAGGCACATATGCACACGGTCACCTCTCCCGAGCCACATATGCACACGGTCACCTCTCCCGAGGCACATATGCACACGGTCACCTCTCCCGAGGCACATATGCACACGGTCACCTCTCCCGAGGCACATATGCACACGGTCACCTCTCCCGAGGCACATATGCACACGGTCACCTCTCCCGAGGCACATATGCACACGGTCACCTCTCCCGAGGCACATATGCACACGGTCACCTCTCCCGAGGCACATATGCACACGGTCACCTCTCCCGAGGCACATATGCACACGGTCACCTCTCCCGAGGCACATATGCACACGGTCACCTCTCCCGAGGAACATATGCACACGGTCACCTCTCCCGAGCCACATATGCACACGGTCACCTCTCCCGAGGCACATATGCACACGGTCACCTCTCCCGAGGCACATATGCACACGGTCACCTCTCCCGAGGCACATATGCACACGGTCACCTCTCCCGAGGAACATATGCACACGGTCACCTCTCCCGAGGCACATATGCACACGGTCACCTCTCCCGAGGAACATATGCACACGGTCACCTCTCCCGAGGCACATATGCACACGGTCACCTCTCCCGAGGCACATATGCACACGGTCACCTCTCCCGAGGCACATATGCACACGGTCACCTCTCCCGAGGCACATATGAACACGCCGGGATTCACGTAGTTAACACTCGTGATATGCCTAGAGTCTCGCTTCAACACACCTTGTTGATTTTCCAAGTTATACCTTTTTAGGGCCGTTAGGAAAAAATATTATGAGTGAATTTTTTACGATGCGCGTGCAGCATGCAACAAAAAATTGACAAGATAAAAAAAAAAGCTTTAAATAATTAAAAATATATATCTATGTGCTTTTAAATCATATACTTTAGTGATTTTTATTGAATAATGGTCCACATAATAAAACATTTATTGTGAATATTAGTGATAGAAATTGGGTTTATAAACTTTTTCAAGCGTATTTATACAAGTGAGATTATGTTCCCTTATGTATAATTTATCTGTATTATATATTATTACATTATTATTTATTAAAATATTTAATTAATAAATTAGAATAAACATTTAGCGTATGTATTGATTTTCATTATTAATTAAAATTTATCTCTATCATTTTACTAAATTATAAAATATATAGTACATGCTTGTATTAATATTGAATACTGAGTATTTATAGTATTTAAAATTTGATTGATATTACATATACTTTACCAACCGTATTTATAATCACCCCAGTCCTTTTAACTATTTTAGGCTAAGATGTGGTAGGTATTTCACCGCGTGACGTCCGTATAGTGACTTGCCAATTCGTTGATCACTCGATGCTACCCCAATTTGTAAAAACTAACTATTGTTTACTAAACTAACCTTCATTTTTAATACGTACAAAATAAAATGAACTGCTTTCGGTGATCTCATTCAACATTAAATAAATATTCGGAATTGTGTTTAGAGGGGGGGGGGGGTTTGGTTAGACCGAGAGTTTTTCGCATGGGTTTTAAACAATCAACAAACCATCTCTGGATAGGGTGCTTGTATGTCTTATCATTCCCGTATTTCGGCCTATTTCTTGCAATCAGCAGAATATATATATATATATATATATATATATATATATACACACACACACACAAAAGTTTTCTAATTAAACATAGTTTTACGTTTACGTTTATCAACCCCGCTTTGCAAGCGCAGGTGTGTACCGCGACAGTGAGGGGTTGCTTAGTTTCAGCAAGAAGGTGGAGAGGGGGAGATGGGGTCGGGATCTACGCCCGTGCTGTTAGCAAAGACGTGTAACGGTGCAAGTTAGCAAGCTGCCGTGTGCCAGTGTCGGCGGTAGCCTTGCGGACCGCGGAGAGAATGTGCGGAGCGCGTGGCCTCGAGAGACAGACAGTCTCTGCGGCGCAGCGGACAGTCATTACGAGACAGCTGGCGCGCGGGGCTTAGCGCCGCCGTAGCCCCTTCCCCGCGGTCCCTGGCCTGGCCTTTGTTAGTGCCAACATGATAAATAGAGTCCCGGGAAATTTCGCGGATTCCCCTGGCCTCAGGATAGAATTCAAAGTCACAGGTGTGCTCGACCCATGTTTACTTTCCCCATTGGTTGATTTCTTAGCGAGAACATTTTTATCCTTGTTATTTGGCACTACCTGATTCGCTTACTTCTCTCCCAGCTGGGCATCATTGGCTCACGGTCGTAGAGGGGCGTGTCCGGATAACTGCGGTCCAATCATGAACACAGTGCGACAGTGTGGAGGTTTGCATTCTAGCTTGCGACTAAATGAATCCGCGAAATTTCCGTGGCTCTAATCATCCATATACACATTGGGGGAAAAAAATATTTATTTATAGATTTTAAAAGGCTAAAAACACATTTATAACAAACTTAAATATTATTAGAAGAAAAGTACAAATGCATAAGCTGTATGGTCGCAACGGTCTCGTTGTCAGCCCACTGCGTGCTCGTCTGTGCTGTCGAAATGTTCTGACTTAATTCCACGAAATTTTCCGTGTTGTCTAAGCTTGTAACATAGGGCATCCGACTAATGTTGGCTTGCTTTTCGTGTGTTCTGTGTTGTTCATTGCTGAAATAAAATTTTCCTATGACAACCAGCGTAAATCAGCAGTGGCATATTTTCAAAAGTCTACGATGAATCAGTCTTCCACGTTGCAAGAATCGTTCAAACAACGCAACACTTGTAGGTATAGTTCGTTCACACCAGCAGATAGATACAATCAAGAGCGTACGTAGAATTTCATTTCGGTTTCGGGAGGGTGAAGAGAGGGGCACAGAACCACGTCTCCGCTGTTTGCTTTCAAATACAGTACTTTCCATTTGTTGGTGGGAATAATAGGTTTCCCTGCGTACGTCCCTGTTCGCGGTCGGACAAAGCTCAGCTGTCAGTCCGCGCGCTCTCAGGGTCTGCCACTTCTGTCCGCCGTGTCAGACGCATACACGGCACTTGATAGGTCCACGCGACACACGACGTCAGGCGCTGATGGCACAGCTGCGCGGAGCCTGGCGAACCTGAAGGTCAGACAGGCCAGTCAGGATCATCTGCATCTGACGTCATGAGTAGGGACCGGAAAAATTCGCGGATTCAATGACCTCTAGCATGAACTCCATAGCTCTACGTACGCTCATTCAAATGTCACCCACTCATTGGCTGCTGTCTTGTGAGACGTCCCAACGTATAGGTCTGTGATTCGATGCTGCTTTAGTTGAGTTTTTCTCATTGGCCCAGAGTCATCCAGGTGAGTTGTGAGCCAATAGCAGAGGCAGCAATGAGGTATAACTATTTGAATTCTAGCCTATCGTGAAATGAATCCGCGAATTTCTACGGTCTCTATTCATGAGCAATCTTCGCCGATAAGAAACACGGTGCCTTAAATAATAATCGCAAAAGTGTTAAGGCATGAATGGCCCAAATGTATAGAACAAAATTTCAAGAAATTGATCGAAATTCCATTAACATGCATTTCATTTAATCTCTGTTTCGTAGCTATGAATCTCGCTTGAGAAGCTAAGCAAGCCCTCTATAAGTGATAAAGTGAACCAGATGCATCGTGGCGGCCGGCCGCATCAGACAGACGCGACTGCTAGAATGTCTCTCGTCGGACGGCTGCCAGGGGCTCGCCCGTGCAACTGCAGCGACGGAGTTACCCAACCTGCGGTCGTGGCGCGGCTTACGTCACGTGGCACGTCCGCCTGCCAGCGCCGGCTGCGCTAGTTCCACTTCCCCCCGCGGGGAGCGCGCGTGGTGCCCGTGGGACAAGACGCGCGACTCGTACGGGAAGCCTTCTTTTCACAGACGAGAGAGCCAAACCTCCGATCGTGCATCTTCGGGTTGTTTTTTTTTGGTTCATTGTAACTCATGATAACTAATGGTCAATTAGGTTAGGTTAGCTACATTATAAAAACTTTACAACATTGTGGACGGGGTGATTTGGTTAGGATAGCTACATTAAAGATACTGTGAAATCATGTAAAGAAAAAAGCGAGCATGAACTTCGGGGAACTTCGGGTGTGGTTCTCTCGTCTGTGAAAAGAAGGCTTCCCGACTCGTACAGTGGAACCTGGCGACACGTGGCGCTATCTGTTGGGTGGGCCCGTAACTATTTAAAAAAAAAAAAATCTAGGTCTCGGTCTCGGCAATTAGAGTGTCCATGTCATGAGTTCATGATTGTATTGTGTAAATTAATTTCCTTCTTTTAACGGTTCTTTCAGGGGAGAAGATTGATTTAGAACAATTGTAGGGACGATCGCCATTGCTGGCTTACGATGTATGCCATAGAAATTTAGGGAGTCGCCACGTCTGCATGAATACATGGTATCTGCGTGAAACCGTTTTTTCCACCTTCAGCTAATTCTTGCGCCATGTTGGTTAGACGCCAAAACATTGGCTGAAGTGTAGCGTGGACACATGTTTAAATGACGTTTTTAACGACGTAGATTCTAATGCATAGGTACTTACTAACCGTAGTCAGACGTTATCAAGCACCATTCCCGCAGTGTTTTAGGCGGGACCGTATCGCGATGGCGAGGTTAAGAAGTGACTTCAGCTACGTCACAGCATGCCGTCACCTGACTTTTCCTAATACCATGGAAAAAGTCTAGGGTGAACAACGATAAATACGCAAAAAAACAGAGAACAAACCAAATGCAGCTTAATGCCAACACAGCATAGACAACACTGGAATTAAGTGGAGAAGATATTGCAGTACAGACGAACACAATGGGGTGCCGACGAGAAAACAACAGTAAATACAGACGAAAAAGAATATACGCAGAATTAACTGCGCACATATGTAATAAACACGATGCAACAAAGTAAAGTCAAATTATTGAACAGTCGATTATATTTTATATAGTTTTTAAAAAAAAATTACATTTGTATGAAACGCCAATTAAAATATAAAAATGCGCCAATTTTAGTTTTAAAAAAACTCGGTATTATCTCGAAAAACATTTTTTCATGTATGCAGACATAACCACAGGCATGAGTTGTAGAATGTGTTTACTGTGGTATTGGCAAGTGCGTGACCATGAGTTGTAGAATGTGCTTGCAGTGGTGTCGGCAAGTGCGTGGCCATGGCTTGTAGAATGTGTGCTTGCTGTGGTGTCGGCAAGTGCGTGGCCATGGCTTGTAGAATGTGTGCTTGCTGTGGTATCGGCAAGTGCGTGGCCATGAGTTGTAGAATGTGTGCTTGCTGTGGTGTCGGCAAGTGCGTGGCCATGGCTTGTAGAATGTGTGCTTGCTGTGGTGTCGGCAAGTGCGTGGCCATGGCTTGTAGAATGTGTGCTTGCTGTGGTATCGGCAAGTGCGTGGCCATGAGTTGTAGAATGTGCTTGCAGTGGTGTCGGCAAGTGCGTGGCCATGGCTTGTAGAATGTGTGCTTGCTGTGGTGTCGGCAAGTGCGTGGCCATGGCTTGTAGAATGTGTGCTTGCTGTGGTATCGGCAAGTGCGTGGCCATGAGTTGTGGAATGTGCTTGCTGTGGTGTCGGCAAGTGCGTGGCCATGGCTTGTAGAATGTGTGCTTGTTGTGGTACTGGCAAGTGCGTGGCCATGAGTTGTAGAATGTTTGTGTTGTGGTGTCGGCAAGTGCGTGGCCACGAGTTGTAGAATGTGTGTGTTGTGGTATCGGCAAGTGCGTGGCCATGAGTTGTAGAATGTGCTTGTTGTGGTATCGGCAAGTGCGGGCCATGAGTTGTAGAATGTGTGTGTTGTGGTGTCGGCAAGTGCGAGCGCGGGGAGTGACCGCCGGGGGTGGTCGACTGTTGCAGGCCACGAGAAGTGCGTGTTCCACCACGACCTGGAGCTGGACCACCGGCCGCCCACGCGAGAGGCGCTGTTGCCCGACATGTCGCGCTCCTACCGCCTGCTGCTGTCCTCGCTGGGCGAGAACCCGGACCGCCAGGGCCTGCTCAAGACCCCGGAGCGAGCCGCCAAGGCCATGCTCTTCTTCACCAAGGGCTACGACCAGAGCCTGGAAGGTGGGTCGCCTCCACTCCCCGCGCGCTCCTCCTCTTCACTCTCAGGTTCTTTACTTCTCTGGTCGAGGCCAGGGCCGGTGCAAGGTCAATTGGCGCCCTAGGCGAAAAACCTTAATGCCCCCCCTCCCCCCCCCCGAAGGAACACCCCAAAAAAAATTGTCCTTGCCTCAAAATACATCACGTAAGCCTAATATTTTGTCAACAAAAAAATGTAAGCAGGCTTTATTTTTTTTTTATTTTTTACTTATTACAAATCATAAACAGGTCACCGTGGACTTTAAATAATTACTTATATCAATATAAACATTCCAAACTGTTACAAAAATCCATTTTCATCTAGTTTCAATAATCGTTAAACATATGATATGAGCTGTTGTGTGTCGTGCTGCGTCGCCCCCAGCTACTTGGCGCCCTAGGCGGTTGCATGGTTCGCCTGTACGGACGCGCCGGCCCTGGTTGAGGCCAACAGTCCTCCGTATTGAGCAGCACAGCAGTATCGTTGTTTCAACTGTACCATATCTCTAAATGCACCCGCTAATTTCTCCGGTTTCTCTCATTCCCTTACTTTCCTGCACGCCTGTAGTGCGCGTCTCAAAGTACCGGTGGCACTCATTTCCCCCAGCTGTCACTGCGAGACCAGCAAATTTGACAGATTATTTTGGTCTCAAGGTAGACTGCAAACATTTGTAAATTTTTTTTCCTCATTGCCTTGATGGTTGGTTCGCTATAGATAGGGACTGGAAAAATTCGCTAATTCAGTGACCTACAGAATAGACTCCAAGATCCTCTATGCACTCGACAAATTACATCTGCTCATTGGCTACTGACTCGTGACAACTATTAACTAGAATGCTTTTGATTCGATACTTCTTTCGTTGAGGATTATTCATTGGCTCTGATTCCTTCAGACAACCTGTGGTCCAATCACTGAAGCAGCAAAATGTTAAACACATTTGAATTCTAGCAATTCAACCGCGAATATTTCCGGTCTCTAACTATAGACCACTCCCTTATACGACTGTGCGCCATGGCGGTAGAAACCGTACCACATCGACCCTCTCGAAATAAATCAGCCAATGAGGGTAGAGTATAAATAAGACTGTGAATTTTATCCTGACACTAAAATAAAACCGCGAAATTTCCAGGCCTGTAGCTATCGCACAAGGAAGGACGCAGTTGCAGAATAATACATTAAATGAGCCAGAAATTGGCTTTGGGATGTTCACAAAATAGCTAGTATTTATGTACCCCAATATTAAACTTGAGAACTTTCTTAGAACTATTGAAGGGACAAAAGTTTAACAAATGAATTCAAGCAATTAAGAAAACGTAAATATACCTTCCCAAAATTTAAATTAATATGTGCCTTGGGAGTGGCTCTAGTCCTTTACCCACCTCATAATTTTTTGTAAAAAATTATGTAGTATGTGAATTTAAATAATTCTTTTAAACACGAATTAAAGTTGTCTGCAATTCATGGATATAGTCTGGAGCACAAAACTAATCTTATTTTCCAAGTTAATAAACACTGTCTGAAAGCAAGCAAGGCGATGCGAGAATCTGATCCTGTTGGTGTGTACGTATCGGCAGGCAGTCCCCCGCCTTGCCGAGACCTTGTTCGCAGACAACGCAGTGATTGGACTCCAACCCTTCCATGCAGCCTCCCCCTAAAGGAGCTCAGATATTTCGCTCCGCCCACCCACTAGCTGCAGCGCGTGGCCGGTAGCCCGGCGCGCTATAATAAGGCCCCTTAAGGGGGTGCCTCCCATTTCAGGTCTAGATTTTATATTTACAGTAATTACAGATAAACTTGTAGACTTTTTCAATTGTTTAACTTTCACCAATTGAAAAATACATACAGCGCATACTTTTTGCATAATTAGCTGCAAAAGTTACATTTTTAACGTTTTTTTTTGGTTGTACAAATAAGGAGAATTAAATTTATTTCAGAACTGAAACTTTTTATGTTTAACTGCAATGCCACTGGCTACTTCGAGAAATGGTTTGAATATCTTTCAGAAAATATTTATTAATGTTACCTGGCATTTCAAAATTCTCAAATTTGTTACGATTTTGACAGCCAAGAAACATGAAATGATATTTTGTGATAGAAATGCAAACCATATCACGAAGTAGCCAGTGGCATTTCAGTTAAACCTAACAAGTATCAGTTCTGCAATTAAATTAAATTCTCCTTATTTGTACAGCCCAAAAAACGTTAAAAATGTAACTTTGGCAGCTAATTATGCAAAAAGTATGACCTGTATTGTATTTTTTCATTTCGTGAAAGTTAAACAACTGGAAAAGTCTAAAAGATGATCAGTGATGAATATAAATATAAAATCATCACCTGAAACGGGAGTGACGCAGTCCTGAGAAGAGCGAGACGCCGTCACCTGTTGCGGCGGTGCCGGCCGCGCCTCCGCGGTCGCCATGGCAACCGCGCGACACGCGCGCCCGCCGTATCGATCCCAGCCGCGGCGGGCGGCGGAACCAACTCCCCCTCCCCCTGAACCACAGGCTCATCCCTAGCAGCGCTCGGGCGGGAAATACGCCCGCGTACAAGTGGCTGGTTGGCTGAGAGCTCCCCGTGATGAACAGCGAGGGTGACGATGAGTGCACGGAAGAATGGATCAGAGATTAAGGCTCGGGCTTAACACGTTGTTTTTTGCCATTACTTTTATTTATAGGCTATTTCTAATACTTTTAACACCGTGTCTCCCTTACATTTGTTGTTCTACCAGAACAGTTTCCAACAGATATTCACTTCGTGTATTATCATGGGTGTAAAAAATGCGCGCAAGTCTTCGTAACTGTTGTCATTTGAGGGATTTGGTTTTGTACCCATGATACTACACTAAGTGAATACCTGTTGGAAGGAAGGTATCGAGTTGAAAATTTGGAACAAGTCTTTAAATAAAAGTAATAACGAAGAAATTAAAAGAAAAAAGAGCTTGGTGTGTGAGACAGAGCCTGTTCTTGTCGACGTCGAAGCCACAACCAAGGGGTGAGCAGTGGAAATAGAGAGGGAGCAGCGACGGGGGGGAGAGGAGAACCAGCTTTCGGCAACGTCCGCCACGTTTTCAACTGGCGAAAAAAAAAATTCCAAATTTACAAATCTGTTTAAAGGTGGTTGCCTGGTCGGACGCACGAGCTCAGAGCGCCGGGGCGCTAAGGTAGACACTGGCCCGCGCATCTCACGCCTCACAGCCTCTAGGCGCCGCGCCGGGCACAGAACTGGCGTCTTCACGTCGGTAGCGCGCCTCTATGGGACTAGTAGCGCTGACCCTAGAATAGGTTGGAATTTTTTGTTGTCGAGAATAATGAGCTTGGGAAATGTTCGTTGAAACGTTTTATTAAATTCTAATTACTGGTTAGTAAATTTAATTATTTTTATTGTCAGTTTGTGAAAAACAAACACTTGGGGATCTAAAGAAAGGTTGCTAGCATGGATGTTGAGTGTAGAAGAGTGATGCAACACGTAGTTGGGGCGACAAGGAATCAGAGCGGGGACCGTGAGTCAGCGCGCGGGAGTAGTTACTCATGACGTCAGAATGACCAGCTCGAGTTCGAAGGTCCACCTACGAGTCCTCGCCAGGGTGTCCACAGATAGTACTTTCCCACTAGATCTAGTACTTTTATAAATTTTTTTTAGTGGTCTAGTACATTTACGCTCAGATCTAGTACTTTTTTTCTTTAATATAATAACATTACAGTAACTCCAATATGTTTTGTTATTAAGCGTAATTATTTTTTAAAACTATGGAATGTATGTGTGTGTGGTGTGATATTTAAGTTCGAGCATTGCAATGTCATAATAACTTCCTAAATTGTTAAAACCATAACTAATTATAATTTAGTACTTTTTTTTTTAAATCTAGTACTTTTTTCTCGTCTAAGTTGGTAGGAAATATTTTTTCCTTGTGGACACCCTGGGTGTGGCGTGGCCTGCTCGTGAGAGGCGCGGCCCTGTCGCCGGCGTCTACTCGGTCTACTCGGTCTACTCGGTCTACTCGGCCGATAAGCCTCTCGCCGACTTCTCCTGCCGGTAGTCGAGGGCGACAGCCGCCGGCCGGGGCGAAGGGCGCCTCGTGGGCCCGGACAGCGGCGAAGGGCGCGGCCCTGGGAGCCCAAGGTCACCGGCGACCTTGAACCGCGCCGGGCTGTCCCCCCACTGGCGGCCTACTTTCACTGCGCGAGCAGCCCGCCATTCGCGGGGGCACACGGTCTGTAGTCCGGCATGTTCGCGACCACCGACATGCCGGTTTTTTTTAACGATCTTGCCGGATCGTCGAACACCAGTATAGTTTTAACCGCAATACTAAAGAAAAAAAATCAACGTAGAGTACAAAAGTACTAAAGTCGTAAAATACAGATGACCGTTGGCCTTCAAAAATATCATTACTGAACTGTACCTATGAAATGTGAACTGTAAACCGCTGGAAAACAGGAAACACTGTACTGAAATCTAAAACGGACGGTGACAGCAGACTCTGAGTGAACTTAAAACGCCGTGTAATGTAGGTTTAAAGACTTTTCGTCGTACTAGTTAGTCACGGTGTCGTTATCAATGCCCGCTCAAATGTTTTTCTCATGAGTCCTCGTTCTAGATAGTGGGTTCTAGTACTTATTCATAATATGGATCAGAGAGCTGAAATTGCAATGACGCAAAGGCTTGGCGACGGCAAACGTTCCGTCAGACAGTTGGCTGATTCATTGTTGGTGAAGCCCTTTCCAAACGTCTCCTGTTTTTGAACGCGCAGAATTGAACTCAACATAGTTTATTCCTAAGGCCCTATGGAATGTGAGGCTGGTGTCTTCCCATTGCGTAGCCTCTCTCCGTAGCTCGGACCACGTTCATATACATTTTGATTGGAGCTCTTTATTTTTTTACATTCGTTTCATACTACCAGTTTCTTTCCCAATTATGCTGGGAGCGACAGTAAAGGTGACGTCAGATCATGAATAATGGACGAAGCTGGATGTGAGGAAACAAGGCTTATAAAACTCAAGGTCGTTTTAGGGGCAGCGCGACGTTAAGTCGTAAGAATATGATCGTCCAGTGCAAGTGAGCTCTCCAAAATTGTAGCACTACGTCATATTACAGCAGAAAAGATGAACTTGTGCTGCAGAATTAAACCTTGCACTACCTGCATTCATAGCAACTTTGTCTTCAGAAAGCTAGACTAAACAATAAGTCCGAACCGCATAACTTGGAACAGGCGCGCAGCTGTCTGAGTTGAAGAGCTGTAGTTACCAGCGCTTAAGCCGTGGTCTGCAGGTAGTCAGAACTCTCACGATAGCAAGCAGCTACCCTGTATAACAGACGAGAAACAGCCGGTCAGAATATTATAATATACCAGTTAACGAATCTAGTTATACTATTTTGTAATACTTTTGGTAATGTTTTATTCATAACTGAGGATACCAGTTTTTTTTATGAATTGTATAATCGGAGTTGTTGAACATTTCTGTTCAATATTTATGAAAAATATTTAAGAAAGAATTGATGTAATCTTCCTTCAAACTTTCTTTTCGTTTTCCCCCTCTCGTTTGCCGTTGTTGAAATTATCGCAAGAAAAAAATAAACGAAATTTTTTAAAATATAACTTTACGGGAAAAGGAATACTTTTAAAATGTGGGAGTAAAATTAAGAGACAGGCTGATGGTTGGGTTATGCTGAATTTTTTAAAAATAGTTTCTAGGACAAATTTGAAGCTAGTTTTCTTAACATTCCGAAAGCCTCTGGAGGTGGTTTCCTCGTGACAAGTGCCTCGAGCGACGCAGGTAGTCGCAGCCGGGAACCACACACAACTTAAAAACACACAACTTAGAACAGTCATAATTGAGATATCTTGAAAAATTCCACATAACTTAGAACTGTCATAAGTTAGAACGACCATAACTCAGAAACACGTAACTTAGAAACACACAACACAGAATCACACAAATTAGAAACGTCGTAACGCAGAAAGTCATAACTTAGAACTACCACAACTTAGAACCGTTATAACTTAGAAACACGTAACTTAAAAACACGAAACGTCGAACCACATAACTTAGAACTATCATAACTTAGAAACACACAACTTATAACAGGCATAACTCAGAAGATTCTAGCGTGTGTGTTTCTAAGTTGTGTGCTTCTAAGTTGTGACAGCACCCCGTCGCAGCCAAGTCCTCGCATTCGGCGCGGCGCAGCGGCGATGGTGCACGCACGACAACCTGAGACAAACATTTGTTTACGCCATTTGTTTCAATAGGTACGAACAAGTACACTCGTGACGTTAGACGATATGCTTTTGAAAATGTGAAACATAGAACGTAGTTTTTAAAAGGTCTCAAAATATTCGGGTTAAACCGCTTGTTACAATAGCAAAACATGACTGACAAAAATATTTTGCTATAATATCTTAGATTGTTAAAATTAAAAGAATCTTATAGTGGCCTGCAATTATTTATTTGGGTGAAGAGGTTTTATTTGTTCCAATTATAACTCTAAAGTAAAATATTTGTATGTTGCCGTTTAATTTAACAGTTTTTAATACGGAATTTTAATTGTAAGGCTACATTTATTTACAAGCTGGTGTCACTTTTATGAGTTTCGACACAAAATAAATTTAAATCTATTAATTTCTTTTCTCATTGTACGTGGGCCACTTTCAGATCTTCTAAATATTCCTAGGTTCCAAATACCAGCTGTGTTTTTTTAATTTCGACAGACCTATATTCTAGGTGAATGGTAGGATAATTGTCCAACCTTATACCGTATCTTGTGCTGCTCCAGTTACGAAACGAAACTTCAATTATTCGTGCTAACGGAGCGTGATTATCTCGCTGTAGCAATGCGCAATAACCTTCTTACTTCAGATAACATCAGAGGGCAACTCGTGTTTTCACTCCTCGGTTTGCCGTCACGGGTAATTGAAAGTTTACATTTCAAATTATTTCAGCCTCGCGTGACAAGCATATCGATACGGGTAATTAGGCTCATGATAATCTTTCTCTTGGACACGTGTGACGTATTCACAGAACAAAACAATTGCCTTCATGAAAACATGAAACAATTCGCATATTGGCCTCGTATCATCTACATATTATCAAAAATATATATCGAAACAACCTACAGTGCATAATAATTTTGTTTGCATTATTTTACAGAGTTATTTTCTCTAATGCTGTGTTCGTGTAAGCGGTCTGCCGATGCCCCTGCGTGCGCGACAACACGCACAGCTTACTTGCGTGAAGAGCGGCATAAAAGTCCAGGCGGCACGCTTTAAGCCGGTAGTATCCTAAATAATTTTGCTTCTAATAGTTTGTGTTATTGCACATGAGTTTAAATAAATTCAAAATATAACCATAATTAATTCTTTACAAAAAATATCTTAAGCAAGTTCTTACTGTATGGTTTACATGAATTTAAAGGCAATTTTATTTTGTCTGTCATAGTATGTACTGAAAGCGTGAAATCATGTGGTATCAGTTTTGGCTTAACCTTTTTTTGTAGCCTTAATCTTAGAACTCTTTTTTATTTATAATTCATAAATTAAAAATATAAATGCTTTCTCAAAACCCTGAAAATTAGGTTTTAATAGTTTTGGAATACATATCCTTATTTATTTCATGAATGATATACTAAAATTAGTTTTATGACGGCAAGATACTAACTGTTAATCCAAAACTGTATTATACATAATTTCATGCTTTAATTACCTACATGATAAGACTGGTATAAAACTATGTATTTATGTTCATAAAAAAAACATTCAACGAGACCTTGGTTAGTAGGAAAACGCCTTTTCAAAATAATAAAATGTGGTTTTACTATGAATTTTTTTAAAACTTTTGTAAAAACACAAACTATTAGAAGCCAAACTAATTGAGGATTCTATCTCCTTAATGTCTGCTATGAGTGCTGCCACGGACTGAACCCCCAACCTTCCACCCGTCAATATGTTGCAAACTACAATATTGCAATAATACACGATGTTTTTCTTCTGTCTGCAAGTACGGGCGCTTGGAAAGGTTTTGAACTCTTATTGGTGTAAGGCAATATGTGTACTCCAAAGGCTGTACAATCTCTTTTCATGCTCTGCATTTATTTTATATAAATACATAGGCCTATTAGGATAGGAGGTCTCGTGTTTGTCATAACAATACAGTTTTACTGGAACACTGTTTAGTATCATCGCTGGGTTCGGCTGCTTGTCGCGGTTTTATCTTTATTTGCTGTCATTGTAGCAAATGTCTCGTCGTTGGCAGCTTACTATGTTCGCCTATGCTGTGGTATTTTTCTGACTTATTCCTTGTACGGAATTCTCTGCTCTGTCTGTTCGACATCGACTGATTTTTCCTATGTTTCTGCGTGTTTTCTTATAGAAATTTTTTGTCCGTTATTGATGTTCCTCCAAGACGTACAGTGTAAACCACCAATGACGTCGCCACTGTCGTTCACCTTCGTGCTCCAAGGGCGCATCTCGGCTTGAGGTCATGCGTACACTGAAATTCACTGGACATCACAGACTCTCACGTTTAGTCCGCCGTTAATATAGTTCTTGTGCGGCAGTCGTGCGAGGGAAACGTTTGTTTGCCTCAAAAAAAAATTGGTTGTCTGTAAAGTCGGTTTACGGACGATAGTTTAACCTGACAACGTCATAACAAAACATTGATGAAATGATTGCATACTTTTATGAATAAAATTGAATCATTTTTATTGAATTATCACTATTTTGTATGGATACAAAGAAGGAGTGAAATGAAATCTACAATTTAATTGATAAATTTACTTTTATTTGCACTCATTAATTCAAATATGTTTATTACTTAAACGAAGAGATTATTTTAACTATAACTTTTATACATGTTTGCTATTTAACTTCTTCCAATCTGTGTTATTCTGTTAAGGATGGGACGATGATAGGAAAATAGGAAACTAATGGGAGTGTTTCAAGTTTAAAGTGTCTCGAAAAAAGTCAAATCGATGGTTGTTCCAATGAGCATAATGGGACACAGCATAACGGGACAATGAGCGTAACGGAACAATGAGTCATCCTTTTTCGTGCGTGCAGCCGGCGTTCATCGATTTACTAGACGTTGTCACGTCAAACAAATATTTGTTGGTTTGTGGCGAAATAAATTTATTCTGTTGATTGAAATAAATATTTTGTGGTAGGAAATTTTTTTTATCAACTATAACAAATCAGTTTTGTTACACACCAAATTTGGTTAGGCTAACGAAATAAATAAATATTTGGTCCGCCATGCGAAAAAAACAACAACAAACATTTGCTTGATTCAAACGAAGCTCTCTCTCTCTCCGAGTACTTCCTCCGGGGTCGACGACTACCACCACCACCAGCACCAGCAGCAGCAGCAGCAGGGGATTCGCAAGTCCCGGAGTCACAGACCTCTCGCCGGCCGGAGACGCCGAAGGACTCGCGCCTCTTGTGGTTTGGCCTTGACTCCTGATTGCATAACAGCCCCCCTCTCCCCCCCCCCCCACTCCTGCGCTCGGGTATAAATTACCGAAACGCCGCCCCGCCTAGCAACTCACCTCCGCCGACCCCGTTACGTAACGCTCGAACGCTCCCTGATTATTTAAGGCCGTGTTTATAAATTTCAGTGATTTAATGCCTTTATTTGACAGCACGGAAAAAAAATAACCGGTGTTATTTTCACGTGTAAATGGATTTGGGGCGAATGAAAACGTTCAAAAAATTTCCACCAATAATTTACAGTATATGATAAACTCGTAGTGAGCTGTTTCCTGGTGCTTGGTGGTCTCCAAACGCATAACCACCAGCCGCACTAAAAAACTACCCTGAAACATTTAAAACACATATTTTAACATTAAGTATATGTATGCACATTTGTTTTTTTTTTACTCAAACGACAGAAATCACTCTCTAAATAGTTCCTATAAACAAACCTTAATCTTATTAAGCTGATTCAAAATTTAAGATTTAACAGTAAATATTTAATCACTTAATTAATTTATTCAACATGGCGTCGAATATATGTAGGCTAAAAATTTGTTGTCTCTCTACAGCATGACGAACGCTGCGCCATCTCTACATTTCAAAGTTAACTAAGGGTTGTGATGCCATGATTCTAATGTATTTTTTTTAAGTTGTCGGTATTTCTTTTTATGTCTATAAACCTTCAAAAATAATATATAAGTAGAGCTGTACTATCATAAAGTTTTATTTTTTAATACCCATGGCAGTGCAAATTCTGCGATGTTCACGAAAGCAATATATACGGATGAATCACACGGGTCCGCAATTTTTTCGAGATTTCTCAGACTTCCACAGATGGCAGCACCTGTTTACACATTTCCGTTCGTTCGAATTCCGTTCCATTCGCGAGATTACTCCTACCAAATGCCGTATACCGAGAGCTCAGATGTTACACATAATAAAAAAAAAAGGTTTTGACAACCCATCTGTACTGATTGAGGAGGCTATTTGAAGCCTGTTCTTAGCAAAGTATTCAACGCCATAATTTCGATGGCCGAATTACAATAAAAGAACGCAGATGCACAAAATAGCAGCATGTTTGACGGAAGTTGTTAGTTTGAATAAACTGCAATGTTAATTACGTATTTAGATTACGGCACATAATCCTTAGAAATGTATGAACACTCTAAAATGATGTTACATAACTTTCTGAATGTAAAATTTAGTATCAAAATTTCACGTATAATGAGCCCTCATTAAAAATAATCACAAAAATAATGTTTGAGGATAATTATGTAAATACATTTGGCAGGAACCAGAATCTGCAAAAAGCGAGAAACAAACCACCGTATAGCCGTAGGAAGCGCAGATGAGATAAACTGAAGGTCAGGACTGTCGAAACCGTCTGGACAACTTTTCTTTAATGGTTCGTGCGGATTTTTTCTACTCTGGAACTGGTATTAGTAAACATAAAAAATAAAATACTGTACTGGGAGACGGCTAATGGGTCGAAGGCCAGAATAAAAAAAGGATCGCGTTCTGGAAACGTTTACGGGCACGGAGGTACGTACTTGTGAGTGGGGTAAGAATTATTTCAAATCCCAGTGTTTTCAGCTGTGATGTAGGCGGCTGTTGCACGCAGGCGAGCCACGGAAGCCCCGCCCCTCGGACCGCAAGGCCCCGATGTAACCCACCCGAGTGTTACATAAGCCATGTAACCGGACGACCGGCGCTGGTCCACAAACCGGCCGGTCTCTGGCGTTTAAAGTTTTTTTTTTGACATGATTATCCGACAGGAATGTGGATGTCTTTAATCTCGGGCTGGGTGTCACTTCAGTTGAGGATTCGACACAGCTTGAAACTCGTAAAATATAAAAGTTACAGAGTTGAAGTAACTATATCAGTAGAGCAGACTTTGCTTGTGGTCGTTAAGTATGACTCACCCGGTTAACACTTGCAGTGATGACGTAATGAGCGTTAGTGGGGAGCGTCGAATGAAGATAGTGAGAGCTGTAACTCCGAAAATAACGAACCGATTTGCGTGATTTGAACTTTAAGTTGCTCGTGAGTGAGCACTGAGTGGTGCTAGTTGAGTGGAATAACCATAAAGTTACTAACTATGGTTTTGGAGCCATTAATCGCAAAATGCCTAAGCGAAAACGGGTCATGCTGAAGAAAAGAAAGTAAACAAGCGAAATCGCCCGGGCAGAAGCAATTCAAAATGCAGAGAAGTGTCGAAGGTATCGAACGAGGCAAAAATTAGCCGAGGAAACGAGCCAGAGGGGCAATACGAGGCGCGAAATTCTCTCTCGAGCCTCAGCCGTCCGCCTCGCGAGAAGCGACGGGGAATTGCAGACAATTGTTTGCTAATGGAAGTTCATATGCTTTGCTGTGCAATAAAATTGTTAGTGAACCATTCACGTATCAATTATCTGTATGGGGTTAGGAATCTGTATGGGGATGGGATAAATTATTTTATACTTTTTAGTCCGTTTTAAAAAAGTTGTATATTATTATTTTGCAAATAAATGTTATTATAACTACTGAGATATCAGTGTTTGCAATTACGATTATTAAGTTAATTTGTAGTTGTAATTTGTAATGTTTCGGAGAAATTTCTTTGATGTATATTCTCAAGTTCTGGATTACTTTGTGGGAAAAATCATCGGATTCATCTGTCGTTGCTTTATTCAGTCGTCCTTCATCATCGACATCGCATTTCGCTAGGATATTGATTGCATTTACAGCGCAGAGCACCACAATATTGGGTTACTTTTTCCAAAGCCCGAAAATCAATTTCACAAGAATGAGACAATTTCCTTTCCCGGCATCTATCGCGGAAAACTAATTTTCTCCCGCTGTGAGCAGGTATGGATGAAATTGATTTCCTGTACTTTGTTCTACAAGATGATGGACACAAAAAGTAACTACCGCAAGATGACGAAATGAGTTGTGTTGACGTGTATACTATGCTGAAACTTGTTTATGTACTACCCTGGTCACTAAACACAAATGAGATACATTTCAACCAAAGTTAAGAAATTTTAAGCAATGATGTCTGACGCGTGTTAAATCTCCTAGTGACTGTCTCGATGGCGTGTTGGACAAAGTTGCTGACTGCTAACTTCTGAGTTAAGTAATTGAGTTTATTTTCATGAAGCCGTGTCGGTAGTAGTACGTATGGACATATGGTACGTATCCGCCCCCAAACCAATTCAAGCATTCTTGCATAATGCTTAAACGCATACATCTATTTAATTAAACTACATTATTAGCTCCCTTAACCCTATCGTCATTTTGCATCAACTAAAAACAAATTTAAACATCAAAGTAGCAAGACCAAATTATTAAATACTTCAGATAGAGCATGTTCATAAAACACTCCAAGTTATGAAATATCATTCAAAAGGGACAGATACTGATTAATTAAGTGAATTATGAATGTAGATCCACAATGATCGCTCGACAGAAGTTGGTTTTGTAAACTCCATAAACAGCCACATCCAGCCGGACCTGTTCACCGAGTCGCTCCACAGGACCGGGCAAGTATGGTAATGTGTGCTCTTGGCCAAGGGAGGATGTGCCTAGCATGGCGCCTGTTTCACACGTTTTCAATCAACGCGTTTTTCCCCCTACCGCGGTAGATAGCCATGGGATCCACTCATAACTTAGAAAATGATAACTTAGAATAGTCATAACGTATAGAATTTTCGAAAAATCCACATAACGTAGAACTGTCATAAGTTAGAACAGTAATGACATAGAAACTATGCAAATTAAACAAATTAGAACCACCATAACTTAGAAAGTTGGAACGTAGAAACATCGTTACTTAGATGTTCACAAAATATAACTGCAAAAACTTAGACACATACTAATTAGAACGGTCTTACTTAGAAACACACATATTCTAACCACATAATTTTAAAATAAACAACTCAGAACTGTTATAGCTTAGAATGGTCACAAGATTGAACCACAGAACATATAAATTAGGAGTTATTATCTTGTGTGTTTCTAAGTGACGTGTTTGTAACGTCACAAAATAAACTCTCGTATGAACGCGTAGTTAGCGGTAATCGTAACAGGTCGCTAAAGCACAAACGTGACAAATATGATTTTCGCAAGAAACTAGTACTATTGCTTTCCAGAGGTTTATAGCATGGTATGATTTTTTTCTGCCTCTTTTTTTAACTGGTAGTTTAGCCTAGTCGCTAAGGCCTTCGCTTCTCGACGTTGGCAAGTGAAACAAACACGTTCCCCCGGCACCTTTACAAGGAAAGTCCTTGGAAACTAGATGGCAACGGTACAACTTGTCAGATTGCAAGTAAGAGCTTTGTGCCACTGGCAATTTTTTTTACAAAGCTATGCATTGCAGTTTTACAAGTGGTATCGTTGGCAACTAAGTTTGCAAGGAATTTCCTTGTAAACAGTACAGGTTATAATCGCAGATAGATCAGCGCGAGCGTCAGGGCCGGACAAGTGGCCCCGGGCAGCAGGTTCCTCTGCGGGCGGGCAGGCGGGCCAGTCACCAGTCGCTAGTCGTCGCCCAGTCGCCAGTCGCCCAGTCGCCGGTCGCCAGTCGCTAGCCGCCCGGTCGCCCAGTCACCAGTCGCCCAGTCACCAGTCGCCCAGTCTCCGGTTGCCCAGTCGTCAGTCGCTCAATCGCTCAGTCGCTATTCGCCGGTTGCCCAGTCGCCAGTCGCCAGTCGCTAGTCACGTAGCGGTCCGTGCAGGGCGGGCACCGGCCGTTGACGGCGACATCACCGAACGCCTTTCTAAAGAGGAGAAATCTCCACCATTTTGAATATTTTAGCGTCCTTTCGAAAATTACTCTGCAAACATAACATTAACTACCAAAGCTTGTTGTGTCATACATAATCGTCTAACAGGTTTCCTGGATCAGGAGACATCCATTTTTTTCCCTTCTCGTGAGGGTTAATTACGCTAATTTTGAACATGGTTGACGATTTTACAAAATATTATCTGTATAGTGTAAAAACGTTTTGTACTGTTAACAAGGATAGCCCTTGGAAACTCAATTGCCATCGATAGCACGTGTAAAATTTCATGACAGAGCTTTGCATCATTGTAAATTTCACAAAGCTCTGCCTTGCAATTTTACAAGTGCTATCGTAGGCAAATGATTTCCTAAGGACTATCACTGTACAAGTACAATGTTTTTTTTTTTTTACAGTTTAGTAACATAGACTGTAATTTTTTTGTTCTTTTACAAGGATAGTCCTTGAAAACTCAGTTGCCAACGATAGCACTTGTACAATTAATTACAAGACAGAGCTTTGCATCACTGGCAATTTTGCGAAGCTCTGCCTTGCATATTTACAAGTGATATCGTCGGCAGATGGGTTTTCAAGGATTTTCCTTGTAAACAGTACACATAGTTTTTTTTACAGTGTAAGCTGTTTCCCAGCGTGTAACCGCCGCTGCGTGGTTCATTAGCCGCGAGAAGCTGCCCGGAGTAAATCAATCAACCCCCCCCCCCCCTCCCCCCGGCCAGGCAGAGCGCGTCGCTATCCCGTCGCCTCGCGCCGACTTCGACACCGACACGAGAAGCGCTTCTCAGCGGACCGGAGTCACCGCACCGCGATGGGCTGACGTCACACGACTTTCGACGGCAGAGTGCACGAGCCACAGAGCTCACAAAAAGTTCACTTGAAGCTAAAGTTCCTCCGGGTCGCACGATTGAAACAAAGATGCCCTCCCATATCATCTACAGGTAGATACCGGAAAAAAAAAAATTCGCTGATTCATTTCGCGACAGGCTAAATTTCAAATACAATTGATTACATTTGACCTGATGTAGCTTTTGGCTCAATGTTTATCCAAAGGGCTTTGGGCAAATGAGAAACCACCAACCAAAAAAGTATCCGATCACAGATAATCCAGATGAGACGGCTCAAGTCAGCAACCAACGAACTAGCGCTATTTATCCGCCTACTCAGAGGACTGTGTAGTTTGTTCTGAAGGTCAGGGAAACCGCGAATTTTTCCAATAATGATCCTCACATCCTTCGAATGCTCTTTCATTTTGTTGCCTAGGGAGGGGCGTATCTGTGTCAGTGAGGCGGGATGATAAGCGCGGCACTCGCTGGTGCTTCTAGCGAGATGTCGCCTCTGGACTGGCGCGCAGTCTTCTCGTCGTGCATAGCACAAGTGCGAGATTGGAGTGGTAACCATAACATTATACGGCGAAGAAATGAAGATAACGGTGTAATGCAAGTACCTTAGGTGCTTTCAAGAATCTTCACCGGGCGCTCCATGTCTAAAGATTATTCTTAAAACATACGTTTTAGCCTTTTTCACTCTTCTAAAAAATACAGTTTAAAAACGAAATCTGGAAACAACACTACTTATCTTCCCTCATAATTCTCTTAAATGCTTTTAGTAACAGATACCTCTCGGATTTCTAGAGCAGTTTTAAAATCGCATGGTTTCGTCTGAAGCGCTGAGCACCGTGTGTGTGTCAAAGTAGGCTGTAAAAAATATTATATTATATAAAGGTATAGTGGATTGACGTTCATGAAAGATAAGCGCTTATAAATCATTTAACTCAATATTTTTTTTTGCTCTGATACTTATTAACCTATTTTTAGTTTTACCATACGTAATTGTTTACACTTCTATGTCTCGATCAATTTTTGGATTTAAAAAAGGAAACTTTAAAATATATTTTAACATAAGTTAAAAAGATTTAACGGAACAGCTGAGCAAATCTCAAAGCTTTTGAAGATAGTAATACCTTATTAACATTCCGGAGGTTATAATTTCATCCGTCCGTCGAAAGTTAAAGCATGAGAAGCTTTTGACGGACGGAAATAATGTTTCGCGCCTTCTGATTGGCTTGAGGTTGCGTGGTTGACGGATGGATGGGAAACGGACGGACGCGATGGATTATTGTGAGTCCAGATCTATCATCATCGCCTCCATCGTCTTGCAAAGCTGGTCTGTTCAAAACATAACCTCTCTAATCTTCTTATGTCGTCTCACCATTCCCCAGTCTTCATTTTGTTCCAGCTCTCTCCTCTCTTCACATTTCTTATACTCCTGTCACCCATCTGTACGTTGAAGTAAGAAGAGTGCTTTTTCCGTAGACTAAATATAATTTTCTAAGCAAGGAAACTCAGTACCCGTAAAGCTTCCGTTCGTCATCCGTCTGACAATCACGTGACCTCCAACCAGTTGGATGGCCCGAAAAATTATATCCGTCCATTAGTCCGTCAAAAGCTCGGGTAGCTCTAATTTTTGACGGACGGAATGACGGATGGATTACATCCACTCAGGGGCGTAACCAGGGGGGGGGGGTTTATGGGTTCTAACCCCCCCCCAGCCACTATTTTTTTTCTTATCTGAAAGCAGGTTAGCTAAAAGCCTGGGTGTCTTACTGCTATCACCGGCTACTGCACTGGAGGGGAAGAGTAAGCGAGCCCTACCGATTCTCCTTCCCTTCCCCTGCCCCTGTCGCGAGCAGAAGCTATAAGGTTGTGTGTGACCCCGTGACGGGTCCCAAGTTTTCAAATATCTTACACCTATTGTATTTAACCAGTGCGGTAATTATAAGCAGGTGGTGACTGGGTAACTCTTCAAGCTAAAGCTAATTGTTTCCAGGAATAGGCCAGTTCTGCCGAAACCCAACCATTTTTATTCATTTTTTTTTGTATTGTCGAGCTTCGAGCATGATTAATGATTTTGAGTGGACGTGGACAAGGCACTTGGATTGATTAAAATATCTTTAATTAATTTCTTACTTCATCACTCAAACAATTTTTTTATTAAAAAATTAATAATATTTTTACCATTACAATATTTAAAGTTAAGTACCGAAAACTGCTCAAATAGCACTATTTTACACCTTAAAATCCAAATTTTTCCGGCGCTTTAATAAGGGGGGGGGGACCATGCTTCTTAACCCCTCCTGTACACAAATCCTGGCTACGCTACTGTATCCACTGTCTGTTTGCACCAGGCAATAGTCACACGAATACAGCCCTGTGGAGTTTGTGTTTGTTTGTTCAGACGTATTTCAGAAACATTGCTGTTGTTAAAAATCGCGTCCGAACAATTCATTCACGACTCCGAATTTTTTTCCGAGGATGTGCTTATATGTACATTACGCACAGAAACACGACATTGGCTAAGTAGCTAACATTACCGACATAAATCTCAGAGTAAAAAAAAAATTGTTGTCTGTCTGTAAAGTCAGTTTACAGACGATAGTTTAACGTGATAACGTCATAACAAAACATTGCTATATAACTTCTTCCAATCTGTGTTATTCTGTTAAGGATAGGACGATGATAGGAAAGGTAGGAAACAAATGGGAGTGTTTCAAGTTTAATGTGCCTCGAAACAGTCAAATCGATGGTTGTTCCAATCGAGTGGAAGAGAGATAGATGCTGCGAAAGCGTACAATAAGAGTAACGGGATAATGTGCGTAACGGGACACGTTTTCGTGTGTGCAGCGGCGTTCATTGATTTATTAGACGTTGTCACGTCAAAAACATTGATTGTTGACAGCACTTAACTGGGAAAATATTCCGACGGGCGAATGAAGTCATGCATGTCGCTTGGCTGGCTGCGCGGCAGTGGCGGACGACAGAGCAACGGACGGATCTCGGACGGAGGCGACGGACTATTGTCATCCCGGCTAAAGTTTACGAAGAAACCAGCAAGAATATTCCCGTGTGGTTTGAAAAATTTACTGTGAGATTATAATAACAGTGACGCCAACCTGACTGGGAGGGAACCATAATATAAACAGGTTGATTAATTTATAGTTTACCTGCAATCGGTGATCTTCAACCACTCCTCAGGTTCACTCCCACCCGCCTTTTTTTATTGTCCTTTTTTTACGACAGCGTTTGTGTGAAGGTTAACTGAGAAAGACGCGGGAAACAGTCCCGCCCTCTTATGTAACCGCCCGCCCCGCCCGCCCCGCCCGCCCCGCTTCACCCCCTCCCGTACGACCGGAACCCAGCATGTCAGCCGCATGGGCCCCGGCCTGAGACGCACTGCTGACCAACAGCCATCCTCGCACAGCACACCTGGTGAATGTTAATATATAACTTTGTGGAAGTAAATAACTGCCCTGCCTTGGGCGCATGCGCGTCAGCGCTAGCCACAAGGCGCGTGCGCGGAGAAGCGCGAGGGTTCATTGACTTGGAGTCAGACGCCCGAACAGTTCCGAACACATCCGAAGTTTTCCGCGCGCTCGTGCAACTTCGTGGTCAAATAAAAAAAATTGCAAGAATCATTTATTTTTTTACTTTTGTACTGTACAATTATTTTAAATGACACTGAATTAACCTAGCCGACATTTGATTTTAAATTCTCAAACCTATTCCCCTAAAAATAATAACTATTTTTTTGCTAAAAATTTTGTTTGTGTAACACATCTAACCAAAGTTTTACTTTAATAATAACAGTAATATGCACGAACGTGGGCTATTCGTGCGTCTGACATGTCAATGAATATTACGTTTCTCCGCGTGCGGGGATAATTATGTTGAAATGTTCCGTACCTTAAGACAGGACGCTGACGAATTTAGGGCCCGCCTGGCCAGAAGTGTATCTGTGTTGGTTGGGCGGGATGATAAGCGCGACTCTCGCTGGTGCTTCTAGCGCGGTATCGCCTCTAAGCGCAAGGCTGTGGATTGGCGCGCAGTCTTCTCGCCGTGCACAAAGAAATTATGATACTTGAGAGGTTAACATAACTAACTTGGCGGAGTATTGAAGGTAAATGTGTATTGCAAGTCTCTTCTGTGCTTTAAAGAGTCTGTACCAGGCGTTTAATGCTTAAAAAGTATTCTGAAAAAACTTTTAAAAACTAAATCCGGAAAACGTAACCCACCTGCCCCCAGCGTAATCTTAATATGTTTTTTTTTTTTTTTTCGTAAATAGGCATCACTGGTAGCGGGAGCAGTTTTTAAACCACGCGGTTTCTGCTGAGGCTGCACACAGCGTGTGCGCCCAGGTAGCTTTCTTGCCTCGGTCTAAGCGCGAAGTCCGCACCGCCCCTATCGCCAGGAAATAATCTCAAGATTAAATCATTTTAATTCGAGGATGATGGAGTGAGGCTGTGTGCAGTGTTAGGGCATTTCAGTGAGTCTCCGGGGTCGAACACCGCGGTCCTGCCAACCTGACTTCTTTCACCCTAGGCAAGTGCCGCGACTGTCCTCCGTTGACTCTGTTGTCGAGGAGACGTTGGGGGCGATAGCGGAAACGTTCGCATTTTGTCAATAATAAACTGCAGCGAGACAACGACACAATTTTAGTAAATCATATTCGTAACCAAACGCCTATCAGCTTTTATTTTGACTTGATGTAAGTTTTTGGACATACGCCATTGCTAAGCACTTTTTCTGCAGAAGAAAACTAAAAAATAAAATAATAAATAAAAATAGCTACCCAAAAGACAAAATAACACAAACCAAGCAAAAAATTTGCTGTAGTCAACAGGATATTAACACCACAAAATATTCCGTAACAGGAGTCATGCACTCCCGTTGCACAAATCTTTCAAAGATAATAGCTTTTATTTTATTCCACAAAAATGTTGCACCAAAGTTTTTCCACCCGACGTCCCATAAATCAAAAGGCGGTGTTTACTTCCTTACGACGGAGTGTTAATAATAGCGATGTTGGCACGCCTGGCTGGCTGGGGCAGGGCTGCTTCCAGCCAGAGCATACGGCCAAGGAGCTGCGACCGGCGGGACGGGTAATACAGGGGAATGCAGCGGACCTGTACCCGGGATCGGTGCTCCGGAAACCAGTTCTGGAACACCGGTTTGAGAGGGGCCGGCGGGAGGCGATAGCGACGCGATAACAGCGGCGACCAGAGAAAGAGGGCCGCTCCACCGAAAGAGCGACGCGACAACGCAGTCTGGCCAACTGCTGGAACAACGCTGAAAGGTTACTAACACCGTGAACTCTCTTCTTAGGGCAAATATTCACTGTTGCGACCCGACAACCCAGTCTGGGCAACTGCTGGAACATCACTGAAAGGTTACTAACACCGTGAACTCTTCTCAGGGCAAATATTCACTGTTGCGACCCGAAAACCCAGTCTGGGCAACTGCTGGAACAACACTGAAAGGTTACTAACACCGTGAACTCTCTTCTCAGGGCAAATATTCACTGTTGCGACGCGACAACCCAGTCTGGCCAACTGCTGGAACAACACTGAAAGGTTACTAACACCGTGAACTCTTCTCAGGGCAAATATTCACTGTTGCGACGCGACAACGCAGTCTGGCCAACTGCTAGACCAACACTGAAAGGTTACTAACACCGTGAACTCTTCTCAGGGCAAATATTCACTGTTGCGACGCGACAACGCAGTCTGGCCAACTGCTGGAACAACACTGAAAGGTTACTAACACCGTGAACTCTTCTCAGGGCAAATATTCACTGTTGCGACGCGACAACGCAGTCTGGCTAACTGCTGGAACAACACTGAAAGGTTACTAACACCGTGAACTCTCTTCTCAGGGCAAATATTCACTGTTGCGACGCGACAACGCAGTCTGGCCAACTGCTAGACCAACACTGAAAGGTTACTAACACCGTGAACTCTCTTCTCAGGGCAAATATTCACTGTTGCGACGCGACAACGCAGTCTGGCCAACTGCTGGAACATCACTGAAAGGTTACTAACACCGTGAACTCTCTTCTCAGGGCAAATATTCACTGTTGCGACGCGACAACGCAGTCTGGCCAACTGCTAGACCAACACTGAAAGGTTACTAACACCGTGAACTCTTCTTAGGGCAAATATTCACTGTTGCGACGCGACAACGCAGTCTGGCCAACTGCTGGAACAACACTGAAAGGTTACTAACACCGTGAACTCTTCTCAGGGCAAATATTCACTGTTGCGACGCGACAACGCAGTCTGGCTAACTGCTGGAACAACACTGAAAGGTTACTAACACCGTGAACTCTCTTCTCAGGGCAAATATTCACTGTTGCGACGCGACAACGCAGTCTGGCCAACTGCTGGAACATCACTGAAAGGTTACTAACACCGTGAACTCTCTTCTCAGGGCAAATATTCACTGTTGCGACCCGACAACCCAGTCTGGGCAACTGCTGGAACAACACTGAAAGGTTACTAACACCGTGAACTCTTCTCAGGGCAAATCTTCACTGTTGCGACGCGACAACCCAGTCTGGCCAACTGCTGGAACAACACTGAAAGGTTACGAACGCCGTGAACTCTTCTCAGGGCAAATATTCACTGTTGCGACCCGACAACCCAGTCTGGCCAACTGCTGGAACAACACTGAAAGGTTACGAACGCCGTGAACTCTTCTCAGGACAAATCTTCACTGTTGTCGGGAACCGTAATGAGCACTTTTTTTTGGGCAAAATTGACATTCTGTGGAAGAAACCGTGAGATAAATGGTGAATAAGTGATTTCAATAAATCGTTTGCTAGTTCTCAGTCAAATGTCAGTAAAAAATGGGTGCATGGCCACAATGCGCGTTCGAAATGAAACTTAACAGAGACAGAGGGACAGGAAATTTTTTGAGTAAAAAAAATAAATTAAAACACATGCAAATAAACACGCACACTATTGCAATGGTTTGAACAACTTTTAAAATTTCTAATTGAAATGAATTGCTTTTTAAAGAGCAGCTGTTTGTTGTTTCCAGCGTAACGGGAACACCCGCACCGCGACTCACTTCACTAACGCTTGCCCGAGAGTGAGGAGTGGGGCGCTCAATGTGACCTCTCCCTCTCTTGGCCATCTATCGCCCCACTCATGAGAGTTGCACTTTTTTGTTACTCTTCGACTTACCCTACTGGCTGTATAGAAGTTTCACTTCAAAAGTCTTAACTGTACCGACTAACCGTTTGAATTAATTAGTGTATTTTAGCACTTGGAACAGTACTAATCATTGTAAATATGTATAAATTATAATTCAGTAACTGATACAGATTTTACACAAAAACTCTCTTGAATTCCATTTATATTGAAAAAAAACTGCACTTGACTTAGAGTGTGACACCTTTAGTAACTCTTAATCTATATAACGAAAGCACCGTAGCGTACAATGGCACGTATTAAATTTTAATTAGAACTATAATATTATCACTATATTATTAACTTTTGGTCGCTAATATCAACTTAACATACACACGTAGAACATTCTTCATGTAGTCGCTACTCTAGCAGACATATTTGTGCAATGGCGGAAAGGGATTAAAGAAAAGCGGGGACAAAATCGGAGATTTAAAAAAAATTACGTCAACAACAAGGGGTTTGGACAGTCACATCATCCTCAATATGCATCACTGCCTTTGTGGTTTGTGATTGTAGATATTGCAACAGCTCATCTAGTATAATCCAAAATATTCTGCGTTTACCGAGATCTCGCATATTTTTTATAACTTGCATCCTCCACTTAATTTAATTTCCCCAAATGCGAAGATGTGTGGTCGAGCGAAATACATATATGTATCTCTTACCCGAGCCATCAGAGATTACTTATCGTGAGTTCTGTGTGGTTTTGAATTTGTTATTGCAGCATCTAAACCAACGTGTTCATGAAGGAAGAAATTCGTGGTAAATAACGAAAAAATATATATATAATTCATCGCAGTTTAATATTTTAGAACTTTTTGTAACGTAATCGAAATTCATACTCGTCAAACCGCATGCATGACAGCTACTAATTCGTTTGTAGAACATCGATAGGTGATGATTAAGAGGCGTCTGAAGTCTTGGTGAGGATCCGCAGATCCATTATGCACTTAAGAGAGACGTTTCAGGAAAAATGCGTGGATGTAAGAAGGAACTTGGCCCGTTGTTCCGCGCTCTGACCGCGAATTGATGAGAGAGCGAGAGAGAGAGAGAGAGAGAGAGAGAGAGAGAGAGAGAAGTAGGCGGCTAAGAAGAGGCCAAGTGGCGAGAGTACAATGGCAGCGCTGGCCGTTCTCTTCGCCTGCTTCGTGGACCCTTTCCGGAAACCCCCTCTCCGCTCGTCTCGCCCGCGGAACTGGGCCATTGTCGCGGCAGCCGAGAGCCGTCAGCGCTGGAGCTGTCACGTCGCCGACCCGGGGCTCTGGCTGGACCCGCCACCCACCCCCACTCACCCCCACTCACTCCCACTCACACTCACTCACACTCGCTCACACTCGCTCGCACTGTCGGGGCGACGAGCGCCGCCTAAAACCACTTCCCCCCGCCATCGGGTATTCATGAAGGCGCGTTTCTTTGCCGAAAGATTTCGTCTGACCCACTCATCTCCCACCCCTCACTTCCCGCTTGTCAAGTGCAGCCTGGGAGCCCTCGGCTCATGCGGGGGTGTGAATGCTGCCCGAACGGAGATGTTCTCACAGAACAATGTTTTAATTCAACTAAAGTAACGGAAAATTGCGACTTTTTTTATTTAGCTGAGTCCCACGATGTCCAGGGATGCTAAATTTTTGAAATACGTATTTCGAAGTATCAACATCTAAGTAACGAAATCCTGTCTTAAGTAAATTTATTTAATATTTTGAGTTTATTTTAATTGGGTTCATCTTGATGTAGAGGGGAGGGGTTTAAAAACTGAACTCAACTTGACGTTACAATTAACAGCCACACATAGTCATTCGTTACCCAGGATTGTAGCACAGTATCCCTCGCATCAAAGCTGTTTATTTAAACAGTTGCGCTACGGAGATTGGCTTCCAATCTGTCTTGAAGTAATCAGTACCATACGATTTAAACCCGAAAATCTTTAGTTCTCAACTTCATTTCATTTTTTTGACGTGACAACGTCTAATAAATCGATGAATGCCGGCTGCACGCACGCACGCTCATTGTACGCTTGCGCCGCATCTATCTCTCTTACACTCGATTGGAACAACCATCGATTTGACCTTTTTCGAGGCACGTTAAACTTGAAACACTCCCATTCGTTTCCTACTTTTCCTACCATCGTCCCATCCTTAACAGAATAACACAGATTGGAAGAAGTTAAATAGCAAACATGTATAAAAGTTATAGTTAAAATAATCTGTTCGTTTAAAGTAATAAAAATATTTGAATTAATGAGTGCAAATAAAAGTAAATTTATCAATTAAATTGTAGATTTAATTTCACTCCTTCTTTGTATACATATAAAATAGTGATAATTCAATAAAAATGATTCAATTTTATTCATAAAAATCATGCAATCATTTCATCAATGTTTTGTTATGACGTTGTCACGTTAAACTATCGTCCGTGAACCGACTTTACGGACAACCAATATTTTTGTTTCCTAGTTGTACGTCACCAAAATAAACGTGACTTCAACTATTATTAATGCAAAAAACAACCATGCCAGATACACGTTGTTCACGCAGTTTGAGTCGCGCGAGGAGCGCGACGGTCGCAATGCGAGTACGATGCTCGGTGCTCGCCCCGCTGAGCTGACGGGGCGGGTCGCTGTGTCGCAGAGGTGCTGAACGAGGCTGTGTTCGACGAGGACCACGACGAGATGGTGGTGGTGAAGGACATCGAGATGTTCTCCATGTGCGAGCACCACCTGGTGCCGTTCTACGGCAAGGTGTCCATCGGCTACCTGCCCACCAAGAAGATCCTGGGACTGAGCAAGCTGGCCAGGTGAGCTGTCTCCGTCTTCAGACACAGCTGCGAGCTCCCGCAGCTCTCTAGGCTGCCACCGCGTTGCAGTGTACCGACGTTTCGCTCTGCATCGCCGCGGGCATCTTCAGGGTTCTGCACTGATATAAATGTGTGTTTTACAAGCGGTACGGGCCACCAAACAGCCCCTCGACACACTGTGTGCTCTGTGCCGAGTGTATACCTTTCTCCAATTTTTTTTTTTTACCCAACCTTTAAATGGATGAAACGTAAACGATTAAAACAAATCCATATAAAAATGTAAATGTTCGTTGGTTCAAAAGTTCGTCCGAAAGCTCTTCACGAATAATTGCTTTGAGAATTTCGACACGACGTTGCACTCGAATACGCGCGTGTTTTTATATATCTTTGCCAAAACCTGTGACAGGTAAAAAGATAGAATAAAAATATAGATAGTTAAAAACATAGAATATTAAAATTGTCATCTTTATAGTGACATACATACTCACATGGGTATGTATGTATATGTGTATGTATAGGTGTATAGAGAGAGGAGAGATATTTACAGGGAGATATAGATTTATAGACAAGTAGATATTTAGAGAGAAATAAAGAGAGATGGAGAGGTATATTATAGATGTAAATATACACATGTAGAGATGGAAGATAAAGAATAAGAGAGAGAGAGATAGAGAGAGAGGTTCTTTGTATATGTGCACCAACTTCAAACAAATTACAAAAAATGAATTGACTGAGGTATTGCAACGCGTGCCGGGCGTCAGCTGGTAGTAAATAATCCCGGGCCTCACCGCCGCCGCTAGCAGGGACAGTACCGCCGTGCAGACAGCTGCAGCCACTCCGAGGGTCGCCGGTCGACCTTGGAGCGGTCCGCGCGGTGCTGGTAGGTGCGCACACCGCTCACCGCCGCCAGCAAAAACCACGGCGAACGCCTCGGCTAGAAAGCGTTCCATGCACGCTCCGCGCTCTACATACTTCTTTCTTTTTTTCTTCTTTCGAATAATCCATCAAGGTCTCGCAAGCTACACGCCGTGTCCCGTCAAAGACGCATTAAGCCTGGGTTCACTACTACTAAAGAACACAAGCGAGTGCATAGCAGGCCATGCACGCGACAAACGAATTAATTTGCGTTATGTAAAAATTTTTAGTAAGCAATTACGACAACGAAACATGTTTTATTTTTACTTGCATTGAATAAGTAATAGCTTTAATTATTTTTTTTAAAGCAGGAATACCTCGACAATTTCGTGCCAAGAAATGTATGATAAAAATAAACAGTTCTCTCGTCCCAACAAAATGGCATCCTTATCTACTCCCATCGTCTATACGCACGTAACAGAAATAAAATAGGCTACATTCATTTACTTCCTAAGCGCACGACCTGTCTCCCATGCACATGACTGTCCTATGTGCTGTTGTGAAACAGTATGTTCTAAAACATGGCGGTCAAATCTTGTGCGCATGACCTACTTACTGTTACTGTTTTTGTTTGGTTTTGTTTCAATTGTGCACCCAGACACGAGTTTAGCACATTTCGTTATTCGACTGTTTTCCGATAGTGATCATGTCGGTTCACGGACCAGCAAGCGTCAACGTCATACGCGAATAAACGTTGCTACATTGTTAAAAAAAAAAAAAAAAAAAAACTTAAGCGCAAATCCACGAGGAACACTGGTTACAAGTTATCTGCGTAAATTTGCGGATGTCTTTATCAGTTTACGGCTTCTGAGTTTATGGTCCGGGTCGGTCATATAGCTTGTCTCAAATTTCCCAACTGTCACTTGTAAGGCAGCACATAAGTGCACACAAAAACTGTCATCCACATGAAGTTGTTTGCCTACACTGTTTACAAAAATAAAATGGCAGGACGATAGGTGGATCATTGTGAGAACTTTGTGAGAACTGTCAAATTTGAGATACTGTACTAACTTTTGATATGAACATGTTTACATAGTATTCAAAAACTGGTTAACTTTCTTCTTTACCCCATACGCATGTTTACCCTCTTTACAAAAAACAAATACACTGAACTCGGCATTCGCAAGACAGCGTAGTTTTTTTATGAAGATATACGTAGTTATTTTCTTTGAAAAGTCTGTATACCTATTGCAATTGTCTGTGCTGTCGTTGTGTTGTCAGAATACCTGTTTAATTTCATCGCTGGGTTCGCATGTGCGGCCCTGAACTGTCCAAATTATTTGTTTAGTATCATAGCTTGGTTCCTCTGCCTATCGCTGGGTTGTCTGTATTTACTTTTTTTTTGTTGCAGCTTTTTTGTCAACCTATTGTGTTTGTCTTTGCTCTGATATTGTTCTTACATTCCTTCTATGGAATTATCTGTGCTGTCTTCACATTTAACATTTAACATTTAATATTTGACATCGGTTGATTTTGGCTTTTTTCTGTGTGTTTGTGTATTCATTTTCTTTTTCCGTTCTTCCAGTTTTCTCCATGACATAACAGCGCAAACTAACAACGACGTATGTCCAAAATAATGTTTTAAATCAATGAAGTCATTATCTGTGCATCCCGTTCGAGTAGGCAGGTGTCGTCTCTTTTGTCTCAACAGCACACGCATTTATGTATACGTACACATATAAATTTCTATTCGTTGATATTTAATTGCCTTAGCCAAACAGGTTTTTCGTGACCTTGCTTGTTTGCAATTATTTTTCAACTTGGCATTGAATTGCTCTAAAAAAATATCCTCGATATGTTTTCCGCGACTTCATAAATACTTAGTCAACCTTTCAGAAGAAAAATAATATATTTACCGTAAATGCATTCACTTTATATTTAATGTTTTCTTTGTGTACTCGCACAATTAGTAGCACAAAAAGTAAAGTAGTTCAGTTTATCAACGTCTAAATGAAAATAAAGTTTTCCTTGAATTGGAGGTCGTTTGATGTTTGTGTTTATTTTGTGTGCTCTGAATTAGAACGTAATGACAAATTTTCTTATGTTTGTACCAACTTTACAGCTTTACCTGTGATCAGCGGACGAGTGTAAGTCACTAGACTGCAAGCGGTGTCCAACTTTTGCACGAAGCGTCAGGATACAAAAGTGACCAGGAAAATAAATTGATAAAGACTTTCAAAAGTTTTTAATAAACCTCAGAACACCTAAACTGAAAGCTGATTATAAGTGCGAGTAAATGGTGTTCAACCAATCAAAACCTTTTTGCTATTGTGTTCGCGGGGTCTAAAATTATAACAACAGCTGTGCCCCTTATAAAAACAAGCACTCACGCAATAAAGTAAGATACTCTCGATATTAAAAAGCAACAAATTTAACGTGATATCCGAAATCCACGAAAAGTTTGTATGACATTAGTTGAAAAATAGTATTGGAATTTTTTCCCCACTTACAGACGATGGGAAAATATTATTCCGGTCTGCGTGTGACGACTGACGACGTGTATAAGTGTGTAACTTCTAACATGTCTAAAACCAGACAAATCCAAATTTTACTTGTAAAAATTATTTGCATGTCTCAGAGTATTTTTTGTTACTTTGTTAATTATGTTTATTGTTCATGCTAATAATAATTTTCATTACTTTTCAGGATTGTTGAGATCTACAGTCGAAGACTTCAAGGTAAAAAAAAAATTATTCAAAATAATCATTAAGTATGAAATAATTTACATTTTTCTCTGGCACTGTTAATATCTTACATCGCATATGTTACTGAATGTAATTTATGCGAAGTAATGTCTTGTACTGAAATAAGAGCTACAATTGGTTTTGATTGCTACTAAGATGATATTTATCATGATTTAATGCACATAAATTTGATGTAGGCTTATACTAATGAATGTTAATTGTAAGTCATGAATTTCGAATTACTACTGACAAATTTGCTGTCGTAACACAACGGATAAAAATGACTTTTGAATAAAAAAAAACACGTGACATGGTGTTGACAATCGACACATTTTTGAAGTAATAAAATTTTAAAAAAAGTATTACGTATGATCATATTTGAATGAATTAAGAGTTTGATCGTTCTTGACATGTCTACTTGATAATTGAAACATTTGTCATGGCCATCTGTCATTTCTCACATCACAATGTTTCAACGTTACTGTAGAACGGGAAGCCAATGGTTGTCGAACGAACCGGATTCTATTCCCGGCGGGTTCTGACCCGGACTTATCGCAAGTTGGAAATGTGGGCGGACGTTGCCGTTAAACCGACGTGTTTTCTCGGGGCGCTCCTTATTTCTTACCACACATTCATTCCGTCAATGCTACATTCTCATGTCGGTGCCGACGAGACATTTAGCCCATGCACTCATGCGTACTGTCGTTCAGCAGAACGCTGCAATAGTTTACTGGCATGCACTCCCACGGGGGCAGATCTACGTCCATGACCATCCCTGTAGAACTGAACACTTGGTTGAGGATAAGAGCCAGCAGCTTGGCTTATCTCAGTCATTACCACTATGGATCTGCCTCCTATGAATTTACGGCATTTGATTATTGTAAATGCTTAAAAGATGCAGCTGCCACAAAGCAGGGTTATAAAACTTTGCACTATGTGCATTTCGCGGCGGAAAATCATGCAAGAATATTCTAGAGGACTGTGACGACGAAGACGACTCCTTCCCTATCTTTGTGACATGCTCAGAGAGTAACAGAGGATTTATCAGTTATTGGAGGTGTCTGAGGGGAAGCCGCAAAGAGAGGCTAGGGCAACCCATTCCAGCATCTCCGCCACCAGGGGCGCAGATCTGGGGGATTCCCCAAGCGGCCGGAGAGTTTAGCTCGTGGCTTTTAACCGACACAAGATGGCTGCTTGTATGTTGTATACTGCCCATATTCTGGCCTATATGCATGCAATATGCTAGAAATATTTTTTAAAAAATACCAAAAGCTTTCCATGGTTTTGACGTTTATGTTTATCAAACCAATTATTTCACAGTCATGATTTTGCAAGCACAAGCGTTCCCCTTCAGTGAGGGGCTTCTTAATACCAGGGCAGCCCCCCCCCCCGGCCCCACGGGATTTTCGTCCATGGTTGCCACCCACATCCTCTAACCGTCACGCTAACCCGTGGTTGTCTCAAAGGAAACACGCGGTGCTCTCACCTCTCTGGGACTCCTCGGACGACCCAGGGAGCCTGTGTGTGGTCTGGCCGAAGTCCATCCATCCCGGCTGGCACCGAAGCCGTGTCGCCCTCACCACGGGGCGGGGACCCCTCCAGAGCCTCCAACTGCCAGTGCGGGGGGGTGGGGGTGTGTGTTTGCTGTCACAACTTAGAAACACACAACTTAGAAACACATAAGATAGAATCTTCTAAGTTGTGTTTCTAAGTTGTGATAGTTCTAAGTTATGACTTTCTAAGTTACGACATTTCTAAGTTGTGTGATTCTGCGTTTTTTGTTTCTAAGTTACGTTTTTTCTAAGTTATGATCGTTCTAACTTATGGCAGTTCTAAGTCACGTGGATTTTTTACGAGGTTTCCAAGTTATGACTGTTCTAAGTCGTGTGTTTCTAAGTTATGTGTTTGGGACCGGAAAAATTCGCGGGTTCATTGACCTACTAGGATGAACTAACTCCATAGTTATACGTACGCTCGGTCAAACAAATGTCACCCACTCATCGGCTGCTGTCTTGTGAGACGTCCCAAACGTAGCAGCCTGTGATTCTTATAAAGCTTTGGTTGGGTGTTTCCCATTGGCCCAGAGTCATCCAGGTTAGTTGTGAGCCAATAACAGAGGCTGCATTGAGGTACCTATAACTATTTGTATTTTAGCCTATCGCGAAATGAACTCGCGAATTTTTCCGGTCTCTAGTTGTGTGTGTGGTTCCCCGTAGCGGGGGGTGACGCCAGGGGCGCAACAACAGTGGGGGGGGGGGGGCAAGGGTATTTTGCCCCCCCTCCTCCCTCTGAAACCTTGAAGTGGGGGCAAAAGGGGGCAAAGAAAGTGCTGTGTAATCAATTTTTAGATAATAAAACTGCTTAAATAACACAATATTCTACCTTGAAATACAAATTTTCCCGGGGGAGGACCCCCCGGACCCTCCGCTTCAACAGGGGGGGATCGATGATTCTTTATAATAAGGTATATTGCCCCCAACCCCCCCCCCCTTTTGGAAATGTAGTTGTTGCGCCCCTGGGTGACGCGTGTGGTGGTGAGGGCCGACTCGTGTGTTGCAGTCCAGGAGAGACTCACCAAGCAGATCGCCGTGGCAGTCACCAAGGCCGTGCAGCCCGCCGGCGTGGCAGTGGTCGTCGAGGCAGTGTGAGTGCCGACAACCATCCGTCACTCACGCCACCTGCGACCAATCAGATCCATCCATCCGTCAAAAACCTAAATTCATTTCATGTTTTTTTTTGGCTGTCAAAAACGTAAAAAATAAAAGAAATTTTGAAATGCCAGGTAAAATTAATTAATATTTTCTGAAAGAAATTCAAACCAAATCTTGAAATAGCCAGTGGCACTGCAGTTAAACCTAAAAAGTTTCATTTTTTCAATCAATTAAATTCTCCTTATTTGTACAACCCAAAAACGTTACAAATGTAATTTTGGCAACCAATTATGCAAAAAGTATTCGCTGTATAGATTTTTTTTTTTCATTTCGGTGAAGTTAAACAATTGAAAATGTCTACAAGTTTATCTGTAATTACTGTAAATATAAAATCTTGACTTGAAATGGGAGGCACCCCCTTAACAAGCTTTAACTTTCGATGGACGGACGGATGTAATACCTAACCTCCAAAATGTTAGACAGGATACCTACTGCCAGCGAATTTTACTGTCTTACAGGGTTTTTAAGTATACTTATTTGTTTAGCTGCTTCCGTTAAACGTTGTTAACATACTTTTGAACATATTTTTAACGAATCAAAATATTTTAATAAACATCAGCGCAAAAAAAATTAAATTGAATTATTTATTAAGTGCTTGACTTGCATGATCGTCAATATAATATATCTGTACAAGATAAATTTTCACCGGTATTTAAGATTTTTGGTTTGTTAACAGTATTATAATTTATATATATATATATATATATATATATATATATATATATATATATATATATATATATATATATATATATAGACAGACGTGCGGATGATTGTAAATCGCTCGGCTTGTTGATGGACGGATGGACACTACGTATCATTGTGAGTCCAGCTTAACTGCCGAGACCGAGAACTAATTTTCGAAGTAGTCTTGGGCAGTTGGCTGATTTAAACCTCAATGATTTAAAACACTGTTTAACCCAAGTGCATTTTATCAAATATTTTTTTTAAATAATGTATTTTTAAGTAGAATATCTTAATTTTTTATATTTACAGGAACAAAAAATTATATACTAATCAAGATTTTATCATTTAAATTATATAAATAAGTTGTAAATCATACCCAGCCAATTCTCCTCTATAATTAAGAATATTAACTAGTTAATTCCCATTCTGTGGGAAACACCCATGCTACGGAGAATATACTCTTCCTGTGGGGAAATAACCTTTCTACGGTAGAGTCCCAGTCAGATGTGCAGATAGGCTGGACATCATTTCTTTGATGTTACAACTTTTCCGGTTCGACATGAGTAGCAGAAAGCGGGATGTTGTATGGGTTTCATTTGTACATGGTGAGAATGCTTGCAACTGGTACACAAGTACTTTTTGCAACATGGGATTTGTTCTATTTTTCTAACTTTCTTGAAAGAGTCATTTGTTAACAATTCTTGGCAGCGTAATGAAAAGAGATTTATAATTTAACCCCTTTTTAATTTATACATGACTTAAAAAACCTTACATCAAAAAAATTAAGCATGTGTATTGTCCATTTTTTGCACACTATCTAGAACTGTAATTAGTGCTTACTGTATTGTTCACTACATATCCTCTTTTTCATAGCAAAAGGTTTGTGGAAATAAAATAATTGTGTTGAATATGAACATTGCAAAAAAAAATTGTCACTACAAACAAAATTTTTTCGTGACATGTATAATTGCAGTAAAAGAAAGTTGCACTGTTATTAAAATAAAGCTTCAACTTTCTTAATGACTAACCAACGCTAATATTATTATAAAGAAAAGTTTGTGCTGCAAGTCAAATTATTTTAACCTTAAAGAAGCACAAAAGTAGTTATGATCCAAATTTAACTACCAGTAATAAAAATAATTCTTTGTTATTATTATTGGCATACAGTTAGATATGTTTAATTTTAACAGCAAATGTGTTGTGTATTTATTTTTATTTTCCATTAAGAAACTGGTTTCGCAGAGTTTATAGCTTATGCTCACTTCGGGGCTGAAAAAGGGCCCCATGTGTGCTAGGGGTACCTAGATGCTGTTGTCTAGAATAGGCAGCAGAGTCTCGCTAATCTGGACTGGATGGGACCCGACCCTGCCGGATCACCGAAAATCCAGATTAAACGAAATTTTCCTTAAAATGCAAGGAGTACAAGTTTTATAAAATAAAACATAAACTGTAGAAGATAATATTTTTAACTCTTAACTGGAAAAATTATTATGTAAAAACCATAGACTTTGTAGGCTGAGTGTGGTATGAACTTTCCACAATAAATCACTAGGATCTGTGAATAAATCGAGTTTGATTGGGCAGTAAGGTATATATCTAAACCATAAGCCTTGTGTGATTTTATTATTTGGTTGAATATTGCAACGAAACCGATATTTCTTCATAAACGCAATTACCACGGGGTTTTTTTTTTTTAGTTGTTGTACTACTGTATACGTGGACCTCAGAAGTTAAGTAGATGTTTGTGATGAAATCGTGTCCGGATTGGAGGGCCAGGGACCCTCTAGGAGCATGGACGTCGCAAGGATATATTTTTTTTGGGGGGGGAGGGGACTGCAATTGATTTAGTTGTTGAGGAATATCCATCCCCTGGAGAAAAAAAAGCGGGGGTTCCGGGGGTCCTCCCCCGGGAAAATTTGGGGTTTAAAGTTGCAAAAAGGTGGTTTATAGGCATTTTTCTTTCCTAAATATTCTAATTATAGTTGGTTGCAATATATAATTTATTTTATATAAAAAATATTTTCAGAGAACAAATTTGTAAAAACACAGTGCTCACATGACCACGATTGGACTAAATGCACCATGCGCAACACGTGGGTTGTATCACAGAAATCGTATTTTTAATGTAACTACGAAACTAGCAGGAGGGGCCAGCAGCGAGACGTGCTTGTTTGTCCGGCAGGCACATGTGCATGGTGATGCGCGGCGTGCAGAAGATCAACAGCAAGACCATGACGTCCACCATGCTGGGCGTGTTCCGCGACGACCCCAAGACGCGCGAGGAGTTCCTCAACTTGGTGCAGTCCAAGTGAACCACCCGCTCCCCTCTTCGCCGCAGTATTCATCCTGTACGTCGCTTTCCCCTCCCTGCCACTCCGCCCGGGACGCCTGAGTGCCCTTCCAGGACCTCCTTGCTAGAGCCTTGCTAGAGCCTTGCTAGAGCCTTGCTAGAGCCCCGGCAACTGCCGCCATCTCTCCCCTCGTCTTGCAGCGGCCGGCGAGTTCTCCGCAAGGCGAGAGACTATCACGCGTCACAAACACGCGCCGGCGAATATCGTAACCGGGACAATATGGGTTAACTGGTGAGACACACGCTAGACAAGTGATGCCAGCGAACCTGGTGGCCTGGAGTTTACCTAAGTTTTTTTTAACTGCCGTGACACCAGTTCACAGTAGTGGCATCTAGCGGCGTGGAGTATAAAACAGCTTGATAAGCAATTGCAGTAAATTGTCTCGCTTCACCAAAGCTAATTTGGCCAGAGTTTCCCATATTGGCCTATTACGATATTTGGCACTATCCATCATTGTAATAGTGGCAGTTGGCGTATCTCGATACTCTTTAAGTCCCCTGCCTGAAGTTTGATTCCGCATCCAGTTTTTTTTACTTCTGAAGATGTTTTAGAGTAGGTAAATATTAAAAAATGTATCATTGTAAAATGTATGGCTAAATTATGCGTAACACATCCATCTATGTAAGTTTCACTGACGTAACAGTGTTGACCAATATTTTAGACTGAGCCCTAAGAGGCATTTTGTAAGTCTTTTTGCGGTTAAAGCGTCAATGTAGTTTAAGTTGCTTCTCTCACTAAGTGTTCTATTCATTTGTGATTGCTCAAATTTTAAGGTACAGAAGATGCAAAAGTGTTTCAACCTCGTAAGGATATTGAAAGTGTTTCTTAAGTAAATGGAGGAATGCAATCCGTAGCTACTTTAAATGTGAATTTTCACAAAGATGCATACTCGCCAGAATATTCTGACACCCATATAAAGCCCATATGCTATCCGCTATCTTTGTTTGGTTATTATTTACAAGAAAATTTTCTGCTAGCCAAATGCATCTGCGGTCTAATCCCAAATGCATCAGCATTAAAATGGATATTTACATCAATTGGTTTTCCCCATCATTTATGGCACATGCAGTTGTTTAGCGTAGAGATTTAGTTATGAGTTTATGACTAGTAACCAGTTATTATAAAACCAGAGTCAGAAGCAAGAACCGACAGAATAAAAACTTCCTCAGTATACAATAGTTAGCTATCTGTGACAATAAATACATCTAAATAGAAAATAACTGCTTCGAAACTTTGATGCGATAACCTGAATGAGCAAAGTTTTTCCTAAAGTTTTTTCCGAACATTGGCAGTCTTGGTTTTAGTGGTGAAGACATGTTACAACTGTCATTCCTGCCGTGACAGATGCGTGGGAAGTCTGAGGTCATCTGTACATTTCAACATTGTTTGTACGTAACTAATACTCCAATTAGTTCTGTCTCGTTGCACCCGTAATTAATTATGCTCCGTTTGCGTGTGGTATACAAAGTAAATGTACACTGAAAAACCAGTTAGTAGCTGTCTTAATATAGGTACTTTCGTAAATATATAGCCCTTGAAATATTTTTGGCGATAGCAGAATAATTGTAACCTCTATCAAACCATTTATTTATGACAGTAAAATATTTCTGTCGTTAATAAGTCACTTAGTGGACGTTAATTTTTTATCACCACAAAATATTTTATGAGATCAATAATGACAAATTTATTTCGAGGTGATCACACGATGTATGTGTACTAGTATTACTACTACTATTATTAGGTATGTATGTATGTATGTTTCTGACACCATACCAAAAGTAAGCTTTATCACAAATTTGGGTGCATCTGTTTGTTCTTGGGCATTTTATATATTTTATCTAAAATTAAATTAAATTGTTTTTATTTAGACCTGTTATCACTAAAACATTATAAAATGTGTAATGTATTGTACGAAAATGCCTAAGGTTTTGGCTTTGGTATGAGTAATGCAACGGTAAATTACAGGTTCCTTGAGGTGCTGTGTGTTAATATTTATACACAATCTCATATCCATGTATAACGTGTCCGTAGAAAGCTGCTAAAAATGTGTTTACATATCATTATTTCCTTCTTTATAAATATATGCTCAACGAATGTCACAGACAACGTATGAAAAAAAAATTCTCTGATGAATCATACAATTCAAATAGGAAAAAAATGTAAAAAGACAATATATATTTGAAGTCTGCATTGTTTTACAATAGCAATTAAATATTTTAAAGCATATAAAACTTGATGGTGTGCTTAAGATATTAAAGTTACAAACAGAAAACTGGTGGTAAAAAAAATATATGTTGATGTAATAATAGATATTAAATATAGTTACGAATATGGTTTCTGGAAGATGAGTTTTATACTATTTTGCCTTATAATAAGGCCAAATTAAAAAAAAACATGTTAGAAGATAATATTTTATGTTAAAATAGTGTCAAATTTTGGACGATATGAAATATCATATTTGTTAAAATGTAAAATACATCCTACTTTTAATTTTTACTTTATAATTTAACGTTAATAACATGCTTTCTGTTCATTTGCACCAAGAAGAAACATTGCAAGCTTACTAAGCTATACCTAACTTAAAAGAGTACGCACGTAGCTTAGAATATGTTTCTTAGGGGTCGTATGAATTGCAAATAGGTAAGCAGATTAAGCCACTAAGAGTTGACTAGAAACGAAATGTTGGAAATCTGTTCTGTGCTCGCACGGTCTCTCTGGCAGCCAGCCAGTCAGGTGTACGGCAAACTTGGTTGCAATGTGGCATTTGCTCCTTAACTTTCAGCTGGAATTTTGTGTGTGAGTGACTGTTTTTTTTTAAGAGGCGTGATTATTGTGTTGATTTGGCGTGGTCAAACCTGCTTGTATCTCGCCAACGTGGCCACTGCAGGTTTAATTTTAAAAAAATGAGACCCTTGTTTCACGTTCGCCCGCAGCTGTGTTCGCGTATTGTCCAGCACGCGACAGGGCGTTGCACACTGTACAGCTGTCACACGCCCGTACAGAAGCTCGCAAGCTCTGCAGGCAGATCCTTGGGTTGGCATCGACTCCTGACTTTCCTTGGAAACTGTCAAATGCTTCTGATGTCAACCAGGCCGCGTGCGCTGGTGCGGGACGGACCTACTCTTTCCTTCGCCCTTCCCCTCTCGCCTGCAATAACCGTACCAGGCATATATTTTGCATTCCTGTGCATTATGTGATAAATTAATTTTAAGTTAAGTTGTTAAAACTATTACAATTACAGTAGTCATATGATGCTTGGCATTTTTAAAAATCCTCTAGTAAAGAGAAAAATCAAGCACTGCGTTAATTTAAATCATTATTTTGGACATATGCCATTTGCTAGTTTGCATTGCATGTCACAGAGTAAAGCCGAAAAAAAATAATACAAAGAATGATGAACATACAACCACACAATAACAAGCTAAAATTCAACTGATGTTAAATGTCAAATGCAAAGACAGCACAGAAAATTCCGCGCAAGGAATTAGAACGGAACGGAATTATCTGTGCCGTTTTTTTAACATTTGACATAGGTTGATTTTAGGTTGTTTTATGTGTGTTTTAGTATTCGTCTCTCTTTGTCCGTTCTTCTGGGTTCTCTCTGTGACACGCGGCGCAAACTAGCAATGACGTACGTCCAGAATAACGAGCACTGGAAGGATCGTTGCAACGCGGACACGCGCAGTGTGACCTCGGCGAGGTACCAGCTGTGACCGCCACGAGACAGTGCCCCTGACAGGTAGGCCGCGCGATCACACGGAAATGTTCCACCGCGCTAGGAGGGCGAAGCAGAGCACTTGCAGGATCTCGTCTCGTGTCCACGTCATCACCGAGACTGAGGCTTCCGAATGACAATCTCCGCCTTAACGTGACCTGCGGAGGGCTGGCGACTAGCCCTTCAAGGCCACCTTCCTGATAGCGGCGCCCCGGCCGGCGGCGGAACTAACCCAGTCCCTACAGCTGCCACGCCGCCTGACGTCGGGGCGACCTCGTCGTTAGATATTCCCGTCGCCACCCGCGGAGACGTCTGTCTCCCCGGGTGAAGTGTGCATACTGTACATAAGTCTTGTTAGCTTTGTTTAGGTTGCTTTCCTTCGTAAAGCTTAGTTCAATACGTGAATAGTTAAAAAAAATAATAATAATCCTTACGTATTGGTAATTTTAAAATACCTAAATCTAGAAAAAACCCGTGGGCCAACTTTGAATCAGTTACTACTAACGATAATTGTTTAACCCATTAGTTTGTAAGCTTGATGGCAAATATCTAATACTTGTAACATGATAGCAAAATGTTAAATTGAACTGTGTCTTATCATGGTTTGTATCCAATGTTTTGCTTGAAGCTTTTACTAAAAATAAACTAACATTATGCTTGCTTAAATTTTGTGTTCAAAATAGTCAAAAGGACACTAGTTTTGTCATCAGCAGTGTGGGGTGCAAGGTATAAACAATACAAGCGATAATGTGATATCTGGTGCGTTCAAAAATAGGTACGCTGTTGTAAAAAAAAATTAAAATCGAGGTGTAGGAAAGAAATGTGGAATTCTTGTTCAACCAGTTGATGAAATATTATACTGTAAAGTTTATGATTATTGTTATTTACCTTGGAAACTATTAACAGTTTGTATCGAAATGTCAAAAAAGTATTATATGTATTATATTACACATGAATTTTGTGTACGTATATTTTTATAAACGTTTATGTGTACAAAAATAGAATTTTTATAAACTATAGATTTCGATGATTTGACTTAACATTTTATAACACTCTATGGATTGTAAGTTCCCATTGATATTTCTTAAATAACCAGACAATAATGCTGACAATTGTAACAGTTTTATTTTCCTGGAGACGTATATCAACGAAAATGTTTAAGAATAAAGCACAGCAAAACTTTTGTTTGTAACCATATGGGAGTTATTGCAAAGGTAATATTTGATTAAGATTATGTGAAGGGTGAAAAATTGGTTGAGGTCTTTTTTTTAGTGGGTTTTAGCGATTAACAAGATGCAAGGACTGATGTAAGTTAAAAAAAATACTCATTGTAGTTATAAGTGTGCTTTATTGTGATGATCGATATTGTTGTGTTCATATAATGCAGTGTCTGTGAACTGAGGCCCTATTAACTGTAACGCCCGATATATATTTTGTAAAGAAAGGAGAGTAACAATAATTAGTTTATAACAATTAAACTCAAAGAAAAAGGACCAATTACTTGTAAACATTTAGCAACTACAATTGATGTACTTATAAAAATATACCTGAAGTTATTCTTTGATGCTAGAAAATATTATTTTAATAAAACATTTAGTGTAAGAATCTATAGCCGGGTTGTTTTATTTATTTCCTCTAAGTATGTTTCCCTCGCAGCTTTGCCAAGGTGGACCCCACAGGCGTGAAGTAACCTAGGTTAATCGGAAGACATCAGCGAAGTAAGCTGTGCGATGACTTAGCCTTCCAATTGAGTGGCCAACATTTATTGTTAAGGGATCAATGTAAGTCTACATGAAGGTGGTCATTGTTTTTCTTTTTACGTGTTCTCATAAAAAAAATAAAGTGAACTGATTATTTAAATTTGCACCTAAATCATTCTAATCAAGGGCATGGATGAGAAAATGATATCGAAGGGAAAAAAATGTTCTGTAAAGAGAAAATGCAAACGGCTAAAATTATGTATATATATATTAGTGTTTTGTATAAATGAAGCCTAACATAAGGTTCAGTATTATTTAAGGTTTTATTGTGTAAATTCATACCGATGGATGTTAATTACTTGTTTTCTCTGAAATCTTGTCACAAGATTTGTGATCTGTGAATGTCATGCGAGTGTTCACAATTATGAACATTTGCGTGACTTTTTTTACTGCTATTAAATAAAACTGTCGTCAACATTTGAGACGACATAAGACATAAGAAATGAAAGCGAACTATCGGAATAAATTAACATTGCTAGTCCTCAATGAAATGTAAAGTCAATAGAATAAAATAACCAAACATGGCGTTTTGAGATTGAACCTTAATTACAAAATGCGAGTATTGGTGTAAGTAAAAAATTACCTTTCGGCACAGCCTACAAGCTGTAAATGTTCTGGAAACTATTATAAACTTCTGAAAAATTAAGATCTTAATATACATAACAGTTACAAATTCTCATATAGTTCAAAATGATCGATTAAAATTTTCTCATATTCATGCAGCAAAAATGTTTCCATTGTTTTAAACTCAATGCATTCAACATTGAATAGCTTAGAAAGAATATATTATGCTTACTTAGGTTAGTTATGCATTTTTGACCGTCAACCACTATATTTCATCCCTTCCACTAATACGTGGTTGAATAAAATTTGCTTTGGACCAAGGATAAAAAAAATAATATTAATGATTTACAACAAATTCTAAAGTATTTGATGGTAAGGAAGGTTTTATTTTTTTAATTTCAACCCCTGTTTTTACAGTAATAGTTCGTCTAATCAAAAATCGTTTCAACCACAGGTTTTTGATAATGTTTAGAATTTTTACAGTTAATTATAATGGTTTGACAGTATTCCTACTAAAAAGTTATGATTTTTTAGTATTTATTTTACATTAAATAAGAGCGCATTATATTGTATACTATTTTTTTAAATTCTAACCCCAGGTTTTTTAAACCCCTTGCAGTTCGTCTTATCAAATATTGTTTCAGACAAAAGTATTAGATGAAAATTATAATATTAACAAAAAAATTTGAACGTATTTAATGGTGTGCTTACTAAGATAGGTGTGTGTGTGTATGTATGCATGTGTTTATATATATATATATATATATACATACATATATATAACGCCCCTGTTTATGTCAACCTTTGCAGCAATGTGTGGTTGTATCAAAAATTGTTTCAGACAAAACTTTTAGATTATACTTATAAGGTTTAAAAACAATTTGAACGGATTTAATAGTGCGCCTGTTTAGGGAGTTACGATTTTTTTATCCTTCAAACCATTATTTTTTTCTTATGTAAACGCTTGGTCATATAAGAAATATTTCATACAAAATTTGTAGATAGTATTTTAAGGTTTTATAATAAAAACGAACTAATTCAGTTGTGTACATGGTAAGGAAGTTCTATTTTTTATTTTAATACTTTTTTTTTCAACTCCTTGCAGCAATTCTTTGTCTTAACAAAAATTGATTCAGACAAAAGTTTAAACAAAAATTATAAGATTCCACACAATTTGAACGGATTCAATGGTGTGCGTGCCAAGGGAATAATTCATGTTTTTTTTTGTCCTCGAACCCTTACTTTTTCCACAACTTGCAGTTACAGATGGTCGTATCAAACATTTATCTAGCCAAAAGAGTTTGGCATTAGTAACACCGAAGAGCTACAATACGTTCAGACGGATGCGATATTCGTCATATCATGGGAGTTATAGAGATTTTACTTCTTTTTAAAAAAAAAAAAAAAAATTGGTTGTCTGTAAAGTCGGTTTACAGACGATAGTTTAACGTGACAACGTCATAACAAAACATTGATGAAATGATTGATCCAGAAGAAAAGGAAATATCATATTCGGCCTGAGACAGCCGTAATAGGTTTTTGCAACCAAACCATTTAGGCATTAAAAATATTATATTCTTTGAGGAAGAATTTTTTTTGATTGTTCTATCTTTTGTATGATAAAATCTACCTCTACATACTTTTATGAATAAAATTGAATCATTTTATTGAATTATCACTATTTTATATGAAATGAAATGTACAATTTAATTAATAAATTTATTTTTATTTGCATTCATTATTCAAATATATTTATTACTTTTGAAATGTTACGTGCGCCGTATTTATTTTTACAAGTTCAAAAAAAAAATTTCACACCTGCCGGGATTCGCACTGACAACCTTCCGATTAGAAAATAGCACCGCTGACCGCTCAGCCACGAGGCCACACTTGATGATTGATAGTTTCAGATTTATATATACCTTTATAAAAATTTTGTTCACGGTAAGGGAATAATACTATTTCGTTTTAATAACTCGATTTTATAACAAATACGCATCCCAAATACACCAAACTTATTTATAAGGTGTTACAATATTTTTTTTAAAACACTGTGCAAAAGATCCCGGTTGTAATTTGAATTATTATGTGTAACTGTAAAACACCATTGTTGGTTCAAAACGTATTTGAATATTCAACATTACTTTTAAATAACCGTACCGATTGTGCTGAAAATCGGTGGACGATCGTTAAATTACATAATATTAATAATTCAAACGACGAAAATATGATTGAAAAGTCAAATCGATGGTCGTTCCAATCGAATGGAAGAGAGATGCCGCGCATGCGTACAATGAGCATGAAGAGAGATGCCACGCATGCGTACAATGAGCAAACAGGAACATCCGTAGTGGGACATCCGTAGTGGGACACTTTTTCGTGCGTGCAGCCGGCGTTCATCGATTTATTAGACGTTGTCACGTCAAAAGATCCCCATTTATGCCCATTAACGAAATTGACCGAGATTTTCCATAGTTATATTTTATGTATCAGTTTGGAAGTTTTTGGTGCAAAATTACGGCAGTTATCGTTCCCACAAAATTTATATATATAAAAAGTAACGGCTACAAAAGGTAGTCGTTCTTCGAAATCTACCTGGAAAAACACTCACTGTAGTTACAAGTGTGCTTCATTGTGATAATCGGCACTGCTGTGTTCATACAGCGAGTAGGTACTCACACCGATAGTTGGTCGCGTAGCGGGGGTTAGTAACTTGTTGTTCAGTCGACTTGGCTGCCGTGTCCGCCGCCCGCGCAGACGCAGACTAGGCGTGTTCTCGTCCGGAGGCGAGCGAGGTCATCGCCGACGGCTGTCGCTCGGAGACAGACAGTTCACGGATTCACGGATGCCGGGGGAAAGGAATCCGACACGACTCGCGCCGGTGACGACCAACCGGCCACATCCGGTCCGCTTCACAGTTTCCCGACAAAGAAACACAGATTCAATGGGATATTACAACAGTTTATTTTACAACAAATCTTACATAAAATTGAAGGTAAACTAACCAGAGTTATTCTTAACAAACGTACAATGTGTGCACCTTTAGTTATAGGGCACACATACAACCTTTATTCCAAATTCTTCCCGCTAACAAGAAAAGTGACGTCCCCGAAACCCTGTGGACGGTCTTAAAACAAATTGGCAAAATGGGAAAACAAATTTATTAGTTTTTTTTCCCCCGCGCAGCCAAAAAAAATGCCGACCCAAGCGCCGCCCACGATCCAAGTGCCGGGAAAAATTACTAGTAAAATCAGAGAATTTACAATCAGAGTACCACGTGAACGTACTGAGTTCACTAAACCAGACCGTAAGTAGGGGAGCGCTAAAACTAGCAAATATATGACTCATTAAAGAAAACAACGTACTGTTACGAACATTAGCAAGGCCACGTCACGCGCAGGTGCAGAGCTAGCTGGGCTGCATCACATGCCACCGTAACATGAGATGTGCTGTACGCACCTGGGTCGCCGCTTTATCTCCCTCCAGCCCTCCGCTCCCCCCGCGCGCCACTGTTAGTTTGACATCCGAAACCTGCCAGCTGCGGAGTTGCGCGAGCCGCCGACACGTGTTTTCGAGAGATTTCTGCCGTCGGGACGGCTCGCGATGACGCGACTGGCCCCGGCCGCTCTCGTGAGTTCTGGAATTGCGCCGGGGCCTATATATATCCCCGAGGTCGTCAGAGAGAGAGAGAGAGTCAGTTCGGAGTGTTCAGTCGGGAGTTCTCCCGCGGCGGAGTTTCCGGGCGATAGAGTCGCGGGTGCGGCAGAGTGGCGAAGTCCTTGGACGAAGGTTCCAGGGCAGGGAGTGAGTGAGTTCAGTGGAGTCGGAAGTTTTCCCGCGGCGGAGCTTCCGGGCGATAGAGTCGCGGGCGCGGCGGAGTCCCGAGTGAAGTTGCGAGCGAGGAGTCGAGCGGATCCTCGGTGAAGGCAAGTGCGTCGGCGGCGGCGCAGTGCGGCGACGGAGTCCCGCGGCGGAGATCCACGAGGGGCGCTGCGGTGAGAGTTGCGCCAGAGGTGCGGCCCTGCGAGGTGTGTGGAACGAGTGACTGGGAAATAGACCTTTCTTTAAGTGTAATTAATTATTTGCCATTTTAGAAGATTTTTGTATGTGACATAAGTTGTGGTAATAAATATAACTGTGTGTGTGTGTGATAAAAATCTTTAATTGGGCTATCCTTTACGAACCCGCGGTAAATCGTAACAGTACTTATATACCATCAGCCAGCTTACAAAGATATACAATCGGCGTGACTAGTTCTCTGGATATCGCATAAAGCTTCTCAGCGAACATTACTATAATTATTAAACATCCTGGTTACGTGAAAATAAACAATATTATACTAAATCTATATTTCAATAGTTTACTTTAAATATTACAATAAAACTTAAATGGCCTAGGTTAATTCGATTACTGCTCAGTACCTACACAATAGCATACTAAAGTGTCTTTAAAATTTATATTGGAAGGTGATATTTTATTTTTATAATTTGCTTGACGTCATTCCCAACGATGATGTTCGTAGAAACCAGCTGTCTTCAGCACAGTGACAGCCCCAACCCAGAGTGGAGTCAGTGACTGGACGCAGCGCATCGCTGAGACGTCAGCGCGCAAACAAATTAAGTTTCCAGGACGACTCACGTGCATAGGCTTTCAAAAAAAAATTATGTCATTAACTAAATTGTTTTTACAAAGTGGTTTAAAAATTTCATTTACTCGTATAGTGAAAATGCACTAGTCTAGTCCAACAAATGTAGGCCAAGGCTACAAGGCGTTTTGACGAAAGTACGTGAATTACGTAATGCCGGCGATTGCTATACACAATAAGTTACGTTTTCGTTAATACTCCTTGTGCACTAAAAAAAAAAAAAAAAAAAAATTCACGCACACAGCTTGTTCGAAGCGATAGTGAAGACCAGTATTGGAACTCACTTGTAACAAAGATATCGGCCTAGCGCATTACCTTGCGTAACGTAATCGGAAGCCTAGCGGTGATAGCCGTAGCACCACCCGTTGACGCCTTACGACTCCGTCCACGCCCAGCGCACGACTCCGCGTGACGTCACTAGCCTCCTCGGCCGCGCTCCCAAGCGGTCATAGCATGCAACAACGGTCTCATTCTCGCAAATAACTATAAAAAAATATTAATATAACATAACAAAATAATAAAAAAATAATTTAAATAAAAATACAGAAAAGCCATATAAAACTAAAATATGTAGGCCTACTGTAATAAACAAATGTAAAGGTGAATAGGCTTTTACCGTTAAATCAGCACAAGCAAATAAAAAAGTGCATAATATGGCTACAAGGCCACAATTTCTAGTATTTTCTGAAGCAAATAAATTCAGAAAAATCTTTTTTTTCTCACAAAATAACTATTAATTGGTAAGTTGTAAAATTATTTGCAAACGATGTTTACAATTCTTTCGCAGTAACCACCTTAATTCTTTTAGTCTATTCGTACACTGGAGCGGTCAATTTATATCTCAATGATACGTGGAGTTTATCAAACTTTGATAAAGTGGGTTACGGTGTACTTACATTCTAGAGGTAATCATACTGTTACGATTTACCGCGGGTTCGTAAAGGATAGCCCAATTAAAGATTTTTATCACACACACAGTTTTATTTATTACCACTACTTGTCACTTACAATTAATCTTCTAAAATGGCAAATGATTAACTACACTTAAAGAAATGTCTATTCCCCAGTCACTCGTTCCACACACCTCGCTGGGCCGCACTTCCGGCGCAACTCTCGCCGCAGCACCCCTCGTGGGTCTCCGCCGCGGGACTCTGTCGCCGCACTCCGCCGCCGCCGTCACACCCTTCGCCGAGATCCCACTCGACGACTCGCTCGCAACTTCACTCGGGACTCCGCCGCGCCCGCGACTCTATCGCCCGGAAACTCCCGACTCCACTGAACTCACTCACTCCCTGCCCTGGAACCTTCGTCCAAGGACTTCGCCACTCTGCCGCACCTGCGGCACTATCGCCCGGAAACTCCGCCGCGGGAGAACTCCCCACTGAACTGAACTCGAAGGTCGGCCAACCTCCTTATATAGCCCTTGGGTTCCTGTCCAGAACAATCGGGCATGTCTCCAAGATATCGCGTGACCTTCGCCGTCGAAATGCCCAGAAACGCGTCATGAGTCCTCGAAGGACGCGGCGGCTGCTCAAAGAACGCCGATAAACTCAACAAGCGTCGGGTTCCCACAAAACACACCGATAAACATGTCTGAGTCCCTCCATTCCGCAGTGCGGCCTCCCTTAAGTAACTTGATCTGAGGCAGGTGCGCGCCGCGACAGTCAGGATGTCGCGAGATAGTATGGCACGAGATACCAAGGAGAGGAAGCAGGTGGAAGGGGGCGCAGACAGGCCGAACGAGCGCGGCGACGCCAAGCACTGCAGCCAAGCGCGATCGTAACAATACTCTATGGTTATGAAATTAATAAAATTAATTTTAATATAATTTATATTACAACAATAATATTTGTACATTAATATTATAACTTTGGCTCAAGATTATTTTTACATAAAATAACATATACATATGACATTACATAGAAAAAAAAACAGTTGAATTTAAAAATAAATAAATAATTCCTATCTTAAAGTAATTGACAAAGTGAGACTGAAATGGTTAATTGTTTCTGCTTGACTGCAAAGATCGTGGTCTGAGAATAGGTCGCTCCTGCCATGGACAGTCACGTATACTATTTCTTGATTTTATCAGACAATTAAATGGTTACTACTGATAGTATTATTACAGTTAGCAAAAAAGGGTGTAACCAAGATGGCGTCTTTTGATTACGTCTTCTTAGAAATAAAAAATATTAATATTATCAGATGATGCCCTTGAAAATGAATTTCCGCAAATTCTCATCCCAAATTTTATTTACAAAATGCAAATTTTAAGATACAATTTAAATTTTTTTAGTTACATTACAATGTTGTGTCTGAAACGTTTGCGCTCTATGGCTTGCATCTGTCAGCAAAGCACGCCTGATACAAAGACCGCGCTAATGGCGGATACCCGAGGGCGAGACGCTGTGTAAGAGAGGCAGGCGCTGCTTGCGCAAGTCGGGTCGCGCCGGGACAGATAACCCTTACGCAAGGGTCCCTGTGCGCCCTTGTTTGTCCCGCGGGCAGAGCCGACCTTCGACATGGACAGCGGCGATAGCGAGAGCGTCCACGCCGCAGCACAGCGCAGCGACAGTCGCGGGTCTCCTCGGCCTGGTGCTGGTGCGAGCTGCGAGCGGGGCGTACCAGTAAGTAGCCCGGCACACCCCTGCCCCCTCTTGCTGGCCCTGGACTGGAGCAGGCCCCCTTGGGTTCTCTAGCCCGAGCGACGACACAGCTCCGGTACTAGCCTAGCAGAGGTTTGGATAGCCCCTCCACCGGACCACGGGTTCACTGGGTGATTGAGGGCTCCCAGCGTGATGTGGGAGATCGGGGGTAGGCGCCAGCAACGCTGACAACGTCTAAGAGCTCAGGACGCAGCCAATTGTATGGTTGGATGAGCGTGGCAGGGGGTGAAGGTGGTGTCTAAGCTGGGATGGGTAGCCTCGGCCTCTGGACATGGCTGGATCTCTAACAACTCTCCCGTTTCGAGTACACGGCGTGATCCGTATCCACGCCCGTGGGGGCCCCGGGCCGGTAGGGCTCATGCTAGGAGGGGCTGGCTTACCGAACCAAAAGAGGGAGCAATCCCTTATTCAGTTTACTTTTCTGTCACCACAGCCACCTCCCGCCGAAATGTCTCCCCTAACCTCAACTGTTGAATATTTTTAGAAGCTGGGTGTGGTTTTGTTGTAAAGAATAGTAGGGCTGCTAAGCAGCATGCCGAATTTATTTCTGACGTGAAACACACAATGATGATGTTCGAGTACTATATAGGCCCAATAAACCACCATTATTACTTAAAACAACGTGAATGTGCACACTTTCTTGCGATATAGGGACTCTCCTTTTTTGACGTGTAGCATCTTAGCTCTCGGTATGTGGCATTTGGTGGGAGTAATTTTGTGAATGCAACGGAATTGTGTAACAGGAAATAAAGGGAAGCGCGCGCAATTAGATTTTTTCGATTCGATATTTGACCCTTACTGCACATTTCATATGCTTACATTACATACCTAGAGCAATTAGGATTTCAAATACGATTCGATGAAGAAAGTTGATCAAATCGCCCTAAAAACATCAAGACCGCTTCGCAGTGTATTATATTTTTGCGGCCGTGTTAAAACTGAGCATTGTAGGCTTTGTACCTTATGAAACAGAACATAAAAGTTTCAAGAAGTTTGATTGGTTAGATTCTTCGCAATTACGAGTTTATTTTACCGCTGCGAGCGGCTGCGCTGGTTGGGAGTCGGCGCTCCTCGTGCGAGACCAAAAATGGCGGCGATTGGTGCATGGAAAATATTGCGACGAAACTGATTGAACAGTACATATTTACTTTTGTTTCTTCTTTTTAAGTAATGAATATACATTAGTTATTTTTTAAATAAATTTTTAACTGATTTATGGGCTTGTAAACGTATTTATTTTATTGCCGAACCTACAATAAAATGAGATAACTTAAAGAACATTAATATAAAGTGTAGTTTGGGTAATGAGTGTACAAACAAACTGCCGTAACAAGAATCAGATAAAAAATAATTTTTGGTTGTTAAATTTGCAGTTAAGTTTTGAAATTATCCATGGCTCATTGCTATTCTATTTTAAAAGATATTCAAAAAAATGAATTTCAATGAAATTAAAAAGATACTAGGTGGTACAACACTGAATTGGGTATTTATTCTCGTATTCTTTTGGTTTTGACACGATCTGATTCAAAACACGTATACTGGAGTGGTAGTTTTAGCACTGCGTGTAAAACTTTCATTGCCGGGATGAATGTCCCCGCGACGTGGCGCTGAGGTGCGACAGTTCCTGGAACTACGTAGTCAGGCGGAGCCCAGCATGGTCGCTGCCGGGCGTGGGAAGAGAAGGCTAGGAATGGGGAACGAAGATGATGATAACCAGGACGAAGAGGGGGGGAAAGGGGGTAATGGTGTATAGCGGGATACAATGTCATAGATGGCAGGCCGCAGAGCGAGCGCAAGCAAAATCGTCACCCTCCTAAGGCCTGCTCGCCACTGACGCGCTGGAACCAAGCTCCTGACCTGCCTTCACAATAACTGCGACCTACAGAGCCATCTAGACACTTTAGCATGGGCGTCGGAAAGATATATTTTTTTTTTTGGGGGGGGGGGGGGGACTGAAACTGATTTAGTTGTTGAGGAATATCCATCCCCTGGGAAAAAAGTGGGGGGTCCGGGGGTCCTCCCCCTGGAAAATTTGGGGTTTGAAGGTGCAAAAGGGTGGTTTTTAGGCATTTTTCTTTCCTAAATATTCTAATTATAGTTATGGTTGCAATATATAATTTATTTTTTATAAAAAATATTTTCAGTGAACTAATTTGTAAAAATACAGTGCTCACATTACCACGATTGGACTAAATGCACCTTGCGCAACACATGGGTTGTATCACAGAAATCATATTAATAATATAACTACGAAACTAAATATATTATTGGAGTGGACGAAATGGAAGACTTTTATTATTGAGGGGGACGTGTCCCCCCCGTCCCCCCCCCCCCCCCACGGTTGCGACGCCCATGCACTTTAGTAAGCAACTGATCCAAAATTCATTGTTTTCTGAGCGGTGACCGTTCTTTACCGTGCTCCAATCGCTTAATACCTAGTCTTTATAGTGCCTTGCCCTTATTTGCCTTCTTAATTGTCTAGTTAACGGCGAGGTCAAGATCATTAGGGACAGCCACACAACAGCACAGTTCTGAAGTAGCGTCTACACGATCCGTCGCGCCAGACTTGTGAGACTGTAACACTGTAACACTGGTTGTTTGGACGCAGGAGATCTCGTGTGGCTTCGCGTGCATCTGGAGAGGTGCGAGAACTGTGGCTGTGTGGACGAACGGCCGTCTCAACTTGACGAGTCCGCTCTCAGTACCGCAGAAGCTCTCTTTGCCGCATGGGTCCGACGGTTAGAACGTTGTTTACCATTGGTTTTGTGTGTTTGTGACCGAATTGAGGCGACGTTCAAAGAGGGGGCTTTGAAACAGAGTTCTGTGAATTCTATATAATCAATCCGTTCTTGTGGATTCGTAATCTGGCAGGGATCCATAGCGAGTTCACCAAACAACGGGGGTGTTAGCAGACGTTGAAAACCCATCCCCGAAGAGTTGAATAGTTGAAAATACGTCAGGTGAGACATACTTCCTCTTTTTTTGCCATCTACTTGACATTTTTCGCTCCAGGTGGGACGTGTGGTGTGACGGATGTTGTTAAAGGGTCGGCCTGCTTTTGTTTTGGTACCTTTAACACGAATATACAGAACGTATTCCTGGTTATTTTGCAGACTAAAATAAATCTCACTCTATATCCCTCTGTGTCTTTCCTCTGTGTGTGTGTGTGTATACATATATATATATATCTTTATATATATATTTCTTGTGTGCGTGTGTATGTCACTGAACTCCTCCTAGACGGCTGGACCGATTTTGATGAAATTTTGTGTGTGAGTTCACGGGGATTCGAGGATGGTTTAGATTCACAATTGGATAGTCTATCTCGATTCTGAGTTAAGAAAAACTAAAAAAAAAAAAAAACACGCTTTAAAAGCAAAAATTGCAACGCATTATTAGAAGCCATTATGTTTTGATATTGTAAGGAACTAAGTAGAGAGTAAGAAAAAAATAAAGATCCTGACAGTTTATAGCGTCGCCATATTTGTTTCAATTTTCAATACCCTTTTTGTATATTACAATTTAAATTGCAGAAAAAAAAATCATGTTTCATAGCCACACAAGTAGTGAGGATGGTTTAGATTTACAATTGGATATTTTATCTCGATTCTGAGTTAATAAAAACTAAAAAAAACACGCTTTAAAAGCAAAAATTGCAACTCATTATAAGAAGCCATTAAGTTTTGATATTGTAAGGAACTAAGTAGAGAGTAAGAAAAAAAATAAAGATCCTGACAGTTTATAGCGTCGCCATATTTGTTTCAATTTTCAATACCCTTTATGTATATTACAATTTAAATTGCAGAAAAAAAAATCATGTTTCATAGCCACACAAATAGTGAGGATGGTTTAGATTCACAAATGGATATTTTATCTCGATTCTGAGTTAATAAAAACTAAAAAAAACACGCTTTAAAAGCAAAAATTGCAACTCATTATAAGAAGCCATTAAGTTTTGATATTGTAAGGAACTAAGTAGAGAGTAAGAAAAAAATAAAGATCCTGACAGTTTATAGCGTCGCCATATTTGTTTCAATTTTCAATACCCTTTTTGTATATTACAATTTAAATTGCAGAAAAAAAAATCATGTTTCATAGCCACACAAATAGTGAGGATGGTTTAGATTCACAAATGGATATTTTATCTCGATTCTGAGTTAATAAAAACTAAAAAAACACGCTTTATAAGCAAAAATTGCAACGCATTATTAGAAGCCATTAAGTTTTGCTATTGTAAGGAACTAAGTAGAGAGTAAGAAAAAAATAAAGATCCTGACAGTTTATAGTGTCGCCATATTTGTTTCAATTTTCAATACCCTTTTTGTATATTACAATTTAAATTGCAGAAAAAAATCATGTTTCATAGCCACACAAATAGTGAGTGTGTGTCATTTCTCTATGTCCACGAGGTCTCGCCGCGTCAATTTTCTCCTTGGAGCGAACCCGTCCGCCTAATTAAATAAACAGCTGTTATCGTTGAATGATTTCATGATTTATTTAATTAAAATATATACTCTCATAAAAAAAAATTAGTTAGATAGACATTCAATAGGTGTCTTTCTCTCACTCTCTGTCTCTCTGAAACGTATGTAGCTTGCTCGCGGGTCAGTAATGCAGACAATCTTTACATTCTAGCTCGAGACGGAAAAAACAGTAAATGTGGTTTACAAAGACATTTTATGAAGTGTCTTCCCGTCATTACATTTGAAAGTAGAAACATATTTACTCAAAATTTAGGTAGTAACATATTTTTATTGCAAAGACTGAAATAGAGGTGAGAAAAATTATCATTTGTGAACATAAGAAAACTACTACAACTGCATCAACTGTTATGTTATAATGTTTAAATTTCTAAATGGTGCAAGATAATACAAAATTCCATGCGGAAAAAGTCGTGGGCAGCAGATACGTATAGTTATAGGTGTGGGGCTATGCATGCTGATTTTTCATATACTGCATGGATGCGAACATGTAAGAATAATCTATCTATCTTACTATAATAAAACAGTACTTTTTCTGTCTGTCTGCACGCGATTTTGATGAAATTTTGTGTGTGAGTTCACGGGGATTCGAGGATGGTTTAGATTCACAATTGGATATTTTATATCGATTCTGAGTTAAGAAAAACTAAAAATACACGCTTTAAAAGCAAAAAACTAAACATTGTTGATAATTAGCCTCCATGGCAACGGGCTTTTGCATTGTTGTTGCCTTCTGCGTAACCATAGGAAAGGTTTTTGGTAACGGCAGTGGCGTGCCCAAGAGGAGGGGTATGTATAATGAGAAGATACAAAAATGTCCAGCGTAGAAATACTTACCGCCATATCCATATCTCACAAAAAGTACATTTGGGCAGGACAATGTATGTCGGGTCCGCTAGAAAGATATATAGAGAGATAGAGATATAAATAGAAAGATAGAGAGAGTTATAGAGTTATACATAGAGAGATAGAGAATTAGAGAGATAAAGAGAGATGCTTAGTATACGTTTAAAAAATTGATTGAGGCATTGCAACGCATGCCGGGCATTATCTAGTATATATATATATATATATATATATATATATATATATATATATACACGTACATATATATATACACACACACACACAGAGGAAAGACACAGAGGGATATAGAGTGTGATTTATTTTAGTCTGCAAAAGAACCAGGAGTACGTTCGGTATATTCGTGTTAAAATGTGTATATAGGAACCAAAATATAAGCAGGCCGACCCTTTAACAACATCCGTCACACCACACGTCCCGCCTGGAGCGAAAACTGTCAAGTTATATATATATATATATTTGTCATTCTAAGGCATTGGGAGTATGTTTTTACCTATATATATATTTACCTATCTTTTTTACCTGTCACAGGTGTGACATGTATGTATATAAAAACACGCGCACATTCAAATACAGCGTCGTGTCAAAAATTCTAAGAAATCCGTCAAGTAATTCCGAATATTCAGGATTTTGAATGAACGAACATTAACATTTTTATTTATACAGATTGGGGCTTTGTCGCGCTAGTAATCTAATGAACCAACAAGAGGCAGGAATGAGGCTGACAAACAATTCCAGCAGGCTGCCCTACCCGAGGGGTGGGGTGTGTGGGGAGAGGCAGTACCCCGAGCAGACGTGTCCCAGCGGGGTCGTTACCACAACGCCGAAATACCATGTCGCCGAATTTCAAAATTGAGCACAACGCCGACAGCTAGAAAACTGCTGTGTACCACAACGCCGAAATAACAACTGAATGAATTTGTGTGTGTTTCTTAAATGTACCTTAACGCCGAAATACCACAATCAATACCTAACCTTACCTTACCTAACCTAACCTAACCTAGAGTAATATTACCTAACCTAACCTAACCTAGCCTATCCTAGCCTAGCCTAACCTAACCTAGCCTAACCTAACCCAGTCTAACCTAACTTAGTCTAACCTAACCTAACCTTTGTGGCAGTCCTGCAATGACATTTTTCGGCGTTGTGGTACACAGCAGTTTTCTAGCTGTCGGCGTTGTGGTCCATTTTGGCATTTCGGCGTTGTGGCGCGTCCCCGTCCCAGCGGGAGGAGAGTGATGCCGAGGGAGTGATGCTGAGCGATGCCCCGCAGCAGGGAGGATGCAGGCCGTGCAGTTGGACGCGAGCACGGGCCAGCTGCAGCTGCGCGTGGTGGACGTGCCACGTGCCCGGGGCGAGGACGTGCTCGTGCAGGTGGCCTTCTCGGGGGTCTGCGGCACGGACCTGCACGCCATGCAGGTGGGCGCCTCTGTCCCCTCTGTCACTCTTGCCCTCAGATCTAGCACCTCTATTTTTTTTTTTTTCAATGTGTAAACATCTTGGCCCTAGGTATACGGCATTTGGTAGGAGGAATTTCGTGGGATTGGAAAGGAAGTCCTAGAGATGGCGGACCTACATAAACTCATAATATGTAGTCACTTGCGTTTTTTGTACTGTATTTTTTAGAAGAGTTAAAATGTCTGAACTGCCTGTTTTCGAAGTAATTTTTCAGGCATGAAACAACCGGTACAGATCCTTTATCTTCATTTCTTTGCCACCTTGAGGCGACACCGCGCTAGAAGCACCAACCAGCGAGCGTTGCGCCGACGCCGATGGACGTTGCGACGAAACAGAGATGACGTGCGTGTGAATGCAGCAAGTAACCGGGTCCCGGCCGCGACATTCACTTTAGTACAGCATGGAATTATCTTCAACACATAGTTAGGTCCGCCCAACGCACTCGACCCTCACTTGTCAACTGCCGTGAAAACCTCAGGATGTGGGAATTTCTCCTTGCCATTTATCCGGTTTCCCATGCAGGGATGATCTTTACATTACTACCGCATCGCCAGTTTGGTCGGGATTTTAAGTTCGCGATTTGTAGTTTGACAACGTTTTCGGGCAAATCTCCCACTGTGCGCCGCTGTGCTGTTTAGAGGTGTAAAAGTAACGAAAAAAAGCGTACCCGTATGTATTCGTTACTATAAGAATTAGTACTCGTTACTATCGTATCGTTAATCGTTACTTCTGATACCGCATAACATGCTATGTTATGTTGCAGGAGCGAATCGAGTCGTATTGCGTACGCGTACAGTATGACGTCGCGTAAATAATAATAAAAAGAATATAAACAATTAACGATATTTGATAATTAACAGTTTTTGTTAGCCAAGAAACAATTAAATCTCATTAGAGCGGCTTTATTATATTATCTCTTTTAAGATAAAAAAAACCCGTGAAAATTCGCGATAGTAAAAAACAAAAACACATATTTCTAATTTGTAAAAAATACTTTCTTACGTTGTTTCTGTCAATCTCAAACTTTGTCTACACACGCAATACCTTTAATAAACAGTAAAAAACTTGGACGACGAATTTCCAAATTATACTTTACTTAATAAACAAACATCGTTCTTTGTAACGTAAACTCATCGAACATGCGCGCGCATGCGTGAAACATACGAAAAATGCGAGTAACGAAATGCAGCCGTGTGTAAGGTTTCGTTACTCGTTACTAGATGGCGCACCCGTTACTCAGTACCGAATACATGCGGTTTGCTACAGCTCTAGTGCTGTCGCAGGGCGGCTTCCCGTGTCGCCAGACGGGCCCGCTCACCCTGGGGCACGAGTTCTGCGGCGTGGTGCGGGCAGTCGGCGACCAGGTGCGCGTCGTCAAGGTCGGCGACCGAGTGGCCGTCAACCCCAAGAGGTGAGCCCCCTCTCCCCCCCCTGGATCCGCTCATGCACCCCGTCATCTGATCAGGGGCGTAGCCAGGGGGGGGGGTTTAGGGGTTCAAACCCCCCCCTCCCCCTTAGCACCAAATATTTAATTAATTTCTTATTCATCACTCAAACAATTTCGTATTAAAATTAATAAAAATTTTAACATTACTATATTTAAATTTAAGTACCGAAAACTGCTAAAATGGCACTATTTTACACCTTAAAATCCAAATTTTCCCGGGGAAAGAACCCCCGGACCCCCCGCTTTAATACGAGGGGGGGGGGGGGGCATGCTTCTTAACACCCTCCCATACACAAATCCTGGCTACGCCACTGCATATGATGCTTTCGGCAATACAGCCCATCCTGTGAACCGACGTTGTTATTTAATTCCATGCGATCTGTAATCCAGCACAAATATAGCCACCCGTTTTCATTTTTTTTTTTTTGTTGGATTTCGGTTTTTGACCTTTGCCGCCAGAGGTCACGTTACTGCTGTACCGGTGTTTTTAGCTCGTTCGGGGTTTATCTCCATCGTCGGTTAAATTTTCAATACAGTTTTTTTTTCTATTTCCTATACTAACCCAACCAATACTAACCAAACCAAACTATAATAATGCATAGTAACCCAATCCAACCCAACACAAACCAAACCATACTAACCCATACTAGCCCAGCCCAATCTAACCCAACCTAACCCTAACCTTAACCTAACCTAGTCCTAATCTATCATTAACCTAAACCAAACCTAACCTTAAAAGCATATGACTAAGACTAAGAGCCATAACACATAATGATATGCGATGCTTCTACATGGTTGGCCAAAAGTCAATAGTGGTTATAACTTTAAATAACTTTATATTTATAATTAGTTTCCGTTGATTTTTCACATACTTATAGATCAAGGATGGGAAATTGTTTGCACTTATGTATGGAATACAATTCGGGTTAATCAGTGGGAAATAATGAAAAATAGAAAAGTTATTCACAGTTATAACCACTTGGTGACTTTTGGCCCATTCTGTACAGGCATCTCAGATTTAATGACCAAACTCAAGGAATAAATTAAACAGAAAACATCTAAATCCATTGTAAAAATTTTTTTTCTCGAAAAATCCTTCATTCATGAGCTATTTCATTATTGATTTTCTAACTTTTCACTATCTTAACACATAAAAATGCTTAAAATTATATATTGATATGTGCCCTTTGAATTTTTCGAAATAGTGATAGATTTATGGCAGATGGTATTTTTTTTTATATATATTCAGTCTGTTTAAACAATTGACAAATAATATCAGTTTCAAAATTTAATATTTCTCTAAATTTTAAACTCTAAAAATATTTGTAACTTTATTGTATGTGAAAAAAAACCATTGGTAGAGCCATGAATATTTCGCGAAAAGATTCCGAGACTTAAGTTATAAGTTAAAAACACTGTAGCACCATCTGCGTTCCGTGATTGGGTGAATTTCTTTCAGGTACATGTCGATTGATGCAACACCAATCAGAGTAATTCAGTGCGAAAGCAAACGCGTCCCGGGTAGGTCAGTAAAAAAAAAAAGGCAACGACTTCTCTCGCGGACGGCCGCTAATCGCAAGGAAGAAACAGCTGGTGCGGGTATATCCTAAATAGGCGTTCAGATTTACTCGCGAAAAATGCCTGCCCGCCCCTAACCTTAGGTAAACTCGACGTCGAGAAGTAAAGGAAACAGGTGCGGGGAACTGCAGATCAGTGGAGTAGCTAAGGTGAATGGCATCCCTGGCCAGACTTGAAAATGGCGCCACCCTCGTGCATTAAAAGAGAGAGAGAGAGGGGGGGGGGAGGGTTTCAGTAACCGCGAAACCGTCGCGGCGGCGCCCCCTCCTGGGGAAGCCTACAACTCACGTAGTTTCGGTTACGTTCGTGCAACTTCGGATTTCCTCTCAAAAAATTGAAATTAAAAAAAAAATCGAAGGGTTAGGTTAGGTTATGTTAGATCAGTCACAACATGCTTTGTTTTCTTTGGAAACTTCTGGTTTAGCGGCTGAAGTGGCGTTAGTACCGAAACGCAAGACTTCGGAAATCTTCGGAAATTCTTGCAGGGAACCGAAACTACGTGAGTTGTAGGCTTCCCCCCTCCCCCAAACCCTCCTGCCCCGACGCCCCTGGCGGGGGGTCATCCCTGCCACCCCGCTTGCTCCGCCGCTGACTGCAGTGGGACCGTGCTCGGCCCGTCGTGACGACGACTGAGCGGGGAAAGGCGGCGGGCAGCGGGGCTAAGACGGCGAGGGGTGTTGCAGGGGCTGCGACAGGTGTGGCCTCTGCCAGGACGGCCGGTACCAGTTCTGCGAGGTGGACGCGGCGGCCCACTCGGTGGGCATGTGGCGCGACGGCGGCTGGGCCGAGCTGTGCCTCGTGCCCGAGAAGAACCTGCACCGGCTGCCCGCCGGCATGAGCCTGAGGCAAGGTGCGCACCCCCCCCCCTCCCCAGGTCGCGCGTCACGCCTTCACGTCACAGACGAGAGAGCCACGCCCAGAGGTTCCCTGAAGTTCATGCTCGCCTCTTTTTTTCCCGTTCTATCTCATTGTATAAATCGGTGTGGCATTAAATTTTGCGGTCGTTCAGGATAGGTTAGCTACATTATAATGTAACCCCGACCTTCAGCAATCTCAATGACCTTGATCGCTACCGGGGTCTACAAATAACCTTTCACACACACCGCCACAGAGAAGCAAAAAAAAAATAATTCTTATATGTACCCTTTCCCCGTCATGTGTGTATGGGATTAAAAAAAATGATTATATAAGTGACACATTGAAGGGGGTCGATGAGGCTCCACACGTAAAGTAAGGCTCATACAGACGTACTGTGTATTGATTTAATGCAATACTCCGGTGATGACGCCGCGTCTCTCCAACGCGCCCCGACCGACGAAACCTCTACGCTCGTTCAGCGCAGGCACCCGCCCCTTGCGGTCCGTCCACTCCGGCGTCACATCGAGCAGTCCTCGTTCCTCGCACTAGCGCCTAAAGACAGGCCCGTACTACCAGCCAAGGCACGTCTGCTGTCTTTAGGCCCGTACTACCAGCCAAGGCACGTCTGCTGTCTTTAGGCCCGTACTACCAGCCAAGGCACGTCTGCTGTCTTTAGGCCCGTACTACCAGCCAAGGCACGTCTGCTGTCTTTAGGCCCGTACTACCAGCCAAGGCACGTCTGCTGTCTTTAGGCCCGTACTACCAGCCAAGGCACGTCTGCTGTCTTTAGGCCCGTACTACCAGCCAAGGCACGTCTGCTGTCTTTAGGCCCGTACTACCAGCCAAGGCACGTCTGCTGTCTTTAGGCCCGTACTACCAGCCAAGGCACGTCTGCTGTCTTTAGGCGCTAGTGTTCCTCGCGGCCTTCACTCGGAGCATTCCACTCGGAAAACTTCGGCTCGGCCCGAACATTACCGAAAGCGTGCAGTATAGTGCACTAACTTAACACTTGCTAGCTCGACAGTGCAATTTCAGAAAAGTTCAAGGAATTAAATTTACCAATTAAGTACCAAAAAGAAAAGAAAATTAATTCAATATAAAAATAAATTAAATAAATATAAAACAATTAGATATAGTGACCAGCAAGTAATAACACTCGGTTGAGGCAGTTACCAACATGGTAACAATAAATACTTTAAAACATTGTGGATGGTTGGTTATATTAGGTAAGTATAGATACATTAAAAATACTGTAAAATCATTTTATGGTTGCTTAGCAAATAACTTTTTTCATTATGTAGCTATCCAGCGCTAGGAAACCGTTTACATGATTTCACAGTATCTTTAATGTAGCTGTCCTAACCAAACAAACCGTCCACAATGTTTTAAAGTATATATAATGTAGCTAACCTAACCTTTTACAATGAACCAAAAAAAAAAAAAACCCCGAAGATGCACGATTGGGCGTTAGGCTCTCTCGTCTGTGAAAAAAAGGCTTCCCCAGGTCACGGCTTGTGGTGCGCGCGTGACAGACACGCGGTGCCCATGTCGCACGTCACATGCGCCAAAACAGCATCTGCTATTTTACATTCCACTCGAAACTGTAGTTTTCAAGTTTCATTATACGGCTAGTAATTATATATAGCAGCTTGGCGAATAATTCACCGACGTTTCGATCGACATTGCAGTCGCCATCATCAGGGAGCTGTTACCTCACCCTCAGGTAACTGCTCCCTGATGATGGCGACTGCAATGTCGACCGAAACGTCGGTGAATTATTCGTTAAAGGACACGGCTACAACCCAGAAGCCAAGCTACTTCAGACAATGGCCGTGAAAGCCTGCGAACATTATTAGTAATTATATAAATAAATATATTAATATGTATATATAGAGAAAGAGAAAGTATTTTTCTTCTTCTTTATAACAAGGGAGTAGAAAGCTTAATATGTTTAATGTATAGTCAGAATTTTGAAACAAAATTTAACATTCAACCGTGGTAAAACTTGTGGATGAAGTAACGATTAGATAAAATATCACCGTTAATTGAAGTTCTGCGATGATCTCTTTGGAGTAGCTTCAAGACAATTTGAGTTTCAAACTACTCCAATCATTACTTATGCCTTTTTTAATATTTAAGTGTAATATATTTTTTAAATTACAATTCTTATACGGTGAAAACCAAATTTCGTTCATTGTATTGCTCACTGGGGCGGCATTTACTGCGTGGCGAGCAATTTGCACTTTTCGCACAAACGATACCAGTTTCCCAGAACAAGGATAGAAAAATAAACGTTACTGCTGCACACACAGTAACATCATTATTAGACATTAAAATAAATGTACCGACTTTGTAACGAAAAATTTACCTCAAATAAACGAAGTGTACGACATAATTTCAGACGATACTCTTCATAGAAACAAATCCCATTTTAGACTTACGAGTTCTGTTTGCAGTTGAAAAGGGGTGAACACACACAAGTGGAATATAAAATTTAGTTTTTTTTTGCAGTCTTTATCATTTACTTTACTAAGATTACTTGTGCATATATGTTCGAAGTAAGAGAACATAGTACCCGTACATTTACTGGGTGACAAATTCACGCTGATTCCCAGATAATTTGTACCTAACCAGAGTTCTTCGTAAATTTAAGGCGAGAAGTGTTAGTACTGTAGAGGACACCTGGGACGGGTAAGCCGGGGACAGGGTCGTTACCACAAAGCCGAAATACCATAACGCCGAATGTCAAAATTGACAACGCCGACAGCTAGAAAACTGCTGTGTGTACCACAACGCTGAAATGACAACTGAATGAATTTTGTGTGTGTTTCTTAAAATGTACCTTAATCTAGCGTAATATAACCTAACCTAACTTAACCTAGCCTATCCTAGCCTAACCTAACCTAGTCTAACCTAACCTAGTCTAACCTAACCTAGTCTAACCTAACCTTTGTGTCAGTCCTGCAATGACATTTTTCGGCGTTAGTTTATTTCGGCGTTGTGGTTATTCGGCGTTGTGGTACACAGCAGTTTTCTAGCTGTCGGCGTTGTGGTTAATGTGGTATTTCGGCGTTGTGGTGCGTCACACCCGGAGTGTTCCCGGGACGCGAGGCCGGCTGCCGCACGGGGCGACTCGTGCCGCAGCCTCGCTGATGGAGCCCTTGTCGTGCGTCGTGCACGGCTGGGAGCTGGCGGCGCCCCTGCCCGTGGGCAGCCGGGTGCTGGTGCTGGGGGCGGGCGTCATCGGCAACCTGTGGGCGGCCCTGCTGCACCACCACGGCCACCGCCAAGTCACCGTCAGCGAGCCGCTCGAGGGTCGCCGCCGGGCGCTGCACAAGCTGGGTGAGTGCCCTCCGCTGGCAGTTGAGTGTACTCTTCAACAAGGACACTAAATACCTACTTCTTCTAGGTATGCATTTTCTGCATTCATTGTTTTTGACGTGACAACGTCTAATAAATCGACGACCGCAGGCTGCAAGCACGAAAAAGTGTCCCGTTACGCTGTATCCCGTTACGCTCATTGTACGCTTGCGCCGCATCTATCTCTCTTCCACTCGATCGGAACAACCATCGATTTGACTTTTTTCGAGGCACGTTAAACTTGAAACACTCCCATTCGTTTCCTAATTTTCCTATCATCGTCCTATCCTTAACAGAATAACACAGATACGAAGAAGTTAAATGGCAAACATGTATAAAAGTTATAATTAAAATAAAATAATCTCTTCGTTAAAGTAATAAACATATTTGAATAAATGACTGCAAATAAAAGTAAATTTATGAATTAAATTGTAGATTTCATTTCACTCCTTCTTTGTATCCATACAAAATAGTGATAATTCAATAAAAATGATTTCATTTTATTCATAAAAGTATGCAATCATTTTATCAATGTTTTGTTATGACGTTGTCACGTTAAACTATCGTCCGTAAACCGACTTTACAGACAACCAATTTTTTTTTAATGGAACAGAAATATTCATGTTAAATTACAGATATTCGTAAATTTCTTCATTTACATGAAAACAACTGTACCTATCCCTACAATGCTTTGTGTTCTCGCAGTTCATTCCCACATTAATAAGCATGATACAATAAAATAATGTCCAAATGTTGAATATTCTTTTTGACTTTTGTCATTGTTAAAAAAATATTTCCTGGAAATAAATATGTATTAAAATATGAATTTGTGCGCCAATTTTCGATAAGCGTATTTCGTATATGCAAGAATAACTATAGCCGTGTGTTGTGCGAAGTTACAATATCTTTCTTGTAGTCTTACAATTTATTTATTGGCATCTGGTTGTTTTGGTAAAAGTACAGAATGCATGCGAAACGTACTAGAGCGCGAGCGGGTGCTGTCACCACTTAGAAACACACAACTTAGAAACACACAAGATAGGATCTTCTAAATTATGCCTGTTCTAAGTTGTGTGTTTCTAAGTTATGACGTTTCTAAGTCGTGTGGTTCTGCGTTACGTGTTTCTAAGTTTATGTGTTTTTAAGTTATGACAGTTCTAAGTTGTTTGATTCTAACTTATGACAGTTCTAAGTTACGTGGATTTTTTCGAGGTTTCTTAGTTCTCACTAGAGACCTGCAAAATTCGCGGATTCATCCGGTGATAGGCTAGAATTCAAACACATATACCTCTTAGATAATTTTGCTATTGGCTTACCGTTCATCCGGACGAATCTCAACCAGTTATGAACCCTCAACCAAAAAAGGATCGAATCACAGACAAACCAGCTGAGACAGTCGACTTACAAGTCGGCAGCCAATGAACTTGCGTTATTTGCCCGAGTGTACAGGGGTAGTATGTGCAGTCTATCCTGAAGGCCATCGAAACCGCGAATTTTGCAGGGCTCTTAGTTATGACTGTTCTAAGTTGTGTGTTTATACGTTGTGACGGTTCTAAGTTATGACGTTTCTAAGTTGTGTGTTTCTACGTTGTGTGTTTCTAAGTTATGTGTTTCTAAGTTATGATCGTTCTAACTTATGACAGTTTTAAGTTATGATCGTTCTAACTTATGACAGTTCTAAGTTACGTGGATTTTTTCGAGGTTTCAAAGTTATGACTGTTCTAAGTTGTGTGTTTCTAAGTTATGATCGTTCTAACTTATGACAGTTCTAAGTTACGTGGATTTTTTTTCGAGGTTTCTAAGTTCTGACTGTTCTAAGTTGTGTGTTTCTAAGTTTAGATCGATCTAACTTATGACAGTTCAAAGTTACGTGGATTTTTTTTCGAGGTTTCTAAGTTCTGACTGTTCTGAGTTGTGATGTTTGTAAGTCGCGTGTGGTACCCGAGCGCGAGAGAGAGCCGACAAGGGTCGTTATGCCGCAGGGACGGGCTACGAGGTGGTGAGCCCCGCCGAGCTGCGCGCCAAGCCGGCCGGCTGGACGGTGGACCTGGTGGTGGACTGCAGCGGCCACGCGCCCGCCGTGCAGCACGCGCTGGGGCTGCTGGGGCCCGGCGGCACCCTGCTGCTGTTCGGGGTCGCTCCTCCGCGGGCCGTCATCAGGCGAGCGACCACCCCCGCCCAACTGCAGCGTCCCGGTGTTTGGCACGGGCAACAATTCCGAAAAATAAAAAACATGACGATAAAAAACATTCTCAGAAAACAAGATCGAATATAGCTGATTTCGGACAAACAGAACCAACAATGAAACGGACGATAGTTTAACGTGACAACGTCATAACAAAAAATTTGTTGAAATGATTGCATACTTTTATGAATAAAATTTGAAACATTTTCATTTTAATAAAAAAAAAAGAATAAAAACTTGAAATTATGCTAGTAATCAGATTTTTAAAATGCAAGAATAATTAACCTTTGTTGCCGAAATTGTTGTTGTAATAAGCAATGAAAACCACATTTACTTTTCACTTCACTTTATAAACAGTCGAGTGGAAGAGAGATAGATGTGGCGCAAGCGTAGATACAATGAGCGTAACGGGACACAGCGTAACGGAACAATGTGGTTAACGGGACACAGTGTAACGGAACAATGTGCGTAACGGGACACATCGTAACGGAACAATGTGCGTAACGGGACACTTAACATGGATGCCATATTTGTTACATTATGACTAATATGTTGCCTAAAACAAACATATAGGCTAAGGATAAGTATTTGCTTGTTTAAAATTAGATTTATTTTATCCTTTATCATCGATTTATTAGACGTTGTCACGTCAAAAAAGTAAAGAACGTAGGCCCCCCCCCCCCCCAAGTCAACCAAACACGTCCAGCATGGCCCGGTTAGAAGGGGCAGTTGCTGCTCTCGCAGATGGCCGCCAATAACTAGGGGACTCGAAAAAAAAATCGCAGATTCAATTTACCTTCACGATAGACTACACAGTCCTCTGTGTACTCGGGCATACAACGGCAGTTCGTTCGTTGCTGACTTGAGAGCGGTCTCAAGTGGGTTGTCTACAAGTAGAAGACTTCTTTCGTTTGACGGTTTCTCACTGGCCCAGAACCCTTCAAGTACACAGTGAGTCAGTAGCGAATCAGTTCAAAGGTAGACTATATGCAATTGAAGTTTAGCATATCGTAAAATGAAACCGCGAATTTTTTTCCCGGTCTCTACGGCAATAACAAGAAACTTCTGGCACGGGCAACATACCATATTGCAGTCCAGGGGCGTAGCCAGGGGGGGGTTTTAGGGGTTCGAACCCCCCCCCTTAGCTCCAAATCTTTAATTAATTTCTTATTCATCACTCAAACAAATTTCATATTAAAATTAATAAATTAATAAAATTTTTACCATTACAATATTTAAATTTAAGTACCGAAAACTGCTAAAATAGCACTATTTTACACCTTAAAATCCAAATTTTCCCGGGGGAGGACCCCCGGACCCCCCGCTTTAATACGGGGGGGGGCATGCTTCTTAACACCCCCCATACGCAAATCCTGGCTACGCCACTGTTGCAGTCTAATGGGCGTTCAAATGTTTTCACAAAAAAATGCTCACCTCTACGAATATCTAGGGACCAGAAGAATCCAGGGATTAAAACAGGATTACCTTTCACCTGCTTCTATGATTGGCCCACAGTTGTATGGTTACCCAGGTTATAAATCTCTCAAGTAAGCGACCACTGAGCAAGGAAATTCTTCCCAAGTGTGCACACGACTGTGGGGTTTATCCTAAAAGTAACATAAACAGCGAAAATATTCCAGTCCCTACGCATAAAACATTCTGTGCAACAACGTGAAAAATACTTTGAAAATTTACACAAATTTACGTGGCAGTGTTTAGTCTCAAACGATGTCAGTCAACATTACGCCAACGTCTGTTAATGAAAAATAATATATCAATTACAATTACTATGGTTTGGTGAATTTGCCATACAAGATGGTGTATTTTTACACAGTTTTATTTATATTTCTCATGCATTGCATTCGTAAATTTATCACAGATGCTAGTTAATTTTACCTCAATAATTAGTTAATTTATAAACGCTAATAATATGCAAAACGTTAGTCCTTCCAAAAACATTTTGTTTTGTTTTCAAACATATTAATCCATATTGTATAGGTACTAAAGAGTTATTTTTAATTGTATTACAATTAAATACTTGAATGAAATATTAATAAAAATCAATTATCGGGAATACAACTAGCAGAACCATGCGTTCAGTAACTGCCATATAATCAGTAAGAATATGTGCAATGATGAGATTTTGTCAATATGTAGCTTAGCCTACATGTATTTTTTTAGGTACTTGGTCGTTGTAAATATACTCTGACGAATATTAGGCATGTGCACAATGACGTGATTACGTTTTAAAGTTTCAGTGTAGTGATGAAAATAGGACATTAATTTAACACTTATCGTATGTAAATCTTCACATATAGACTACATCCAAATGCATAATTTAACACATTATTTATTATAATTTTAAATGTAATTCGTGCAATTAAACTGAGCCTGTAGAACACCATGTTTAATTCCTAAAAATTGTTGTTTATAAGGCGAATGTCGAAGTGACAAAAAAACCTCTTAAATAAGTTTCACAAAAATGGATAAGCATTTTTTGTAAGAATATTCACGGTTTTCTAATAACTATTGCGGCTTAAGGCTACACACCTCATACACTGCATCAAGAGTAGTTTTTAGTTTGCAAGATTACAAAAATGTATATGTCTTTTGTTTGTTTCAGCATTTCTCCGTACGACATGTACAAAAACGAGCTGAAAATAAAGGCGGTGAATCGGAACCCCTTCACCTGCAACAAGGCACTTGGACTCATCGAAGCGATGGGTGACAGGTAAGAAACTGAAGACGTTTCACTTAGCACAGGAATTCGTTTTCAAGCTGTCGTGTGTGTGTGTCAGGGGCGTAGGAACCGGGGGGGACAGGGGGGACGTGTCCCCCTGAACTTTTTGGGCGGAGGGGAATTCCCCCTCCCCCCCCCCCCCAACTTTCTAAACCGTGATATTTTTATTTCATGATATTATTCTGCCCAACTTTATTTGTAATTTCTTCACTCATCAAATTTTATCTTAAGGAAACAATAATAATTTTAACATCGATGTATCCAATGGTTAGATACAAAAACTGCTTAAAAAGCGCTATTTTTCACTTTTAAAATCAAAATTTTCCGGTGGAGGACCCCCGGACCCCCCGTCTTAGTAAGAGGGGAATTGGTTTACATGACATCAAAATCATTATTTGTCCCCCTAACTTTATGAACACAGCTACGCCAATGGTGTGTGTATGTGTTAGTTTACTAACTGCGCTGTGGTTCTGTTACTTTCCTAGATACATCGACTTCGAAAAGCTGGGAGTGAAGACATTTCGCCTGACCGAGTACAAGTCGGCAATCGAAGAGCTCGCCAAAGGGTCGATATCGAAAGCTATGTTCGAAGTTGATGCCGAGTTCCCGAAAGGCGCTTAGATAGGCCAGCGAACCACCGAATATCGAAGTATCGAGAAAACGATACTTGAGGTCGTGTGCGCTTTGCCACCGCAGCGAGAAGAAGTGAAAGTTGTAAACAAAAGTTAAACTTTCCCTGACACTGTATTCCTCTGCCGCATTTAACTTGCGACAAACGGAATATTTTATGCTTATTTTTGTTTTTGTTTTAGCATAACTCATTAAAGCCTATTATTGAGCAGATGCTCATACTACAGAATGACGGAATAAATAAATAAATAAATGTGACAAAATGAGTAAGATGTTTGTCCAAGTTACATCTTCCAAGACTGTCTGGGCCAGCGGTCTACTGGACAGGCCACGTGCAGATTTGAGGCTAAAGGTCATGGGAAATAGCGTAGTGCTGGAAAAAAAAAAATAATTTTAAAGTAATGATTTTCTTTTCTTTAGATATTAACTACATATATTATTATATACATATAGCAATGTGTAATATACGTATATTCTTACTATGGACGTAATAGAGATTTTTTTAATGTTTAAGGTTCTTAAAGTGTACAAAATTGGCACCAAAACTCAATCTTTTATCTAAAACTTCACATTTTAAGTCTTCATAACTCTTTTAAATATTAATATAGTCAGTTAAATATAATGACATAAGCATCACACCAGAACTTTTAACTTCGAACTAGAGATTCCGAAATGTTAAATTACGTCCACCCTTTCCTTAACAATTTAAATTAAAACGTTATTTCGAAAGAAAAAAAAGAATGTAATTCAAAACTATGTACTATATCTAATGTTCTTCCCTCAGCTCACAACACCCGTTGCCGCAATCTTCTCATTAGTATCTGTGGTCATGTATGGTTACAAAAATTACAATATGGGGCCAATTATTCCATGAATATAAACTCGATATAAAAATATCTTGCGTCTTATACAAGGTTTTCATAAAAATTTTTTTTTTTCAAACTGAACGTTATAATTTAAGAGACCTGACATTCAGGTCGTGAGTTACAAATTAAAATCTATGTATACTAAGTTATTAATGTTGTAGTTAACCAAGCGTTATGGAGTTCCGGTATAACCTAGCTATTTAGGTGGTCTTACTCTTAAAACTATGTTCACATAATAATGTGCCCAAAAACCATATATTTTATTTTTAAGACAGGATAACCCTACATTTTAGTAGTTTTAAATGAAAAAATAATAATAACGCTTTTTATTGGACATTTTAATATTTGGACGTGGAGTTCAGATTAATGTGAAATTCAGAAACCCGCCTTCTTTTATTCCAATAAAACCATATATTATGTTCGACACAAAATGTAACTACAAAAAACCTGTTCCCAAAGTAAATTCAATAATTTTTTTAATCTAAAAGTACTCTTACTAATGAGATTTTACTGTTTTGATTATTTTTATAATGATTAATTGCTGTTGAGCTGAACTCGGTTCATGTCCCGATTTTATTTACCGGAGCAAATGAAACACGAAATCCGTCAGTAAATATTCATACGAGCGCACAGTCGCGCAGACTGGGTCCGCGCTAATGGACGGGTAATTGTCGCTGCGAACCTTTGAAATGACAACACGAATATTCATGAAGCAGCGATGACGAACGAAGCCCTCGCCAAGTCTGTTCAGACACACAGACTGTTGTAAAAGCGAGCCGTTTGAGCCACGGTGCATCACGGCCCTGTAAGCAGTTTCGCAGACAGCTTACAACCGGCGCGCGTGAAAACATCGATTAGCTTTGCAACTCAGTGCTTTGAATATTTAAATCGCATAAATGAAGCGACTCTGGAGAACTTCCATAAGCGCAGGACAAAACTGCAACCAAGTTTTGATTTTTAATTTATGCTGTACCAACTTAACAATGCGGATATGAGCCATCCACTTAGATTGTGGAGCGAAGACAATAAATAGGGCATTAGCTTAATATGCACTGAGATATTTTGTTACAGCTTTTCCAGAGTAACAATCACGAAACTAGAAAATAACCAAACATTTCACGGGGGAAAAAAAGGTGTGTGTGTACACACACACACACACACACACACACACACACACAAAACTGTTGCTAGGGAGCCCAACAATTTTCAGTTTAAAATCAAAACTAATTTGGCCAGTTAGTTTAGCTTCGTGAAACAATGAAACCAGAATTCGAGTCCCATGGTATTCATTTCGCAAACGTGCTTGGTGTTCTTAGTGCTACGACTAGCTGTTGTTTATCTCGTAGACGGTCCTCCGATTGGTCCGCCGACGTGGAAGTAAGAGGATAGGGAAAAGGGGGGGGGGGATGTTCGTGCATATGCCTCAAAGTCTCCCCGACGACCCCTGAAGATGACTAAGAGGTTATGCCTCGCCCGAACTTGCCCCTTCCACAAGGGGGCATTGGTCACGTGACCTCCTGTGACGTGTTCTCCCCTGGGGGCGGGGAGGGGTGGTCACCCCTGCTTCACACGAAGGTGGGCCGAAGTCGCAGAGGGGACTCGCCGGCCAGAACTAGCAGACGTTAGTCTTCATTTGCATGTAGGAGTCCGGTATTGCCGTCACCGCTCGCTTTCAAGCACAGTTCATGGACGAACGAGCTGGTTCGCCATCTTGGAATATTTTAGAAATTTGCTTTAGCTTGCAGCAGCTAAGGAACGGCAAAAATAGTTCAGTTTACTCTAAGGTTGATATTCCAAAACACAAAAATAAGGGTTCAGGTGTTGAATATGCTACACCTGTAGCTACTCTAACCGTATTCATAGTGCACGATAGGATCCAATCCCTTGTTTTTAGGGAACGGATTCCGGTGTCCTATCCTTTGCCGATCTGTTGCCCAAACCCCGCGCAAGCGCAGAGCTCACGTGTTCGGCGGCAACTAGGGCAGCGTCACCGTCATGGGCCGTTAACTCGTATACAGACATTTTCCTGATCACCGGGATGACCTACCAAGCGTGTTGGTGTGCCGAATGGAACTTTATGATAGTGAAACTATCCTGGAGTACATTCTGTACACTTTAACGGCCATTGAAAGAAATTATCGTAACCTAAAAAGTAACTTAAGAAAATCAGAAAGACGGTTCTAGTTTTGTGCGGCAGTGCTGCTATATATATATATATATATATATATATATATATATATGTGTGTGTGTGTGTGTGTGTGTGTGTGTGTGTGCGCGCGTGTGTGCGTGTGTGTGTGTATGTAAATATATAGATAGTATTTTTGCCGTAACAATTGCATCGATGGTTACGAAACATTCGTTTGAATGCGTTGAAACCAGTTTCCAGCCCCGAGCAGGACAACGTTTATTGAAACTGTTGCCGATTTGTTTCCTTACTGGGATTCGGACACGTTCTGGAATACGTCCCGCGAGTTAGGTTACGGTTGTGTCGTCACAAGTGAGATTTGCACATATAAGAGGGATAGGTGATTTGAAAATGCATTGAAAATAATCCTTCACTTACAAGGGTATTCAATGGAATCTAAGATTAATTAATGGGTTCGCTGTCTTGTTCGCTGTCTTGCCCGCGCGTCTTGGAATACCGCGCTTAGAGTAAGTACATCGCGCTGTTGCGAGGGCAGGCTCAACGCGAAGTGGGATGACGACGATTGTGGAAAGGGGGGGAAGAGGAGGACTTTACGACGGGACTTGCGAGGCACGCACGCAGTCGATGACGTCTGCGCCCGAGATGTGACCACCCCCCCTCCCCCGGCTCAAACCCCCGGCTAACGGCCGGAGCGATAAATCCACTTGAACTTCCCCGCCGCCTAAACCTGCGTGCAGCCACTCTGCCGCGCGGTAATTAATCCCCCTTTTGTTAGAGAGCCGCCGCTCGTTAAGGACGTGGCCTTATTGGTCCTCGCGCAGATTACGGCCGCGCCTCCTACCCTCCCTCCCCCCTTAAGTCCCGGGAACTAATCTGGAGTATGCCGCGGGATAATGCCGTCGTGACAGATAGCGCCCCGCTCAACTTTGTCGCGCTCGTCCGCGAAGCAACCACCGCCCCGACCGTCGGCGTCGCGACGCCCGGGAGTGACGCCGAAGGGGCCGTCATCTTCCACGTCCTCGTGTTCCCGTCGACCCTGAAGCCCTGAAGCCCTGAAGCCCTGGCGCGCGCGCACGCAGTCCGGACCAAACACACGACATTCTTCTGCACTCTAGACGTCACAACGTTCAGAAGTAAATTTCATTGAATGATGTCTCTCAAAATACACTTATTTCCATGAAATGGCAATGACGGTCGTGGAATTCTGAAAGAAAAAAAAAAACATTTCCTGTGGATCAGGTCAAACTTCCCTCTTTCAAACAATACCAACAATATGCACAATCATTTCCTCGGAGGACTAAGTATTGTTCTGGATAGTGGAGAGACTCTCTGCCGCATTTATAAATGACCTTGCCTGGAAAAAAAAATAGAATGTCTTCATAATTTCACTTATCCTGATAGTTAGGCCCTACGGAACGTTTATTATTCCTGTGAAACAATTCATATTTTCGAAAAGGTCCCGTTCCCCACCACAAATTTCAATTCTTTACAACTAATAAATTTTTTTTTTGTTATTCTCACGACTATTACTGATAACTACTTTCTAGCTGACGTAATTTTAACCAGTGAAACAGAATTCGCTGAACTCGAGTTAGTATGTAGCGAGCGACTGACGAATCCGTATCAGGCACTATATCACCACTGGAACAATCATTTGATTTTCAGTTATGCCAACGAATATCCAATAATCCCCTTTTTTTCTCCACTTCTTTGCTTTCAAGCATTCTTTATTTCAACCCCAGAATATGTTTTTTTTTATGGCGGGAAAGTTGTATTTTACATAAAAAATAAATCAAGAACATTTAAATCACTGTATTATAATGCTTGAAGTACGAAATATACTGAAATTCAGTCACACTGCTTGTCAATGAACATTAAACCTTAGAGTTGTCCAGGTCCTTTAAATAGAACTTCTGGCTCTTCATTAAAGTAAAGTAGGTTTACATTCGCTTCAAGTATACTTTGCTACTGAGTGTATAGAACATATTATCTTACCTACATAATCTTTCGAAATTGCTCATTTTTAACCCTCTTTATCAGTGCTACATTTTGGTTAAATGCTTGGCATTTCGTAACATCGCTGTGCGGAGAACATCCCTGTTTTACTACCGCCGGCAATTGTTTTGGCCTCGTCTATCTGCTTAAACAGTATTAAAGCACTTTTAACAAGTTACAACTTCTGGGCTCCTTTATTCCACATCCATTACTGCAGAGTATTTTTAAAGAAACTTACACGAAAGTGATAACATCGCGACATTCAAACTGTGAGTTTTAATAAAAATTTAGTCACTTTCTGCACCGAAATATCATTGAAACCACGAAGCACGGTTTTATTCGTTTCACGTCTTGCGTTTGGGAGTCGAACTTAACATCAAGCAGGAAATACATTGTTCATAACATTCTACACGCTGAAAAAAATTGTAATGGCGTTTTTAGCTGTTTGTATTTCATCTGTAAGTGTTTAATTGTGTATCTAAGTGTAACTTTGTTCTGTATTGTGTTGGGTGATGATTAACTAGAAATAACTATGCCCATGTGCCATAGGCGTACCCAGGATTTTTTTTCGGGGGGGGGGGGGTTGGGGAAGGGGGCTTCTGTTTTTTTAAGAAAAACTCCATAAACACCAAAAAATAATTGTTTACAATAAACTTTTTTAAGCCTCCAAACGTTTTACAGAAGAATTCTTCTATTATTATTATTATTTTATTTTTTTTTGGCAAATTCCGTAACCACATTCTCCGGGTCGATGTGGATGTTGTAGTGGACATTCAGTAAGGCCAATCCATTCAGTCTGTCCTGAGATATGGTGTTCCGCAGATATGATTTTAATCTTCTTAAGCAAGAAAATGTCCTCTCCAGAGTTGCAGTTGAGACGGGAATGGTCGCCAAGACTTTTCGGGGGGGGGGGGGGGGTTTCAACCCCCAAAAACCCCCCCTGGGTACGCCTATGCCATGTGCAGAAAGAGCAACAATTGGCACTTAACTTTCCGTTTTAAAAATGAGTTTTAAAAATGCATTTCCCCGAAAAAATTTTGGTTAATAAACTTCAGCACATTCATTAAGAATAATACTTTTTAATCTCAATAATGCAGATAATTGTCTCTACGGACGGTAAAAACATTTTCAGAAGTTTTTTTCTTCTTTTTGTCTCCCCTCTTTTATTTTCCGCTTGAAAAGATTTAAATTCCACTCCGAGCAAAGCGGCAAATTATCTGTTATCTTTTAGCTTCAGAGTCCGACGGCTTAGTTGTATTTTCCGAAACCAAATTTTTTGCTTCCGTTTTAGGAGAGAGAAAGGGGAAGAAATTTCTTTTGGCCAGCTACCTGAAATGAAACCGAGATTAAACGTTGGGCGTGATATTTGTTCAGATGCTTCAAAGTTATCCTTTTTGCTTGCGTAAAAAATTATAAAAAGCAGGACGATTAGAAGATCTTTATTCTGATACAGCAATGTCGTGTTTCTCAAGCTCGAGAGAGACCATAAAGGCCAGATTGTGCATACATACCCCAAAAAAAAAAATCATCTTAAATTCTCGCTTAGCAAAAAATACCACCTAACTGACATTTAAACGGAATTGACTTTTTGTTTCCGAGTGTTCCAACGCACACTATTGTCCGTCTCACGCGTAGATTGCAGTACGGAGTAAATGGCTAACAGTGTTGCCAGATTGATGCCACCCGGCTGGTTAACATTACAATTGTATTCTATCTTTGATTTGTAACAGGTTTTAGTATATTTTAATTTTATTGTTTGAATTTTTTCTAAGACCATAAAGCAGTAGATTTTGATACTATTATTAAAGTTAAATACATTCTGAAAAGAGAAAAATATTATAAATTCTAAACACCAATTATTATTTCACATGAGATAATATTTGTAACTGTCAGTCACTATGAATAACAAGGCATTCCATTAACTATGCTCCATGGTCAAACGGAGCCAAAATTTTTAATATTAAAAGGTTTAAAAAATTGATGATAAAAATGTTTGAAACCAAGATGACGTCTTTCAGTTACGTTTCCTTAGAAGTAAATATTTAATATTTTCAGATTATATTTTTGATGAAAAGCAACAAGAATATATATTTCGAAAATTCGTATTCCGATATTTTCTTTTAGAATTCGAATGTTTTAAGTACATTATAAAAAAAATCATTACATTCTAAATTTGCGTCTAAAACCTTTAAGATCCTCGTGTGCGTCTGGCAACAGAGCACGCCGCAACAAGGACAGGAATCTTGCATTGGAAAGAAACAGTAAACGCCCATTTAACTGCACACTGCAATCTAAGAATAAGACACGCCACAGCGGACGTTTCGAATCTACCGATACTTTCTCACGGAAAAAAAATCCCAGAGAAAGCAGCATAATCGCGCATAAGTGGAACCGCCTAAATACACCATGCAGACTTACCAACTTCAGTGGGCTTCATGCTGAGGTAACAGGAGGTTGGTTGCCCTTGCTTGATAGTAAGAAAATTATTCGAAATGTTGTTTTAAAATAAATACATACTAAACGGTTTTTTGACCCTCCTGTAAAGTTGCTGAAATGTTAATTGGACGGTGATGTTAGCTAAGCGACGTTATGTTATCTTTATAATCTACTGTTTGATTTGGTTGCCAGAATGTCAGGATTGAAATTTTCTGGTTCCATTCACTGTAAGATTAATGATCTTCCAAGTTGAAAACTTTTTTTTCCCGCAAGGTTGAAGACTTAGTCATTGCTCTATCAGTTCGGTAGGCAGTTGCAGCCCGACGCTTAGAAAGCCTTAGAACGCGGGGAGGGTTGCATCCTAGTGCTACGAGGCACAATTAATGTATATCATGATCATTGTCACGAGTATCATAATCATCATTGGGGAATGTGTTTACCAGCGGATGAGTGAATTTCAATGGGCATTCTTCGTTAGATACATGAGTCAACAAAAAGTAACGCAGTGGACGACACAATTGGACGAAAACCCACGGGGCTATAAAATTGACGCCGCGAACCTAAATTAAGTTAGTTTCTTGAAACACTGCATTTGATGATTGCAAACGAAATAATACCTTATATTTATATAACTATCCAGGAGATAGAGGTCTATACCAAACCACCAGGAGCGCTAGCATCGCATTTTGCACCATATTTGTGAAACAACCGACACTACCTCGTATGGCAGGTCCAAAATAGTGGAGTCCCGATATTCTGAACTTCGGTAATCTGAAAGTCCGCTTAATCCGAAACTGAAAAAAGAACTAAGGTTACAATAAAACCTCAGTGATACTCAATAATACATATACTTAAAGTAGGATTCGAAAAATTACAATAAAATTCATAGGTAGACAATGTACTGATATAATTATATGATTTCGCTTAATCCGAAAAAATCTTTAACCCGAAAAGAGTCTGGGTACAATCATTTCGGATTGTCTGGACTCCAATGTAGTGAGTTCGGTTAACCTCAGTATCATAATGAGCTATAAATGGGTTTTCCCCCAACCTACTCTAAAACTATGAGTGTAATCAATAATGGCCCGAGACAGAAAGCGACCTAAATTTGTGTCAGGACAGAGATCCATACGCATGGTCATGCAGAAATGAGCATGCAAGGAAACGATGTTTGCGGCTGTAGAGAAGTGGGAATGTTTGGTCGTGTTTCAGGTCGTGATTGTCTTCTTAACTGCAAATACTGTGAAGAGAGCGACGGATGGAAAACAAGAAGAGAAAAAGGGGGGGGGGGAACCGAGTAAAGATGCTGTACAAACACTCTTATGGACTACGCCATTGCTGGTTTTCACTGTATGTCATAGAGAAACCACAAGAATGGACAGTAAAGATGACTACATAAACACAAAGAAAAAAACAATCTATAATCAGCCGATGAAAAAACAGCACAAAGAAATCTGTGGAAGGCATAAGTCAGAAAACATATATCACGGTACAGACGAACATAAAGAGCTGACAACGCCGAGACAGTTGTAAAAAGAACAGAAAACAAAAACATACAACAACCTTGGCCAAAACAGTGCCAAACAGACGAACCCACGTGTTCTGGCAACACAACGACGACAGCACAGACAAACACAGTATGACAAGGCTCCTCTGAGACTACAGTGAAGACCAGCAATGGCTATGTCCATAAAAATGTTTCAATACAGTCATCACCATTGCAAGGATCATTTAAAGAACGTACAAATAACTCACTGAACATGCAGACAATAGTAATAACTCAAATCACACGTGATTAATTTATTGATTAAATAGACATAGAAAAAAATATATAGATGTTATAGGAAGCATGTGCTTAAATTATGGTAGAGATTGGATGTGGGCTGTGTTTCCATCTGTTTGACTCAGCTGACGTTGTAATAACCTTTGGAAATGGGGATACTTTACACTGGTGAAGGGGTGGGCGCTGTTACGTCTTTTCCTCCCACACCCAGAGTATCTACTTGCAGAAGTCTAGTCGAAAGCTAGATAACTTAAGCATTGTAGCCGGGATTCATACGCGGTGCACTGCAGTCCAGCAACTACCTTAGGCTGGTGTGTGTGTTTCGCCTTGCGCTGTAGACGCACATTGCTGCGAGTTCTGTGCTTAAAACTACCCTGGTCACATCACAGAGCAGCCATGCATGAAATAATTTATTAATACATTACTTTGAGGCAGATGCCAGATGTTGGTGTATTTTTACTCCATGGTATATAAATTTACTACGCATTGCATGTGTAAACTCACCACAAATGCTAGTTAATTTCACTGCATCATTTAGTAAATTCACAAAAACAATTAACATGTCAATTTGAACTAATTACAAAAGTATACTTTCGTAGATCATAGCTGTAATGAAGACTGTATAGGCCTACTTCAGAGTGACTTTTTTAAAATTTCATTACCTTTTAATCATCAAGTAAATAAAATGTGTGTATATATATAATTTAAATGTCGTGATAAAAATAGGTCAATTAACTTAACATTAGTATTTGCGTAATTTCACACACACGTCCAAATGTACAACATAACACGTTATTTATTAAAAAATAAAATACCATTATTCTTGTATTTTAATTGAAGCTTGAAGAACGAATTGGTTTTCTAGAAACATTTGTTTGGATTTACACAATTTCTTCTCGTACACTACCAAAATGTGAAATTTACGTAACCGTCTGAAATGTAATTTTAGCGAATTTCTTTTAAAGCTGCTCAACAAGTAGCTATGTTATATTTATTTATATCTTCCTTCACTAATATGACTATTCTCTCAGCGATTCATTACGCCCTATAATGAACATTTTTTTCACTTAATTTTGCAAGAACAGCTGCTGAGGAGTCAAACATAAATGTCTCGGCGACGGACATCCAACACGACATTGCTTGCATGTTACTCAGAATCTCCTGGCTGGGGCACGCAAACATGACAGTGGAAAAAAAACGCAGACCAAGGCCGATTTCATGCATAAACAACTGCAGAAACCCGTTTGCAATTTTTTTTCCCTAATGCAATAGCTGCGATTACGTTTCAGCTATTGCTTGAGCGAAAAACCTGTAAGTCAAGTTTCGTTTCAGCATATACACTTGAGACGAATACCCGACATCTCTGTGCAACAGCCCAGGCGAATGTGAGAAATAACCTAGCGCCAAGACGTATAACTAAAAAATACAAAAAATACTTGTTAAGCTAAATACTATATTATCTGTTGTCAACTAATTTTAAAAAAAAATTGAAGCACTGTAGTTTCATTTCCCCTAAAATTCTGTATAATGATTTTTTTTTAAAAAATTCTATGTTTTCTTAGTTATTTTCGCTTGTCATAATGTACGCCGCAATGTATTATTTTTTTTTGCAAATGAAACAGAAGTTTTCATGTAACATAACAACAGATATTCGTAAATTTCTTCATTTACATGAAAACACCTGTATCTCTAAAAAAAAATATTGTTCACAGTAATAATGGGTTCGGATTCTTACCCATTGCACTTATGGCTTTGTGTTGTCCCAGTACCTCCTCACATTAATAAGAACGATGAACAAAATAAAGTTAAATTGTTGACTATTTTGTCATCTTTTCCATGGTTTACAAAAAAAAAATTTTTTGAAAGAAACATCAAATAATTTATAAAATTATGCTCCAATTATCGTGAAAAATGCTCAGTTTTATCTCGAAAAACTTATTTCATATATTCAAAAAATAAACACAGCCATGTGTTCTACAAAGTTACAGTATCTTCGTTTTTTATTTTTTGGCAACTGGCTTCCAAAGGAAACCGTGCAGGAGTACAGAGGAATGATGTAGCTGTCCGGCAGCGGCCTCCAGTGCAGCCACTTGGGTCCAGTTTCTGGAGGCTGCGAGTGTCTCTCTCAGGGTCGACCGCGGGGTGAAGTATGCGGCGGCCCCCGAAGAAGGGGGGGGGAGGGGGTGAACTAGCCGGAACCTCCCTCCTCGAGGGACCGGGGTTTATCACGCTTTATAGCCGCGTTAAATCCTCTGCCAGCCCCGCCGCCGGGAATATTAATAACAATTATTAACTTTCCCCCGCGGCACCGCCGCCGTTTAAGGAGCGGCGCGCCGCCCACACTCTAAATACGAATTAGTTGTAACCGCTCTCGGCCGGGCGGGACCCGCGGCCCGTTCACACACCGACACTCGGGGCCAGGCGTTACTGCTGTTCAAGTGAAAACTTCTATATGGGAAGGTTTGGATAGGGAGTAAATGAGAAGCCTAAGATGTACATCAAGTTCTGTCCCTGCCCGAGCACGCCCGAATATTCACCTTCGGCCAACCTCGGGATTTGTTTTATTTTTGCGCAGGAAAAATGAATTAAAAAATTAAAAGTGGTCGGTTAGGTTAGCTACATTAAAACACTTTAAAACACTATGGACGGTTAAATAGGTTAGTATAGCTACATTAAAATAAACAGAGAAATATAAATATATATAAATAAACCCGAGGTTTGCCGAAAGTGAATATTCGGGCGTGTTCGGGCAGGGACAGAACTTGATGTACATCTTAAGGCTTCCCGGAGTAAATACATGTAAGTCGTCATCGACATGGACACGTGACGTGTTAACGATAACACTATATCTGTTCCTTTTAGTGTTCATATTGTGTTTTTGTTCAATTTTTTATTTTAAATCTTAAGTATACGATTACTGTGCAGTATAAAGTGAGTATAAAATATATTAATATTCTCATATACATATCTATATAGTTTGAATAACGAAGAAAACGGAGTCTTTGTAGCAATATAACTTAAAAATTAAGAACATAATTATTAAATTTTTAATGCCTACAATTACTATGCAAAGCGTATTTTATAGTAATTTGGGAGTTATTTTACTAACGTGATAAAACAAATTTGTTGTGAGATAATATTTTGTCGAAAATCTCTGATTTTTATCAAAAAATATTTTCTTATGTTACACAATTATATTTTACAAAGTTAGTATTTCTTATTTCAAATAATATTTGTATTTTCTTAATTCTATTATTAATATTTATAATGGTTACTTTGATTTACAAGTTTTAATTTAAGATCAAACAATTAATTTGGATATCCAAAAATATCAACTGTTTGTTTATAGTTTTAAGTTTTCACTTCTGTCGGCAGTCCTCATGACTGCTTTGAAGTTTTTTATTTATTTAGCCTATATACCTTGACATAAGTGGTGGGGGGTCAGTCTGCCTGCAGCCACCATGAGGGAAGGATCGGTCGCCATTTTCATTTTGTCCTTGTCGGGTAAGAACCGAGGACTCCGAGTTCCATGTCGGTAATGTATGTTTTTAAAATATTTTTATTAACATTTTATTAATTGAATTTTTTTTATAAATTTTAAATTTTTTTCATTAAAATCGGATGATTAATAAAGATTTTCAAGTGCTGGCCGTAACGGATAATGCAACGGTTACGTCATAATCCTAGATGACGTCAGCGGCTTAGAGCGGCTAGCTGTTAGGACTTTTAAGCCACTTTAAGGATTACCTGTTCTTTCTAAAGCAAAAGTATTTTGAGGTTTTTCGAAATCCTAATTTTTGAATTTTTGTGGAAGAAAACGAGAAATGTTTCCTCAAAACGGGAATTTTTGAGTCATTTAGAGTCATTTTTGAGGAATTTTGAGGAATTTTTGAGTCCAAGATGGCCGTTGTGACGTCACAAATCCAAGATGGCGGTCGGCACCAGTCACTACAGCCTGAAGACTGGAGCCGGACCGACCAATACATACTACTAAGAAATTCAGTCAGAAAACATGAAAGCACAAACAAGCGGCGTAACTAGCAACGGCGTATGTGCAAGATGTAATGTTTCATCAGTGGATGTCAATATTTTTACAGTGAGTTCCACTCTTTAAACTCAGATTCATCGCGTAGTCCGTTGATTCAACAGCCAGTATTCAGCTGTCAGCGGGTTTTATTTCAGTCACTGACATTTCACTGAATCAGTTTCAGACAGCTGTCCGTCACTCATTGCAAACTTTCTTTGAACGCCGCGAGCGAAGCTAAACCCTGTACAAGATAAATTGTCACTTTTCTGACAGCGAAAGTTCAGGCCTTAACGGAGTTGAATATAGTGAAATAATAAACGAAACAAACACATATCTCTGCAACGTTAGACTACCTTATCACCTGTGCACAATTATTATGTTCAGCTGTCAAAATCTTAATGTCCACTGAAATGCAGCTACCTGTCGAAGAAAAGACACGTTATCTTGAACAGACTGTATATTGTGTATACGTCAGCAGGGAACTTCCTTGTGTTCCACAGCCACCACAAGACTACGTACAGTTCGCAGTTTGCTGGCCGGTGCGATGTGCGGATAGGACACACACACACACACACACACACACCTAAACACAAAAAATGCTGTTTTTGTATTTGTGTGAGTTCCCAAAATGCTCCACGTTGACAATTAAAGACAAAAATGCTACGTTTATACCTATTGAGATATGCAGAACTGATATTAGCGTATATTTTGATGTCTGTGTATACTTTACGTGGGTGCTGATCCGGGAGGGAGCAGGGGGGCTCTGGACCCTGGGAATAAAAATACCCTCTTTGAGGGGGCCCGCTTGTGCTTGCAAAATCGTAACTGTGAAATGGGCACAATTACCTTTGTTCCCCCCACTCCCCTCCTAAGTAATCCTAAAGATTTTCGCTCATGCTACGTATTAACTAACAATTCCAGCGGAACTTTATTTCCGTTCTTTCAAATGCTGAGTCCATTGTTAGCGCACACGTCTGGTTCGGCGCTCAGCGAGAAGCAGTGGCCTCCGGGTGACGTCACGCAAGAAGACGGTCGCGCGGTGTCGTCTCCGGCCGCACGCGAGAGCGAGGGCGCCACCGGCGCGCGCCCAGGTCGCGCCCAGGTCGATAGAGGCGACGGGAATGGAGTGCGTGGTACGGGCAGGCGGCGACACCTGGAGGGACGCGGCGACGCCCGCCACGTTTCCCCCTCGGGCACACCCGAGCTTTACCATCCCCCCCCCCCCAGGACCTGCCTGGCCTTAGCATTGGCGAGCATTCCCCAGCAGTCGGTTGTTCACTTCCAACTGTTCACATAAAAAAAAAAAGCGAACACGCATATCATTTATAGGGACAATATTTTATGGTGTTTTTCGATAAAAGCGAAATACCCAAATGTAAACAAGTACTGTTCGCAGGCTTTCACGGACATTGTCTGAAGTAGCTTGGCTTCTGAGTTGGTAGCCGCGTCCAAGGCGAATATATCACCGACGTAGCTAATTCCACCCTGATGATGGCGACTGCAATGTCGACCGAAACGTCAGTGAATTATTCGCCAAGGACGCGGCTACAACCCAGAAGCCAAGCCACTTTGTAAACAAGTAAACCATACAACAAAGAAATTCGCGCTAATACACCACGTAACACGGAAATGATAGTTCAGTCATTAAAAAAAACTAATTAAAAAAAATTCAATTCAATACACTTGAACAATTTATTATTTTAACATATATAATTCAATGAATGACATCAATTATAAAGTAATTTGCAACAAAAAAAAGCGAACCAACGGATAGTGACAGTTCATTGTGTTTCAGACAGATATCGCGCCTCATATTAACTTTTTTTTTTTATGAAATAAATTTTCGTTTTAGACATTAATGCAAACAGTATTTTATTTTCAAGATGCAGCTTATATCAACTCAAAATGCCAGATATTTATTTTATATATAGCTAAGAAGATTTTATAAATTCTTTAAAATTGTTATTGATGGTTCATAAATAAATAGCATTTGTAATTATAAAAACGTGTAACACCGAAACTTTCCGTTCAGAAATAAAATTTAAGTTTGCATAGAACCATAAAACTGTCGTCTCTTTTGGTCGGTAAATATTGCCTTTTAACACGCACAGCCACATACCTGACTGCCTATTCGGTTGACATTGTGTATGTGCGGTTAATCCCGCTAACTGCTATAGCGAGACAGCGCTGGAGGGTCTGTAGGTGTCCACTACTTACATTGGTCGCCAGAGATAATATCTGGGAAAGCGACCTCCCCCCCCCCTCCCCCCCCCCCCCGTTTCCCGGCTCAGAACTACGGAATTAGCATATCAATGCAAATTGCCGGCGCCGGACTGGCCGCTTGCCAGATTCAAGTGCGGGATGGCCGGTCCGTGCCAGGATCAATAGCAGAATATTGGCCATTTTCGAGCGAGCGAGTCGCTCAGGAAAAAAAAAATGAGAAGAAACTAAGTAACCGTCTGCGAAGATTAAATAAAATAATTCGAATAGACATATATAAAAACACTACATTTTTTTTGGCTTCCAATGTTTACATTTACTCACATGCAATTTTTAGACTAAAGCGTATGTCTATAACTGACATTAAGTTCAATTGGATAGTAACTTCAGAGTAGAAGCACAATACCGTATTAACTAAGCAAGATGAGAAATTTTTCTAGTAAATATCAACTGGAGCTGTAGTAATTGAGTCCAATGCATGATAATTGGAAATTTTTTTTAATGGTGTCAGTGTTACAGGTAGAACATAAAATAGTTTGATCAATTTCTAATTGTCAATATACTGTGTTCTTATTTTAAGAGGCCACTCCAGTGTTTCAGGGGCACTACGCAACCCGCGTTAACCTCATAAGATTCAATGCTATTTTCATTTTGCTTATAACTAATTAACTAATATAGATTTCGAAATGATGCTTGCTTGATATGTAAGACAACGATGCTCTTATCAAAGCCCCTTTCTTCAAAAACGTGCATAAATTATGGTTCAAACCTAGACAATACACTTATGCATATAAGTAAAGATTAGTATAAAACCATAATTTATGCACGTTTTTGAAGAAAGGGGCTTTGATAAGAGCATCGTTGTCTTACGTATCAAGCAAGCATCATTTCGAAATCTATATTAGTTAATTAGTTATAAGCAAAATGAAAATAGCATTGAATCTTATGAGGTTAACGCGGGTTGCGTAGTGCCCCTGAAACACTGGAGTGGCCTCTTAAGGTACGTGATCACCATACGCGTTATCAATGAATCTTATCACTTTATTAATCCACTCAAACGATAAATCAAATTGATGCATCGCACAAAACAAACAATAAATGACACAAGAACACACTGGAACACCACCACGTCTGGGAAATGTGCCGCTGGGAGTCGGCCCGAGTGTCTCCAGCGAGGAGCGGCGGTCAGCAGGGCGAGTGCGTCGGCGGCGTAACGAAACACGCAGCACTGTGGGCGTCGCATCACTAGCGATTAGCGCAGTAAGAGAGTGGGGTGCTCGATGTCCGCCCTTCCCATCGCCGCACTCTCGCGCGATCCAGTCGAAATCCGCGTCGCGCCACTCTCGGGGAGGGGCGGGGGGAGAGTGGGTGTTTGTCTCTCACGCTCTTCTCCGACATCGCACTCCCCTTCTCTCTCGGAACTCGTCGTGGAACTCCCCCGGAGGCCGACGTCGCTGCTTAAGTAGTCGAGGGGTGCCCTTCTCGAACCGACGAGAGCGGCCGTGACGAGTCGCGCCATTCCGGGCCGACCCGGCGCCCGAAACATCGAGAATAGAGTCGCTAGTCCACGCGGCGGCACGCGGAATTCCTCTGAGGACCGCTCAGCGGGTCGTTACCACAACGCCGAAATACCATAACGCCGAATGACAAAACTGACCACAACGCCGACAGCTAGAAAACTGCTGTGTACCACAACGCCGAAATAACAACTGAGTGAATTTGTGTGTGTTACTTAAAGGTACCTTAACGCCGAGATACCACAATCAAACCTAACCTTACCTAACCTTACCTAACCTAACCTAACCTAGCGTAATATAACCTAACTTAACCTAGCCTATCCAGGGGCGTAGCCAGGGGGGGGGTTAGGGGTTCAAACCCTCTCCCCCCCTTAGCACCAAATCTTTAATTAATTTCTTATTCATCACTCAAACAAATTTCATATTAAAATTAATAAAAATTTTACCATTACAATATTTAAATTTAAGTACCGAAAACTGTTAAAATAGCACTATTTTCCACCTTAAAATCCAAATTTTCCCGGGAGAGGACCCCCGGACCCCCCGCTTTAATACGGGAGGGGCCATGCTTCTTAACATCCCCCATACACAAATCCTGGCTACGCCACTGAGCCTATCCTATCCTAGCCTAACCTAACCTAACCTAGTCTAACCTAACCTAGTCTAACCTAACCTAGTCTAACCAAACCTAACCTTTGTGGCAGTCCTGCAATGACATTTTTCGGCGTTAGTGTATTTCAGCGTTGTGGTGCGTCCCACCGCTCAGCGATGGATAACGGCGCCGAGGCAGGACGATGCGCGAAGAGCGGAGGGGGTAGGGGCCATCAGGCGCGCGTGCCTTGCCTTACGTCAGAGGACCGTCAGAGGCCGCCAGCCAGCTTTGAACCTGGCGTCGCGGTCTGGTCTCTCGCGGTCGGAACAATATGTAGTAGCCTTCGTCTCAAAGCTCTTTGTTTTTAGCACATCATTCATTAAATAAATAAAAGGTAAGTTTTTTTCCGAAATACTGAATAAAACTAGTGTTTCTATGATTTCATGCCTTTAGTACCTACATGCTATGACCGACATAAATGTTTGCCTTTATCTTTAAACATTATAAAACCAAGTGTCTATCCGCGTGTGTCTCTTCTCTTGCTTCTTCTAAAACACATATTTTGATGCAGTTTTCACCGTCATGTAGAGGATTTATTCAGAAAGGTTTATGTGTATTATACATATATATTTCATTTAAAGGCAGTAGAGAAATATCATTGTTTTGCAATCAATTCGTAAAATAACCCTTTTAAGGCGCTTACATGGCTTACGTTGACTTATGCATGACATACCTACATCAAATTAATATTCTACAGAAGTGTCCGTCCTAAAAAGACCTACAGAAAAGTCCGTAATAGCATATGTCTATATTCTAAGAATGACCCACAGTAAAATTTATTTTTTAAAGATAAACTTCTTAAGTTACGGGCAGTGCGTGTTATAATGTAGTTAATTTTTTTGAACACACGGGGAATTACGAGAACTTGATACTTTTAAGTACTTACTTGTATATATAAATGGTTGTTGGTATATGTATCTGAGATTGATACACTCTTGACATCGTTTGACCGACCATCATGATAGTTGGCACATCGAAGTGTTTTTTTCATGGAGAAGGTTTTTATTCCATCCTTTTTTTTTGTAACTCTCCACTAGATGGCACCGCTGCGCTTCAACTTCCATACCGTTCAACCGATCGCCATGGGTAAATTCATTTTTATAACAGAAAATCATAGGTCGTAGACGTACAAACAATGAATGTGTGTCATTTCCCTATGTCCACATTATTAAGAAATACTAAGTTTCTCACAAAAATGTTTTAATGTCGTACTATTCTGAACTCTAACCTATAAAAACATTAAGTTTCACGTGATGAAGAAACGAAAAAAATATTTCTCTTGAAAATAGTGTTAACAAAATTAAAACTTAAATCTAAGAAAAAGTGACATGAAACATTATACTCATTATAAAAGATATAAATACAACTGAATTTTCCCCCCGTGTTTATGTGAGAATACCATAGCTTCAAACCAGTGCTGCTTACATTTTACTGTACATCAATTCAAACAAAGATGACATTCACAGGACAGTTTATTGTATATTTTTTCGTTATGACATGCCTAAGGTGGGCCGTACGGAAAGTTGTGACGAGCAATCTAACACTTTCTTTGGGTGGTTTCTTGATAACATTGTAAACTGGTACGAGAGAGCTATAGTATGGGAAGTGGAGGGGGGGGGGGGAAATGTGATGGGGGCATTCGAACCCATTCCCCCCCCCCCAAAAAAAAATATCCCTAGAACAAAAAAAAAGTAGCTTGTGGTGTCATAAAAATTAATCTACCTGGGTCTGTAAGGTCAGTTTTTTTTTGTAAAAAAAACTATTGTTTAAAAATTTTTAGTGCTACTCTTAATGTGTGTAAATTGGTTAAACTTAAGTTATCTTAAATGTAAGATAAAAAAAAATTTCGTGATAAATGTTCAAGAGGTCAGAAATTCTTTAAAGTAGTATTTTTTTTGCCCCCCTCAAAAAAATGACGGACTGCCCTTGAACTGAGAGTTACATATTCCACACGACCCAGTACGGGAATGCAGCGTGTTACCACGCGCTAGGCGGGCAGACGCGTGGCTGTATCGAGCGGGCGGCCGGGCGCAGGTGAGCGCACAATGAGACGCCTCGTGCACCGCCGGGTGCATTGTGGGTCTCCACCTGCCCCGCCTCCCCTCCACCCCCCCTGGGTCAGTCCTCCTCCGGCCGCCGGCGTGATGGATGGCCGTCCGCCCGCCTGCCGGGAGCTGCAGACACACACATGCGCACACATGCGCACATGCACACATACACACATACATATACATAAACACAAACACATATACACATACTCATATACATACACACATACACATATACACATACACAAACACATATAACAAAATACTCGTACACATATACACACATATATGTACCTACAGTGGCGTAGCCAGGATTTGTTGTATGGGGGGGTGTTAAGAAGCATGCCCCCCCCCCCCCGTATTAAAGCGGGGGGTCCGGGGTTCCTCCCCCGGGAAAATTTGGATTTTGAGGTATAAAATAGTGCTATTTTACCAGTTTTCGGTTCTTAAATTTAAATATTCTAATGGTAAAAATTTTATTAATTTTAATATGAAATTTGTTTGATTGATGAATAAGAAATTAATTAATGATTTGATGCTAACGGGAGGTTTGAACCCCTAAAACCCCCCTGGCTACGCCCCTGTGTACACATATACACCCAAAAACATATACGCACATACACGTGTACACACACACACACAAACTCATATACACATATCTACATAAAGACATATACACGTAATATTGCAAATAACATATACAAATAATATTAATGGCTTCTTACGCTCATTCTTGACATGATCTGATAGATTTTTTTACATCCAGGTATACACCAAGATTTTTTAACCTTGTCAACAACAATCCATACATGTATTCCATTGTAAAGTTTATACAGTACGATTATTAAGTTTAGTTGTAGTCCTGATTGCCGACTCGCAAGGCCGGCCACACACGCTCCGGTTTTCCTCAGAGGTCTGCCTCAAGGCAGACCTGAAATGGGGGGTGCGCCCACACGTTCGGGTCTCCTAGAGTCACCTTGAGGCGTATGTGTCAGTAGTTTACCTGCAATTATGGCGTCAACAGACGAAGCTCTCCCTATCGTTGGATTGCTTATAGCAACGGGGAAAATGAAGACACAGAAAGTGAAACGAAAAGTGTGGTGCAAAGACTGGTTAAAAAAAAAAAAAAGACAAAAATATTCATACATAAATTAGTTGAATAAGCTGAGATTAGCGCCAAAAGATCAGCATGCTTACTTAAGGATGGACGAAGATACATACTTGAAACTCCTGTCGCTTGTTGCACCAATAATTGGGAAAATAGGACATCCAACAGGAAATCAAACAGATGGAAATACCACTAATGTCGGCTCATAAACTTCGTCGGCACCACTTCCACTTTTCTTCGAATTTTTCACTTTTTTTTCGCTTCTTTGCGGATGTTGCGTCTAAATTTTTTTTTTGATGTGACAACGTCTAATAAATCGATGAACGCCAGCTGCACGCACGAAAAGTGTCCCGTTACGCACATTGTCCCGTTACATTGTGTCCCGTTACGCTCATTGTACGCTTGTGCCGCATCTATCACTCTTCCACTCGATTGGAACAATCATCGATTTGACTTTTTTGAGGCACATTAAACTTTAAACACTCCCATTCGTTTCCTACTTTTCCTATCATCGTCCTTACCTTAACAGAATAACACAGATTGGAAGAAGTTAAATAGCAAACATGTTTAAAAGTTATAGTTAAAATAATCTCTTCGTTAAAGTAATAATCATATTTGAATTAATTAGGGCAAATAAAAAAATTTATCAATTAAATTGTATATTTCATTTCACTCCTTTGTATCCATACAAAATAGTGATAATTAAATAAAAATGATTAAATTTTATTCATACAAGTATGCAATCATTTCATCGATGTTTTGTTATGACGTTGTCACGTTAAACTATCGTCCGTAAACCGACTTTACAGACAACCAATTTTTTTTTATTTACTACCTCTTTGTTGGCAGTAGGCTCTATTTATTTAATGTTTTCCACTAATCGTCCGCGATCATTATATTCTTTCACTATACTTGCCATAAGCAAGGAGAATCCTTGTACAGATTAAAAAATTCCTCCAATACTTGGCGTGTTCGAGAAGAAATGGTTACCACAAAAAGTATTCGGACTATCCTCACTCGCGGATGTAGGGGGAGACACTGACTCGTCGTCTCAAGGTCTGCCTCATCTCTGGTAAGTACACACGCACCGGAAACGTGTGAGGAAGGGGCGTACCTTGAGGCGAACGAAGTTTTTTTTTTTTTTTTTTTTTTCGATTTTCACTCCGGTCGCCTCTTTCCAGGAAACCTCAAGGTATAATAACATTCACACGCTCCGGTCTACCTTGAGGTTCTGTACCTTGAGGCAGACCTCTGAGGGAAACCGGAGCGTGTGTGGCGCCGTCTGCCCGGGCACACACACGGTGCGCAGAGCTTCAGGAAAAAAAAAATTGGATGTCTGTAAAGTCGGTTTTGTTATTCTGTTAAGGATAGGACGATGATAGGAAAAGTAGGAAATGAATGGGAGTGTTTAAAGTTTAATGTGCCTCGAAAAAGTCAAATCGATGGTTGTTCCAATCGAGTGGAAGAGAGATGGTTGCGGCGCAAGCGTACAATGAGCGTAACGGGACAATATGCGTAACGGGACAGTATGCGTAACGGGACAATATGCGTAACGGGACAATATGCGTAACCGGACAATATGCGTAACGGGACACTTTTTCGTGCGCGCAGCCGGCGTTCATCGATTTATTAGACGTTGTCACGTCAACAACGCAATTTGAAAACTACTCAAGGTATCCGAGTGGGGTCTGCTTACGAAAAGCATTGAAGAATTTTCTGAGGCCCGAAAAGTCCTGTTGGTTTCGGATTAAATTTTTTTAACTGTAATCTTAGAAAAGTTAAAATAGCTAAAATACGTGTTTTCATAGTAATTTATAGACATAAAACAACCGGTACAGATTATTGAAAACACGTCAGGGATTACATTACACCTTTACCTTCATTTCTATGCCACATATTGTTACGGTCACCGCTCAAATTTCACAGTTGCCCTATGGACGACGAGAAGACTTGCCACGCTAGAAACACCAGCGAGCGTCACGCTTATAATCCTGCCTCACTGAATCACTTACACCCCGACTAGACAGGTCCCTTAAGGTTCCGGGAAAATTAGGTCATCAACTAGTGTCAGCGTATACATGGTCTTATGGAACCACACTTTATCTAATAATAAGTAACAAAACTTGATTCAACTACGTTACATTTTTCACTAAATAAGAGTAAGACAATTTTTTTTAAGAATAATAAATCAAAGACGTTTGAAATCTTTAGGTGTGTATGTTAAGTCATTTGCTACATTGTTTCAGGTGCACCTTATTTTCACGCGTGGGTGCAACTTAATAAAAGGAGTAGGTGCTATCAAAAAAAAGTTTTAGAGCGATGCGTTTGTGGGGCACGTTTCGCTTGCTATATGAACCTGAAATTATCGGGGAACTCCTGCTATCGGGAGACCCCGGTGCGTTCTGCGCGCAAACAAAAAAAAACCGTTCGCTTCGCACGAACGATCTTCTCCGATAGCAGGCCGCTCGCCCTATCGGACTGGTGGGTTGGGGGGAGGAGGGGAGTTTGATTTTATGTTCCTCGCAGGAGCTCTCGCCCAGATCTGCCCTTAAACATCCTCTTTGATTCTGCGCGATAGCCCCGGGGGTTATGGGCGAATCTCCCCGCCGCCGAGTTTGATGAAAACAGTCCCGCGAGTTAACTGCTTCGTTAAGTCTTAACGATCGGCGAGGCGGCGGAGAAAAGACGGCGCGGGGAGAGAGACGGATGTTCGTTAAGTTTAATCGAGCAGTTACCGGGGTAATTACCTCGCGGGTCCGACGCCAGCAGCCAAGGGATGGCTGATTCTAAAACACTGAAAGAAAATATATAATTGATTTAAGTGACTGCCGATATATTTTGGATAATTCAATAAAGGCATTAAGGCATTTATACTAACGCCAAACTTTTTTTAAAAAATCCAAATATATCTCTGTGAAAACATTAACATTTGTACTGTTGTAACGTAAATATTTATGCAGCTTAATATTCCTGACACTCTATTTTATATTATCATCATGAAAAAAGCTTTTTTCGTTTATACAGATAAAGAATGGTACGAAATTACGAAATAAATATTGTTACGACTAGGAAAACCGGTTTGAAAAGAACATACACAATTAATTAAATAAAGTTTTTTATTAACTACTATTTAAACCATTAAATTAATTGCAATAATTCACATGTCTGTTCCACAAATTAATCACTCTTTTGTTCAGTCCACTGTTTACTCTCCCCACTGGAGCTCAACTCGACAGGGGCTCTCCGTACTGCTCGTCACTTACAGCACACCTATGTCCCAGCACACAGTCTTGCACTACTCAGTCGTCCATCGCACACAGCACAGTCCCCGATACACCAGTCTCCACACACGAGGCCCATCGCTCGTCGCCCACTATTGCTCACCAAGAGGTCACTTGCCCCTCACTTCTCTGCCTCGGATGCTGGCGTTACCGATGTTACACCCCTCATCCCCCTCATGGAGTGGTCTCGCACTCCTTTGAAGTGTCGCGTCATAAGATTCGACTTGACACCCGAAGCTCCCAGAACAATGGCGTCCTAGTTACGTCACTCCACGCGGCGGCCTCCGAGAGCCCGCAGCACCCCCCAGAGGGACGGTGAGTCGACGACAAAGCGCCGTGGAAGGGGGGAAGCGGGGAGGGGGTAGAGAGGACTGGTTGGCTGAAATGTGCCGCATCCGGGGTCCAACAGGCCCGCTGACCGCTAGGTCCAATGGCTCCGCCTCCAGCATGCCCGTAACAATATGCATAGGTTTAGCAGTTTAAAAAAGTTTGTGGGTATAGTTACTTTGATTGCTAATGTTGCCACAATTTCTATTTGAAACATAGACAAAAGATTTACACATTAAATTTTTAACGAAACTCTTCTTTAGTAAAAAAATACTCTATATCTCAATAAATAAATTTAATCCCAGCAAAACATTAAACGGGAAATAGTAAAATTTTAGGTACAATTTCAAACACACGAGTTAATGGCAATCTATTTAAGTTTTATACCTATGTTCGTAAGTTGCGACTCACATATGTGCAAATAATTTGTTGAAACTTTGTTACAAACCTGTTAAATATTAATTTTTTTATTAAATATATTAATCCTGGTAAAAAAAGTTAACATTATTTTACGAGTGTTGTTACTACTAGTGGTCAATCAAACCTAACCTACAAAACGATTTTCAAATGGCGACGTTTATTTGCCTGGAAGTACGCGAGAACGACACAGGTTTAGTCTTCCTGTTCGAGCAGCCCTTGCGATGCCACTTGCAGGGACAGTACTGCGTACAAGTGCGCACTCCAGGCGAGTTCGGCCACGGCCTCAACAAACACGAATGTGATCTGTATGAGACCTGCAAAATTCGCTGTTTCGATGGCCTTCAGGATAGACTGCACATACCCCTGTACACTCGGGAAAATAACGCAAGTTCATTGGCTGCCGACTTTTAAGTCTGTCTCAGCTGGTTTGTCTGTGATTCGATCCTTCTTTGGCTGAGGGTTTTATAACTGGTTGAGATTCGTCCAGATGAACGGTAAGCCAATAGCAAAATCATCTAAGAGTTATATGTGTTTGAATTCTAGCCTATCACCGAATGAATCCGCGAATTTTGCAGGTCTCTAGACTGATCTGGTTCGAAGCAGTGCATCCATGAAGCTCTAGCATCGCCGCGACCGCCGACACCAGCGCTCGCGCGTGGCAGCGGGACGAAACGAAACTGCGGCTCACGCGCGGAGGAAGAGAGAAGAGACGGAGGAAGCGGAGCAGCAGGAGGAGTGAAGAGCGACGGCGAAAGTGCCGGGTTATTTATTCCACTCGTGTGGCGGTAGTTAACCATTTACCGCGCGGTGTTTGCCTCGCGGCTCCAACGACCACAGTACATCCCGTCGTCGCAGGGGGAGGGGGTGGGGGGAGAGAGCTTCGTCTGAGAGCCAACACAGGGGAGGTTCCATAGATATTAAAGATTCCTTATCGCACAGGCTGCCGCCTGTCGCCCTACGCTCCCCCCCCCCTCCTCCTACTCACCATGACCCCCGGGAATGATCCCCTCCATCTTTGACGTGCTCGTACTGGCGTGGCTCGCTTTGAATAATATCGGCTACTAGCAATTTCATAGTAGGGGCCCGTGAATTCACTCCTCCCTGCTCACATTTGAAATTTTCGGAAATAAACCGGTTCATATTTTGATAGCTCCAACCCGTGTTTTCAGGGAAAGAAGAAAAAACCAACACCGTTAAATAGCTTGAAAAAGGAGATGGTGGCGGTTGCTCTTGTTTAGGAACTGATATTTCCCCCAGTTTTTTTCTCTACAGATCGATAACAATTGAAAAAAAAAATTTATTGAAACATTGGTGATACCTTTGAAACACGTGTTGCATTGTTACGGTCCATAACAATAGGAAATGAGCGCTGTTGAAGTTGAAGTTACGCTCAGAAAAAAATATATATCAGTTCTTCATCCTCTGGTTCCGCCTCTAAATTACCACAACGCGTTAAAACTATTTTTTTAAATCACAAAAAAAAAAAAAATATACGTTTTTGGGTGATTTCAGATTGTCGTAGATCTGACTTGAGTGACACTCGGTACAAAGTCACGCTGAATGGCCACTAAATTAAAAAAAAAAAATCGAAGCTTTAAAAGACACATGGAATCCCCTAACGGGCATTCAGATATTGTTACAGACTGATCGACATTGATATTTTCTCGAAGAGGATATAATAATTATGTTCTTTTGATAAAGGATACATATTTACTTATAAAGTTATTTTTAGCTAATGTTAAAAGTATTTGCCTCATTACGCAGCCAGTTTAAAAAAAAAAAACTCAACTCTTATATGGACGTAGTTATGCAAAAAGGAACCAACCCACAATTTTGTTACATTTTTATTTGAAAATAAATTAAAATAGTACAGGGTTGATCGTACCGTCGTTGCTATTATTATATCAGTATTTATACTGGACCATTAAAATTATACCCACATTATGTTATCAATACAAGAATTACAATTTATAACTAACTTCAACTTCAAAATACTCAGAATAGGTTTCATGTGGGTTGGTTCCTTTTTGCATAACTACGTCCATATTAAGTTAAGATGAAATACACAAAGGTGGCGCTCACCCTATAAGAGCGCGGTGAAGTGTTTCGCGAAGTCACCACCAGGTGCTGCCGCGCCGGCATGTCTTATCGCCAAGTTGGCCGCGTCACTTAAAACAACGGCCAAACTCATCTGCCGAGGCGCCGGCGGAACTTAAATATTTGAACGGCGCTCTCACGCCGGCGTCCGTCGTCTCGAAGACCCTCCCTCCCCGGGGATAATGGGCTCGTTCGGGAACACGATCAGCCGGCGGGCCGCGTCCATTAGCTGCCGGCGCTGCAGGCTGCCGGTGTCGCCATCTCGCGGCGCGGCGCGCAACTACGAGCGCGCGCGCGCGTTCTGCCGTCCTGGAGCGTGGGCCAGCAAGAACCCAGTCAAACGCAGGGCCGGCGCGTCTATATAGCCTTTGAATATATATACTGTACAGAAGTCGCCAGCCCAGGTTAAAATTTCTAATACGGTTTTGAGGTAGTTGGTTAATTCACCGACGCAATCGCCACCATCTCTAGGGCATCGAATTGTGGTGGTCCCTAGCGGACAAGTGTCGAACTCTTCAAACACCCCTTCCCCTTCCCGTTGAACAACCTTGAGCTGCAGTGAATGATAGGTGGGCGGTGCGGGGAATGACAGCGATAGAGTAGACAGCGGGCGACAGTTCTGCGCTCTAACGTGTGAATAACAACTAAGACGATACAGAGCGTTACGGCAGCGCACTGCAGCGGTGAGGTTCCCAAGCTGCTCCTCATACGCTTCTGAAAAACGTAGAGTAAATCCTATCCACTCGCGACTTCTATACAGTATATATATTCAAAGATATAGCCGAACTAGGCAACCGCCTAGGGCGCCAAGTAGCTGGCGGCGGCGCAGCACGACACATAACAGCTCATATAATATGTTTAACGATTATTGAAACTAGATGAAAATGGATTTTTGTAACAGTTTGGAATGTTTATATTGATATAAGTAATTATTTAAAGTCCACGGTGACCTGTTTATGATTTGTAATAAGTAAAAAAGTAAAAAAAAACACAAGTCTGCTTACGCCATTTGATTGTTGACAAAATCTTAGGCTTACGTGATGTATTTTGAGGCAAAGAAAAAAATTTTTGGGGTGTCCGGCGGGTTGGGGGGGGGGGGGAAGGGCATTAAGTTTTTTCGCCTAGGGCGCCAATTTACCTTGCACCGGCCCTGGTCAAACGTCGTGATATTTGAACATTTTTCTTCTCGATATTTCCACTATTACAATTCTTACTGACCAATTTACCTACCAAGTACCAATTGGCAGTTACACTATTTTTTTGCTGTATGCTTCAAAATTAAGTCAATACTATTTTTTTGTAGTAGGTATACTTCAAAATTAAGTCATTTATTTCACTTTATGCTTGACTCTTTTGACACTTATATACAATTGTTACAATACAGTTTATGCTTATATCGGAATGATGTGGAACTAACAAGCATTTATGACCCCCTTCATAGCTGGAATCACATATGTTCTAATTTCTGATACAGTCTCGGAATATTATGCCAATGTTTTTGCACTGTTTGAAATTATGTTTACGCATTAAAGAAATCAAAGTGTTAATGACTGTTTTCAATCAAAATCATTTGGGGAAAATATCAATATTTGCTTTAAAAGAGCACAGAAAATGACGTTTTGACCGTTTTCAAACATTTGTAGGGACAAGCCGTATGCACAAACCAAAATTTTGTGTTAATAGGAACATAGAATTTTTCGGGGACGCACCACAACGCCGAAATACCACAACGCCGAACGTACAATAACGCCGAAAACCATAACACCGAATGCCAAATTGCATAACGCCGAATGCCAAATTGACTACAACGCCGACAACTAGAAAACTGCTGTGTACCACAACGCCGAATTACCACAACACCGAAATACATCAACGCCGAAAAAATGTCATTGCAGGACTGCCACAAAGGTTAGGTTAGGTAAGGTTAGCACACAAATTCATTCAGTTGTTTTTCATTTTGCTCCTGTACAACCCCCCCCCCCCCCCCACCCCGCAGCAACAGTTTTTGGCGTTACTGTATTTCGGCGTTGTGGTACACAGCATTTTTCTAGCTGTCGGCGTTGCGGTCAATTTGGCATTCGGCGTTATGGTATTCGGCGTTGTGGTATATTGGCGTCGTGGTAACGACCCGAATATTTCCTCACCAGAAACTGTGTCACTTTTTCCCCATTGTCACCGTGACAAATTTTGAGTAATATTCCTATTACGGAGGCACTGCGTGCGTGTATAGCATACTGTTTGGTACCATGTGTCTGTGAGAATGAGACAAAGAGAGACTCGCAGCTGGAAGACATACAAGCATTCATCTCCTCTTTGGAGCTTATTAATCTCCCTAGGTTGTCGCACATTGAAAAAAGAAAACGGGCACCAGGAAATCTTTATAACGACAGCAAAATATAATGCACGATAGTTTAGCATGGTGTATAATAATGTTAAGAGCATATTTGAAGGAAAGACCGCGATGCGTGCCAAGTGCCCGAGCCGGCCCAGCCTCGCTAACCCCCTTACCCCCGTTCCCTCCTCTATGGTGTTGTCGTCGACCCTGAGCCATCTGCCAGGAGAATTCTGCGGGCTCCCAGAAGCCATCGCGTGGATTGACGTAACTGGGACGCCACTGTTCTGGGAGCTTCGGGCGTCCGGTCGACCCGGATGACGCCGATGGGTATAAACGCGGCGACGCCTGTGCGGTGAAGAGGGCCTGGGATGACGAGCGACGGGTGCCTCGGGACTGTGCTGTGTGCGACGGACGACTGAGTAGCGCGAGACCGTGTGTAGGGACAGAGGCGCGAGGTAAGGGGGTGCTTCACATTTCAGGTCATGATTTTATATTTGTATTAATCACGGATCAACTTTTAGACTTTTTCAATTGTTTAACTTTCACGAAATTAAAAATTTATACAGCGAATACTTTTTGCATAATTAGCTGCCAAAGTTACATTTTTAATGTTTTTGGGTTTAACTGCAATGCCACTGACTACTTCATGATATGGTTTGAATTTCTATCATAAAAACTTATTTCATGTTTCTTGGCTGTCAAAATCGTAACAAATTTGAAAATTTTGAAATGCCAGGTAAAATTAATTATTATTTTCTGGGAGAGCCACCGTTTAGCCGTGCCCCACTGGGGAGTGTGAACTGCGAACTGGACCCAGTATTGAGTGATTGATTTGCGAACAAATATTCTGAGTGCTGTGTAGTTCTATTACGAGTGTAAATATTTTAAACAATTAAAACTGAAATTTAATAAATTGGGCTATTCTTCACGAACCTGTTTTCCCAATCGTAACAATACTAATTAATGAATTGTTGATTCAACTGATTGTATCTATTTTTGAAGCAGGCGTACTTTTTATTTCCAGAGTTGTTTCCTTCTAAACATACACTGATGTCCGCAGTTACGTAGTTATTTTATATTTTACTTAAATTAAAATTAGATTATCGCTATAAGATATGCATACATGCTAATCCATCGAGAAAACTCAACTGGTACGGCCATACGTATGACAGATAAGACTGGAACTCACTCCAATATTGTGAATCCACTGCAGTGGGAAAGAATCACTAGCTATTTGTAATCTGTTGTTGAATTTTAAATAGTTGCTTGTGCCAACCTTCATGGCATAGTCGCTTGCACACCGGATCACCGTGTGAGAGGTTTTGGGTTGGAGTTCTTGAAAAACATGCAGTTAAATGCTGAGTAGATGTAGGCAAATTTTGTATGAGACTTCTGGTATAAAATATAAATTATCGTATAAATAAATATCGATTCACGTTTGAGATGTGAACATGCGATAGGGTGAGTAAGCGAAAACAAAAATTTGATAAAACTCGGAAAATATTTAAAAATACATAAAAAAATACCTTAATTAAAAAATAACTTCTCAGACCAGGAAAATAAATGCAAGGCATGAAATAAAATTTACATAAATGCATAAGCACAGTCTGATGATATAAATGCCCCAGGAAGTGGTTTTTTTATTAGGTAAATGTAACGAATTTTTTTACTTGTTAGTAAAACAAGACTTTTTTTTTAGTATGTATGTATACTTATTATTAAAAGCAAAGTTTCAACGTTGTTCTAGATAAAGTAATAAAATATGGAGAAAAAAAATCTTAGTTGCATTGAGTAACTGAGTACAACATGCGCGATATATTTTCTGTACATTGTTGTGCTATATTTATCTATGTGTGGTTTCTTTAACTGATTACCCTATAGCTTATACACACATTACAAACATACTAAATTTACTCCATTGTACAAGTGTGAATAAACAGCCTACATGCGAGCGTTGCAATCTCTAAAAAAATTTAATTAAATGGCCATTTTACACTGCCCGGCATGAGTCTACAGAAATAGCGAATGACAGCCAAATAAAATAAAAATTCTACAGGAAAAATACAACTACCAATTTAAATGTATTTAGTAGAAATAATTCACATTTCCCAGTTGTAATTTTCAAAAATAACATTTTGAAATCTGTTTTAACACGATTGTTTTTTAGAATAAGCGAAAAATAGTGGGGATATGTTGTTCTTATAATTATTTCTTCAATGGGAAAATTGATTGAACACAATATATCGGACCATAAAAAGAGCGCCACCAGATCGACCGTAAGAGGTAAAATATAACTAAATAACAATTAACAAGCAAACCTGAGCGGGTCATTAAAACAAAGAAATAACGGCCAGTTTGCGTAAACGCTAACAGAGAGACAAAATTTTCGATTCGAATGCAAACGCAAACTTTCTATGGATTAAGTGTGGATATAAATAAAACACAGCGTTCATTACAAGCTTTAATTTACAGCGACCACACAGTATTCCTTTGCAGGCACGGTTATATAGTTAGCTCTGGCAACTTACCGTCATTCTCCGTCCGCTTACACAGTGAAGCTTGCGGCGGCCTGCGAACCAACAGCACTAGCAGAAGTTGTGCCTATTATTAATATTGTGTCAAATGGGCATGGCCCCCACAAGGGTGGGGCTGGGTGGACCCCTGGGTTCAGGGCCCAGCCCTGGTTATTTTTAAATGTTTAACTATTATACGTTTTTACAAACTAGGAAAAACATATTGAATATGTTATAAACAAAGCTTAGTTTGGTCTACTAAAATACTAAACATAATTACAACCTGTATTTTCAGGCTAAATAACATTCTGAAAAGAGTAGGTATAGGTAAGAAATAACCATGCAATTATAATGTAGCACGTGACTGTAAAAGGCGGGGGGGGGGGGGGGGGTGTTTGTTTGTCACCGATCCTGTGTCCAGGGCCTGTAATCGAATGTAGGGGCCATGCAAATGGGAGTTTCATATAAAAGTGGGCATATTTTTTTAAAACCCTGTTTCGTTTTAAACTTCGATTACAGTTGAAAATGTTTTAATGTATCTGGAATATTTTTAGGGGTTCAATGAATAACAATGAGCTGTAACTTTGCCACAATCGTCAGTTAAAAATTTATGAGTGTTGAGAATGCGAAATGGCACGGAAGCCTTTTTAAAAAAAAAAAACTTTTTCACGTTAAAAAAAAATACCTGAAACAACAAATCAATTATTCTTAAATATTCCGATCGTCGTCACCGATAGCGATGTATCTCCGTACTCTTTCGTTAGTCTTGAAAGAAAAAAAAACTCTTACTTTCTGCCTAGAGCAGAAAGAGCAGCCCACGCGAACAAACCAGTGTTTTTTTTGGTTTTTTTTTTTTTTTGCCGGCGAGGAGCGCGATCCGAACGGAGTGCGGGCCTCGGCTAATTGCGCATGAAGACGCGCTCGGGCGTGAGTGGAGATAACCACCCCCCCTGTCCCAAGCCGACAGGGGGGGGGGAGAGGTGTCGCCCGCTCGCCCCTGAGTTACGGCCGACGATAAGTCTCCAGCCACTCCAGCCCCTCCAGCCCCCAAGCTCCACTCCAGTTCGATGTGCAATTGAATTACGTCCGCCGTCTAATCGGCGCGTGCCTCCGGTACCTGGCCTACCCACGCGTGTTATTCGAGCGATGAACTGGCGACGAGTTGCGTGCGAGGAGCATCCCAGCCAGTCAGCCTACGACGACCTTCCTGAAGGTCACTCGCGCAGACAACTGCACGCGGCCCAGCACACTCCGTGCCGGTTCTGCAATCTTCCTTGTCCTCCTCTTTGGGGAAGCCTAAGATGCATATAAAGTTCTGCCATTCCCGATTACACCCGAACAATTCACCTTCGGCCAACCTCAGCTTTATTTATATACATTTATATTTCTCTGTTTATTTTAATGTAGCTATACCAACCTAACTAACCGTCCATGGTGTTTTAAAGTGTTTTAATGTAGCTAACCTAACGGACCACTTTTAGTATTTGAATTCATTTTTCCTGCGCAAAAATAAAACAAATCCCGAAGTTGGCCGAAGGTGAATTGTTCGGGTGTAATCGGGAATGGCAGAACTTTATGTGCATCTTAGGACACCCTCCTCTTTGTTTGCGGACCACTCCCGAGTGTTCATCACATTCGCTCTCGCGCAATAGTTCCGCGCTCGCAAATACTCTCACCAGATCATAACCTCAACTCTTGGTAAATGTAACATGTAAGAGAGCTATCTTGGAGTAAATTTAACAGGTGGAAGTCTTAACACCTGTTTCAGCTGACAAAACTTCAAGACTACGATAACTTCCAGCAAGATTCCCCAAGTATTCTGATAAGCAGGAGGTAGGAATTATATTTGGTTCGCCATCTTGGATTCATGAATGTTTCGCTACAATTGGCAAGACAGCACAAACCTCGTAATTATTATCGTAAGCTGACGTCATTTCGTCGAGCTTCTTATAGCTGCGAACACAAATACAAGGAGACAAGATAATATCAAATCCATTTAAACTCACTAAGAAAGTGCATACTGACTTTACAATAAAAACCATTTAAGTTTATCTTTATTATAAAAAACACAATTTACGCCCATATAATTGTCTTCAACAACTACCGGCGCTCGGCATTAATTAGAGATCAAATATTATAGCACATTAAAAATGTAAATTGTAAAAGAGAACAATATTAAACTCTAAAATCTTTATTAATGTTATTCCAGCGACAGGAACTAATGGCAATGCGTGTATAGTTCCTTTATATTCAAATGACTTTCTAATTTTGCAAAGTTTTTTTTTTCCAGTATGACTATTCAAATTTATCCGATTGAAGACTTTTTTTTTTGCCACATAAGTATTCCAAGTATATTTTTTCCCCTTAAGGTGTAACATGTTTGATTTGATTTTGAATGGTTATCAATAGTGTTGTTATTTATGATTACGCTACAAACCTTTTTGTTCCAGTATCTAATAATTTGATAATTTTGTGCATTATGGGTATTTAAAAGATTTTGAAAAAAAAATGGCTACAACAAAAAAATAAATTTTTTAATTTTTTTTTTTTAAATTAAACACGATTTTTACTGGCCTTTCTAACGGTTCTCGGCTTGACGTTGAATTATGGGATACTCTAAATACAGTTTTACTTTTTTTTTTTTTAATTTCCCGCATGTACGACGCCCCCTTTAAGGGGACGTACCTCGCAGTGGAAAAGTTCGGATGACAACTTCCTCCCTCCCCCCTTTTTTTTTTGAAGTCGCGTCTGGTCGCGCTACCGGGAACGCGTCACGCCCCTGTGTTTGCTCGAGGGGTGTGCGCTCGCGTGGGGGGGGGGGGGGGGTTCGTGGTCGCAGAGGGTGTGGCCGCTCACTCATTATCCAGGGGTAGTTTACCGACTATCGATCAAGCGTTCAGCCCTCCCACACGGCCACCTTCACTACCTTGTTCCGCCCGCGTCACTCACGCCACCCTTCATCAGCCTCCTTGTGATTCACCCACGCCTCCCCCCCCCCCTCTTCCTCCAGAACGTTGAGATTACTCACCCCCACCCTTCCCGAACCCGCTGTGGGATGACGGCTCGCTAATTTTGTGCGCCCCGACACCCCGACTAGGTCACCGCCGCCGAGAATGGCCGAGGCTATTGTTTTTGTATTAATGCGCGTAAATGTGTTACAACACATCACTCTACAATAACTATAAAAGTATATTTTTTTTTTCCTTTTCTACTGTACATGAATTCATATGGAATATCTTCACCATTCTTACTTTCTTATTACGTCCATTCATTTTTCTGTGAGAAAAAAATCATGCTGACTTTTTTTTTATAATTTGTTTACATACTATACTACCGTTTGATAATTCACTGGCTGAGTGACCTAAGGCTAAGTAAGTTATAAACATGTACGCTAATAAATACATCATTAATAATAAGTAATCTACGTACGCATATGTTATATTTGTACTTAACGTGTATTATGCAAAATAATTACTAAGTATTCAATCATGTACGTTTTTTTTCCTTTCACGTATATATGCATGTATACGCAACGTGGTCATTAATATCGAAATAACAGAGCGCATGCTTCTGCCTTTTGCTCTTGAATTATTCTTCGCCTCTCGTTTTGCCCGGGCAAGCTTACTCAGCGAGGCTGCTTACCCACTGTTGAATAATTAACTGAAAAATAATTAATTTTTTACTGTATTAACAATTACATGTAATAATAGACTCACAAAGGGATTTGTTCCAAAGTATTAGAATTGTTTTGTTTGTGGCTTCAGGCATTTCAGAAATCATTTTTGTGTGCGCCACAGAGCATGGTTGTTGGTTTCATCGACAAAAGTTGTAACGGAGCGTGAAGATGTCCTTAGAAACACGCGCACATACATAAAAAATTTAATTACATTATGGCAGGGGCGTAGCCCGGGGGGGGGGGGTTAGGGGCACAAACCCCGCCCCCCTTAGCACCAAATCTTTAATTAATTTCTTATTCATCACTAAAACAAATTTCATATTAAAATTAATAAAAAAATTTCCATTACAATATTTAAATTTAAGTACCGAAAACTGCTAAAAAGCACTATTTTACACCTTAAAATCCAAATTTTCCCGGGGGAGGACCCCCGGACCCCCCGCTTTAATACGGGGGGGGGGGGGCATGCTTCTTAACACCCCCCATACACAAATCCTGGCTACGCCACTGCATTTTGGTATCTTTCTATGTGGTCAAGAACACTTCCGCAAAATACGTGAAACTAAAATTTGGTTCACGGAAATAAACATGAAATGCACTTAAAATCACACATACAAAAAGTCATCTGGTAGTAGTGAATAATTAGTCCCATGCCATTCATCGCGAAAAAATGTTCCAGGCCAGCCGTGCGTTAAAACTTTTTATCGTCGTCTGTGTTTCGTGTGGTTGTCTGGGCGGGTATTCTTTCAGGTTCACGTCTGCTCTCGGCACACCAATCTTAGCCATTGAAGTAGCTTGGCTTCTTGGGTTGCAGCCGCGTCCTTGGCGAATAATTCACCGACGTTTCGGTCGACGTTGCAGTCGCCATCGTCAGGGAGCAGGCGACTGCAATGTCGACCGAAGATTCGGTGGATTATTCGCCTTGTACGCGGCTACAACCCGGAAGCCAAAGCTACTCCAGACAATGGGGCCGTGAAAGCCTGCGAACATTATTAATCTTGGCCATTGTAAGGGTAATTGAAACAGTATTTGTTATGAGGCGGTCTTGGGCGCGCGGGAGTGCGTATTCGAGTCGTCAGCTCTGAGTTCGTCGGCGGCTCCGGGAGGCATGCTGTGTCTGACGTGTGTCAAGTTGGCGACCACACATTGGATTTTCAAGGTCAAAATTTGTCAAAAAATTAGTGCTCAATATGTGCTAATTTGTGCCGTAAAAAAGAGAATTTGTGCTTCATTACATAAAAAGTTATAGCCCTTGATATGTTAATTGAGCACTAATTTTTGACAAATTTTGACCTTGAAATTCCAATGAGTGGTCGCCATCTTGACACACGTCTGTGTCTGCAGTCCGCTTCTGCTGCGGAGGACCCGCGCTGTGCGTGATTCGAGGGAGGGGAAGGAGAAGCAAGTGGGTGGCCAGAGGACACGCACAAGAACTTGTCTGTGCCTTCACAAAAGATTCATTTGGAAACCAGTTGCCTAGATATAGTTTGTAATAATTAAAAAATATATATGTATATATATATAGTTAACTTTACAACACATGGCTATGGTTATGTTTGCATGTATGAAATAACATTTTTTTTTTCGAAATTATACTGAGGTTTTGTTAAGAAAATTAGCACAAAATTTTATATTTTATCCGTTGTTTATTTCAAGCATATATTTTTTAAACCATGAAAAAGATAATAGAATATTCAACAATTAGACTTTATTGTGCGTATCATTCTTTTTAATGTGCGCATTTAATTCTGGAGAGCTAGTCAGAGAACGGTTTACAAAATAACTTTAACTATTGGAGGTACTGCGACAACAGAAAGCATGAATGTTAACATTATTTCAGTTCACTTTTATAACAATCGCCCAAATGTTATTCGACATTCTAAAGAATCGTATTGACGAAAACGAAGGTCATATTCCGTTTTCGCTAGGCCCGATTCTGATTGGCCGATCGCATCCATCATCCAAGATATTTTAGGACCCCTCCTTAATGCAAAACATTTTATGTAAACTCGAGTCATCCTAATTGTCAAACAAACATGGCTGCGCTAGTAAAGTTTTCGTAGACGTCATATCTACAACCAAGGTTTTGGAAGCAAAAAAATAGTGCGTGGAGTCCCTCCGCGCGGAAGAAGTGAAACTTCGTAATGTGGAAATGAAAATAGGAAGAGAAGAAATTTATTTTTAGTGAAATCATATTGTTTCTTTAAGACAAACTTTATTAACATTGCTTACAATTCACAATTGATCGCATCATTTAATTATTAATTTCGAGTGGAGAAATATCAAAATCTATAACATTTACAATGGGATTGCTACTCGTTGCTAACGCTCGCGCTGGCCTGTAACAGGTATACTACGCGCATGCGTTAGAGTGCCACGCATTCACTCTCGCTCTCTCTCTCTCTCTCTTTCTATTCCCCCTCCCCAGGAGCGTTGAACGTTTAACGCAACCTTGTTGGAAGTCGCATTAGTAGTTTCACTTCAAAAATCTGACAGTGCGGCAGGGCCTTAAGCATTCGGTTCCAACCCCGACTCGTTGCTGCTTGGTGGTCCCATCCCTCCGTCTCCCTCAGGACGAAGAAGGGCATCGCAGGCCTGCGTTATACGTCTGCGTTATGCGCTGTGTGTTGCGTCCACCAGAGAACAAGAGGTCGGACAGTAAGAGGCTTAGTGGAGTCCACAATGGCGGACCACGCTTCCGTCCAGTCCAGAAGGTCGGTGGAGGGGTGAGGGGGTTCCATCCCATTGTGCGTGGAGTCGGGAGGAAAACATCTACTCGACCATCCTCAGCAGGCGAGGCCGGGTCGAGAGCCAGCGCGTTCCTGATCCTCATTCAGGAACGAGGAGCGAGGAAATTAATTCCCCAAGCCAAAATATTTTTGCAAATAAGCCTGCGCGTTGACAAGAGGAAGCTCATGAGCCCTCGCGGCCGTTATTTGAGTTCTGCCCGACTGCTGGGTCCCAGCTGTCCGCCTCGTGACGTCACGGCTTGCCTCCTGCAGTCCCCGCCCCCGCGGCAGTCGAGTGGAGGCAACCCCCGCGCGCCCGGGCACACACGCGGCGCGCAGAGCTCCAGAACAAACCACGGAATTTAAAGATGTCCGAGTGGTGCCTGTTTACGAAAAGCGATTAATAGAGACCTGCAAAATTCGCGGTTTCGATGGCCTTCAGGATAGACTGCACATACCCTTGTACACTCGGGCAAATAACGCAAGTTCATTGGCTGCCGACTTGTAAGTCGTCTCTCAGCTGGTTTGTCTGTGATTCGGTCCTTCTTTGGTTGAGGGTTTATAACTGGTTGAGATTCGTCCAGATGAACAGTAAGCCAATAGCAAAATTATCTAAGAGGTATATGTGTTTGAATTCAAGCCTATCACCGAATGAATCCGCGAATTTTGCAGGTCTCTAGCGATTAATAGTTCTTTGAGGGTGGATGAGAAGTTATATTTCCGAATCCAGATTTTTAACAGTATTTCTATAAGATGAAAGTAGCTTAAATGCATATATATTTTTTTTGTACGAGGTGTCTAGATACTTGAAAGCACTCTAGGGACTTGCATTACATTTTAATCTTAATTTTTTTGTTCGACATATAATGTTATGGTCACCGCTCAAATTTCATAACTGCCCCATGCACTACGAGAAGACTGTGCGCCAGTCCACAGCCTCGCGCTTAGAGGCGACACCGCGCTAGAAGCACCAGCGAGCATCGCACTTATCATCCCGGCTCACTAGCATAAATACACCGCTGTTTCATGGTGACTACAAAAAAAAACATAGTGGTTTTGTGATAAAAGTATTATTGGGAGTGTACAAAATAATTATTTAGCCATCGTTAAATAAAAATTGACAGGTTTATTTTCAACAAAACATTTTTCATAGACGCATATCTTAAATTTTTGTTAAACTTTCTAGTGTGTCTGTTTATGAGCTAAATGCCTCTGACGAGCATGTGTCGAGGGCATGGACCCCTTGGTAAGTCTGGGCCCGGGCCCAGACCTGTTTATTTTAATCCCAGTGTGTGAAATAAATATACATACTCGCTGTGGTCATTTTAAAGTAAAATATTTTTTATAAATGAAGCTTAGCTTGGAATTATAAAATAGTAACCATGATTTTACCCTGTATTTTCAGGTTAAATAACATTCTAAAAAGAGTGTAGGTAAGAAATAATCATGCAATTATAATGTAGCACAATTGTTGGAGGGGGGGGGGGGGGCCGTCTCCGATCCTGGGTCCAGGGCCCGTAATCGAATGTGGAGGCCATGGTCGAGGGTCAATGGTTCAATCCCATGGTCTCGACATGGCCCACATCATGGGCACTAAGTCGGTGGTTAATTTGTTCAGAACCAACTATAATTTTGTAGGCCACATTGCCTTAAGCCTACGTGCATAGCCCTGTGATGTAAAATACTATAAAATCAATAAGGTAACGTGGTATTTTGGGCACGCATCCTTCAAAATTTATATATTTGGAATGCTCTTTTTGGATGCTACTTAGGCTATGTTTATAAGTATAAAACATTTTCCCGGCCCACCTCCACGGCGAACTCGGTCGAAGCCGCAGCTAATGTCCAAGGTCCTGGTTCTGAGTCCTGAATAAACCCTGGATAAGTCTGACTTTTCAAACTAAGTTTAGATTGTTTTGGTTTGTAAATCTGTCGCCACAACACGAAGCAACACAGGAAATGTAAAATGATACACTCACATGACGATCATAGAACAAAAGCGGCTATTATCTGCACAAATCGTTAACCTTAGTGATAACTTACGCCAGGCATCATAATTCAGTATGTACTCTCTCGCAAAGTTTCGCCTTTATTTCCCAGGAATAATACCAGTTCTATTAGCCAGTCAAAGCTAATCAAAATTTTACGTATACTTTCTCATCTTAACATACTTACACTAAGATTACTTCATTAAAAATCGCTGCACTAGTGTTTCGTTGCGCTGGGTCATGCTAAAACTAAAACTTCACGAAGCGTGTGCACAGTGATGCAGAGGACTAACACTTGTTGGGAGCAGTGTGCGGCCGCCCTCTGTGATCTCGGAGAGTTATAAAGGCGGGCGGCTGCATCGCTGGTCCGAGGTGAAGCGACTGAGCGGACATTTCCACTAAAAATGGTTTCTCTTCCCCGACCACAGCTCTTGGGTGTTGGGGAGGCGGGGTGGGGGGGTGTACTGCATTGAATGTCTCCAACCGACCGAGGGAAATACCCGCCCGGCAGGGAGAAATGGAACACGGGAAAGCATTAGGTGCTGCCTCCAACCAGTCGATAGTTCCATTCCAGTGCCGCCATGACAGATGGCCAAGAGGAAAATACCAAGAAAGGGGAATTCCTTAACTTTGCTCTTTATGCCGCGATCAACTTCTATTCACAGGCGTAACTGCATTTCATGCCACTCAAACTGCTTGGCAGTTGGAAATGTTTTGTTTCTGGACGTTCACGAAACTTCAGTAAACCAAACATTAACGCTCTCTCTCTCTCTCTCTCTCTCTCTCTCTCTCTATGAATTTTCAAGCTAACTTCTGTATATTTTTGTAATCTGTGCGAGAAGCGTACTTGGCAGCTACAATACCCATTGCGCGTAATTCCTACAGCGTGAAATTTTTTAAACCGGCAAAGCCTCTTTGCTCGAATATTTAACCGTTTCCTTCGCGATATAGTAAGAGGATTTGATATAGGCGCATGGATTTTAAATCTGGAGATGTGTTTTTTAAAAAATGTAACGGGCTCACCACGGCAAATGAAAGCAGTGAGAGGGAAGAAAACAAAACCAGCTGAGAACGAGGTGATGATAACGTTGAATTATAACTTGAAGTTAAGGAAATTTAATAATGTACATGCGCTCCTTTTAGTATAGGTCATGTTACCTTCTACTGTTGTCTATATCCATCAACACAGGCCCAGTTAACTGGCGCACCAGCCCCGTTTATTTTTATGGTTCTTTGCTTCCTTGCACTCTATTTTACTTCTTTTTTGCGACCTCATATTTCCATTCAATTCCCATCATCTCTTTCACGAGTCCTACATTTCAAACGTCTGAAAACTTCTCAGCTCTTTCTCGCCACGCTATTCCAAGTTTAACTTCCTTGAAATATAATGCTCCATTTGGAAGTTTTCTTTAGCAAAGTCTCGCTCGTTTCACTGTCAGTCGCTGTAAACATTAAGCTATTAAGAGTTTTTATTTGTTATGAAAAGCTCGTTTACCAATTCAAAACACTTGGGACAACTTTTTTCCGGCACTAAATTCCAACTTTTTGAGCTGATTTTTCTATGTGGCATTATATTCTTGTTTGTAAGAAAAATCAGATTTCCTTAATTTTTATTGCTATTTTTGCTTTCGTTTTCACCTTAAAGGATTTATTCTGAGCATTTCAATTCATCGTCATCGGAGTTTTACATGGCCGATGTATTTGAATCTCGGGAAAATAAAGAATTTAAGAATCGTAATTTTTTTTTTTACTTTGTAAGTTGTTTCTGTAAAAAGATGTTAATATTGTAACATGTTTATTTTATACCATATAAGCTGCAATACTTGGAGTTGCTCGGGTAAGAATATATAATGATCTTAGATTTGAATTTTGTGGTTGATAATTTGTTAAAAGTCATAATTTAAGCAAATTTCATTGTAAATTGTAATCGTTTAAAAATTATGGGAATTTAAATAAAATATAATTATAAAGAAAAAATGTTACATGATGTGCATATTTTGGAAAACGTGTATTTTTTTTTAATTCTTATGTTGCATTTATAAAATGTTTTGACATAAATACGTCTTATAAATTAGGATGCCAGATTGAAAAGTGAAGTGTATTTAAAATATGATATATTTTTAAAAGTTATAAAATATAACCCGGGATTATTATAAATGAGTTATGCATATACCGTATCTATACATCTAAGTAGGATAAGTGGGTTTACGTGTGCAGTTTTGGTATATTTACAGGCAAATTACTCCGTTAGACACCGAGTGACTCATATAATTTGATACACGAGTTAACCAATTCGAAAAAAATAAAATCTATTTTGTGCACAAAATAATGAACTTAATAGACTACGTAGTAGCTTGGCTTCTGCGTTGTAGCCGTGTCCTTGGCAAACCCTTTACAACGCAGAAGCCAAGCTACTTCAGACAATGGCCGTGAAAGCCTGCGAACATTATTATTACTTAGACTACGTTTGAAACATTGTTTTAAAAAGTTTACGATCTTACAACTGTGAGACAAAATTACGAAGAATACTGAGGCAACGATGTCGAGGCATCTGGGTAATTTATACAGATATATTCCGACCTTGCGGCAGGCATTTCTCAACGTTCCCCTCCCAATATGTGCCCTTGAAGGGTAGTGTGGGAGTAACTTCCAGTTCAGTTTTAAAATCATTCCAGAGCTTTTTAATATAAGAACTGTTTGGGATCACTCCCTATTGTTGATTGGGAGGGTATTAGAGCTTCGGCGCCGATCAGCATAGTCGCCTCCTCAGCCCCTTTACCACACTCAGCTAACCAGACTGGCTGTGTCCTGTGCCCTAAGACTTTATCAGCACTGCTGGCGCCTACCCCGTTCTCCCACATCACACTGGGACCCCTCAATCACCCAGTGAACCCGTGGTCCGGTGGAGGTCATATCCAAACCTCTGCTAGCTGTCCAGGCTAGCACCGGAGCTGTGTCGTCGCTCACAACGTCGACTCCGCATCAGCCAAGGGAACCCTTGGAGCCTGCTCCAAGCGATCGGAGCACCACCACCAAGTACGAGTCCTATACCCAATCAGAATCTAGGGCCTTGTAGGAAACCTCAGCGGGACACCGTTCAATCTTTCGTGGATTCTTTCCGTACTACTACCAACTTGGCATTGATTCGGCAGACTGTTCGCCAGCTGCTAACCGACTGCCACTCTTCAGAATCACTCCACTGGATGTCCTCGTCTCCTCGGACTACCCTCAGACCTGCCGTACCTCGGCCCGGCAGATTTACAGCCGATTAAGGCCCGGAAGTGCCTGAACTCATCCGGCGGCGATCGCAGGAAGCCCTGACTATAAATGACAACCACAGTGCGTGCGCAGGAGGGCCTCGGGGTTGCCTCGGTACCTCCCCCGACCACTGAACTAGGGGAACGTATCACACCTAATCGAGCGGTTTACAGCTCTTTTTTAAGCCCGGGTGCTCCCGAACACGCCTTTCAAGGTCCTTCCATTACCATAGGCATGATGCATTCACTATGGGGCCCTTTGGGGCCGAGACGCCGGGGCTCGGCAGTCGAACCCCCCAGAAAGGTTTCAATCGCATCTGCTGTTGCCTGCAGATTCAGCCAATCCACCATTTCTGGTCCCATACATGCAATTAAGGATGCACTGCGACAGGGTTACGCCCGGCATTGTCCTCTTCAGTTAAGGCGATGCTATGACCAGAGGTTGAGGCTACCCATCCCAACATGGTCACCACGATTCGCCCCCAGCAGCGGTGCCCACATGGAGCCAGAGGATTGCCACTTGGTGCGGAGAGGCTATGTGTTCGCATCCTTGCACCCATTCCGTGAACCTGTTGGATCATGTCTCGGATAACTAGAGCCGGCAACAGCTCCGACACCTCAGGGGACAATCACCTTCCCCGCAGGGTCAGGTCCACTCCCGCCGGCTAATTTATACAATCGGAATTGCAAGAAACGACGATTGGACGAAAGAACAGCTTGCGACGGTTCCAAAAGGCGCCACTCACCCTGCAGAACGGACCAGCCTCTGAAGGGAGAGGAAGAAAGCCAAGATGGCGGTTTTTGTTTGTAACCTCCCTTTCATACGACGTATTCGCGCTGAAAACTTGCGGATGTGTCCCGACACAGCCTACACCAATTTTTTTTTTGAGACCACGCCAGATTCGTATCTGCTAAGTCAACTCCTAAATACTGTGGAAGCTTTTTCTTTTTGAGCTGCGTGAACCGCATGTCAACGTCGACGATTATCTGCGCCGGCATCTTGACGTGTATGAAGCAGCTGCTGGGAACTCGCCGGCGGGAGTCGGGTGAGTCAGGGCTGCCAACTGTCTACCAGCTGGCGTGACGCGGGGGTCGCCATTCCTCACTGGATCGCCGCGGGGCAACTCGTTCTTTGACGTGTGTATCCACGTGGCTGCGGCAACTGAACTGTCTGAATACAACCTCGCGCCCTCAGGCGTCAGGAGGGTCGTGTCTGCAAGTAGTCCCGGAGATCTCCACACAGGCAAAAAAAAACATATTTTGCACTTTTACAAAAGATTCCTTTGGAATCCAGTTCCCGCGGCTACGGTTATATCTGCATGTATGAAATACGTTATTCGAGATGATACTGCACAGAGAAAAAGGTTTGTTTGAATCAAACAAATATTTGTTTATATGTGGCGAAACAAATATTAACTTGGTGGAACGAAATATTTTGTTAGTTTAACCAAACTCGGTAAGTAACAAAAATAATTTGTTACACCTAACCAAATATACATTTGAGTTGACAAAATCATTTTGTTGGGTCAACAAGAATCTTTCCTGAATTAACAAAATATATTTGTTTCGCCATATATAAACAAATATTTTGTTGAGGCAAACAAACCTTTCTCTCAGTGAAGTACTAATTAAGAAAAGTGACACATAATTTTATATTTTAATTTATGTTTCTTTCAAGCATAATTTTTTGGAACCATGGAAAAATAATAAATTATTCTATGATTGGCATTCATTTTCGTATGGTGCTTATTAGTAAGCGAGATTAAAACTGGAAAGCTACACGGGGATCGGTAAACAAATACACAAAGAATAAATGCCCGGGTAAAAATCCGAACAACCCATTATTACTGCGAACTTTGTGTGATACAGTTGTTTTCATGTAAATGTGCAAATTTACAAATATATGTAGTATTAAATAAATATAACGGGTCCGTTCACAAAAAAAACATTCCAGTGTACGAATTATCAGCAGTGTTTGCATACTTCTTGATATAACTACCCCGAGCATCATTGGATCTCGCTTTTTCAGACGTATACAACGCAATTATTACACACGTACGTGGTTGCTGCTGCTTCTACCGATGGCACTAGGAGATTACTTTTTGAAGCGAAACTGTTCATAGCTGGTAGGTAAGGCGAGGAAATAACGCAATCAAGGCACAACGAAAAAGCGTAACGAAATAAAATAGCAACGTTCAGAGCGAATTAATTAGAGAGTAAAAAAGACTGTCATACTCTTTGCAGGTTTTTCGTCACCATATATATATATATATATATTATATATCTTAATATATATAAATCCAGTGTCCTGATGTTTGTTTCCAGTGAACTCTTCACCAAGTCAACCGATTTCGATGAAAATTGTCATTCATGTGTAATTTTTTCCAACTTGAGAGATATGATAGTTTTTATTTCGATTAATGGTCTTAATAATTTATAATTAATAATAAACTGATTATCAATGTTGATTGGTGTTTAAGCCCGGGAAACAGTGGGTACTTCGTCTCCATGACAGTGTTGCGTGCTCGGGAGTCGGAAACCATCGGTGTTATTCGTTTTTACTTCGGTACATTACAAAGCATTGTATTAAGTTTTTGTCAAAATTAATTAATTTTCATTTTATTTCATTTATTACAACTGTAAATAAGAGATTTGATTTCCCCCCCATTAATACAACCGTCCGAAGCCGGGTCGGGCAGCTAGTGTATGTGTGTATGTGTGTGTGTGTGTGTGTATATATATTATATATACATGTATGTATATGTGTATATATATAAACTGTGAATCTCCTGTGTGAACCCCCATTAGCTTGAAGCGGGGCGTGCTCCCGTTCCGTTTTCCTCGCGCTAAGAAACCAGCTGCGGTACAGAGTGTCTGTAAGAAGTGAATCGTGTCGAAGCTGTAATGTGGCTGTACCTTAGCAGCGGTCAGTGAATCTGTCCTCAAATACCTCGGGAACATCGTGGTGGAACGAAGTGGAGTCTGGTGAAATCGTAAGAACTTTTTTAAAACCTTCTGGAGATGACAGAACACAATCCTCAGGGGGAATATCGTATAAGGTCTCGAGTGAGCTGTTGTTTACACACAGAAGTTGTCAGGTTCCGTTACATGGTCAGTCCGAATTGAACAGTCGGAACTGCCGTGTATGAGCGAGAACGATGCATTGATCAATCGGAACTGACGAACTGGTGGTTCGAGAGCCCTCAGTCCGAACTGCCGTGTGTGGGAACAGCGTATTGCTAGTCCAAAACCGTCAGTCCAAACAACCAGTTCATCACCTGTGTGTCGTGGCATACATATTTTGTTTACACTCTTTGGTTGCTTTGATAATTTTTCCCACCTTTTTTTTCTAACTAAAAGTGCAACTGCAATTGCAACATCTAAAGTTTATTCCTGCTTAATAAAAGCATTTAAGAGTTCGCTGAGGGCCGAAAAGTACTTTTGATTTCTGATAAAGTTTTTAAACTGTGTTTTTAGAAGATATAAAATGGCCAAAAACGCATGTTTTCAGAGTAATTTTCAGGCGCAAAACAACCGGTAGAGATTCTTGAAAGCACTTAAAAGGAACTTGCATTACACCTTTATCTTCATTTTGCCGCCATTTAATGTTACGGTCACCGCTCAAATTTCACAGTTATCCTGTGACTACGAGGAGACTGCGCGCCAGTCCAGAGGCTGTATACCGCGCTAAAAATACCAGCGAGCGTCGAGATGAACCCAGGGTGTCCACAAGGAAAAAATATTTCGTACCAACTTAGGCACCACACACACATTCCATAGTTTTTAAAAATAATTACACTTAATAATAAAACATATTGGAGTTACTATAATATTATTATATTAAAGAAAAATGTACTAGTTCTGAGCGTAAATGTACTAGACCACAAAAAAGTTATAAAAGTACTAGATATAGTACGAAAGTACTAACTGGGGACACCCTGGATGAACCGCGACTACCCGGTGACGGCGGGTTGGCACACCTGCACTAGTACTTCCAGCCGCCGGCAGAGGGAGACCCGGGGCCAGTGGCGATGTCCCGGAGCGAGCGGCGAGTCGGGACCCGCCCGGACGAGGCAGCGCGGCGTTACTCTGAAAACCAAACCTCGGAGGTCGAAATGCAGAGCAGTTTCCGTGAAGATCAAGTCAGAACTTGCGAAGACCTCCCCGTTTATTTGAGGTAAATTCTTCATACACAAGTCCGTAAATTTACTGTAATTTCTAACAGAGCACTTGCATCGCATCCTGAGGCTCGTGACAGCTATTAGTGCGTTGGCTATTAGCTAAACCGTAGGTGTCTCGAGTTGGAATAGCGTCGCAACTTTATGGTTTTACAGAATAAAAATAGGCCGCAGAGTGATGGGGGGGAAGTGGGGTGGGGGGTGGTTTCTTTTAATGAATGCGAAAACAGGGTCCTTAACGCTTATGATTACGTCACCGCATTAATGTTCAACACGTTCATCCCAGAGTAAACTCCTCCAGTCTTCATTTCACCTCTGCGCCATCAACTGGCCCGCGCTTTACAAGCGTGAAATTCGTTCTGAATGTAAATGAAGTTTTCGGCGGCGGCGCTGTGGGTGGTTCGCAGAATTGTTAGGCGTCCTCCGCTCCTTTATTTCCTCCGCCCCAGGCCTCGAGAACTTCCCGTGTTAATAACCGCCGTATTTCCCTGCCCGGTCCGCTTCCTGCCAGAAACAGCACGAGCAATTTTTTTTTTTATTTTACGATCTACGATCTACACCTTTTAAATTACCACGCCATTAACAACCGCCTCGTGCAGTTCCAACCTGTGTCCGTGTCTCGTGGCGAGCTGTTAGCGCCAGAGGAAATAAAACGTAGCATAAACGCAAGACGAGACGGGAGTATTACTCGCACGCAACGCTCAAAGATGTAATCTTTCTCTGCGGTTAAGTATTTTAAAAACCAGTACAACTTAAAAATGAATAACATAAATAATGACTATAATTAGAGACCCTGAATATTCGCGGATTCTTTTGTTCACCAGTTGGTTTGCAAACGTATATATTGTCAGCAATGCTCTGATGATATGTCAAAAATGTTCCGCCACGCCGCTCTACGATTGTGAGCCAGTCAGCTGCCAATCAGCAGCAGAGAGACCGAGTCATATCGATCCACTACATAGAAGGAGAGGTTCTGGAGTAAGTACTCAGTCAGTAGGATATAAATACATACTCGTCTTGAGCAGCAATCAAGACAGCCTAGAACATTCTACTACGAACTTCTGTTACTGGCGAGAACGTCATATATCCGCTGTTGATGTAGGAGCCCGCCCCCCCACCCCCCCCTTTTTTTTCCCCAGCACTGTGACACGTTTTCCTTGGGTGTGCGGCGGGTTGCCTACACCACAGTCTTCGACATCGCTAAAGCAGCTCTTGGAGGAGATTCACTTCACGTCATAACAGTGTAATGCGCTCTTATTTCATTGCATTTATTGTGCATACTAAAATATTGCCCCCAACGCACTTGAAAATAAGTATAACCTCAAAAACGGTCATGGGGGAAATGCCACAGGTCAGCGTTGAGGCATTTACATGCGACGCGTTCGGCACTCCTGTTGTTCGGCTAGCCCTAATAAATCAGTAGTACCATCTTGTTAACGAAAACTATAGTTTGGTTTTAAAAAGGGGAAAATATTTTCACCGTTAATCCCTAAAATGAATACTTTTCATATATTTATCACGCTCGGTATTTTTTTTTGACGTGACAACGTCTAATAAATCGATGAACGCCGGCTGCACGCACGAAAAAGTGACCCGTTACGCACAGTGTTCCGTTACGTTGTGTCCCGTTACGCTCATTATATGCTTGCGCCGTACCGACAGAAGTGAAAACTTAAAACTTTGTTTATAAATGTGTAATATGAAATAATTTCTACGTCAAATGTACGTAAGAAAATGAATCTGATTACTAGTATAATTTCAAGTATTTATTCTTTTATTATTAAAATAAAAATTATTCAATTTTATTCATAAAAGTATGCAATCATTTCATCAATGTTTTGTTATGACGTTGTCACGTTAAACTATCGTCCGTAAACCGACTTTACAGACAACCAATTTTTTTTTATAATTCTACTTTAAATTTGGTGCCCGAGTTTGGTATTGTAAGTTTATTAGCAACATGAGAACACGCGAATTTGCTCGTTGCCAAGGTTAGAAGCTCACACATCACTGGCGAGTTCTGAAACACTCGCTCACATTTTTTATTTATTGCGTGTAAACGGTCGAGTTGTCGGGCATCAGTCCCGTGCGCTCGGCAAACGACACGGGTCGCGCACCGATGCGCCAGGGCCGCAGCAGCGGAACGACTTCCACGCCTAATGACGCGCGACAAGGCTGGAGCCGGTCCCCTCGGTGACCGCGACCGGGTCACGTGTTCTGGCGGGCAGTTCACCCACCGGGCTGGTACACAGTCCAGGTGTTTAAACCTTCTATCAGCGAGTCTTTACCGAACAGACTACATTTACTAAAAAAAAATTGGTTGTCTGTAAAGTCGGTTTACGGACGATAGTTTAACGTGACAACGTCATAACAAAACATTGAGGAAATTATTGCATACTTTTATGAATAAAATTGAATTATTTTTATTGAATTATCACTATTTTGTATGTATACAAAGAAGGAGTGTAATGAAATCTACAATTTAATTGATAAATTTACTTTTATTTGTACTCATTAATTCAAATATTATGTTTATTACTTTTACGAAGATATTATTTTAACTATAACTTTTATACATTTTTGCTATTTAACTTCTTCCAATCTGTGTTATTCTGTTAAGGATAGGACGATGATAGGAAAAGTAGGAAACGAATGGGAGTGTTTCAAGTTTTATGTGCCTCGAAAAAGTCAAATCGATGGTTGTTCCAATCGAGTGGAAGAGAGATAGATGCGGCGCAAGCGTACAATGAGCGTAACGGGACACAACGCAACGGGACAATATGCGTAACGGGACAATGAGTCATCCTTTTTCGTGCGTGCCGCCGGAGTTCATCGTTTTATTAGACGTTGTCACGTCAAAAATGCAAATGTTTAAGTTTTATAAGCAATCAAAATATTGCAAAGCGCGAAGGGCGCGAAGCGATGGAAATATAATATTTTTTTTCTGACCAATCACATAAAGTATTGAAGGATAGTTGTACTACTATAAAATATAGTTTGGCACACCGATATTCTTAGTACACCCACCGATGTTCGCGAAAGTTAGCATAAACAGATTAATCACGCCATCTTTTTGAGATTTCTGAGACTTCCACAGATCGCAGAACTTTTTCAATAGGCTTCCGTTTCATTCACGAAATTACTACTACCAAATACCGCATACCGAGAGCTAAGATGTTTACACATCAAAAATATAAATTAAACGATCATAATGGTAGCGTGTTCAATGGATGCGTAATGGTAAGAAAAATTGCATGAACAATACATAGTTTATTTTTGTTGGTCGCACGCGTAGGAACCGCATGTTCACAGTTTGCCTGACTTGACATTTTTCTGTCGCGTTGCGTCCGTCGCGCTTTTGTGATTCCAGCATCTGCGTGATAGGTAGGGACCGGAAAAATTCGCGGGTTCAATTACCTGCAGGATTAACTCCATATAGTTCTACGTACACTCGGTCAAATGCCACCCACACATTGGCTGCTGTCTTGTGAGACGTTCCAGCGTGGCAGCCTGTGATTCGATAAAGCTTTAGGTTGGGTGTTTCTAATTTGCCCAGGGTCATCCAGGTGAGTTGTGAACCAATAGCAGAGGCAGCACTGAGGTATAAAGATTTGTATTTTAGCCTATCGCGAAATGAATTAGCGAATTTTTCCGGTCTCTAGTGATAGGTCGTGCTGTAGTTCGCGCGACTGGCGTTCGGGAGGTGCTGGGTTCGAGTCCCTGACGCGCGCGCTTCGGAGACGGCGGGGTCTCCCCCGAGATGGTTCTCTGTCCCCACTTCCACGTCCTGCCGCCGTGCTGGCGTCCATCTTGTAAGCAAGGCTGTGCAAATGTTTTCCAATGTTGTTGGCATTCAGGCAAGGGGGAAAAAAAATCAGTAAATTTCACTGAAGAACGCGTCTCAAATAAACGACGGTATCTTCGGAGTTCTAGAAAAATGAATTGTTGCATAAAGAAAAAAAAACAGGGTAAACAGGCATGTGGAAGATTGATAATTTTTTTTATTATTGTAGAATTGACAGCTTTTGGAAATTATATTACTTCAAGACGATTTTTGCGAGTTCATGTTCAAAGAACGTAATCCCTGTACCTGCATATTCACGATGATCTCTGGATGAGTTGTAATTGTCGTTCTCCGTAAATGTAATTGGAATATTTTTAGCAAACTTTTTTTTTTTTAAATAAAATTAATATCGCCGAGGCTCCGCGCACGGTGGAGCTGGCCGACAGGCGGCGTGGTTACGCGCGCAGGCAGCTGACCAATGAGCGCGGTCCATGCGGGGGCCGAAGGGGCGGAGGGCTGGTAATTAAAACTCCGGGAGTCGCCGCGGCGCATCTCTCAGCCGCTGGCGCCCGCGGGCCGTTCTTGCGCGCGCAACGCCCCGCAGATTTCCCGAGGGGCTTCGGGCCGGCCGGGGCCCGTGATTGGGCGATTTGTTTCATATTTCTCCTTGGAGGGTCCGCGCCCTTCTCTCCGCCCTAACCGCGGGCAGACACCCGCCGACAGACGGGCCTCCGCCACCCGGCTCCCGGGGACACCTGGGGTCACCTGCCCGCGGCCTCGCCTCGTCACTCGCCACGTCACTCGCTGTCCTCGCCTCGTCACGAGCCACGTCACTCGCTGTCCTCGCCTCGTCACGAGCCACGTCACTCGCCGTCCTCGCCTCGTCACGAGCCACGTCACTCGCCGTCCTCGCCTCGTCACGAGCCACGTCACTCGCCGTCCTCGCCTCGTCACGAGCCACGTCACTCGCCGTCCTCGCCTCGTCACGAGCCACGTCACTCGCCGTCCTCGCCTCGTCACGAGCCACGTCACTCGCCGTCCTCGCCGCGGCGACTCCGCCGGTGCACAGCGCATCTTTTGAGGAACCGATTAAGCTGTCAGGAGTGACGGGACAAATCACAGTTTTATCGAATCAGAATCTCGAATATACCTCTCGGATATACCTCTCGGATACGAATCCGCGTGACGAGGGTTGAAAATAAAATAATGTACAAGATTAAATTTTTTTATCCATAGTGTTTAAACATTTGAAGGACTCTGGTTACAAATTATCCAGAGATTGGCGTAAATCGACGGATGATTTTCACGTACCTTGAGTACGAATCCACAATAAATAATCTCGGCACTGGCTACCGCAAAAACCCTCAAAAACTTGTTAAGTCAACAGCAGGAATACTTGCCTGTTTACCCTGTTTACAGTGAAGCACGGAACTAGGGATTTCGAATACGGCGTATTGTTTACGAAATTCGGTTATCTGAAATTACGAAGAACTCTTCTTTTATTTCATATAATTTCTTCGTTAAGAGTCCGTAAATTGAATGTATTTTCTAACACTTTAGTATTCGAGTTATAAGAAAAACAAAGGACTGACAGGCGAAAACTAATCAAATAACCACCCCCCCCTGGGTTTGACAATAAAATGCTATACATAAAATGATGATGGTATAATCATGGTTGGTTATATCGCCAGCAACCGTAATGTTGTGACTAGGGTTAGCTAGGTTAAATGATCCTGCGGTGGTACATCATTGTCTTCCGCAGTATGGAGGTGAACTGATAACACTGGACCCAGATCTGGATCCGGCAGGAAAATCCTCTACTTGGTCATGTATCGAACTCTGGGATGTGTATCACCAGCCAAATATTTTAAGTCATATTGTACGCAAAGTATTTCACAGAGGAGGAGGAATCACAATTGGAATTTTTGAACTTTAATAAGGTCAATGATGACCAACGGGATTTAAGATTATCCAGCACGATAATTTCTACTTATTGGTATTATTTTTTACAATCTGAATCACAAGTAAAGTTGCTGGTAACGCTTAATTGATAGTATTCAGTCCCTCAATAGATTTTACCGTTGGATCACGGTATTTCAAGGTGATGCTGAGGTATTAAGTGCGATCGTGTACATACGTAATTGCAAGCAATACTTTTCCAAATCTATTAAATTCACCAGAACATGTAAACTGTGCGTTTTCATTAATATTAAGTTAATTAAATATAGTGTGTAAATATGTACCCGCAACTTGGACGAACCTACCATGATCGAAACCCTCCTACGTTCGGACTGTTGCAGTGTTCATGTACCTATAGAAACACAAGTCATACATAGTTCTATAGTTATAACGAATCCTTCGTACAGTTGCATATATTATTGAAATTCACAAAAAAATCTAATTAGCATATTTCGCACGATCACATAATTCTATATAGCAATCGAAAAATAAAATCAACGTGTGTACCAAGCTTGTATGGTTTCGAGATATATGATGCTACCATTTATCGTGAAATTCACCGTCAAAAACTTTTCTTAGGACAGTGACGTATTTTTTTTTTTAACAGTTACGTCCGCCGCCGACAGTAATTCGCGTAACCATCGCTTAAGCCTTATCTTTATTAGCGCGCTGTGAAATCCTACGACCAGCAGCGAACCGCGAGTAACCATAATAACTGCGAAAGCGCATTTCGAAACGTGTTCGAAGGACAACCCTATCGCGCACCTCGTAATGGCTTCCCGAGTCGTCTCGCGGGGAACGTTACGAGAACCGCAAATGCTCTCTGTCCCCGGGTTGCGAGCGGACACCCACTCGAACACATTCCGCTTGTTTAGGGTCTTAAGTTTTAGAAATGCACTACTCAACGAGATCTCTGAAATCATACCTACTAATCTATTTTATGCACTGATAAACTAGAGAGGGTTTTGAATTCAAGCGCGAAATTCAAACAGCTTCGCTTTGGAGCTGAGCGCGGTAACCGTCGTCGACGAGCCACTACTCACATGGCCCCCGTCAGTTCTCTAGACTGGGCCTGAGCCATCCTTCTACTCCCGTAACCAACCAGCATGAAATTAATGCATGAATTTTTGCATCCCGCATGTCAGTGCCCAGGGTTTTCCCTGTGTCTATGCAGGTTTTACCTGGGCCCAACTTATCTAATATAGTCTAGAATAGTCAAGTGAGGGGAGTTAGTCATGGCGCCAATTGCTGCCATGGCTGGCCAATTCCCTCCTTAGCACATATGCATGTTCCCTTTTCTGCATGGTACCCCCTGCATGATTAGAGCGTATAGGCTTCGGCCTGAGACGCACTTAGAGTCTCTCCCTAACCCGGACCCCTCCCAATACACTTAGTTTTAAACTTAGGTTAGGAAAAAAAAAATTGCTGGAATGGCGTGTGTTCATCCACATGGTCTGGATCAGCCCGGCAACAAATAGTCCAACCTAGTAGGCTTTTCAAATTATAATGTTGTTCTCTGAGATGAATCCTCTGAGTAAGTTTCCTTGAAGATGTGATCTATTTATATTACATTACATTATAATACATGGATAAAATTACAAAAACAATTCATTTTTCAAAATCGGCACCCGGGGGAAAATGCAAGTTTTCGTCATAGTTTCTAGTGAATTTTGTATTACCTACTCTTTAGTTTTTTAACGCTTAATGGTGTCATTGAACTGTGTGGTCATCAGTCTCTATCATATCAGAGTTTAATTATTTGTACGTGGTATCCTGTCTGGCTTCATCCTTCATATAAATTTTCTCATGAATATTTAATCACTGACTAACTGCGACACCCCAGCGGCACCATTACAATTTGAATAACAAAACAGATGCAAGCACGAGTCATGCTTGTACTAGCCACGCCCACACGGCGCGCAGGGCTTCAGAAGATCACGCGGGGTGTAAGAAATGCTCGGGAGAGCCGAGCGTGACAGTTAACGAAAAATATTCACGAAAATCTTGATGTTTGAATGATTATTTGTTCGTAATCGGATTTCATTTTATATTTTTTTTTAGTGTGTGCGTCGCTAAAAATAATATGATTTCAGAATAAATTTTTTGGCACACTATAATTTGTTGTACGTGAAACAAACATAATCATGTAAAATTATAGATATTTGTGTATCTGTACATTTACATGAAAACAACTGCATCACTGCAAAATATTGTTCTCAGTAATACTGAGTTCGGATACTTACCCGGGCATTTATGCTTTTTTGTTGCCCCAGTACATTCAATAGTTAAAGTTATTTGCAAACCGTTTCCTGAATAAGCTTTCCAGTATTAACTGCGCACATAACAAGCATGAAACAACATAATATTCGATTAGCTTTTACATTGTTTTAAAAAAATGTGTATGCTTGAATGAAACATCAATTAAAATATATAATTAAATGCCAATTTTTGTAATAAATAAATAGTATTATCTCGATGTATATGCAAAATTGTACAAATTTACAATATATTTCTTTTAGTCATTCTTGGCGATTGTGAAAGAACAGAAAACCTTTTTCCTGTGTATGAATCTCCTGGTAAAAGTTCCTGCTCACGCCTTCTTCCTCATTTGTGCGTCATTTAGAGTGTCATGGTCGTCGGCACAGTTGCCTGGATTCCACCCAAGCCCGCGGCTGTGCGCGGTGTTTGCCTTCATGTTCCACACTCAGGTCACACACACCAGGACACACGCTCAGGTCACACCCGCGCGCAGATGCCGTGGGAATCACGAGCTGCGCTGGAAGAGTTGCCGAACTACTGCGAAGCGTCGGGCGAGTTCACGTCTCGGTTCGTTTGACGAGGCGACGGAAAAGGGCGGAGGGAAAAAATAAAAAAAATAAAATAAATAAAGAGTATGGGAGGGGGGAAAAAGTTGAGCGCGAGAAAGGAGAGTAGAAACGAGGCGCCGCAGAGGAACAGAGGAAAATAAACATGCAGAATTTGCATCGCTTCGCTTGATTTCCGTAGGGTTAAGGCGGGCGTGAAACGTAGAATCAATCGTGGAGATACTTTTTTTTTTTTTCATTCTCAGAAAGCGCCCGGCGCGCACTCGCGTTTTCTCTTGAGAGATTGTTCCAGTGGAAGCGTAGACGCGTTGCCGACGTGAGAGCGAGACGGGCGAAGTGAAGATTGCTGGGCAAATGTATAAGCCCCCTGCTTCCTTCCTGGCAATACCTGCTCCTTTTTCCTCGTTCGACGAGAACTCGAGGAGATGAAAAACATGTGAATAATTTACTATCTAATTACCGTGTTTGTAGAAAAACAATCGTTTGGCGATGTTTAGCCAGGGCGCAAACAGAGAAATGCCTCTGTGTTCTTTTTTCAGTGCGCAAGGACGTTCGCAAGGTGGGGGAGGGGAAGGGGGGGGGTAAATGGTGAGATATATCTCCTCCCCTCCCCTAGGCCGAAATCCCAAACAAACTTATCATTCCCACCAGCAACTGGAAATAATTTGAAAGCAAACAGCGGGAGAAGTGGCTCTATCACTCTCTCCCCCCCCCCCCCCTTTCTAGTCCCGCAGGGGAATTCTGCGCGAGGACGCACCACAACGCCGAAATACCACAACGCCGAACGTACAATAACGCCGAAAACCATAACGCCGAATGCCAAATTGACTACGCCGACAGCTAGAAAACTGCTATGTACCAAAACGCCGAAATACATTAACGCCGAAAAATGTCATTGCAGGACTGCCACAAAGGTTAGGTTAGGTAAGGTTAGGTGAGGTTATGCTAGGTTAGGCTAGCCTAGGTTAGGTTAGGTACACACACTCATTCAGTTGTTTTTCATTTTGCTCCTGTGCCCCCCCCCCCCTCCACGCAGCAACATTTTTCGGCGTTATGGTATTCGGCGTTATTGTACGTTCGGCGTTGTGGTATTTCGGCGTTGTGGTAACGACCCATTCTGCGCACGCTCCCGACAGTGCGTGGTCCGGATGCGTCACGAGGGCAGTCTGCGCTCACGCAGCTCCCAAAACACGAGGCTAGGGGCCCGATACAGTCCTCGTCTGCGAAGATGACGCGGGTTTCCCCTTTATTAAATAAAATAATTGTACTTTTATCCAGAGAACATACGCTCTAACCTTCCCCGAACACTTGTCTTTCACGGTATACTATTTAGTTGTTGGCGCCCAAATAAAATTTAAAAACAAACAAATAAATAAAATTTTTAATGTTCTAATCAGCGAAATTCGATCGTAAAATGTTCATCGCCGTTGGAACCTCGGAAATAGAAATTTCTATTTCAGTCCCTTGAATCATTGACTCTGATTTTCCTCACACGCATGATACATTTTTTTTTAGAAAAACTGTTAAACAAGTTAGAGAAGTAAATTACCTAGACATTCTGCAACGAAATTGCCCCTTAATACAAGGTATCTATTTTTTTTTTGACGAGACAACGTCTAATAAATCGATGAACGCCGGCTGCACGCACGAAAAAGTGTCCCGTTACGCGGTGTCCCGTTACGCTCATTGTACGCTTCCACTCGATTGGAACAACCATCGATTCGACTTTTTCGAGGCACATTAAACTTGAAACACTCCCATTCGTTTCCTACTTTTCCTATCATCGTCCTATCCTTAACAGAATAACACAGATTAGAAGAAGTTAAATAGCAAACATGTATAAATTTATAGTTAAAATAATTTCTTCGTTAAAGTAATAAACATATTTGAATTAATGAGTGCAAATAAAAGTAAAATTATCAATTAAATTGTAGATTTCATTTCACTTGTTCTTTGTATCCATACAAAATAGTGATAATTCAATAAAAATGATTCAATTTTATACATAAAAAAGGGATACGATACAAATAAGGTTTTTTACTCCACCGTGGACCGATAGACCGTGGATGTATTCCTATAAGGAAAGTTGGGTCGCCAGCTGAAAAAGTTTGGGAACCACTGGAGTCTAGAACATTTTTTGCTCACTGGCGTGCATCTGGCAACAGAGCAGACCGCGAACAGGCCAGTGCTGGTGACCAGACATCCCGCACTGGCAGATACACATTCCGACCTGGCGGCCGGCATTTCTCAACGTTCCCCTCCCAACATGCGCCCATGAAGGGTAGTGTGGGAGTATCTTCCAGTTATCTTTTAAAACATTCGGGAGCTTTTTAATATACAGAGCTGTTAGGGATCGCTCCCTGTTGTTGATCGGGAGGATGTTAGAGCTTAGGAGCCGACCAGGGGCCGGGGAAACCAACCCAGCATAGTCGCCGCCTCAGCCCTTCTACCGCACTCAGCTGACCAGACAGTCGGCTGTGTCCTCCCGCACTGGGCAGAAGGCACACGCACACTGCAGTACAAGGACGAGGCCCGCGCGAGAAGCCTAAGATGTACATCAAGTTCTGTCCCTGCCCGAACACGCCCGAACATTCACCTTTTGACAAACCTCGGGATTTGTTTTTTTTTATTTTTTGCGCAGGAAAAAATGAATTCAAATATTAAAAGTGGTCGGTTAGGTTAGCTACATTAAAACACTTTAAACCACTATGGACGGTTAGTTAGGTTAGTATAGCTACCTTAAAATAAACAGAGAAATATAAATATATACATAAATAAACCCGAGGTTGGCTGAATGTGAATATTCGGGCGTGTTCGGGCAGGGACGGAACTTGATGTACATCTTAGGCTTCCCGAGGCGCGCCGTGCCGCAGACTGGCGGACACAGCTCTGAGCTTCAGGAAGCCGCCGCTGGTAGCGCCACTGCGATCGCCGGCCAGGGACGCCGCGCGCGCACGCCTCGAGGGGGCCACGTTTATTAATTAGCCGTAAGCCGTTAATTTCCCGCCGACGCGCTCTTTTTGTGCCGCCGACGCGGGGTTTTTCGGTCGCCATATTTCACGAAAGTTTTTCCCCCGCCGCGAACGAATCCAGTTGAAGGCCCGGGAGTCGGCGGGAAGTTTTGCTCGTCGCCGGAAAGAGGGACGTTGGCAAGCCTGAGAGGTCCGCGCTCGCCCGCGGGGGAAGGCTGGTGTTTTTCATAAAATTTAAATATGTATTCAGACCGCGCGCTCAAGCTGCGCATGTGCTTACCATAGAATGTTATTTGCCAATAGAACTGTTAAATAAATGTTTCATGATGGACGGCAGTTGGTGCGTCATTGAGTTTATGAAATCGCACGTCACTTTATGTGTCAGAGTTTCAATACAGCAAGTTTCTGATATTTCATTTCAATTTGAAATAATACGTTGTCAAAATACTACTTAACATTTAGAAATTCCAACAAATAATTGTGAATGTTGGTGTTCCTACATGGCTTTGTTTACATCAGCCGAATTTGGCAGCTCGTTAAAGTTAACGATGGCATCGTGAGCAAAAGACGAGTATCCATGGAGTGGTCGCGTATGCATGATTTCCCGGTGACTGGGTAAAGTATTTTTTTTTTCAGCTAATGGCCTACGCCATGTTGACACGTCCAAAACTTTGGCTGAAGTGCAGTGTTTGCATTGCGGTAACAGTTTTAAACTGCGCATGTTATGGAAAGTGGCTGTTTAACGACGGAGATTTTAATTCATACTTACGAAACATCATCAGACATGATCAAGAACCAATTCCGCCTTTTTTGGGACGTAACAAAATGACGTTGATGAGGTAAAAAAAAATTTAAACTACGTCACATCATGCCGTTTCTTGACAATTCCTAACTCCATGGTTTATAAGACTATAACTAGTGGAAAGAAAACAATATCTGTATCGGGCTGTTTTAGACATTAACGATTTAGGCAGTTGTGGTAAAATGTCTTAAAATCAACATTATATGTTTCGGAATATTCTGTAATCCGTCATTCTATGGTTTGGCGCATTCTGTAATCCGAAACCAATCAAGCTGCTTGAGGATAGAATTTTTTCGGGTGGTTTCCGGATGTTATCTTAAAGGCCAGGTGGCATTATTGCGCTTCCGGCGTTTCTAATTCGCTCAGAGTTCATCATTACTGTAGGTTTTCATTTTCAGTGTTTCCTATTTTGTAGAGGTTACATTTCACGGTTACATTTTCATAATGATTGTTTTAAGAGGCCCGCCTCGTCAGAAGTGTGTCTGTCATAGTGAGACGGGATGATACCGCGACGCTCGCTGGTGATTCTAGCGCGGTATCACCTCTAAGCGCAAGGCTGTGGACTGTCGCACAGTCTTTTTGTCGTGGATAGTACAACTATGAAATTTGAACGGTGACTGGAACATTATATGGTGGAGGAATGCAAATAAAGGTGTAACGCAAGTCTCTTAAGTGCTTTGAAGAATTTGTACCGGTTGTTTTGTTTTTAACGCTTCTAAAAAAAGTTTAAAAACTTAATCCGGAAACCAAACTACTTATCGGCCCTAGGTGAATTCTTAAATGCTTTTCGTAAACAGACTCCACTCGGATATCTTGCGTAGTCTTGAAATCGTGTTGTTTTTCCTGAAGCTCTGCACACCGTATGTGTGCTCACCTGTGGGTACTTATTCCTTCCTTCTATTAAAGCACCTTAAAAAAAAACCTTTTTAAAAATACTTTACATTACTTTTTCTTTGGCATTCATTTTAATACAATATTGACGATCGATCATCCGGGGGGAAAAACTGCTAATCGGCAGGACCGTGGTCTCGAAACATGCCGTGCTGACGACATTTCATCGTACTGTTTTGTCCTGTCGCAGACGGCAAATAATTACTTTTAGCTGTTTCCGACCGTTGCCAGAAATGGGCTTGGAATCCGGGGGGTTGGGGGTGTAGGGGGAAGGCCCCCCTGGAAGCAGCTCCTCTCTGAGGAGGGCCTGCTTGCTATTGCAAAACCGTGACAAACGTTAACGTCGAAACTATGCATCATGGAATAATTTCTGCGTATTTAATGTTTCCTGCTTATTGCATGCTGGCCGAAATGTGGGCGGTGTAGGTACAGCGTACGAACGCTCTATCCAGTGGTGACACTCAGGGGCGTAGCCGGGGGGGGGGAGGGGAGTTTAGGGGTTCAACCCCCCCCCCCCCCCCCCCGTCCCTTAACACCAAATCTTTAATTAATTTCTTATTCATCACTCAAACAAAGTTCATATTAAAATTAATAAAAAAATTTACCATTACAATATTTAAATTTAAGTACCGAAAACTGCTAAAATAGCGCTATTTTACACCTTAAAATCAAAAATTTTTCCGGGGGAGGACCCCCGGACCCCCCGCTTTAATACGGGAGGGGGGGGGGGGGAAATGCTTCTTAACACCCCCCATACACAAATCCTGGCTACGCCACTGGTGACACTCCCCCACCCTTGCAGAGTTGCGCCCCTGATTGCCGGTAGTCGCGCGATGTCGGTCGCAGTCGCCAGGCCGCGACACCTGTCTGTAGGGCCGCAGGGGCCGTGGTCTAGGGCTGAGTGCTTTCCTTCGCCCCTCCAGGCGGCGCGGGCTGTACCCCTGCCCCCCATGCCCATCTGCCCAGGTGCACGGCAGCAGGCATGATTACCGCAGCCACCCTCCGGGGCAGATCTCGGCTAACTCGATAAGCGCCCGTCCTCCTCCTCCCCCCAACCACATACCTCACGCCGCTCCACCGCAATCCGTATCTTCTCCTCTCGAATATGCACGAGGTGAGAAACACGTACGTGTCAAATACTGAATAATTATGAACGCTTTCCCCGACTCCTTACAACGAAAAAATTGGTTGTCTGTAAAGTCGGTTTACGGACGATAGTTTAACGTGACAACGTCATAACAAAACATTGATGAAATGATTGCATACTTTTGTGAATAAAATTGAATCATTTTTATTTTAATAATGAAAGAATAAATACTTGAAATTATACTAGTAATCAGATTTTTAAAATGCAAGAATAATAAATTAACCTTTATTGCTGAAATTGTTGTAATAAGCAATGAAAACCACATTAACTTTTCACTTCACTTTATAAACAGTCGAGTGGAAGAGAGATAGATGCGGCGCAAGCGTACAATGAGCGTAACGGGATACAGCGTAAATGAACCATGCGTGTAACGGGACACAGCGTAACGGAACAATGTGCGTAACGGGACACTTTTTCGTGCGTGCAGCCGGCGTTCATCGATTTATTAGACGTTATCACGTCAAAAAAACATGATCTTGTACTTTGACGAAAGATTCCTTTGGAAATCAGTTGCCAAGAAATAGTAAACAATACTACAAGAATAATATGGTAACTTTGTACAAACACATGACTGGTTATTTTTACATATGTGAAATGCGTTTTTTTTAGATATATTACCGGGTATCTGTTTCGAAAATTGGCGCATAACTTTATTTTTTTAATTATGTTTTATTCAACATAATTTTTTTAAACCATGAAAAATATGGACTTTTTTTTTATGCGTACCAATGTGTGCAGTTAATACTGAAATGCTATTGAGTAAACGGTTTACTATTGAAGGTGCTGGGACAACACAAAGCATAAATGCCCGGGTGAGCATTCGAACCCGGTGTTACTGCGAACACTATTTTATAACGATACAGATGTTTTCATGTAAAAAAAAGTAATTGATGAAAATATGAAATTATACATAAATATTGTGTTCCATTTACAAAAAAAATACTGAGTTGTATTTGGCAACAAGAATTGCAACGAAAAATTTTTGCGCCAGTGCTAATTGCTCTAAAGCGAAAATTTCGATACGAACATTAATTCACTTAACTGAGCATTAACGCCCGACCATGCTGCAGTGGATACTGCCGACGATAATCTGATAGGCTAAACTGTGGGTATAGTAAGTTTACAAAGTGCAGTTAAGTCTCTCGTGTAACAGCGGTTGTATGTGAAATGCACTAATTTGTGGATGTGTTAAAAGAAGGAACGAAGAACTTCGTCAATCCGTCAGCAGACCGCTGTCGCCAACAAACGAAGTATTTTTGAAAGACAATGAAACTGATCTGGTCCACCAGTTAGATACAAACGCGTCAGTGGCCAAGATAGCTGTTCCCCGCGGCAAATTTCGCCTTGCGGGGAAAAAAAAATTGGTTGTCTGTAAAGTCGGTTTACAGACGATAGTTTAACGTGACGTCATAACAAAACATTGATGAAATGATTGCATAGTTTTATGAATAAAATTGAATCATTTTTATTGAATTATCACTATTTTGTATTTATACAAAGAAGGAGTGAAATGAAATCTACAATTTAATTGATAAATTTACTTTCATTTGCACTCATTAATTCAAATATGTTTATTACTTTAACGAAGAGATTATTTGAACTATAACTTTTATACATGTTTGCTATTTAACTTCTTCCGATCTGTGTTATTCTGTTAAGGATAGGACGATGATAGGAAAAGTAGGAAACGAATGGGAGTGTTTCAAGGATGATGTGAAGGAAAATGGCTTACCCAACACCAAGATTCAGTCAAAAATAATATATTTGCGCCACGGACTCTGCAGCAGTGCTAGGAGGAACGGGTTAGCAAAGAGCAATATAAAATGAGCGTAACGGGACACAGCGAAACGGGACAATGTGTGTAACGGGACACTTTTTCGTGCGTGCAGCCAGCGTTAATAAATTTATTAGACGTTGTCACGTCAAAAAACAAAAAACAAAAAAAACAAAAAAAATCATCCGTGCCGACGAACTCCGGGTAGTTGATTGGCCGCGCGGGGAACAAATGTTTCCTCGGGACGAACAGACTCTCGTCTCGTCTTTGTGCGAGAACCCGGGTCGCGCCGTGGCGTCTCGCTGCTGTCATTTCCGCCGATTACCCTGGGCTCCTCCCTGGCTGTAGCTGCTGGAGGGAGGGGAGGAAGAATGTTACATGACCTACCGTCCCCCCACCCCTCTGGACCGAGACAACACCTGACGTCGACAAAGACCCGGAGGAGATTTCGCAGGGGCCATCACAGGAGTAGCGACACTTCGCGAGATGAGCAGGGAGCTGGGTATTGTTCCGTCCTTCGCCCTCCGCCCCCCCCCCCTCCCCTACCGACCTGCAGCGCTGACTTCTCCCCTCTCCGGGCTCCGGCGACACCGCCGGTGCTTGCCGACGTCGCAATGATGACAGACCTACTTAGTGCGATGACATCATTTACTGATGCTGCGTTGACCCAAGTTTTCAAGTAGCACACCACCAAGTAAGCTGTATTGACGTGACAACGTCTAATAAATCGATGGACGCCGGCTGCACGCACGAATAAGTGTCCCGTTACGCACATTGTTCCGTTACGCTTGTCCCGTTACGCTGTGTCCCGTTACGCTGTGTCCCGTTACGCTCATTGTTCCGTTACGCTGTCGGCGAGTGCAGTAATAATAGGTTATGTTACAATTGACTAAAAAAATATGGTGATTCATATAATTGATGATAGATATTTGATTACAGTTTATTTATAAGAAAACTTGTTCATAATTATATTTAAACTTTATAGCTAAACGCCAGTTTTTAAATTTAATTACAAGTCATCTACACGTGAACTGTTTCGTCGACTGTTTATAAAGTGAAGTGAAAAGTTAATGTGGTTTTCATTGCTTATTACGGCAATAAAGGTTAATTATTCTTGCATTTTAAAAATCTGATTACTAGTATAATTTCAAGTATTTATTCTTTTATTATTAAAATAAAAATGATTCAATTTTATTCATAAAAGTATGCAATCATTTCATCAATGTATAGTTATGACGTTGTCACGTTAAACTATCGTCCGTAAACCGACTTTACAGACAACCAATTATTTTTTTGTAAATTGAATAGAAATATTCATGTAATATTACAGATATTTGTACATTTGTAATACTAAAAAAAAAAAAAAATGTGTTCGCTGTAATATTGGGTTCGGATTCTTTCACGGGCATTTATGCTTTGTGTTGTCCCAGTACCTCCAATAGTTAAAGTTATTGTATCTGAATAGCTTTCCAGTATTAACTGTGCACATGATAAAGTCAAATTTTTGAATATATGATAATCTATTCCATAGTAAAACAATTTTGATTGAATGAAACATCAATTAAAATATAAAATTATGCGCCACTTTTCGTAAAAAAATATTAACGTATCAATGCCTATTTAAAAATAAAATTATTAAATAGCCATAAGGTATGATCAACTGCATCGAGATATAAATTGTCCACTTCAGCGCACGGGTAGCCTGAAATGGTTAACTCCATGCTGCTAAAGGCAGCGGTGGACCATCGTAGAATCACCCGTCGATAGAGCCACTATTATTTTGCGGATTCATATCACTCCAGGGCCAGACTCTACTTACCAAGTCATGATCAAACCTTTTTACAGTGCTCATTGCTGACCATTACAACTATCTTGGCGGGCTACGAGTGATTGGGTGGGTGACCACTCATTCTTGTTTTACAACTGGTTACAATTGGTTGCGAGCACTGCAGTCCACCAACGTAGAGCAGATGAACCTGTCTACTCTGATACCCAGGGAATCGTAGAGACGTCTCCGACAGACGATCAGCGGGCGAGGTGAACCATGTTAACTCGCTGAGAACCACGGCGTTTGTTCACGCTCAGGATGACCTACCGTGGAACAAGCTACAGGTACAACCAAAAAGTTTAAGACCATTAGTTAATTTCAGATAATGCTGTGTTCATCTTAAGTTTTTGAAGCGGTGTTCCCAATATTTTTTTTCAGACATAAAGGCAATTTTTTTTTTTTTTTTAATAACATGTTTCAGAACGTTCAAAGTTAGTAACTACAAGCAAGCGAAGTTTTTTTTTTAAATTTCAACAAAAACTGTTTAAACTAATACATATTCTTGTATTTGAAGAAACTAAACTAAAATTATATCTTGATTTTTATATTGTAAAAAAAATCAAGGAACAAAATTAAATTACTAAAAATTATTAGAAACCTCGTACCAACTTTTAATCAAAATTTAAAAATAGGTAATTCTTAAACTGGACGAGCCGGCGAGGTGAGCTTGGTGTCATCTAGCGTACGAACGTTTTTCGTAAATACAATATTTGAACATTCTAATGCTACTTTTGAAGACAAATTTTTCCCTTATATCTGAAAAAAAATAATTAATATTGAGTACACCACTTCAAAAACATTTTAAGATCAACACAACTTTACGTGAAATTAATTTTTATTGTACCTGCATACGTGACGCAACGGACGGTGAAACGTTGTGCCCGCACTGTGGACTACCTTGAATTCGAGTTCCGGTCCATTCATCCTGATGTCGATGTCGGTTTTCCGTGGTTTCCCAAAATATTTCTAGACACATTCTGTAGTTCATGGCCGAATTTTTTCCCCGCGTTCCCTGTCTGTATGGTGTTTGTCCGTCGCTATTGTCATCGTTGACTAAACGAAAACGGGGGGAAAAAAATATTTGAGAGCATATTTAAGCTGCCAAAAGTTATAGTATTCAGGGTCATTGTCCAATATATTGATTTTAATCCTAAAACTATTTAAATTCTAATTTTCACTTCGGGAAAAAAATGCAACCAAATTCAGAGGTTGCCAAATGTAAAAAAATTACATTTTAAAGAAGGCGTTTGAATAGAAATTACTTTCATCAAACTCGCCGTAATGCACAAGTTCTGAATTCTAAATCAATACAATAGATTTTCATATATCTAGATTTTTATTAAGTATTTTTAATAGCGTAAATTCGATACAGAATAATTCCCTACGCGTAAATTGGGATTATCTGACTCTAAAAAAAACTAAGGAATATAAGTAGAGACCAGAAAAATTCGCGGGTTCATTTCGCGATAGGCTATAGACTCCAAACTCGTACACCTTAATGCTGAGTCAGCAATTGGACCACCGTTTATCTGAAGGAAAAACCTTCAACAAAAGACGTATCAAATCACAAGCATCCCAGTTGACGCGTGTCACGAATCAGTATCCAATGAGCAGGTGCAATTTTTTTTTTCCCAGTACATAGAGTATCATGGAGTCTATCCTAGAGGTCATTGAAACCGCGAATTTTTCCGGTCTCTAAATATAAGGAATTGATTTCAATAAGGTTGAATTGGCTGGTTTGCTGAATCAGCACTCGGGGCAGTTGTACACATCGTGGCCCCAGTAGCTCTGACTAACCGCTCGGCTCCCGTAGGCCGAAGCATCCATCGACCGGAGGCTGCAGAACAAAAACAGAAGTCATCCCGTCAATTAGTCCCCCCCTCCTCCCCCGCTCCCTGCGCCCTCCTGCCCTGATAAAGAAATACCCGCGGGGGAAAAGGTCCCCTTCCCAACCCCATCCACCAACCCTTCTTCCAAGCCCCGATCCTGACGAAGATGAATTAATACCCTCTTTTTTTTTCTTTTCCTGTGAGCATTCCGCGGGCCAGTTATTTCCTCTCTATTAACGTTCGCTCCTTTATTTCTTTCTTTCTCTCGCGTTTCCTCTTTACCAGTTCCAGTCTCCCAAGACGTGTGCAGAAACACCTGGGACTTCCCGCGCGGAGACTTTAGGGAATACTCGTTTCGCTGAAACATTTATTTTCATAGGAATTCTTGTGACATAATATCAAGGGTTTACAACAGCAAGCGACACGTGACTCTTGTATCTCGTGAAAATAATATCTACTTACATCTCGGAGGCATAAGACTCTGTGTTACAAAAAACATTTTTTTTAAGAAAGCCGTTTAAAGAACTTTTAAATAGTAGCTCACTAATACCATTGAATACATATGAACATATTCAATGCTTATACTATACTCAAAACATGTGAATTTATGACATATTGCCGTATAGACCTGCAAAATTCGCGGTTTCGATGGCCTTCAGGATAGACTGCACATACCCCTGTACACTCGGGAAAATAACGCAAGTTCATTGGCTGCCGACTTGTAAGTCGTCTCAGCTGGTTTGTCTGTGATTCGATCCTTCTTTGGTTGAGGGTTTATAACTGGTTGAGATTTGTCCAGATGAACAGTAAGCCAATAGCAAAATTATCTAAGAGGTATATGTGTTTCAATTCTAGCCTATCACCGAATGAATCCGCGAATTTTGCAGGTCTCTACCGGGATATTTGATATCTTAGTTTTGTATGCCAATGGAAAAAAAAAAGTCAAACGTTGGTGAATGTTTTGTTTAAAAATTCATTTGGCTCAAAAGTGGACACAGTGTCTTATGCCTCCCAGGTACAGATATGTTAATATAAAACGTGTAATACGAAAGCTATTTGATAAAAATAATTTACTTATCGCAATAGTAAATAGTTGAAGTATAGATATCAACCTATTTACCCTACTTTACACAATTTTTTTTTCCAAACTTTGCTTCTGGAGTTGTTACCAAGATTTATTGTGAAGTACATCTGTATCTCAGGTAAAGCATGTATTTTCTAAACATTTTACATTAATCTTCGCCGTTTATTTACGATAAAGTAAATTCACCATCCCGAACACGTATACGCACGTCGGTAGTCATTACGTAGGCCGTTTGAGCGAAACACGGTTTTCTGACATTTATTAACTCTTCAATTGGCTACGATTTTTATTTTTGTCTGTGACAATACAATTACAACCCAAGATTGCAAAATACATTTTAGTGAGTTTGTATTTTTTTTTAAAAGTAAAATTATATCAGCTTAATTTACGACTCTTTACACTTACTGTTCTTGTAAAAAACGAAGTATTTAATTATCTTTAGTAAAATTACGTAAGAAAAAGTGTTAACTCAAGAGAAACTTTTCCTATTTGCATTTACACAGCATATTTCGCGCTATTTTGTATTTTTTATTAAAAGTATTATCTTTGTCAATGATTTAAGCGAACCATTGTTTTCACGATAATTTCAAGAAAAAATCTTTCGTTAGCTGCACGAAGCACGCCTTATCTTTAGTACGCTGTCATCAAATTTTATAAGCGAATCTTGAAGCCCTCGACAACTGCATAAGTGTTCGGCTGTACACTAGCTCATTAGGTCGATGGTGCATTTAATGAGAGCGCCAGTGTCGCCCGTATTGGTTCCTCGCTTCTGCAGACTTAGATATGCAAAGTAGCTTCGGAAGATTATTAGCGAAGTGCTCAACCACCATCGTTTAAGAAAATTGGATAGGACACATCAATCGATAGCTGTGTCAATGCACTCGGCAGTTTTTGAGCAAACTTGAGATGAAAATGATTCCACGTTTACATTTTTTTTATGTTTACCTTTGTCGACATAAATAAATATCCAGAGGTTCTAATAAACTGGTAAAGAACTTCAATCAACATAAAATTAAAATATTTCTCTTGAATATAATAAAATATATTATGATCGAATATTTTATCACCCATAAATAAAATAACATTTACTTTACTGATGTTTCTAGCTCATAATGTCATACAACCGCTAGAAAACCTAAGAAATTAAGTTGCACAAAGAAATTGAATTTCAACTGTGGCAAGTAACCTCCATCCAGTTACTTTACTGTTACATTTTGATGCGCTGATGGACACAAGTAACAAGTGATGTGATAATTAAATATGTTTCGTAACCAAATAAACAAGTATTAAATTTCTACACGTCTACTCTTGCGAGTAAAATTACAGATTTACGGATGTTACTTTGTGAATCAAAAACCTTTTCTAGTTACGCACGTAAGATAATGATGTAACATTGACTGTGTGTAACTGCATGGAAGCCTAAAGGAGTCATTGTTCATACAATCACACAACAACACTTTGTGGGGTTAGAGGTGACTCCGTGAGAAATACAAACATACGCCTTACGCCGATATAATTTTTTTAGTGATGGTTAGTTATTTTCTGTCCTATTTCTTCTGCGGGACTCCCTTATATCGGCTTGTTTCCTTTTTTTTTTTATCTTTTTAACCAATTATCGTATTCTACTACGTACAAATACCTAGTAATATTTTTATTCAATAACTAAATTTAAAAATGAGCAGTCTATTAACAAAACGAAACTTGACATTTCTCAATAACTTGCATAATTTGTTTTGAATCCCAAAAAAAAAAAAAAAAATAATGTTGTACTGTTACTCTTGAATGTGTGTGTGGCATTACTCGATACAACTAGATTGCGAGATGGCTCGACGGACGTTAACGATGAACTTTGAATAAGCCCTTTGATTGGTACGCTACGGGCACCCGGGCAAGTTCGTATTATTCGATTTCCTCTCGTCTCTTGTGCCCCGAAGGCGCGCTTTACATCAAAGTGGAAACGTTGCGTACAGAAAAAAAAATCCAATTTATATCATACTTATGACATAGAACTGAAATGCTTTGTTTGTGTCGGTAGCTTCGTCGTGCCCTCTAGTTCAGAAACGGTCGATTTAAATGATTTTCGACGTGGCGACCTCACCGGAAGACTGGAATATGGAACTGTCGAGAATGAACGGTAGTCTAAACGTAAATACCAATTGTTATTGTAATTAAGAACTTAAGAACAACATCCCCTCCCTCCCTTGTTTCCACAGGCAAAGTTGTTCGGACACTTTACTTAATTCTCGTCGCCTTAGGACTTCTGTGTTTATGAGTTCATGACGTCACTCTCGTTTGCTTCTCACCCCAGCCGAGCAGTCGATGGAGCTCGAAACACGTTTCTGGCGAGAAACCTCCCTGTAACTTGTCTCAGTCTCCACGAATGAACAGTTACAACTATTTTGGTTCTTCACCTTGCCAAAATCCGCGGGGTGTTTCCCCTCCTCCCCAGGACAACTTCGCTTTTGAGAACTTAATTATTTTTTTTCTTCTCTCTCGGACGAGTGGAATCCAAAACCAAAACTCCGTAATTGCTTTGAACTGGCTGCTAGTTCACTAAGCTGGAGATTATGCAGCTGAAGCGCGAATTTCCAACCGCTCCCCCCCACCCATCCCCTTTCCCCCCCCCCCCTTTTTTTTCTTTTCCAATTTGGATATATCCGGGGCGAGGGAGCGGATACTACACTTCTGGATTCCCACGCATTCAGCGGGAATGAGGACGACTCTATTTAATAAGGTCCTTAGCAACTGCTCCAAGAGCAATCGTGGAAAACAACGCACGCAATGAATACACGCCTAAGAAATGTAGCGTATATATCTCGCGCCAGAACAAACTTATCGTAAAAAAATTCAAAGATTTTTTAGCAAATTGATTAGAAGTTTCAAAGGTTACTATTACATCAGAGAAGCCAAAGGATTACTTTAAATAAAGAACACACAACAATAAAAATACTGACAGAAGAATTATAAAAATTTCAAGGAATTTTGACATAAGTACCTACTCAATTTGTCACCAATTCTGTCGCTGTCTCCAACTGAACTATCTAAAACCAGCCGGGAACTATTTTATTTTATTATTTTGAATTTTCATTGAAGTGTTTCTTATACATTAGCATGCTCAAAATTGACGACGAACAAGGAACTGCGTTGTTATGCAATAACGATATTAGATAAATAATTCGATAGCACAAATTCGTGTGTCGGTGCTTTTTGAAAGATCGACGATAGAAAAACCAGCTCGACACACATTATCTTGGGACGTTTGTCGGCATTTATAAACGCTGTGTGTTATTTTTTTTTCCTGTTCTAATTGGTGTGTCTCCAAGTCATGTGACCACGATCATAGCTTGTTAGGTGTTCATTAGACTTTTATTAAATGCTGTTGAGCTGGCAAGGATTTATTGTGGGTTGTTCGCTTTTTACATGTTATGTGTTTTTGTGTTTCTTTCTGCCGTTGATTTACGATGTAGAGACCTGCTAAATTCGCGGATTCATTTCGTGATATGCTACAATTCAAATGATTATACCTTAGCGCTGCTTCTATCACTGGTCCACTGTTAATCTGGAGTAATGAGGGCCAATTAGAGACCCTCGCTCAAAGACGTGTCGAATCACAGACACTCAGTCGAAACGATTCACAAGTCAGCAGCCAATGAACAGGTGGCATTTGCCCGAGTGTGTAGAGTGTAGTTGAGTCTATCCTGGAGGTCATTGAATCCGCGAATTTTTCCGGTCTCTAACGATGGCTATTTGGCTTTTCGGTTTTATTTTGAGATCTAGTTCTGTGTCATTCATTTGCGTCATAAAGGCTTATTTTGGTTTATTTAATTGTAATTACTGCCTCCGTGTTGACGCCGGCAGACTGTGAGGGAGCGGGTCGCTAGACAAGCCTAGTTCAGCTCGGCAACTGGCGACCTCACGCCCCTCCACGCCTACACGGACGCGACAGACTGTGCCGCTGGGGGTAGGTGGGGGGTTGTTTCTGCAGACGCTCGTAGGGCGGGTGAACCACGTGACGACTCGCAACACGAGGCCACCGACCCCCGGGGGTTGACCGAGCAAGAGACGGGGACGCACCACAACGCCGAAATACACTTACGCCGAAAAATGTCATTGCAGGACTGCCACAAAGGTTAGGTTAGGTTAGTCTAGGTTAGGTTAGACTAGGTTAGGTTAGGCTAGGTTAGGTTAGGCTAGGTTAGGTTAGGCTAGGCTAAGGCTAGGTTAAGTTAGGTTAGGTTAGGTAAGGTTAGGTTTGATTGTGGTATTTCGGCGTTAAGGTACATTTAAGAAAAACACACAAATTCATTCAGTTGTTATTTCGGCGTTGTGGTACACAGCAGTTTTCTAGCTGTCGGCGTTGTGGTCAATTTTGACATTCGGCGTTATGGTATTTCGGCGTTGTGGTAACGACCCGGCGGAGACATGGGGGAGAAACTCTGATTGCCGGGACTGAGACCTTGTTTCTCTGAAGTGGTTGTGGGCCTACCTGGTTTCAAAATGTATTACTAACATAACTATATATGATTCTGAGAAGTAATACGCAAGCTGTTATCAGGCAAACAAACCAGTGAAAATTAATTCACTTTATTTTGGCAGCCATTTATACCAGAAATATATGCATCGCCTACAAAATTTATATAGAAAATACTTTTTTTTATTATTACAAAACAGCATTAAGTGCTTCTCGCACAGTTTAAAAACGCTGTTACTAAGCAATTAGTCGTCATGTAGATAAATTAACATTATGAATATAACACTTTAGATTTAAGCTTCCCGTCCAAAGTTTTTTTTTTTTTTTGTAGTTACGGGCCCACCCAACATATAGCGTCACACGCGTCCCGCAAAACATGGTTTCAGTTTCCATGGTAAGAGTCGCACATCTGTAGCTCCCTCCTTGTTCTGTGGGCGGTGAGAGGTTCCCTCGCATTCTCGCCCAGGGAATTGTGAGTGTGTCGTTATGAAAACAATTGAGCACACTCTCTCTCTCTCTCACTCCCACGCGAGACTGTGCCCGCGACCCCACAGCGACGACTACGCATGCGTCATTTCCGGAACTGGCGCCGGTTGCAGGGTGCCGTCGAATGGGGAGAGGGGGCGCGGAAACCAATTCTGGGCGTGAGAGGAAAAGGTAAGAAGTGGCGTCACGAAGGAATCGGCAGGCGAGGGAAATACACCCCACCCCCCTTCTCCTCCTCCTACTACTGCACAAAAAAAAAACTACACTACCCAAACAAGTATGTCGGGAAAAAAACCGCTACAGATGGAATTCTCAAGTAAAAAAAAATGAAAATAAAATTGAGTGGCGAATAGTTCCCTTGTGTCACACATTCATGAAAATAGACTCAAGAGCTGTATGGGTAAGAAGTGTTACCGAAACTAAAATGTAAGGGGTTAAGTAAATATAAACGCGACCAAACTATTGTTCTATTACGATTTATGTGGGGAGAACTACTGGGTTCGTAAGCAATAACCCAATTAATTGGTTCAGTTTTATTTATTACTAATGTCTACGCTATAAATTTAATAACTGCACGCAATATATCTGTCAACAACTATTAGTCTTACACTGGTCATTGAAAACACCCAGAACAGCGACGCTTATTCACGTCACTCCTCGCGGCGGCCTCTGTAAGCCCAGAATTCCCAGACCGCTAAAAGGTGACTATAGCCTTTGAATATATATACTGTATAGAAGTCGCCAGCCCAGGTTAAAATTTCTAATACGGTTTGAGGTAGTTGGTTAATTCACCGCCGCAATCGCCACCATCTCTAGGACATCGACTTGTGGTGGTCCCTAGTGGACAAGTGTCGAACTCTTCAAACACCCCTTCCCCCTCTCGTTGAACGACCTTGAGCTTCAGTGAATGATTGGTGGGTGGTGCGGGGAGCGGGGAATGACAGCGGGCGACAGTGCTGCGCTCTAACGTGTAAATAACAACCTAAGACGATACAGGGCGTTACGGCAGCGCCCTGCAGCGGTGAAGTTCCCAAGTTGCTCATCATACGCTCCTGAAAAACGTAGAGTAAATCCTATCCACTCGCGACTTCTATACAGTATATATATATATATATATTCAAAGCTATAGCCCAAGGCGCGACGGTGCGGGGGTAGAGGAGAGGTGTGGGTAGCGAGGACCCTTGTAATCCGGCCAGGCAGGCGTGGCATGCCTTACGTCAATGGACGACGCGTGACGTCAGCGGCCATGCGTGGCAGCTAGCCCGCTCCGAACCTGGCACGCATCGTGGTCTTGTTTCTCGTTCGTGACAATATTTAAAACAAATAATTTTGATAGTCTCTTTACTTACTTGATAATGGAAATAATTGGATTTTGTCTGTCCACTTTTATGTTTTTAAAGCCAATTTGACTGATTTTTTTATATAAACTAATTACTTTATCAATCATTCCAAAAGGTAATAACAAAGTAAGGAAAGGAAGGAAATTTTTATTAAAACAAAATTAATTGAAGCTCGAAAGACATTTTAACTCCCACGAGAATTATGGCGTTAATATTATTACAAAAATAATAACTGCCTAAGTAGCGGCAGCTGTTTAGCGTTACTAAAGCATTAAGTATCATATATTTAACACATATTAATGGAAAAATGTTTTATTTCTTTCAAAATACGATGTTTCTCCTTAAATTCAATTTTGAAAATTACGGTATATTAAAATTCCTCCACGTATTTATCTTTACATACAGTCTTTTCTATTTAGATTTTTCAAGTACAAACAGAAATTTGATAGAAAATCAAATGTGTGTACATAGGACATGTGCGAGATTGGAAAAAAAGAATAATCGAAACCACGGGAGGAAGAAACTGATTTAAAGAGAAAATTGGCAGAGAAATGTTTATCTCGGTTTCTGTCAAACAGCTTTTTTTTTTTTGCCCCTCAGTTCCGGCTGGGTCTGGGGTAAAAAAAAAAAAAATCCGGAGGGTAGAATTTTCCCGGTTGAACTTTGTGCGAGCGATTGACCTGCCCATCCCACTCCCTCCCTACCCTCCCCCCCCCCCCCCACAACCACATCACAGCCGACCCGACACGCCAAGTCTGCGTCACGTACACCTGTCCTCCCCCCTCCTCCGCCCTTAATCCTGGGAGCCCGGCCCGGCTCCGCAGTCACGTACAGATAACGCGGGAGTTGGGAGTTGGAGAGCTGGCAACCCTGCGAGCACACGCCGCCACTCAGCGCACCGCCATCTGCGCAGCTGCCCCTTCGGGCGCAGGCTGTGTGGAGGAGCGTTCGGGAGATACGTCTCAAGAGTCGTGCCTGCTGTCGGGCCAAGCTCCCCTTTAAATAGCAATGTCCTAAACTGTGTCCGAAGAACACTCGTCGCTGATTGGTCCACGTGACCCTCTGACGTCGTGCGTCAAGTGGGCGAAGGTCCGAACCTACCTGGTCCGAAGACGTTCGTCAATTTGAACTTTTTGTCCCAACCTGTGTACTTCGGACACAGAAAAAGAACAGAACACTCACGATATTTGAATTTCCGGTTCCCGTTTGAAAACGTGCTGTTTGTTTTTTTGTTATTGAAGGAAATGGAAGGTGTTGTTAGTCACTTATAACTTGCATAACTTTCATAAGTTCAATCTCAAACTACAAAGCATCAAAACAATAAACAAAAAAATTTGGTTTGGCACATTTACTGCGCTCTGGTGACAACTTTAGAAATCAATACATTCGGACATCGGACATCGCAATTGTGGACAGGGAAGTTTTCGGTGAGACAATGTGACGTCACTCACATTCGGATAAGGACACGGACCACGCACAGGTTCGGACTATTGTTAGTAGACGGGCTCCTACAGACCCAGTGTTCCCATGCAACCATGCAACAGTGGTTGTACACAGAGACCGGTTACCGTCGTGCTCCTGATATTGGTTCACTATTGATCCTGAGGACTTTGGTATAGGGGCAGGCATTTTTCGCGAATAAATCTGAACGCCTATTAGACTGCAACAAGGTATACCCGCACCAGCGGTTTCTTCCTTGTGGTTGGCGGCCCATCTGCGAGAGAGGGCGTTGCCTTTTTTGACCGAGCCACTCAGCACGCGTTTGCTTTCGCACTGAACTACTGTGATCGGTGTTGCATCAATCGACATGTACCTTAAAGAAATTCAACCAATCACGAAACACAGACGGTGCTACAGTGTTTTAACTTATAACTAGCCTCGGAATCTTTTCGCGAAATATGCACGGCCCTACTTGGTACAATGACGTACCCTCAAAAAAATAAGTATCGAAACACAAGTTACCCGGTTGAGCCAAATCACGAGTCAACAGGCGACGTTTGCCCAAGTATGCGAAGAATGGTGGAGTCCATCCTGGAGGTCATTTACACCCGTGAATATTTCCAGTCACAAGTTAAACAAACAGCGCGAGTCACAACTCGACCGACAAACTTTGGCCACAGGTTCATCACGAAAATTTTATTTTAGCAAATAATAGGAAAATTACAGCGTCTGGAGTACGTGCAATTACATTTAAGAAAAATGTACAGAGTAAATTCCATCCAATTGTACATTGTATAAACGTGACAAAAAAAGTTTTATGTACATACATTTTAATTTTAGGTCATATTATTATGTGCCTGTTAAAATAATGACGCCCTGTGCCTTTTAAAAAAATATATGAAAATTAATGAATTATTTAGATTCATTTGTGGCGTAAGTATCGTAAAAATGGAAAAGAAACCGTAGAAAATTATTTTTTTCCGCATAGAGATTCAACCCCGCGACCATCGCATCACGAATCCTAACTCTTACCTCTGCGCTAACTGCTCTGTGTCCACCGCACTAACATAAAATACTTGCGTCATCACCGATCCGCGACAAAAACGCCACGGTGCTGCCATCTGTGGCGGATGACAAGGGACTGTTAATATCAATATCGGCAATATTTTAATATAATTCCTTGTCGAAAATCAGGTCCGATCCAGGTGTGATTCGCGGCCAGAAATTTAGTTGAAAGCACATTTTGCGTATATTTATTACGCTCGGCAATATTATCACGTCTCACTTTCAAGGAGGGTAATGTAGCTCAGATAAATTATAAAATAAAAACATTGACTAGCCATAGAGCTTCTCGGCACTAGAATCATTTTAGTAGGTTCATTCTTGTACAAGAATTGAAAAATCAGGATACTGAGAAAAATAAGATAACCCTAAAAACAATAGAACACATAACAATTATTAAGAAAAATAAATAGGGATGACAAATGAGGTGGGACCTTCCACGTCCTCTACAATCAATAAATACCAATAAATAAATAACTTACTAACTAAACAGCGGGATTAATATTTCATTATTCTAACTACAACCATTAAAATTATTCATTCTTATCATTTATCCCGGGCCACCTAGTGATGCCAAACGTCATTAGTTATTCCGCAACTTCATTATTACAATTATCAAGAACATTCACATTCACGTGACAATATTATAAAGAATTCTAAGTTAAATTTCATGTCCGAGTTTCGTATAATTTGCTCGTCATCGATGTTAGATATTGAACGTCACTGGAGAGTACTAAAACACTCGTTAATACCTCACATAGGTACAGGATTGCTTCCCAAATCAAATGCCAGAAGTAAGAACAGTCAAATCGTGGAATAACAACTCGTTACTGTTAATAAGACTGCAATTCGTCGCTCTAACACTGTTGCTCTGCGGGTTATAGCGCCTGCCGCGTGAATTTGTAGGACCCGGGTTCGCGCCCCGGCTTCTCCAAGGCGGATTGCCCTGACAAAATGGCGGCATTTTTCTGGTATGAATACAATCCCTTGCAACAAGTCAGGCTATCAAAGAAACGGTGGGTGTTAAAAAATATATTCTTGTAGGGTGGCTTCCAATTGGGGAGCCCGTTTCTTTTTCTATAGGGCTCCCCATGCGGAGGCCATCCGGGGGATTCTCCGCGGTCGCGGAGTTTTGCAAAAATATATTTTTTTTTATTTTGTATAAGATAATTGTAGCATTATTATTCCACCACAATAAAGCTGAAATAAACGAAAATATTAATTTTGTAAATAATATACCTAAAAACACAAGTGTGAATTTGTGTGTATCAGTCAGTGAGTGTGTCGCACGCGGAGATTCGTGACATGACTTGGAAGTTTAAGAGGTTGAAGTCTAATGTGCATGCCGAACGCGGTTTGCTTCTGTGAACATCGGTGGACTTACCAACGTAATAATTTTGTTATTTTACACAAGGTAAGCATTGAACCTTTATTTTATTCAGTAACAAAAATATTCAACTTATAAAAATTTCATATAATGATCACAGTTATATAAAACCTTGGAAACTACGTTTAATTCGCGTCAAGAAATATCCAAAAGTTAATTTTAGCCAATGTAAAGAAAACATTTTACGTCTTCAATGCATCACTGCCTACTAGAGCGGGCAGAGAAGCAACGAGGTAGGGCACATTTTTCTGTTGTCACACAACTGATGTTCATATTTTAGCATTTTTTTTTTGGAACCTGCTAAATTTAACTGATTTATTATGGAATTATTTCTTGAAAGGGAATTTTCTTCACCAGAATGTGGCAAGAAGTAAACTTCGAATTACTGATACAAAACTGGATGCTGTAAGGCGATCTGCGTATTCTTTTCTAAAGCAAGGTTATAGCAATAAATTACGCGCGCATTACGCAGCGGAAATTTAACAGGTTGAAACTCCAATGCGCCTGCATACAGAAACTGCTACAGCCACGAGCCGAAGTTGTCAAGATGGCGGACTCACATGTGGCAACATGCACCCGTACATATTAACTTTAGCGAACATCAGGAAATGAACTAAACTATTGGTGTGCCAACATAAACTTGCCAACATAAACTTGCCAACATAAATCCTGAAAAACATTTTGTAAACTTGAATATATGTATGAATACATATATGTAGACTAACAATTTCTTGTGTCTTTCAGTTAACGAACACTGTGCTATCTTTTCAATTCAGTGTTTACGAAGAATAATTGTAATGCGTATTTTTTAAGTTGCCATTATTTCTTTATAAATTATAACATAAAAATTCATTACGCATCTATTCGAGACTTCTGAGACTTGCATAGATGGCTACACCGTGGTTAGGGACATTTTTACGTTCCATTCACGAAATTAATCCTACCAAATTCCGTATTACGAGAGTTAAGATATTTAGATATTCAGATATATACACATCTAAAACAATACATGTGTTCGAAAAAAGCTGCAATGTGCATGCATAGAATAAATGTGGATATTGGCATGATTGGTTTGAAAAAATCCGAAAAAAAAAAAAAAAAAAATGGGGATAAAACGATTAATGCTTCATCTGGATGTTTTCCTAATCTTGATCACGTCGCGTCGTCCTTAAACAAAAACATAACTATGACACCTACCACCTTAACATACTTAACTTTAACTAAAGTTAAACATAGGTAATCATAACTTAAACTGAACTTAACCAATGTCACGTAAACGAAACTAAACTTAAGTAAGCTAACTTAAAATAAATTAAACTAACCTAAAAACCTAATGTGAACTTTTTTTTTTAATTCCTCAACATCTGACTGTACAAACGCAAAAAAAGAAAAGCTTTTGAACATGGAATATGAGTTGCGGTCTACCACAGGTCTGACAGATATGCAGGTGGACAATCGGAATAATTGGTGCAGAAATGGTTATCTGCAGGCAGGCAGGCAGGTATCCCGGCGATGCTTCACGGGGCTACGGGCATACACGGTTGGCGAGAGAACAGACCGGGACAGGCGAGTGAGGGGAAGAGTAGTTTGGAAGGGGGGAGGGGCGGCGGGAGGGATGAAACCAGCGTGCAGGTGTGCCACGCTGACCGCGGGGATGATCCTGCAGGGATGCCAACCCCTGGTCTTCGATCGACGCCGGAGCCCCCCCCCCCCCCCCTCGCATCATCCGCGGCCGTCATGCGTCCCGCGTCTCGCAAACACACGCACGCACGCACACGCGAGAGAGAGAGAGCTCTTCGCCTGGGTAATCCATATCGGCGCTGTAAAAACCGCGATAGCGCACACAACACTTCCCCCCCCCCCCCGACCACCCCTGCTGGACCGCTAACAGCGTCATCCCTTTCGTCAGCTGGAGGCACGACGCAACGCCCGTCTCTGTGGTCCGCGCCTCTAGTGTTGTGTCGGGACTTATTTTCTTTTTAACTATTTTTGAATAACCATGCTAAATATTTGTTTTTATACACATTTCAGAGACGTAGCCATGGGGAAGGTCTGCGGGTCCTTCAAGGATTAAATTTAAAAAAAAAAATTGTTTGTCTTTAAAGTCGTTTTACGGACGATTGTTTAACGTGACAACGTCATAACAAAACATTGATGAAATGATTGTATACTTTTATGAATAAAATTGAATCATTTTTATTTTAATAATATAAGAATAAATACTTGAAATTATACTAGTAATCAGATTTTTAAAATGCAAGAATGATTAACCTTTATTGCCGAAATTGTTGTTGTAATAAGCAATGAAAACCACATTAACTTTTCACTACACTTTATAAACAGTCGACGAAACAGTTCACGTCTAGATGACGTGTAATTAATTTTGAAAACTGGCCTTTAGCTATAAAGTTTAAATATAATCATATAAATAAACTGTAATAAAATATCTATCATAAATTATATGAATCACCATAATTTTAGGTACATAAAGTTACATAGAATTGTGTTTCCACGAAGTCTACTTTAAATGCCGGTTTGCGCGCGCGTCAGTTGTAAGCATGACTTCCATTCAAACTTGACATGCGTGTTTCATGTTTTAAATAACATTTGTATGTATATATGTGCATTTATGACTTGTTTTAACGCACACATCAAAGAAGGGACTTAGGAAAATATAACATTTTCAGTTTTCTTTTCTCAAGCAAAAACATTACTTAAATTTCTACGTTGGACTTGTAACAGTCTACTGTTCTCTAATGTGTGGAACGAAATTAGTTATGACTAGGAGAAATATTACTATTGAAAATGTGTTTATGAATTCTAACCAAAGCAAGCTACATGTTACTTGTTTTTAACCAAAATAGTCTTAACCTCTTTGGCATAACGCTTAATGGAAGCATTGATAACTGAAAAATAAACCCATATATATTTTTTAATTTTGTGTATAGCTCATATTAATTATTTAATTTATAATTGATCAACGGGTATTTCAATTTGTTTTGATTCTTTTACAGGGAAAACATTACAGCGTAAATTAGGTTTACAAGTGTATACTTACATGTCAGTATTCGGAAATGAACAGAATGACTTCGTATTAGTTTGCAGTCAGTAATTGTTACAGACGTCAATAGCACATGCGGTGGTGCATCTGATCCATTAACGCTATATTCCAACTGATTTCAACGCTGATTCAACATTACGGTACACGCTGCGAGTACACACACATTCGAAAACGGGCAAAATTATTACACATTATTTTTAATTATATAATTATTCATATATTAACAAGTTCTCAGAACACATATATACTCTTATTGTTTTAATATTTGCGGAAATTCATAACCACAACATATTACCTTTAATCCTGAGTAACTAACAACTCTCGCTAGGAGAGCTGAACACAGTAGTTTCCACGATTTCTAGAGTGTGTCCGTTATTGAGTTCTATAGTTTTTGATATTAGTATATGGAATGGGTGTCTTTTTATAAAGTTGTAGTAACTCTGGTTAGTAAAACAAATCGGTACTGTACATTGGCTAATGCTAGAGGTTTGTTTAATATATTGAAAGTAACTCTCTAGGAAGGATATTAAAAATGCCAACATGAAGGGGGTCCTGTTAAAGATGTTAGCAACACATCAACAAGGAATTAGCGTAAAATTTAATTATAACCAAAAAGGTTTTGCTATCCAGATGGGAAAGGGTGGAGTGGTTGTTTTAAAAGAGTGGAGGAGGGGGGCTCGTTCTCATTTTTACTTCAGTTAGTAACATGGCAAATATTGCACACGAAACTCACAATGAAATCTCAAACGATACAACACGACTCCTCACTCTGTTGCGATGAAAATGCGCGCTCAAAACCCTCTTCGTCAAAGATCGATTCCGAAAGTTTCCGCCAGATAGCTGCAGGTCCACGAGCGCAGTCACGAAGGCGAATGTGCGCTCAGTTAAAGCTTGCAGCTCAACCTTATGGTCTTTCCAGCCCGTGCAAGGTCGCTACCCCACTGTATTTATCTAAATATAAGGCCATTTTGTTTGCTGATTCTGGCAAACGTAAAACCTAATGTCGGGCTATAATCGTGCCCTGAATGAATAAATTAAAATTAACGTTGATATATACATGAACCATGAGCACCATACAAGGAACGGTAACATTTATAATTACCATCATCAACTGCTTTCGCCGGGTCTTCCTCTGTCTCTCCACCATTCCTCCTCCTTCACTCTGTTTCATTCTTCTTTTCTCTTCTGCACTTTAACTATCTGCTCTTCCCACCTACTCCTTGGTCTTCTTTGGGGTCTTCTTCCTGCGCACTTCAACTCGATCGTTTTCCTAGGTGCCTCTCTTTTCCCATTCTCTGCACATTGCCATTCCATCTCATTCTTGCTTTAACCATGATTTTATTCAGCTGTAAAAAAAAAGGAACTTCTAGAAAAAACCGTAAGGCAATAAAAAATATATATATTTAATTCCCAACATTTTACGATAATGTGCCGAATGTGTCTGGTGATAATACCGGACAGGACATAATAATATAACATGCTTATGTATCTGGTGGAGTTGCCTTAGAACAAAACTAAGAAAATGAAATACAATAATCAAGACTGCGTGTGAAACTGAGCCTAAAAATCGAAAAAAAGCTGAAATTATTTCAGTATACGTAGACCTACATGGAAATTCTTTCAAAATAATAAATACCATATAACTCGTGTTTCAAGTCTTATAGCAAGCGTTCACTTAAAAAAAAAAAAAAAAAAAAAAGTCCAGGAAATGAACTGACCATATGTTTTCTTTACAATTAAGTTAAATATATTTTTTTCACCTACAATAAAAATCATTGGTTTGTACAATATTATTTTATTTTCATAAAAAAATAATTTTTTGTAGGGGAAAGCTATAAAGTTAGTGGAAAACCGTTTTTATTTTGAGAATTGTTTGTCAAAGGCAAACATGAATAAACTCACTCCGCTATAAGAAGCCGCATCAAAGACTAATAAAATTGATATTCTCAGAAAAGGAAACCATATGGCAGGCGATCTCTCGAAGGAAAAAAAAAACTCGACTCTATCGACTGTCGTTAGGGACGTTTCAAAAGCATTCGCAGAAGCTTGACGCTGTCGAAATCACCTATTGGGAAATACTGCAGTCACAACGAGTTGCCAATCTTTGACTGATACCATTTACCACAGGAGCGTATAAATCTGAACCTCACAGCAACGGCCATGTTTGAATACATCGGCTTCGGCATGTTCACTAGTGATGCAAAAATAAACTATTTTCGTTGAACAATTTTAACCTCTATTATCCGGCCGTAATTGTGGGTGTTCTTTAACTGTAACCTAGGTGAAAACTGTGTACTTAGGTCAGTGGCAACATTCTACTCTTTGATCCGCGATCCAACAATCTCAGCCCGAGAATCACATACGGATCATTCCCCTGAAAGTTGCGCCAAAACATCGCTCGCGTAGATAGAAGCTCATAAATAATCAACGGCGGCAACAGGGTAGTGTCGAAAAAATGGTAGGTGCATTTCCACTGGTGGACTGAAACTATACGAAATTGCTACAATCGATTGTGACACAGCAATCAAGTGGTTGATGCGATTGCCACAAGATAGCAGCACACGTGGTCGCAACCTCGTCTACGTTGATTTCTAATAACGACTGAAAACACATACTGGTTTTTAAAAGTTATTACAAAACGAATTGTTCTGAAATATGAATAGGTTTTGTCGAAAGAAACCTCTCTGTTTAATACGGAAAGTAATTTCGACGGAATAAAAAAAAAGCCTATATTTAAGCATTAAACTAAAATGACGAGCATTACGGATATTTCATGTGGTGTTTGTAACGCTGCAAACGACAGCAATTTCAATCAATGTGCTATTTTCATCTGAAATTTTGTCAATACTTTTCTAATATTTAAGCCTGATTACATAATAACCTGCATAAAGTCCGTAAAAATTCCGGATACGTTTGCTCGCGATGAGTCGATCCGAGATCCATCCTCGTGAATCCCCCCAGGGCTGTCGGTTCGTCTCGAAGATCTCGGTGATCTCCGTTCAGCGCTCAGAACACAAGTTGCAATCTCGCTGGGGTGGCTGTGAATAACCAATAGCAGTCCGCGGACCAATGGCCGGCCTGTGGAGTCGTTATCACGGCTATCGGGGTGAAAGGTAGCCTGAATGTAGCTCGGCGCGTGGCAGAAAGCAGTTCCGTCGGCGAAGGCACCGCAGGGGAGCTCGATGTGCCATAGTAGCGAAGTGTAGACGAACTGCTGGCTGGAACTTGCGGAGCTGTGAACTGCTGCGCGCGCAACGGAATTGAAATGCATCGGAACTCTGAAGGAAGACATAAGGAACCTTCAGCTGGGGCTACTGTAGGTCTGGCAGTAGTAGCCTCGAGCGGCGCGATCTTCAACCGTCTCGGGGATTTTGGGTGGCGAGGTTGGTTCCCTCCCCCCACCCTGGCTTGAAAAGTACTGCTGTTAACCTGAAGAAGGAAGATGAAGATGGCGCAACGTCGGGCTGCCTTTCGCTCCGTGCGCCAGCAGTTCGAGCCGGTTTACTGGCTCGTCTGCCCACTTCTGTTTTAACTGTGGCTGCCTGGGCAGCTGTGGCTGGGCCGACGAGTGAAGTCGCCCGCCCCTGGGGGCGCATGCGCCCCTGGTTAATAATAACCCAGGAGTTCCCAACCTTTAAATGCGGGCCGCAAGGCCCAAGCACCCAACTCCAGCATGGTTGATTTTTCAGCCCCTCCAACTCTTCTTACCTGGACACTTCTTCCCTCTTGTCCAGTAGTTACCTGCTTGCTTAATGCATGATATTTGATCCCCGCATGAACCGGCCCAGGGTTTTCCCTGTGTCTATGCAGGTTTTACCTGGGTCACATTAGCTAGCTTTTAAGCTAGGCGACCAATGGGGCGTCAGTCATGGCGCCAATCGCAGCCATGGCTGGCCAGTAAACCCCAATAAGCACACGATGCACGCGCCCTTCTCCCGCATGGTTAAAAAATCCGCATGGTAGAGTGTATAGGCTTCGGCCTGAGACACACCTAGGTCCTCCCCTAACCTGGACCCTCCCCTACACACTTAGAATTAACTTAGGCTAGGAAAAAAAAAAAGGGAAGCCTTCATTTCACAGACGAGAGAGCCACACCCGAAGTTCCCCGAAGTTCATGCTCGTTTTTTCCCCCCCGTTCTATCTCATTGTATAAACCGTGGTGGCATTAAATTTTGCGGTCGATTAGTATAGGTTAGCTACATTATAAATACTTTAAAACATTGTGGATTGTTGGTTATATAAGGTAAGTATAGCTACATTAAAAATACTGTAAAATCTTTTATGGTTGCTTAGCAAATAACTTTTTAATATGTAGCTATCCAGGGCTACGAAACCGCTTACATGATTTCACAGTATCTTTAATGTAGTTATCCTAACCAAATCAACCGTCCACAATGTTTTAAAGTATTTATAATGTAGCTAACCTAACCTAATTGACCATTAGTTATCATGAGTTACAATGAACCAAAAAAAACAACCGAAGATGCACGATCCGGCGTTTGGCTCTCTCGTCTGTGAAAAGAAGGCTTCCCCAGAACACAACGGTGCAACTGAATATGTGTTCGAACAATAATCAAAACCAATTTATGAAACGAGATCACGCTTGACACTGTAAATTTTTGCTTTTGTGAATGCAACAGAAATGTTCATGTAAAATTACAGATGTTTGTAAATTTGTACATTTACGTGAAAAAAAAAAACTATATCACTACTAAAGAGTGTTCGCAAATACTGTATTCAGATTGTTACCCGGGTATTTATGCTTTGTGTTGTCCCAGTACCTCCAATAGTTAACGTTTTTTGTAAACTGTTCCCTGAATAGCATTCCGGTGTTAACTGCACACATAATAAGCATGACAAAATAAAATAAAGCCCAAGTGTTGAATATTCGATTATCTTTTCCGTGGTTTAGAAAATATTTTCTTGAATGAAACATCAATTAAATAACAAAATTGTGTGCAAAATTTCGTAAGAAATACTCAGCATTGTCTTGGGAAATGTATTTCATATATGCAAAAATAACCATTGGCCATGTGTTGTATAAAGTTACAATATCTTTCTTGTAGTATTTCAAACAATTTTTTTTTGGCATTTGGTTTCAAAATGAATCTCGTGTAAAAGTACTGAATAATTTTTCTGTGTAGTGGTGAAACTGGCAAAGTTGCAGTTTTACTTCGCACTGTTACGTGCAAGTGACGGACCTCGAAGTTTCAAGAGGATTAAAAACCCCTCGGTTGGCGGTACCATAACAAATATATTGCGCTAAAAACTAGAGCCTGATAACTAACCACCTGTGATTGGTCGTTTGAAGCGGTAGTTGTTCATTGACACGGTAGTATACTGATAATTCAGGAATCTAAAAAAAAAATTTTTTTTAATTATCTGTGATAATTGCCTGGCAGCCTTATATTCTTAAGAAATAAAGAGTTCGCTTATTTTAATTTTGATTCAGACCAACTTGTATAATATTACAATGACTCAAATTTCATTTCTTAAAATGAATTATTAGCCTTTAGTTCGGAGTTAAATGAGACAATATGAGCACGTTATTGCAATTTCACATGACTATTTGAGAAGATGGCTAAATAAACTGTCAAAATTTAAAAAAAAAATCATAGTTTAAAATAGTTTCATTATTAAGTCTTTAATCTGGGAAGTTTGGAATTCAAAATCCTTTGTAAAATCTATTCGGTTCAGAAATAGGTTACCTACGATTACGGACTCATTTATTTGTGTTCCTTTTTTTTTGTTAGATGGTTCAAGAAAAGAGAAGCAACGAGGCTCACGTGTAATAAAACGTCTCAGGTCTCTGTGGTAAACAGGTGATATGCCTTTGTGGTTTATATAACGACTAGGCAATGTAAGTAAATAAACCATTTTTTGACGTGACAACGTCTAATAAAAGGATGAACGCCGGCTGCACGCACGAAAAAGTGTCCCGTTACGCACATTGTCCCGTTACGCACATTGTCCCGTTACGCACATTGTCCCGTTGCGCGTATTGTCCTGTTACGCTCATTGTACGCTTGCGCCGCATCTATCTCTCTTCCACTCGATTGGAACAACCATCGATTTGACTTTTTCGAGGCACATTAAAATTGAAACACTCCCATTCGTTTCTTACTTTTCCTGTCATCGTCCTATCCTTAAGAGCATAACACAGATTGGAAGAAGTTAAATAGCAAACATGTATAAAAGTTATAGTTAAAATAATCTCTTCGTTAAAGTAATAAACATATTTGAATTAATGAGTGCAAATGAAAGTAAATTTATCAATTAAATTGTAGATTTCATTTCACTCCTTCTTTGTATCCATACAAAATAGTGATAATTCAATAAAAATGATTCAATTTTATTCATAAAAGTATGCAATCATTACATCCATGTTTTGTTATGACGTTGTCACGTTAAACTATCGTCCGTAAACCGACTTTACAGACAACCAATTTTTTTCCATAAAGATACCTTTTGTAACCGTATTTACATTCTATTTCGCGTGTGCGAGCTTTCGGTGTGCGTGCGATCCAAGCCGAAACATACTCCCTGCGTCCCCTCCCCCCTCGATCACATGGGGCGCAGTGGGGGTCGCTCTGTCTCCCCGTGGAGATCTCCCAATAAATCCAACACATGACGCGGCTTCACTGCTGGGGGAGCGAGTTCATTAATCTTTGCGCGAGGGATTTCAGTTTAGCAGGATTGATTCGCGTTTTTAATACCCGTGAAAAATTCGGCAAGTCCTTTATTTATTACCCCACCCCCTCTCCCGGCTCCATCATTAAAACGCTTGCACTAGTGATCCTTAAGGACCGAAATACTTCCAGTCAACGAAACCCAGTAGCCTATGGTGTACTCTTTTCAATATGAGCAGTTCCGAAATTAATAGTCTCTATTATATCACGTTTCAACTCTCTCTGTGTATATATATATATATGTGTGTGTGTGTGTGTGTGTGTGTGTGTACATACACACTTAATAAAACTAACACTAACTGACAGACAACGTAAAGCCTAAACAGGTGGACCTAAAATTTGGAGGAAATATCTATATTAACCTAGGGGTGCTAAAATGAGGGATATTTATTTTTTAAAAATTCCATCCCTAATGAGATGAAAAGGAATGGTAAAGTTTGTATGAAGAAAAAATAATTTAAGTTACGATGATGGGATTTTGTATATATGCTCTTCAAAAGAAATAAAATAAAAAGTGAGTCATTTTTTTAATTTCATTTCCTAGAGGAGGAGGGATGGTTTCGGGGACTTTAAAGTTAAAAATTCCTGTTTTTGGTCTAAAATACCCATGGCACTGCATGTTGCATTGTTGATGCATTCTTCGTCTCCGTTAAAATTTTGTTTTTTGGTGTGTTTTAGAATGAACTTTTCCTGTTTTTCAAGCAAATGTCCGACAGACTTGAAACTAGGCAGTGATGTTTCTTACATTTCATAGCCATCAACTGAGGACGGGGTTTTCCGAAGTTCCGTAGTACCCAAGGGGAGTTCAGTTCGGGCAACTCCGGGTACTTCAGCTAGTATGCGTGTGTGTGTGTATACGAGTGTATATATGCTAACACCACTATCCCAGATCTCACTAATGATTTGCACGTGAAGTATAACGAAGAAAGTAGCATCTTCATGGGAAATAAAAAAAAATTGGTTGTCTGTAAAGTCGGTTTACGGACGATAGTTTAACGTGACAACGTCATAACAAAACATTGATAAAATGATTGCATACTTTTATGAATAAAATTGAATCATTTTTATTGAATTGCCACTATTTTGTATGGATACAAAGAAGGATGAAATCTACAATTTAACTGATAAATTTACTTTTATTTGCACTCATCAATTCAAATATGTTTATTACTTTAACGAAGAGATTATTTTAACTATAACTTTTGTACATGTTTGCTATTTAACTTCTTCCAATCTGTGTTATTCTTTTAAGGATAGGACGATGATAGGAAAAGTAGGAAACGAATGGGAGTGTTTCAAGATTAATGTGCCTCGAAAAAGTCAAATAGATGGTTGTTCCAATCGAGTGGAAGAGAGATAGATGCGGCGCAAGCGTACAATGAGCGTAACGGAACACAGCGTAACGGGAAAATGTGGGAAACGGAACACTTTTTCGTGGGTGCAGCCGGCGTTCATCGATTTGTTAGACGTTGTTACGTTATATATATATATATATATATATATATATATATATATATATATATTAACACCAAATTATAGTCGCCTCCACGAAATTGAGAACAGCTAGGAGCACTTGAAGCTGACAAGATGGAAGGCTGTGATGAAGCTCTGAGATCGAAACGACGGAAACGACGCGTCAAAATAAATATAAATTATGCTGATCATATATATTGATACACACACACAAATACTAGATGATGTGCCCGGGATTCGCTACGGAGGTCTGCGGGCGGAACACTTGCACTGCTCAAGTATACACGAAGAGGTGCGAAATATCCACCGTCAGTGCTGCTCTGTAGCCTACGACGAAACTATGTTAGCTATTTAACCCCTTTATTTATATTTATAGTTATATACAAAGACCTGTCAGTAAGTAAATGGTTTTTGGATTTCATTGTTAGTCTATGTAAATGGAGCCGAGGCTATCGAAAGCAAAACCGAATATACATTGAAGTACCTTTATCGTTGACATAACGCTATTTTTGATTCAAAAAAATTAATAGGAAAATGTATTATCAATATTTTTTTTTACCATTCATTTTTAACGTAGGCCTTGCGACATTTATATATTATATGAGAGATTTAAAACGTTCTAGTTGTAAGATTTCCGGATGCACTTTGATATAGAATACCAAGGGAGAAGAGGGATATTAAAAAAAACACCAAAATTGTGAAAATTAAGTTTAAAATGTACCGTCGAGCTGTTCATAATGGAATTAATATCGTAATTTGGTAATGATAATATTCGCAGATAATAGTGTTAATATAAACAAAAATACTGAGAAAAAAAATGAATTTAACAAAATTGATATTATTTTGAAAAAAAAACTGTCTTTGAGTCAAAAACTATACATATACCAAATGCCACGTCTCTAGGCCTCTTTGTCTTTGCGCTACACGAACGACAGACAATCTTTACATATATATGTATATATGTATATATGCGTATGTGTGAGCAGTATAAAATTTTATAGTTCATTTATAGTTCATTTGCCAATATAACTGTCAAAAACATGTGATATGGTGGTCGGCAGTTGACGTCACTTTGTGTGCACGAGTTTAAATGCAGTAGGTGTGTGATATTTCATAACTGATGCGTTGAAAAATATTCGGTTTCAATTTACTACTTTATAATTACTATACAGTTCTGTCATAACCACGTGTAGCATACCACTAGCACAGAAAACTTTGTGAATCTTCTGTTCACATTTGCTGGATTCGACAGTTGATTTTGGTGAATACATAGCAAGCCAATATGTCCTCATGCTCAGAAGACCAGAATCTGTTTGTGCCACATCATCAGTGTATGGTGTCAACTCAGGACCGTGAAAGAATCCTTGATCTTTGTATAGCCTCGCTTTTTCTATCGCAACTCGTCGTAATATAAACCATTACTATAGAGAGCCAAGCCTACAGTGAATACACGTGTAGAATGGTTTTAAGCACATGACGCTAATATATGCGTTTCTTATTACGCGCGTGTGTACAAAAGCTAGCTTTTTTTTATCGTATGTTTGGAATGATAAAATATGACTAAAATCGGGTTTATTTATTAATACGCAGTAAAGCAGCATTAGAGAAATAGTAACTAACATGTTTAGTTTTCAACAAGTGCTTTACTTTATATTCACAACGAAATAAAACAATTTTTAAGAAAGGACACCTGATGCTTCAAAGAAAATAATCACAATGATTTATAAAGGGGTGGTTTAACTGTGAACTAATAATGTATAATTTATATTACCAGGAATGTTGTTGATACATAAGTAGGGATTTATTTGCGACTATATTTTATTCTTAATTTTAGAGAATTTTTTTACAAAATAATTTTCAGACTTCTTTTGATATACAATCCTTCAATGGATAAAAGAGCGAATATTTGTAAATAAATTAATTTGCTTATTTTTATTTTGATAGCGTATTGACACAAGGGCATATCAAATAAATGACACCCTCGAACGAAATTATAAGTCAAGAAAATGTTGGGTTCGAGTGTAGTGTTAGTGGGGATAAAAATCTATGACGTGAACCCTGGCAGTTAAGTGGAATATTACTGCTTACTGATGAATGAGTGAACTGAACTGACTGAACTAGTTTGAAGAATTTTTGAGAGAATCATATAATAAATCATATCATATTTTAATATTTTATTTATGCTAAATCACGCCCACGCTCCATGCAACAGGTTTATTGGATACTTACAACTAAATGAAGCCTCACTAACATTCAACCCTTATCTGTATGTGGTATTTTTTTCGGGTTTGAAACTCAGGAGATCACGTTCTGTAAGCTGTACGGCTTTCCAGCCAATCATGCCACATCGCAGAGGTCGCCTGGGGACCAACCTAGCCAATAAGAGCCCCTGGGAAATACGTCATGGGGGCAGGCGCAACCAATGAGAGTGGGCCGTGCAGCTATCCCGTATGAAGCACAAATGTTTCAAAATTGTTTGTGTAATAATCCATGCTGGTTTTCAATCGCATCGCAGTGGCAGATTGCACCGAAGTTTCGTTCTGCATTGCAACAGGCATCTTCAGGGTTGAGAATCAACTGAGAACTGGAACGTGGTACAGCTTCTTGAGGTAGCCAATCGTGAGAGGCCTTAATAAAATCTCTGGCAAGATTGTATAGAGACATATAACCTGAATATGTCTGAAGGAATACGGACCTAATCTCCGGCCCAAAATATCACTGCGATGCGTTCAACCTATTAATCAAAGTTAATAAGAAGACAGTACGATAGATTTGGTTTAATCATTTCAATACTTTTTCAGTAACGTAATGTTACATTTCTGAAACGTATCTAAAGCTATGTGTGGAAAAAGGAAATTAATAAGGGATTACGTCTAACATGCTCTAAGGATACGTTCCTTTATTTTGCCTCTGCGAGATTACTTATTCATTTCTCTTAACTGTCACTGGTATAAGAGTTTTGTAGATCGAATTCAAAGTTCTCTTTCAGTACGCGGCAACTGACAGCTGTCAGCTGTAGCAACTCGCGCCTATTCGAGCAAAGCGCCAGATGACGCCCGTGTCGGCGTGAAAAGAAATATTATCTCATTTAGAAATGAGATAAAAATGACTGTAAAAAAATGTACGTGGCTTCTCTTTTGCTGGCAATCTTCTTTTTTTTAAATTTTTTTTTTTCACTGGTCATCGTCCGCCGATATCTCCGAGAGATGCCTTCGAGCGGTACCACAGTTGTCAGGCACACCATTACCATCATGCAACCTTCAGTACAATGTACCATGATGAAATATTGGTGCACAATTATTTAAAGTAAATGTAGTTATACTGCGAAACAGGCACGTCTGGCATTTTTATGAAATCATGTTTTTTTTTTTATTCTTTTAAATGTCAAATGAAAATTTATTTTTTATTGTTGTTGTTCTCAGTTTATTTGGTTTTGATTTTTCCGTCAAAATATCGTATTGCAACTACTGAAGAGCTGATATAAATGAAAAAGGAAACTGAGCGCTGCCGTTACTTCTGGACAGTTACTCACAGCGGCGAGTCCGACGTGCCCGGCCGGGAAGGATAATTGAAGCCGCGGCGCTCAAGACGCCCCGAAAGTAATCAAGGCGTCGCGGTCGTCGAGAAGTTGGGATCGACTCGCCCCCGGGAGAGGGGCAGCCTCCGTCGGAACTTTAATCAGCCGGCCCGCCGGCGGTACGCGGAGCGAATCTGCCAGGGGGCGCGGGGAGCGCAGAAAAAACACAGAGGTCGCCAGCGGTACTTTACCGGCTGATTGCTTCCGCCGCTGATGTCCCGGCGACTACGTGGCCGCCTGGATGAGGACCTATCCACCCCGCTGAAGAGTCCCCGGTGGTTGGATGACCCGTGATGTGTGCTGTGGGCAGCACGGTGCCGGACATAGCGTCTCCGATAGTTAGAGGTTCACTGGAGACAACGAAAGGTGGTCCGATGAGAATAAGGGAACATTTACGCAACAGGAAAAGTAGGCTGAAAACCACTAAACCGAATGGAACTAGCCAGAAAGTCGTTTAGCCGAAAGTAACTAGACCTACGTGCACCAGACCTACCGAAAAGAACTACACCGAAATGCACTAGGCCAAAAAGGCACTTGACCGAAAGACACTAGGTGGAAAAGCGTGAAAATTTATCTCATTGGGAATATGACTTACCTGTGGCAACAGGCAGTTGACCAAAAGGCACTAGACAGAAAAGCACTAGACCGAACAGGTACTAGACCGAAGAGGCACTAGACCAAACGTCAATAGATCGAAAGTCATTTCTCAGAAATTGTGATCTACACAGTGTCTGCTACCCGTTTTAGAATTTCTTTAAGAAATTGAAAGGGGCATTTATTGTGTTCAGAAAACCAATACTATTTTTACCATCCGGGCTTTTCCTAGAAAACATCATTTTATTCTTTGTGAGTAGCGATCAGAAAAAAAAAAGATTTAGCGGGAGAGCCCTACTTAAGACCTTCTTTTCCCTTCTTGGGTACGTCACTATTATAGTTCCGTAATGTTCGTGGCCTCATATTCAACAAAATCACCCGAACATCCCAGGGAAATCTGCAATCCTGTCGCTGGCGTATCAAAGCCATGCAGCTCCGGAGTAGTGGAATCCTCTTAAGGCAATTTATCCGACGGCGGTCCGCACCCCGTCCTTCCATCGACCATCCAAATATGACGCCGGGGGTGGAGGGGTGCATTTCGCTAATTGCGGGGATTTTAATGTGCGCCAGGGTTCGGGGCTTCGACTCTGCGCCATTTCGTTCGATCGCCAGACTGGAGTTCCCAACTCGCTCGGAGGGACTCGTGTGTGCGGCGACTGTGGGGATTGGAACCACGTGTGGCTCTCATACTTGCAATACCACCTGATTACAAGTAATATTACAGTTAAAAATTTAATTTAACCTTAATAAAATAATAGAATAATACTGTTTCGTACTTCAACTGTTAACAGATAACACGAAAGTCAAAAACGATAGCCGGACGTCCGATGACGCCGGTACCAGATGAACCACTGAGTCTTTCCTGGTGGCCACCAGGATCGCTCGAGTCAATGGCAGCAAAATGGCGCCATATTTGAATTTTGAAGCGTCCAACATTTTGGATTAGTTAATATAAATCTAGGGTAAGCACTATTTACTAATCCAACATATAGGTACTGTATACAGAAATTTTAAAGATTAATAAATTTAAAAAATATATATAAAGGAACTTTTATAGCCTAAATACACACATGGCTTTTTCCGAACAAAAGACGATGTAAACTATTTTACTACCAGTTAAGTTTACACTAAGGGCTGCATAATACATGAATATTTTTATTAACAAATATTCATACCCGCAGCTTCATAAACACTTGTTACAAGCCCGAACCAGCTGCCCATTTTAGGGTTATCACCACGCGTGGTCTCCCACGAGGCGTGGATCCACAGAGCTTACAGCCTCGAGTAACGGTCTGGACCGACGATCCCTCCCTGCATCACGGGTGCAACCCTGAGACGTCCCAGGGGTTCGCGGCTAAAGGCACTTTCAGAAATGTGTGTTCTTGACCCCGAAACTTTGCTAAATAGCTCGGTATTTTTACAAAAAATATGGAGAACAGATTCGTTTTTTCGACTTTACAGCTTTCACTTCCATAAATGAACAGTTATTTTCACATTTCGTGCAGTACCGGAAAGTATTAACGGCGCGTAGACGTGTCGGTATCACTTGATTCGACATCGACAGAGAAGTTACAAGCTTTAGGATTCTTCCACCGAGCAGAGTTAGACATTCTCGGCGAGTGATGTACCTACCCTTCAGAGAAGGAATTTCTATTTTTAAATGCGTAATTAACCACGCGCTCACTGTATATCACCAGCGAAGAAGAATTCCTTCTCGGGGGCTCTGCTCCGTATACCCCTGGCTGTGGGCCAGCCCCATGCCTCTAACTCGGAGTAACGCCCCCTCCTTGTCGGCCCTGGATCTTCCTCCTCGCTCTCCTGGCGGCTCCTGGCGGCCGGGAGACCAACTGTTGTCTCTGCGAGGACTCCAACAGCAACCGTCTGGTAGCATACATGTCACACGGGTTCATTTAGTCCCCGTAATCCTGCGAGACCAACTGCTTTGTGGCCAAGATTGCTGAGGAGTCATCAATGGGTGGTGGGGGGGGGGGGGGGAAATTCTGTTCCTCGGTGCCATTCGGTGAACTTAATTTTTATTTTTTAATGTCCTAAAAGTCCGTTTTCTATTCATCCATAACGTAACTCGATCAAACCTTCTTTTAAATTCATTTAACGAGAGTTATAAGAGCTTAAGTCTAACGCTTTAGCTGACAAACGCATTGCCTAGTTACGATGTTATTATAGTGGCTGTTGATTTTAAGTCTCCAATTTGAAAAAAATAATCATGCGTTCCTTCTAGCTGGCAAAATGCATATGGAATTTAATAAAAAAAAGGTATAAATGAAAGTGCAGATATTTTGCTCTCATTTTTTTTTTATTTTTTTTTTTAGTTTTTACTTAGCTCTTTTAGTTGTGGGTATAGAATGAAACAAACACCCATATTAATAGCAAGTAATTATTTTAGACTCAAATTTACTTACAATAGCTTAATTTATTGAACTTTAAGTTATTAGAGATTAAATAACACAAGACAAATAGGGGGGAATAAGCGCCATAACCGATCGTTAGAAACCTCTGGGGAATATTCGTGGAGTGATTTCAGAAAACCACGTAGAAAGGAAACCAGGCTGTCCACTCTGGTGAAACCAAGCAGACTGCCGAGTTGCAGGAAGAAAGCGTGTGAAGAGCCGAGCACAACCACATACGATTTCACCGCTATTTACTACTGTACACCAAGCACGTAATTAGCAAAATTTAAAATGGTTATACTTGTTTAAGTTTCATATATTTTTTAGTGTTTTACTTAGAAGAATTCAAAATATATATATACACATTGAATGGCTAGAGAATGCAGTTCTTTTTTTTTTTTAATATCCATCCAAATTAATGAGAAATAATTTCTGTAAAAAGTAAAAAAAAACCCACCAAACTCACAGTCACCCGAACATAACAAGTAAAGTATTTACTCGACAAAACAATAGATTTTCACTCACTCGACGAACAGCATTGCTTCAGATAACGCGCGTTTTTTTTTGTCGGTAGCTGCTTACCAGCAGAATCTTTGGTGGATCACCAATACAAATTTTCAGATTTCTAATTCAGCAGACGGTCTTAGGCAGTTCAGCTGCGCACCACCGAGGATGTAAAAAAAAAAAAATTGGTTGTCTGTAAAGTCGGTTTACGGACGATAGTTTAACGTGACGTCATGACAAAACATTGATGAAATGATTTCATACTTTTATGAATAAAATTGAATCATTTTTATTTTAATAATAAAAGAATAAATAGGTACTTGAAATTATACTAGTAATCAGATTTTTTATAATGCAAGAATAATTAACCTTTATTGCCGAAATTGTTGTTGTAATAAGCAATGAAAACCACATTAACTTTTCACTTCACTTTATAAACAGTCGACGAAACAGTTCACGTGTAGATGTAAGTTGTGTGCTGCCGCTGTCTTTCTTCTCCTCGGACGCATAAGGCCAATCGAATGGGAGAGAGATAGATGCGGCGCAAGCGTACAATGAGCGTAACGGGACACAGCATAACGGAACAATGTGCGTACCGGGACACTTTTTCGTGCGTGCAGCCGGCGTTCAACAATTTATTAGACGTTGTCACGTCAAAAAAAAATTGAACGCGTAGTCCAATATTTCTTTCTTCGACGCAGCTGTTGAGTACCTGGCTACATAGCTCGGTGCTAAATTATGTCAGCACATAATATCCGAGAACCTGTTATGCCCCAAGGAAGGCGCATAATTACCTTCAGACCTGATTTTTTATTTTTTTATTTTACGTGGGATGAACGTTATGATCGTCTGAGTCTCTTGTCACGGGCGCATTTACTTTTATTTTCTTTTTTTTTGTCCTCTCCCGCGGAAGAACGAGGGGTCGCCTGGAAATTCTTGCCAGGGTTACTTCACCGGCGGGAACGAGTGCGGTTTGGCGCGGGGGAAAGAAGGAGGAGGGGGGGGGGGGAGGAAATAATAAGGTTGAAGACAAAGCTCTCTGGGGAAAATTCTTTCCCCAGCCATTTCTCAACACTCCCCCCCACCCGCAGGGGCCCCCACCACAGCAGGAAGATAACGGCTAACGTCGCCTTGTGTTTATGGATGAGCGAGGCGGTTCAAGCAGGAGGCATTCCGCGCTGGCTTTATGCGCTCTACTCGCGGCGCTAAGGAAGATTACCGCCCCCCGAGTCCTTCTTTGTACCGCGCTTCTTCCAGGCGGGCCGTTCCACCCCCGCTGATGGATTGACAGCGGAATGCGGCGGCTTCCCTTGACGGAACTCGCAGTGTGAAGTGACCCAATATTTATACACGATTGCTGCTACAGCTGTATTACTATACAATACTCAAGGATTCTCAAAAATATTAGTCGCTATTTCACCGAGGCGTAGTTTTTTCAAGTAAAACATTTACAATTAATTTCTCTTTTCCCCCCTTCAATCAAACGGCTCTTACAAATGTAACAGGACACTATACAATTCTGAAAATTATTAATATTTTCTGAATGAGAGTTTTTTTCCGGCATACAACAACATATTTAATTTCAATAAAATTAATATGTCTGCAAATTAAAATCAGGAAAGACAAAATAACATAATTTAAAAATATATATATGTACATTTTTGTTTTGCATTATTGTTATTGTTATTCGTGCCTGATCGACTCCGTGAAGGGTGTGGAATGGGGTAGTTATCTCCCGGGGAACCGACCAACACGTGTCAGGGCCGGGGGTGATGAACCGCTTCGGGGCAAAACCACCCCAAGTGCAGGCGGCCGCGGCCAAACTCTTCACCTCCGGACGGGGAACACCACATAACTTAGAAAGTCGCAACTTAGAACTGTCATAACTTAGAAAACTTGGAAAAATCCACGTAACTTAGAAACACACAACTTAGAAACCCACAACGCAGAACCACACTACTTAGAAACGTCATAACGTAGAAAGTCACAACTTAGAACTATCACAACTTAGAAACACACAACTTAGAACGGTCATAACTTAGAAACACGTAACTTAGAAACACGCAACATAGAACCACACAACTTAGAAACGTCGTAACGTAGAAAGTCATCACTTAGAACTGTCATAACTTAGAAAATTCTAAGTATGTGTTTCTAAGTTGTGTGTTTCTAAGTTATGACAGTACCCCATCCGGACGCGTTCAAGGAGATGCTACCGCATCACCAAACGCGTCAAACAGGTCAGTCAGTTTCAACTTTAAAGGGGCATGATTTTGAAAACGAAGGTTTCATGCACTACAATTTTTTTTTTCAGCACAAAAACAGGTATACATTTTACGTACAAAGATAACTATGTATTATGTCCCAGAATTCAAAGTCAAGCCAAGAACAATTAACTGGCCAATCAATGATGTTTAAGAATAAAAAAAATCAAACAAAAAATGGTTTTGGATTTTAAGTTGCAGGCATTTTTATTCTAAAGTTTTAAAGACTCCATCCTGCACCAAATTGTTAGATACTGTGATTAAATTTTCTATACTGAATATACCTACTGTTGATAACAATTCATAATAAAATTTAACATGTCATAATTTTGAACATCTCTCAGCTATTTTAATCGGATAGTTTTGACTATTCACACGGTAAAACAAAGTGATATTCGAACTGGCAATATATTTTATATTTTATTCAAACAAGATAAAACAATGATAAATCAAAACTACACACAAACACATATATAAAAATGTGTGTGTTTGTGTGATGTGATTTGAAGTATTAGAGGTTTAAGTTTTCAGATTAAAAAATAGCATATTTACAATTAATTTTACCAGTACATTTATACATCGACTAATAATTAATTGGTATCTACTGGTGAGCATTGCTAATTCATTAAAGTATCAATTTAACATTTTTTAATCCCAAAAAAAACGGGGGATAAAGAGGCTATTGAGAAATGCGTTTGAATAAATTAGCTATCGATCGAATATTATTTGTGTTGGATTTATTTTGTCATTCAGAGTAATGTTAACTTTCAACATATTAACTCAAAAGCAGCGACTAATGTTTTTTTTGACGTGACAACGTCTAATAAATCGATGAACGCCGGCTGCACGCACGAAAAAAGTGTCGCGTTACGCACATTGTTCCGTTACGCTGTGTCCCGTTACGCTCATTGTACGCTTGCGCCGCATCTATCTCTCTTCCATTCGACTGTTTATAAAGTGAAGTGAAAAGTTAATGTGGTTTTCATTGCTTATTACAACAACAATTTCGGCAATAAAGGTTCATTATTCTTGCATTTTAAAAATCTGATTACTAATATAATTTCAAGTATTTATTATTTTATTATTTAAATAAAAATGATTCAATTTTATTCATAAAAGTATGCAATCATTTCATCAATTTTTTGTTATGACGTTGTCACGTTAAATTATCGTCCGTAAACCGACTTAACAGACAACCAATTTTTTTAAATTTACATCTTATTAACATACACCAGTAATCACGGGATCTAGAAATGACCACACTAACAAAATTAACTGGTGTTTGGAGTTGATACTCGCGCTTGTTACTGCGGTGTTGTGTCAAGTGCAAGTCGCACCGCCCGGCCGCCATACTTCACTGCGAGGCGATCAAGTGAGTGAAGCGGTCGCAGATAATCCCTCACAACTAACAGCTTGCGATAGCCATCGAAACGATACGGCCCCGCTCGCGAAATAAAAAAAAATTAATGGACGAATCGTTTTTCTATATGGCACAGATGTATGTTATGTCTGGTCTGGGAGGCCTGATGAATGTCCACAGATTAGTGTTATCAAAGCCAAAGACGTCAATCACACATGAAACTTTCCCCCGAGTTTGTAAACAGCCATGAAATAAATTTCAATGAATGTTTAAACAGTTGTTTCTGACATTAATGAATTTAAATTTTCAGTAAATTGGAATAACATTTTAAATTTTTATTTGCGAAAAGGGTACAATTTCGAAGTTTCGCTGCCGAAAATATTACACATGATAAAATCTTCATTTCTGAATCTATACTTAAAGAAAAACGGGATTTCTTATTGGTCTCCTAGTAAAACAACTCATTTTGATAAGCGAAGAGCAAACATGAAGTTAATATAAGCTATACCAAGCAAAATATTAAGCGAAGCACATTTAAATCACAATAAACTGCTTAAAACTTGTTTCTGTGACGATGTATTTTACTTTTCATATCGTTTTTTATAGCATCGATTTTCAGAGCGAAACATGATTTCTGAAAAGGAATATGTTTTATTTTTTTGAACTATGAGCCATCAGAACAACTGTGATTTAGACGAGTTACTGAGTACATATGTAAAGCAATAACTATGATCTTAATCACTAACCCTTAATACTTACTACTGTTTGAATCACTCATATTGGATCACGTAAATTAAAGACGTTGCTGAAACGTCCAATTCGTAAGTTGATGTGTTCTTCAATTACGTGGATGAATCTTCACGTATTTTTGTTTCCCTCCGCTCTCCGCGGGTCGCGCAGCACCTGCCCACCCCGGAGACGCCGCGAGGCGCGGAAACTGCCGAGCCCCGCCGAGCGCTCCCGACGGCCAGGGCTGCGCGCGAAGGGCGGCCCAGTCGCGTCCCGGTGCCGTGGACAACAGCCGACGGCTACGACGTCTTCCGCGCGGGCCGGCAGCAGAAGACCGGAGGAGCTTCCCTTCCCGCGGTGTCCGAGAGGCGGCAGAGAACTGCGCTGTCACGTGCGCAGACGCGGCGCGCGATGTGTTCCCGCCCGCCCGACGTAGCCGCCGGGCAGTCGCCGACGGCGGGCGCGCGCGAGTTTTAACACGCCGACTCTTCCAAGGCCCTGGGTGTATCTGCGCGAGATGTCCTGTGCTAGTGCGGCGTTGTTGTTGACGGCGGCGGCGGTCTGCCTGCTGCTGGCCGGCTGCTCGGCGGACTGGGACACCGACGACGACCCTCGTGAGTACACCCCCCCCCCCCTCCAATCCCTCCAGGGCCGGCGCGTCCGTATAGGCGAACTAGGCAACCGCCTCGGGCGCCGGGTAGCTGGGTGGCGGCGCAGCACGACACATAACAGCTCATGTAATATGTTTTAACGATTATTGAAACTAGATGAAAATGGATTTTTGTAACAGTTTGGAACGTTTATATGGATATAAGTAATTATTTAAAGTCCACGGTGAACTGTTTGTGATTTATAATAAGTAAATAGTAAAAAAAAACACAAGCCTGCTTACATTAGATTGTTGACAAAATCTTAGGCTTACGTGATGTATTTTGAGGTAAGGTAAATTTTTTTTTGGGGTGTTCCTTCGGGGGGGGGGGATGGGGGGGCATTAAGGTTTTTCGCCTAGGGCGCCAATTTACCTTGCACCGGCACTGCACCCCTCCACCACACCATCTTGCGCGGGCAAGTATCGCCCTCAGTTGGCAGTGCCTTTGGACCAGTTGCGCTAGCCGCCACACTCGGCCATTGTTGTCTGTGTTGCCTGTTGGCTTAAGAAACATTGCAAGTCTTCACTCGCCGCAGATCTTTCCGCATTTTCGAAGATAAAGCAGTGTACTGAGCTTTGCCGCTTTATTGTTTTCTCAGAAAAAAAAAAGAGTTAAATCACGCCCCAGTTGTTCCGCAATTTTTATTTAATTCCAAACTGGTGTGCTTTCACTGCGAAAAAAAAAAAATTATTGTTACAACCGAAATAAAACATTATTTTAATGATTGTTTCAATAATAAAGATTGCTTTAAAATAATTGTATGGACATATGTCATTCCTTATTTATAGTGATTGTCACAGAAAAAATTACTTTGTAGTCCATTCTTAAAGAATTTATATCACAACCAGTGTAAACCAACTATGGCGTTTACCCATAATTTTTAAAAATAAAATAACGCGATTTTAAACGTTTTATAGGTTCTTTGAATGATTCTTGCGATAGTGAAAATTGATATAAAACTTTAATTTTTTTTAGAAATGCGCCATTCATTGCTGGTTTACACTGTAGTTCATAGAGAAACCTCAAAAACTAATAAAGAGATAAATTCACAAACACACAGAAAACAAGTCGAAATTAGCTGATGTTTTGAAGACATGGGCTAATTTGGACATGTTTTCTGTGTGCTTGTGTATTCATCTCTTTATCCGAAATTAAGGTTTCTCTATGACCCACGGTGTAAACCAGGACTTCCGTATGACTAAGAAAAAATAAGTTTTAAAATCATTTTGTGGAATGAAACAAGAATCGACTGTAAAATCTGCAACGGTTAAACCCTACTTTGTTCTGCTGCGTGGAAATGCGCGTTGCTGTAGCAGATCGTGTTCAAGTGTTAGCGACGGTAAGTACGACAGGTCTACACTTACCGTGAATTAGCGTGAGTCCAGCTTGACCTTACACCAGTGAGGGTGACCACTATAGAGTGACGGATATCGTCCGAAAGAGCACACACAACGAAAATTATTGTACCAAAAGTACGTGTGTTCGTACCAACATAATGCGTGTTTGTAAGTGACCACACGTACGATTTAAAAAGAATTTTGTGAAATGAAATAAAGTTTTAAAGCTGACGCAAAAAAAAAAGGTCCGATAGATAAATGAACGAAATATAACTTGAACTATCTCATCGTTTAATTCAATCCGCTCTACATACTTTATTATTACTGTGGCACCCTCTAAAATATAAACATAGCAAAACCAATGTAAAATTCACTTGATAGCATATATAAATAATACGTAAAAACTTTATTACTGAAATATTGTTCATTAGAGGGGTGATCTGAACATTCTTGATACCACCGCTTTGAAAAAATACCTACTTATTTGTAATTTAACATAAAAAAACATTTTATGGTAAATGCCAGACAAAATGGGACACAGTAAGAGGAAAATTGTTCTTTAACTTTTAATATCTCGCTGAAGTCGCATTGTTTAGGTAGGAGAGAAAATTGCCATTTTGAAGTGACACAATTTTACTTTTAAGACCTATATTCATAAAATTTAGTTTTTTTTAAGGCACGGGACACAAAAATTTACACTCTTAAAAATTAAAGATAAAAATGCAGTTTAAGTATCCTTAAAATAAGTGTATCAATTGACCCCTATGATTTTGCAAAGAAAAATAATTAAGCAGTTAACTACTGCATATGTGGTATTTATTCCTGGTCAAAATTAAGCTTGGCTTCTGGGTTGTAGTGCCGTCCAAAGCGAATATATCACCTACGTTTCGGTCGACATTGCAGTCGCCATCAACAGGGTATAGTTACCTACGTCGGTGATATATTCGCCTTGGACGCGGTTACAACCCAGAAGCCAAGCTACTTCAGACAATGACCGCGAAAGCCAGCGATCTTTATTCCTGGTCAAAGATACAAGATGTAAATAATGATCGATAGTAAATATTTGTTATGAATTAATATTCACAAATCAAAAATAAATACTGTCTTTAAACTTGACTCTGTAGCGTAGGCTTAGCGCGAGCCATCTTGGAGCGGAGGATATCATGAGAGGGCTCTGGAGTCGGTGGACATAATGTCGGCTAGCTCTATTAGCAGTCAGGTGTCTCGTGTACATCTGAGTTCAGCATACCGCACACACTCGTGTGATGCTTCCGACAAATCTTACCGGATTTATAGTGTGTCACCTTATTTATTTTGAAAATATATTTTTTTTCCCGGTGTTATAAACTGGGTATTTAACATTGCTGGAATTTATTCGTTCATTAAAGTTTTTATTTAATATAGCCTTTAAGGTTCGTAAAATCGTCAATTTTTTTTAATGTTTTACGAACCTTAAAGGTTATAATATATTTAATCGACAGCATCATATTGTGTTTTAGACGATTTTTAACTAGCCAACTGTATGTGGTCTTTATATTTTAACTTTTTGTTTTATGGATAACTTTCCATTTATAAACAAACTAGCTGCAGTACCCGGCGTTGCCCGGGCTGAACACAGGGTAAAGGGGATTTTCTTCGAAATCAGATGTAGTTAGTAATTGTCTTCTTAATTTAAATGTCAAGTTTGCAAAATAATTGATATCACTTTCAGATCCCGACAGACGTTGTTCTGCCAGTGTATGATATTTACCTGTATATATTTAAAAATTGGTGGTCTGTATGTAATCTAGACTCTATAAAGCACTATAGAAAAAAACTGAAAAATAAGAGATTACTAATATTGAAAATATTCCATTATCTAGCTAATGCTCGTCATGCATTGCAATGCCTGATTCAGTTTTGTTTAGTAATATGTTTGAAGTAGTTATACATATACAAATCATCTAGGCCTATCAATCTCTCTAAATATATATATCGCTATCTACATCTATATATATTTATGTATATTCTCTGTCTCTATTTATCTGTTTATATCTACATATATACCTCCCACTATCTCTCTCTTTTCTATATATAAATCTCGATATAGCTCTATACATCTAGCTATCCTATATCTCTTTATCTAACCCATTTCATTCTCTATACCTCGCTCTATCTCAACTTATCTCTCTGTCTCTCTCTATATATATATATATATGTCTCTCTTTTATATTAAAATAAATTGTGTCATGCGTGCGCACTTATACAACAAAAACAGATGAAGTGCCGCTATACAATATGAAATAAACACATTTTTTGAAACGATTCGTGCTCCAACTATTGCAAAATAGTTATACCGTCTCAGAAACCTTCACGGACATGCGCATAACAACTCACCAAAATTTCATCGCAATCGGATAAATGTTATAGGAACGCATACGGCACAAACAAACGAAAATTAAAGACATGAAAAACGCATTAAACGATGTTGCATTTAAAATTCAAGGCAACTTTATCTATTGACGAAGTTAAGAACAAAACTGTTATTAGCGCCTTTATTTTGCTAGCCGCTGCGAGCTCCACTAAGCGGGCTGGTCTCACCAAGGAGAAAATTATGAATTTGCCAGACCTTACTATGTGTATGATCGTGTGGCAGACATAGAGAAATGACACTCACTCACTATTTTTATGTCTATGACCTATGACTTTTTCTGTTATAAAATGAAATAATTACTTTTTCACTCCCTAAGGGATGGAAATTCATATTAATTTGTGTTCTATGTGTTAATACAGGTTATGAGCTCGCTGTAGGCCAAATTTCATCCAGATACGTTCAGCCGTTCGGGCGTGATTGAGTAACAAACATCCATCCATCCAAACTTTGACATTTATAATATTAGTGTGATATTTTTTTCCCCCGAAGCTAGGAAAATCTCACTTGCAATTTATTACGTGTAATATGTAAAAAATTTAGAGCTTTACGACAACACCACACACACACGTTTAATAAAAAACGGCATACCACACAATTAAATGTTCTGCGTCCGTGTCTAAGATTCAAATATAATTCGGACTAAAAATTTCTCAAAAGCAACAAAATAAAATTTATTTAAAATGGTAAGACCATCAATAAGCAAATGTTTGCTGTTGTGATACCAAGCACGATGGTTTAGTATTCCGCTCACTTGAACAGTTGTGTGGTAATTCTCTCCACGAGAGGTGTGTGGCAGTTCTCCTCGTCAGAGCCACCGAGAAGCACGGGCGGAGGGGGGAGACGTCATTTCTAATGCACGTGATAGCAACTCGACACTGTCTGACTGTCAGGTTTAGTGGTCTCGACCGGGTCCAGAGTTAGGCCATTCCCTCATGTCTGCTTCCCGTGCTACACGCGTAAGTGCGGTATTTCCCTCTTCGTCTCAGTGCCGCGGCAGGTAGCAGGAAACCGTAGCAGGATCACCACCCTGCCGATACGACCCCTTGCGTCGCTACCTGGGCGTCACCGCGCTTGGAATACACAACACCGCTCATGTTTTCATCAATACCAGGAATACCCCTGGGAGGTAGGCCGCAGGATACTGCATCGTGATTTACGAACTGCCCGTCTGCGAGGCGCAAATGGCTCACTGAGCCATAATATGTGGTTTGGTTGAAAATTAATCACGCAGCTTAATGTCAACTCGAATTACCCCTCTATTAATTGAAATAATGCGTGATCAGGGCGTGACGAAAGAGTAACGCTCAAAGGGCATCTAAATCTGCAACGAACAGAAATGCGACGCACGATGGCTGTTTGCATCGTAACACTTGAATCTGAGCGTACTTACACGCTTGTTCGCTCGCATACTTGCACGCATTCTTATACATTCTTATACATCCTTATACATCCGTGAAGTTTCACTTCAAACGCGCGTGAAGGACACGCACACTTAAGTTTTTTTGTTGAAACAATTATTTATATTTGATTGACACGTTTAGGTATTAGTTTTATTAGATCAAAGTAGACTTTTCCCCCCGATATTTTCATCAGAAAGTGTAACCATAAAAATATATAATTTTTTGTGTGAATTGGTATTTATGTAGACACAAACAATTTAATCGTAAAGTGTTTCCAAAAAAAAACCTGTGCCTACTTTACCAAGCCGTGAAAATTTATTAGTACCTAATACTTGATAAGCATGCATCACATTATGTCCTCAACAAACCTACGTTGTGATTATAACTGTGACGAGTGTAAAATATTCAACAGGACCTCATTAACATACTTGCACGCATCGCCTTCGTTCCGACCAAGTGTTTTGAGAAGTAGAGAACTGAAAATTATCTTCGTCGTCTTAAGAGTCCAACGGCACAGGGGCCATTGATTTGATCATAAAACATGCATTATTCACGAACTGCAAAAAAAAAAAAAACATAGATACATTGTAACGAGAGAGAAATACAGGGTTTTCCGTATTTATGAAGGTTTTTTTTGTATTACTGCCGCTGTTCGTTCAAGCTGGTAAAAGGGAGGTGGAAAAAACCTTTGGAAATAATCACGCTGGACGGCCAAGGGGAGAAGGGGGTGAGAAAGGGGAAAGGATTTGGTAACTGGGGTAATCCCCGTTCATATATCTAACCCCTCCCCTGCCTAAACAATCCGCTAGGGGCTCATCAAAATGAAACAGAAATATGGTTTAACACGGAAACACGGAACAGTCGTATCGGGTGGTCCTGCTGGGCAGGAAAAAAAAAACTATCAGCTTCCCGCAGTAGGGGTTTAAATCGAATGTAGGACGTTATTTTTTAATTTTCTGCATTTTTTTTTACCTTCTCTCCTCTCGTCGATACTACGTGATAATTTTCGAACGAAAATGAACTCGTCGAAGAGGGGAAAAAAAAATTTACATTCCCTCATGCGCCCGTAAATTAAAGGAAAGTTGAATCATTTTCACCTCCGCCACGAACAACATCGGTGCACTGTATTGCGCTCAGAGATTATATGCATGTGCCGCTTCGTGAAACAACGTACATAAATATTTAAAAAAAAAACTGGCATTTGTAAGTTGATATTTTCAAGTCAATTACTTATTATTGGTTTTAAATATATTAGAAACAATGATAGTAACTGACAATATCACGAGATGTAAGCTACAAATATTTGTGCTATTTTTTTTTAAGTGAGACAAAAACCCTTTTCCTTGACTAATTGCTAGAGACCTGCAAAATTCGCGGATTCATTCGGTGATAGGCTAGAATTCAAACACATATACCTCTTAGATAATTTTGCTATTGGCTTACTGTTCATCTGGACGAATCTCAACCAGTTATAAACCCTCAACCAAAGAAGGATCGAATCACAGACAAATAAGGTGAGACGACTTACAAGTCGGCAGCCAATGAACTTGCGTATTTGCCCGAGTGTTCGGGGGTATGTGCAGTCTATCCGGAAGGCCATCGAAACCACGAATTTTGCAGGTCTCTACTAATTGCATTGTGGTCACTCGCTGTAAGATATGTCACTGGCTCTAAAGGCTAAGTCGCGTCGAAGTGGTATATTGTACCGAGGTTTCGCTCTGCATTGGAGGCGTGATCAACAGACTGACAACCGAGCCAATAGGAGGAAGCTTGAAGACCCCTGGCAGTAGATACAGGATGAGTGTGGATTCCACCGACAAACATCGGCTGCAGTTTCACCACGGCAAAATAAGTTGTAATCATCTACACGACTTACCGTCTAAAGTGCCTCCCGAGGCTGGTATGTGTCTGTGAAACTTGGGCTGAACAACTATTTTATTGTAAATTATTAGGGGCAGGCATTTTTCCTGAATAAATCTGAACGCCTATTAGACTGCAACAAGGTATACCCGCACCAGCGGTTTCTTCCTTGTGGTTGGCGGCCGTCTGCGAGAGAAGTCGTTGCCTTTATTGACCGAGCCACTCAGGACGCGTTTGCTTTCGTACTGAACTACTGTGATTGGTGTTGCATCAATCGACATGTACCTGAAAGAAATTCAACCAATCACGAAACACAGACGGCGCTACAGTGTTTTAACTTATAACTAGTCTCGGAATCTTTTCGCGAAATATGCACGGCCCTATAAATTATAGAGAAAATATTTATGATAGAACAATGAGCGTCTGAATTATGTTTAATTGCATGCAGTTAAACAACCACCACAAATTTTGTCGCTGTAGCAAAAATTTTTAAATTGAAAATGGAGGCAACGAGGCAACACATTTATTTTTAACGTGTTTTTGTGCCGTGTTATTATTTTTTTTTTTTAATAAATTAATTTTGCCACGGCGACAAATTCGCGGTGGTTCTAGAACTTCGTTTATTTAATTGAACATAATCCAGATGCTCAGTGTTTTGTATAAAATACTTTTTTCTAATATTTACTATAAAAATGTTGTCCAGCTTCAACTTCAAAGACTGATACCAGCCTTGCGAAGCACTTTAGACCATGAGTTGTATAGGTGAGTGCAATTTATTTTGTCGTGCTGAAACGGCAGTAGATGTTTTTCGGCCGATTTCATCCCGTATATACACTGCCAGGCTTCTTCCTATTGGCCCGAGTGTCAGTCTTTTGATCATACCTGCTCCAATGCAGAGCGAAACAAAGTCAAGACAGCGCGTTGCATTAGACGATGACCGTGAATGTCTACAATATACCTCAATACAAAATAACTTCTGTAGACGGTAGTCGCAATTTCGAATTATTTCTTCACGGTAATATTAAAGCAGCAATTTATCTCTTAAAAACCCTCTATAAATTTAAGTGTGTGGTTACAATTTTTGTCCCCGGATATTGTCCAAGTGTTTTTCTAACAGAGGTGAAAAGTCAAGCAAATGTTTGCAATAGTAGTTATGATCACTAATTTGACATTTTAAAACTCGCTTGTAACGTTTAGTCGATATCAGGTGAAATTTTCGACCAAACAACAAATCGAAAAAAAATATCGCTACGAACTTACAGGAATCGCTCTTGAATGTTAGTCATGATAAGAAATTGAATTTACTAGCATGACGTGTGAGACATTCTATAGTTTCTTGTTTTTGCTCATAATTTAAATTAAATTCATTATACAATTATAATTAATTGGTTATAAATATGTAGTTTTATTAATTGACTGATTGTTTAATGGTTTTAAATGCATTTTAAGGGTCATTTGTATTCCAACTGAGAGCTTATAAAAATCTAGTATAGGTATAGTTTTGGAGTAACCGTTTGTATTTAACTTTTGTAAAAAAAATATTTTAGGACAAAAACCATAATTTTTTAAAACATTATTTTATTAAAAGCTAGATAGTTAAAAATCACCATATTTTGGAAAACAAAATACTTAGTGATAATTAATTATATAAATGAATATCCTAAAATTAAAACATTCTACGACAAATACGGCGTACGAACGGTTAATCATAAACGGTATACCACATGATTAAATACTCTTAGTTAGAGAAGGAATATTGAAATGTAAATTATCCTCTAATGATGTTAAAACCATTAAAAAATCATTATTTTAACTCATTAAAAATTTTACAAGCAATTATAGACAAAATTGGTTGTCTGTTAAGTCGGTTCACGGACGATAGTTTAACGTGACAACGTCATAACAAAACATTGATGAAATGATTGCATACTTATATGGATAAAATTGAATAATTTTTATTGAATTATCGCTATTTTGTATGGATACAAAGAAGGAGTGAAATGAAATCTACAATTTAATTGATAAATTTACTTTTATTTGCATTCATTAATTCAAATATTTTTATTACTTTAACGAATTTTAAAGATTATTTTAACTATAACTTTTATACATGTTTGCTATTTAACTTCTTTCAATATGTGTTATTCTGTTAATGATAGGACGATGATAGGAAAAGTAGGAAACGAATGGGAGTGTATTAAGTTTAATGTGCATCGAAAAAGTCAAATCGATGGTTGTTTCAATCGAGTGGAAGAGAGATAGATGCGGCGCAAGCGTACAATGAGCGTAACGGGACAATGTGCGTAACGAGACTCTTTTTCGTGCGAGCAGCCGGCGTTCATCGATTTATTAGACGTTGTCACGTCAAAAATTAAATAATGAAATCTATTTGAAACATAGGCGGAAGTAAAACATGTGACGGTGTGACGGGAGTTGACGAGCATGCAGTTGTTAGAGCCGGCGGAAGCGGGCTTCATCGTGCTGTCAACAGCCACTGCGTGCGTCAGACGAGTATGCGGGTGTGCTCTGATCAGGAAGAGGTTTAGTTGAGTGGGGGGAGGGAGTAATTGGAAACAAGATATGCGCCCCTGGAGCAGTTGTCTGGGGATGCTACTGTTCGAGACACAGCACAGGAATAGATCCTCAATTCCCTCCATGCTTCATTTACTTCATTTACATTTGATATGCTGCGGATGTTCTTTTAAAAAACGCGACATACATATATGTATAATTGCCCCCACCCCTTTTTAGTTAAGTAATTCTTTCTTAAAATGTTCTAAGTTTTTTGACGTGACAACGTCTAATAAATCGATAAACGCCGGCTGCACGCACGAAAAAGAGTCTCGTTACTCACATTGTCCCGTTACGCTCATTGTACGCTTGCGCCGCATCTATCTCTCTTCCACTCGATTGGAACAACCATCGAATTGACTTTTTCGAGGCACATTAAACTTGAAACACTCCCATTCGTTTCCTACTTTTCCTATCATCGTCCTATCCTTAACAGAACAACACAGATTGGAAGAAGTTAAATAGCAAACATGTATAAAAGTTATAGTTAAAATAATCTGTTCGTTAAAGTAATAAACATATTTGAATTAATGAGTGCAAATAAAAGTAAATGTAACAATTAAATTGTAAATTTCATTTCACTCTTTCTTTGTATCCATACAAAACAGCGATAATTCAATAAAAATGATTCAATTTTATTCATAAAAGTATGCAATCATTTCATCAGTGTTTTGTTATGACTTTGTCACGTTAAACTATCGTCCGTAAACCGACTTTACAGACAACCAATTTTTTTTTTTTGGTTTGACCTCCTGTCTGCAAAGTGATTTCCAGACCCGGGCACACGCCACCACGCATACCCCATACAGGTAAAAGGGGGAGGCCCACAGCGAGGAACTAGTATCCACAGACTTGTCGGGAACGATCTCGGGGAAACAGCGGGAAACTGAGCTCGGGTTGGACACGCCGGGATTCAAACCCAGGTCCCACTGTCGCTCAGAAATAGCAAGCGCTCTCTTACAATTGCTTGGTGTTAACTTCCGTGGCTGACGTGAGTCGCAGCAAATGGAGCGAATGAACTGCAGTTTAATGAAAACCTCGCCGACATCATTGATGATATACAATTTATATATATATATATATATATATATATATATATATATATATATATATATATATATATTCAATGCCGACATCGAATGAGCGGTGGAATTGAGAGACGGAGCATGCACTGGTGCGGAAAGCGGGTGGTACCAAAAAAAAAAAAAAAAACTGGCTCGTGGCCATGGAGGTATTAATTTGTCTATGGAGTGGGACGTCTGTTCTGAATTTGAAGCAAATGTCGTAATAGGACAACATGGACAACTCTGGCCAATTATCACTGGCGAAGTGCGAGACAATTTACTGCAAGTGCTGACAAGCTGTTTTACACTCCACGACGCTAGATGTCACTACTGTGAACTGGTGTCACGCACTTAAAAATGTAGTTAAACTCCACGCCGCCAGGTTCGCTGGCATCACTGGTATCGTGTGTTTCTCACCAGTTACCCATATTGTCCCGGTTACGATATATTTTTTTTTTTAGTCAACTGGTTACCAATTGGATACCAAAACACATCTTAACTGTATAAAGACTAATATGCTATAATTTGTTTAATAGCTTGAAAATAACACGCTAGGAATAATTTTAAAAATGCCAACATATAATACTAACACATATGCAAGATATTAACGTTAAACTTCAATATAACAAAAAAAATTGCTATGTTGATAAGGGGGTTAAAGGTCATTCTCATTTTTACTTCAAGCAATAACATGGCAAAGATTGTACACAATTAATTTCCTTACTTCTTACCTCATACTCACGGCAACTTCTGCCATGTTTCTGCACCTGAAAAAAGTTCCAGGCATAACCCCGTCGTAGATCGGAGTCTGATTGCCTAAGCGCGGGGGGGGGGGGGGGGAAGTGACCTGACATCTAGGCCAATAGTGGCACAAATGTTATAAAAAATTGTAATTAAGCTCGTACCAGAGTGATTTCAGTTGGCTGGAGACGCAAAACAATTACGTAAACATGTGCCTACACTGCTGCACACCAATTGCAAAATTAATATTTTCTAATATTTGGTTGGGCAAAACTTTATACTTTCTGGTTACACTTGAAGAAGTTTGTTAAAAAAAAAAACTGCGCGTACACACTTTGTTTTTAATGAACGTCCTCATAGCTACAGCTACTTGCGTCTGACTGTAAAGTTAAAAATATATATGGAAGGTAAGCGAAGACAAATATTCGGGCGTGTACGGAAGGATTTGTGAACAGTAGGTTTCCCTTGGCTGACAAGTGTCGCGGACCATAAGGAAACGGTAAGCCTAAGATGTACATCAAGCTCTGTCCCTGCCCGAACACGCCCGAATATTCACCTTCGGCCAACCTCGGGTTAATTTATATATATATATATATATATATATATATATATATATATATATATATATATATAAATATATATATTTCTTTGTTTATTTTAATGTAGCTATACTATCCTAACTAACCGTCCACAGTGTTTTAACGTGTTTTAATGTAGCTAACTTAACCGACCACTTTTAATATTTGAATTAATTTTTCCTGCGCAAAAATAAAACAAATCCCGAAGTTGGCCGGAGGTGAATATTCGGGCGTGTTCGGGCAGGGACAGAGCTTGATGTGCATCTTAGGCTTCTCGTACAACACACTCACTCCTCGTGCTGGCTCGAGCTGGCGAAGCGCGGCACGTGACTCGTGTAAGGGGGAAAGGGAGGGGACTGCCGCCAGGTCCCCGCGAGGACTCGTGACGACCCGTCGTGGACCTCGTGGACCGGGCCGCGGCGTTGCCATAGCTGCCGCGCGTGACGTCACGCCCCCTGCATGGAGGGAGGGGTGGGAGGTGAGCGCCTCGCAGGACAAACATTAGGCGCTGTTGAGGGTGTCGCCCGTTAGTTCATTCATGACCTGGACGGGACACGGCGCGTGTCCCCTCTCTCCCTCTCTCCCTCTCTCCCCCTCTCCCCCTCCTCTTCTCTCCGTCACGTGATTCTCCCCCCTCTCTCCTCATCAAGTAGACCCAGAGTACCAACCCCGGAGGGCGAACTCCAAGTCTTCGCAGGATGTAAATGAGACGGACATTGCCGTAAGACGTACGGGGTTATTACACATACTAAGGCCAGCAAGCTAACAACTTACACGCTGGGTTTTAGCTGAAGACAAGCACAACAACTTATAATACAGTAATTGTATTGTCGATTTTTAAAAATGTCATCTTTCGATAGTGAGTTCAGCTTCCCGAGTCCATTGGCCATTGCATGAAGTTCTGTATTAATACAAAAAAAATGTTTTTGTAATACTTTTGTTACTTTTCTTATAATTGTGCAGAAGAAAGACCAACAAAAATTATTTTTGTAACTTTACAAACATTTGTTGGTACTTTAACGAAAAATACTTCAGCTCCAGTATCAATTTTTTTTTTCTGTGTACTAATTAATTCCGCCAAAGTTTCATTCTGGTCTATCGACCTCGGTAGTATCTACGGGCCTGGATGTAATCACAAGCATTTAATATTTTTATCGCATGCAGACCTACAATGAAACACACAAACAAATGAACTACGTATTATGAGATGTTATTTTGGAACACAACTCAGTTAAAGGCACTGAACTTGATTCGCTCAGCCGCCTGCCTGTGTGGTGCTGGTCGTCTGTAAAGCGAAGTACACTTGCACTCTCTCGGTACCCACTCAGTGACGTTCCTTTCCCTCACTGCCCGCGCATGCGCGATGTGTGCGACTGCGCTTGCTTGGACGCGAGGCCGGGTTCATAACTGGCCCACGGCAACATCCGCCACGTTCCCACACTTGCTGACAAGCATGACCTCGTCGGAGACCGAGCCTGATTTGCCTCATCCTCCTCCATGGCAATTGGAAGTTTCGAAAACTAAAAGTGGCAATAAAAACCTTTTTAATGGAGCTTATACACGTTCGATTTCAGTTGGATGATCATTCGAGACGCAAAATATCTACGCTGATACAATCCAATTGCAAAACTAAATATTTTCTAATTATTCGACTGGAAAAAAAGCTTATTTTCTGGTTTATGCGTGAATGTTTGTTTATAAAAAAAACACCTTGAATACTGCATTAACACATAGTAATATGTTATTTATGAAAATAAGTTTATTACGAGTTTGGCAATTTAAAATTGATTCACGTTTGACTGAGAACGCTATTTCTTACTCATATTTCGTAACAAAAGAATCATAACTACGAGAAAGGTCGGGGTCACGTCTGTTAATCAAATACGATAAAGTTAAATACCGCAAATTTTAAATAATGTTGTTTTCAAATAGGTACCTACCCTTTTGTTTTTATAAATTACTCAAGACAAAAAAAAACGCAACGCGAGCGCTGTCCAGATTTTAACTTATTACTTTTCGGCCTGCTTTCCCGCATTTTTTGTTTAAAGTGTTCCGAAAACGTTTAAAGATGCAGACGTGATTTAATAAATTGTATAGAAGATTGCACATTCCTTTTTTAAAAATACATCATATTTCATTTATAACACTATCGCACGATGAAAGCAAATGACACTTTTTTTTTTTTTAATATTCTTAAATCCCAACAACGGAAAGACTGCACTTTGCGTATGCAGCCTATACTACCAATTCTTGTCGCTCGGTGACAGAAACAATTTAACCTCGGGCAGACTGAGCATCGGGGAGCAAATACTGCTGACGTGCTGCTTCGCGTGTGCTTGCAATTTTTTTTTTCTGTACACGTCGCACGCGCGCGTTTGCGGAACGACGCTTCGCGCACTCCGTGGATCAGCGCGTTCGTGCAGGTTAACGTGTCCCGGCTCCCGTCTCTCCTTCGATCCTCTCTTGCCCCGCCGCCTTCATCCTCCCCTTCTTTTGTTTTTTCCACCGCGTCTGCTCTCTTCCCGGCCGCTGCTCTTATCCGTCCGCTCCATCTTTTCGCACGCTCCTCCTCGCTTATTTTTTTCCCGTCGCCCTTATTTCATTTATTCGCCTTCTCGCTTCGACTGATGTTCTCAGCTCGTCTAAGCCGCGCCGTCAACACCTCCTCATTTGAAATTCTGAAATAACACACAACTTGAAGGGATAATGATAAGATAAGGGTTTTATAATTTACATATAAATAATGCTTAAGGATAGCCAACTTGAATTGCACAGTTTCATTTATTGGAATGTTCGATTAATTATTTAATCTTTCTTGTTTTAAACTTAGGGGAAATATTCTACAGCTATAGGATAATAGTTTAAGTAAAATTTAGTGAAGAAAAAAAAACCTTTCATAATTACAAAAAATACAAATTATTTAAGTATTTAAAATATACTAATTAAGCAATATCAAATGCAGTAAAAATGGATTATACACCAGCTCAATATTTTATTAGAATTACCTTTCAGTAGTAAAGCTTATTATGAACTTAATTGTTGTAGACTATAGCGTGTTTCATTCTTAGATTGCATTTTACAATCTAGTGGGCAGTTAGTCTTTCTTTCCGATGCACGATATTAGGTATTAGCGCTGGCCTTTTTTCAGTGTGCTCTTTTGCCAGATGTGCCCAAATAACATAAACGTTTTAGACACAAATTCATTGTGTAAATAAAAAAATATTAAATCTACTATTTTTTTTTTTAAAGGAAAATGTGGAATAGGAATATTATACATACACTTGCTTGTTGTATTTAATGAAGAGCATCATCTGATAGTATTCAAATCTTACTTCTGAGGAAACTTAACAGAAAGACACCATCTTTTTTTTGCCATCAAAATTGTTTATATATTTTAATATTAAAAATGTTGGATCTGTTCGACCATAATACATAACAAAAGGAATGCCTGGTTATTAATAGTGAAATGCTCCAAATATATTTCCTGTGAAATAAGTAATGTGTTTATAATTTGTAATGTGTTAATAATTGGGTAATTTTTCATTCACATACAACAGTAATAAAATACACTATTTTAAGGTTTTAGAAAATTCAACAATTACTAAATACATAACGTATTATAATTATTTATAGTACACAAAATACTAATTTTAGTACTAACACGTCGAATAGTATCCATCAATCTGGACAAAGTGGGTGCAATTTGCTGTGGACTGCAATCTAAGCGTGAGACAGACTATAGCATTCAATTATTAAATGTAGTTTATTCAGATCTGCTTTTTGAAACCTGTCTTCTGACATCTCCAGATATGTGCGGTAAATAGGAGTGCAGAACACGGAGCCTGCCAAACGTCAGGCGTGCTAAACCGCGTCTCCCGTCAACCACGCCTCCGTGGAGTCCTCGGTGGTGAGGGGGGGGGGGGGGGCTGTCGCGGCTCGGAGGAGCTCGGAGGAGCTCGGGGGTCTCCGTGGAAATTAGCGCTCGTCTCACAATCACCGTCACCGGGGGACAGGGAGAGAGGTCTGCTTGGTTGTCTGGAGACGAGGATATTGCAGAAAAAATAAGAAAACAAAATACATAACTACATTTTATTTACAGTTACGAGGGATATTCATAAAGTAAGCTCCGTTGGTCATTTAAAAAAAGTATAAATTCGTGAGGAATTTTTCACATAATCGCCATTCAGTTACAAGTAGGTAATTTTCGCAACGCTGCGCCAGTTTCTTTAACCCTTCTGCATAGAATTTCGCCAACTGGGAGTTAAACCAGTTGAAAATCGTATTTTTTTTGTAATTTTTGCTGGAATTGTTGACCCACTTTTCATTAAATCAACTAATTTGACGCCGTTTTAGTCCCCAAAAATGTTAGCCATAATTTTTCGATCCGAGTATGGAGATTGCTTAAAACGTTTTCCGGAGATGTTTACTAAGCGCCTGTACTTAGGCTACATGCATTGCATATCGTAGTCCATGATGCCTATGACCGAGGCGTCTGTTTAATTTCCAGGCGACGAACTTCTATGCAGATAAAAAATAATGATATTAAATCAATCTTACCCGGTGCAGGAACCATTAAAAGAACGTATTTAGGCACGTTGTCGCTTTAATCGCTGATCTTTCAACTTACAGTGGTAGTACGTTTTTTGTTTTCCCAATCATACTTTATCGCGAGAATTACTGCCGAGGGGATTTTCACTCACGTAATAAGCACGTAGCAAGGATGAACTGCAATCATCTCGGCCGCCCCTCCCCCCACCCTCTGTGCTCCAGTGTTGATGTGGAGGGGGTAAGGGGAGGGGAGGGGCGATAGCCGGAGAGCGCGGCTGGAAGACGCGACAATATCGCAGCACGCTTCGGCGGGCGAGGGGACGGGGGGTTAAATTGTGGCAGGCGGGCCCCACAATGGACGTTAGCGCCGCGTAGTGGTGAAGTAATTAATTAACTTGCTTCCCTCCTCCTCCCACCGTGGCGCGAAGCGAGACCGCGCGCCGCAGACACAAGCACCCAACAGCCCGGGGGCCGAAGAACGAAGAGAAGGACTAGTTGGAACGGTCTGGGACCAGGGCGAAGAGCGACTCGGAACCCCTCATTCCCGAGACTGAGGCCTCGTCTTCGACCTAGTTCTGAGCCCGTCCGCTAGATAGTAGCTTTCATAATGTAATACTAACATACAGTAGATACATCTATTGTGAGAACAATTCAACATCTTTTCTCAGTAAAACATACCAGTGAAAATTAACTCTCTTGATTTTGGCAGCCACATATTTTGTGGTGTGGCACAACAGAAATACTGCATCTCCTACTCATTTATATAGAACATGTTTTTTTTTACTACCCAGTTTTTCAGTTTAGATTTCTTGTACTAAGCAGTTAGTCGTCAAGTAGTTAAATTATCATTATAGAACTAACACTCCCGCCAGAGTTATTTTTGGGCAACATGTAGCGGCACATGTCGCGCAAAACATTGCACTTCCATACGGCGACCCAAGTAGCATCTAGCTCGCGATTGGCTTGAAGAGCGACTTGTATCAGGCTTCACGTCCGAGATCGTCATCCCAATCTCCACTTTGATAATTACGACGCAGACTTGTATTTGTAATAAGCCTGCAGAAAGCTTCAGTAAGGCTAGCCAATCTAATTATTTCACAATATTTAAAAGACTTGTGAAGTTTAAATAATAACTTGCAAATTTTCGTTCCACAATGACTTTAAACATATAGGTAATTTATAAGTGAATATTACTACAAGTTTACAAGTAAGTTTTAAAGGGTTTGACAAGAGGACTGTTTCACAATAAAAGTTAATGTTTTCAACGTACAAGTATCGTCTTGTAAAGTTAATAAAATCTTTACCAAGCTCAGTGTCTTGGTCAAAATGTAATATTAATTATTTTGTGTTTGGAACAATCATGTTCAACAGCAGTTATAGTCAAACTGAAAAATAAAAGTCAATTTTTGCCTTCGGAAAACATTCATGCCGAGAATTAATAATGTCAGTACATGAATTCAGTGAAAAACTCTGTGTAAGTGGTGAACAATTATATTTCTTCTGCCTCCACGCCGGCTTGCGGTGCATGGGTTCTGGGTTCGAGTCCTGGTAATGCATGGGTTTTAATGAAACTGACACTTCATACACTAAAAATAGTCTAAAAAACGTCAAGTAACAAAGAAAACACATTAAAAAAAGTGGTTAGATCTACTGGCTGATGAGCCAAGGGTCTCCAGTTCGATTCCCAGCCGAGTGTGAAGTGTCTCATCCGCGGGAGATTAAGCCTTCCCAAGGAAACTGAAGCCTCCGGATATCTATGAGGCAAAAAATGGGAGATTTTCTCTCGAAAAGGGGAATTTTTTTCATTGGAAATAGAGGAATATTTATTTATTTCGAAGTTTTTTGAGTAATTTTTGAGGAAACATCGGGCTGCCGTGACGTCACAATCCAAGATGGCGGTCGGTATGGACCCCATCCACAATCCACATCACGAATCCTTTGCCAGACTCTTCTATTCATTTTTCCTACCACCGAGTGTTAATCATGCTTCTTTCTTAACCACAAGGCCAAGAAATAAAAGTGACATTGTCGCGGAATTTCTTTTGCCTGCTTGCTCTGCAGCTTTCAGTTCATAATCTATGTATGTGTATGTATATATGTGTATATATATATATGTATAAATTTATATGTATATGTATGTTCCCTATGGACTCCAAAACCGCTGGACCGATTTTGATGTAATTTTCAAGCAATCTTTAGATTAGCCCAGCGGGTAATCCTGTGAAGTTTGCGATCGGTAATTTTTTTTTGGCAATTTTGTGTCATTTTCAATACAAATTAATACAAAATTAGATTTTTCTATTTATTTTTATTTTTGAAATTTTTGAACATTCACAATTAAAAGCGATATTAGGGTCGCTAGTTTAAAATATTGTGAGGTCACTTTCCAAATTGCCGGAAGTCATTTACAATTATTTTGATGTAAATTTTTGCGCGCCGTCGCTTGGTTTTTTTTAACATGATTAACAGTCACATTCGTGTTTATAATAATTATAAATAATTTTTCCTGCTAAAAGTAATTGCTATTACTGGCTAATTTTTTTTGTTTTACAGTAATCGTGGGTGAATTTATTTTGCTACATCTTCTGTTGGAGAATTCTAAGGAATCCCATTAAGCTTCGGAACACAACAATGTGAAAGCAACATTGATTGTTAGTTGAGGCGAGTTATATGAGGGGGTTGGTTCGAAATCAAGTCAAAGCCGATGTGGTATATCCGGAAGAGGGGAAAAAAAAATTGAAAAAAAAATGCACGAACCGTCTAAAGCGAATAGCAGTTCCTTGAAAGCTAGCCGGTACGGTGGTTTTGCTTGCTTGGTGTTCAGCATAATTAAGGAACAGCATATTGAAAATCCCTCCCTCGTTTTTTTATAGCTCGTGACAGGTACCGACTCGACAGACTCTCTCGGCCGCCAGGGGAAAATTGTTTTCATTCCATTCCTTCCCTTTGCTGCCGGGGAACACCTCGCTCGCTCGGAACAGAGGGTTTCTGGTCCCTCCCGTAAAGCGGCGACAGCAACATCAAAGTTCCCAACTTCCCCGGGTCAGGAAGGGGTTGGTAAGAATTCAACGCGACCTCGCCTCGAAAAGGGGGAGCTTTTATCCCCCACGACCACTGGAGAATATGTTTTCCTTCTCTCACTTCCTCTCTCTTACTCTCTCTCTCTCTCTCTCACTCTTCCCTCTTACCGCGAAATTTAGTGTGCAGTACGAGAGCAAGTCAATGTAGCGATGCAAAAGGCAAAGTTGGCGTCTTTTTTTTTTTTATTATTTGTTGGTATACCCGACGTCACATCAGGGTGAAAAAAAAAAAAGAGCTCGAATTTACTGGTAGGTATATAATTTTTTTTATTCACGATCACCCCAGTGCTTTTATTCTGCTGTAAGACTGGTATAGTGTTCCATAAGAATACTAATATAGAATAAAATGAAGTGTACTCGAAAGTGTATGGGTGGGTTAAAGATACTTGGTTGTTGTGTTCTGCAATATTATAAAAATGTGGATGGTCAGTCAATAGAAATCTCAATGATCACGTTAAAATATTGAACCATGTTTTCCCGTTTGAGGCTCGCAGGCTCTCGCAGAAGTTGACCGAGGTTTCTTAGCATGCAGGATTTAGCCGCGTCAGAAGTGAAGAGCTCACAGATTATGATGATGACAAAAATGTTGGTGAAGAAAGCGAAGAAAACTCATGTTTCACAGTACAGTGATTTTTCTCAAGTTACTGTAAAAGCGAATAATGAGTACTTAAGCATATCTTCCCTTGGAACAGATGCACAAACCAGCTAGAATGAACCCTGGAGTATACCGTCTGCTGCCTCGGCTGCGACGGGGTGTAGTTTGCGTGTGGTCTGCACCACGGGCCAACTAGGCTGAACCCTGCAGTAGGTCTCTGCCACCTCGGCTGTGACGGAGTGTAGTCTGTGAGTGGACCGCACCATGGACAAACTAGGTTGAACCCTGCAGTAGACCTTTGTCACCTCGGCTGTGACGGAGTGTAGTCTGTGAGTGGACCGCACCACGGGCCAGCTAGGTTGAACCCTGCAGTAGGTCTCTGCCATCTCGGCTGCGACAGGGTGTAGTTTGCGGGCGGTCCGCACCACGGGCCAGCTAGGCCGAACAATGCAGTAGACCTTGCCACCTCGGCTGTGACGGAGTGTAGTCTGTGAGTGGACCGCACCACGGGCCAGCTAGGTTGAACCCTGCGTAGGTCTCTGCCACCTCGGCTGTGACGGAGTGTAGTCTGTGAGAGGACCGCACCATGGGCAGGTAGGTTGAACCCTGCAGTAGGCCTCTGCCATCTCGGCTGTGACGGAGTGTAGTTTGCGGGCGGTCTGCACCACACGGGCCAACTAGGCTGAACCCTGCAGTAGGCCTCTTCCACCTCGGCTGTGACGGAGTGTAGTGTGTGAGTGTACCGCACCATGGGCCAGCTACGCCGAACCCTGCAGTAGACCTCTGCCACCTCGGCTGCGACGGGGTGTAGTTTGCGGGTGGTCTGCACCACGGGCCAGCTAGGTTGAACCCAGCAGTAGACCTCTGCCACCTCGGCTGCGACAGGGTGTAGTTTGCGGGCGGTCTGCACCACGGGCCAGCTAGGTGGGGACGTGATGGAGTGCTGAGAGAGACGCGGCGCCGGTATTTTAAGCTCTGTCTGGCCCGGGGTTGGTCGATACTTCTGACCGAGGATTCGGGTCATCCCGCCGGTATACCTGAACCACATACTCGCGGGGTGCTGCGGGTCAGGCGTTCGTTTATCTTCGGAGATAAACAAAGAAACACTTTCCTTCTTTTTGATATCATGAATTATTTAATGAAACCAGGAAAAATTATTTCTAGTAAGATTCCGCAAACCAACTGAAATATTTAATGATGGCTCAGTTGGTTTATTGGTTAGCGTAGCACAATTCTATCAAAATTTTTAAAGAAAAAAGGTAGATTATTGTATATATATATATATATATATATATATATATATATATATATATATATATATATATAATGGATGTTATTAACCTACACAACACATGAAAATTTCCATAAAAACATAGTAAATTAAAGTTGTTTTTTTTCTAAACGAATATAGAAATGATACCAGGGTTTGATGGGACATTCGAAAATTTCTTACTACGCCTGGCTAAAGCTTTTATGGTAACGGCTGCAACGGGGAGCATTTCTTTGGAATCTGCCTGAAGCAAATTTGCAGGACAGGCGATTCCTCGGCACTGATTGCTGACATTGTGAAAGGCGATGTACTGTTGGGCGGGCTGCCGGTGACGTCACGGTGGTGTGCGAGCCGAGCGAGGCGCAGTAGTGGTAGCTGGGTCACGTGTCCAGGAACCCGGCTGCCCGACACGCTGCACCCAGGGGCCGCCCGCGGGGCACAGGGGATGAGAGCGGGAACACCACATAACTTAGAAAGTCACAACTTAGAACTGGCATAACTTAGAAAACTTGGAAAAATCCACGTAACTTAGAAACACACAACTTAGAAAGATAATACTTAGAAACACACAACTTAGAAACACACAACGCAGAACCACACAACTTAGAAACGTCATAACGTAGAAACTCATAACTTAGAACTATCACAACTTAGAAACACACAACTTAGAACTGTCATAACTTAGAAACACGTAACTTAATAACACGCAACGCAGAACCACACAACTTAGAAACGTCACAACTTAGAATATCACAACTTAGAAACACACAACTTAGAACTGTCATAACTTAGAAACACGTAACTTAGAAACACGCAACGCAGAACCACACAACTTAAAAAAACGTCGTAACGTAGAAAGTCATAACTTAGAACTGTCATAACTTAGAAAATTCTAAGTTGTGTTTCTAAGTTGTGTGTTTCTAAGTTATGACAGCACCTCGATGAGAGCCACACCCGAACAGTTGCGAAGTCCACCGAAGTTTGCATCGCTCGTAAAAAAAAAAAACACCACAACGCTAACATAACCAATTTTTTGCTTTAGTTACGATAACCTAACCTAGCCTAACTTACCCTTCAGGGGAAAAAAACGTAAAGAGAGATTATTTATTACAAATTACAATGACCGAACCTAACCTAGCTTTATCGTGCAATTCGGTAAACTTCGGAACTGTTCGGGTTGTTGTTGTGGTGGTGGTGGTGGCTTTCATCCCATCTGGTTCGCATCCGGCCACGGCATTGTTTCGCCCGGCAAGTAACTATAAGGCATACGGTCATTTATAACCGTATTATTTTGCATATATGTAGAATAGAGTTGTCAGCAAACTCCTCCTGTAAAAGGTAGTAACGTAGTCTCGCATTGTACTAACAGTTTATACAAATTAACATACTGAAAATATTTTGTGAATTTTAATATTGCTTCAGATTTCACGACCAAATCGCTATAGTATGTTAGGTCTATTATTTACATTAAAATAATCATTACAAACAATAGCGTGTCGATGGTATGATTTCAAGTACTATTTTAATTTACAAAATTTTTAATATCGTTTATTTCTATTGACTATTAGTTCGGTAAATTTCAAACTTTTTTTAAGTAGGTTTTTCTTTACTTTTCAGGAGGCCATTTTCCCGCTCTTAAGTTGCAATTCTGAACCATGAGAACGAATATATTTTCCACAAAGGAAAAGTTTCCGACAGGACGAAAAATTGAAATCGAATTACACTTCAATCTGCAAAACGCTTTTTCTAGCTCAAGGTTAGTATAATTTACAGGTAAATTATCATAATCCAATCCGTGAAATTAGTAGGATTTCTGTGATTCGGATTGTTGCATTTTCAACTGATTTTCTGTCATAAATCTCCGATTCGGAGCAACCTCCACTATTTAAAACGCAGTGTATCCTGTAAGATCAACCGGACCATATATTAAAATGCAGAAGTACGGAGATTTCACATATTCACCCGATAGAGTAGACAAAAAAAAACTTGTCCCGCTTTACCCTGATGATCAAACCACTCGTTCGTTTGACACTCCTTGGAACACGCTGAGCAGGTATTTACCAAGGAGGTGTACAGCGTGCAACCATCAATATTCAACTCATTCCCAAAAAAAAAAAAAAAAAAAGGTGGAAGGGTTTTCTGACTTTGGTATCGGCCAATCCAAACAATAAATTGGTTTAAGTGTGTACATAAACAGTTGGTTCTAGCGTGGCGCAGAATAATCCTCGGGAGTGATCGCGGCCCTGATGGCGTGGAAGAGCCACTGGCTGGCGAGACAAAGATCCTGGGTTCGGTTCCGTGCTGCGTCCCCCCTTCCCCTTCGTCACCCCGCGCTTCGAGACGGCAATGCTCGTCCCGGTCACGCCATGACCACCTTCCCGGGGCGATACCTGGTGTGCAGGCCACCATCAATCATCATAATTAATGTGTAGGGCCGTGCATATTTCGCGAAAAGATTCCGAGACTAGATATAAGTAGAGACCCGGAAAATTCGCGGGTTCATTTCGTGTTATGCTAAAATTCAAATAATTATACCTTAGTGCTGCTTCTGTCATTGGTTCACTGTTAATCTGGAGGACTGAGGGCCAATTAGAGACCCTCACTCATAGAAGTGTCGAATCACAGGCCACCCAGTCGAGACCACTCACAAGTCAGCAGCCAATGAACAGGTGTCATTTGCCCGATTGTGTAGAGTGTAGTAGAGTCTATCCTGGAGGTCATTGAGTCCGCGAATTTTGCAGGTCTCCATTAATGTATTATTCAGCCTTTCGTTTATTTTGCGTAGTTTTATTTATTTTTTCTTCCCCCTCTAGGCTACTCTCAGCTACAACTGACGGAATCTAGCCACCATTGAGCGCCTGTTGGCCAGTGCGACCTACAGGACTATGTTACACCGCTTGACTGCTCATTGCATGGCGTGTCGAATCAACGGTGTCACCTATCATCAAAGAGCTCGATGGCGGAGTGAACCCGCCAGACCTCGGTACCTCCACCAGTCCTCCCGGCGGGAAGCATGCTGGTCGGGGCGTACCCTCGCGCGGCCCCTGGGGCGCGCCCCCTGGACTGACGGGTCGCCGCGGACTCGCTAACGACCCGGGGCGCGCAGATCTCGGATTTCTCAGCCCACCGCCGAAAACAATTTGCCGGGCATTTTAATTAGAAACCGCCTGCGCTGCGCCCGCGGTCGCGCACGGTAATTGTTCCCATTTCCCGACGCACGCCGCGCAGAACAGCGGCCCGCGCAGAAGCGCAGACACGCCCTGGCCGTACGTGGAGGACACAGGCTCTCGTCAAACAGCGGACTACCTTTTATTTTTAAAATTTTATGTCAAAGCAGAGAACTTCCAGGCTTCATATATATATATATATATATATATATATATATATATATATATATATATATATATAATTGTTAGGGGCAGGCATTTTTCGCCAAAAGATCTGAACACTTTTTAGACTGCAACAAGGTATACCCGCACCTGTGGTTTTTTCCTTGTGATTGGCTGCCGTCTGCAAGAGAAGTCGTTGCCTTATTCGACCGAGGCCACTCAGGACGTGTTTACTTCCGCGCTGAATCACTGTGATTGGTGTTGTTACAATCAATATGTACCTGGGAGAAACTCGCCCAATCACGAAATACAGACGATGCTCTGGTGTTTTAACGTCAATCTAGTCTCGAAATCTTTTGCGCGAAATCTGCATTCCCCTAATCATTGTATATCCCTTTTAATTGAATTGAATTACAGTTCGGGATTAAATTACCAGTGACTTCAGTGAAAGTGAAAATATGAGCAATGTCGTCGGTTCTCAATTCGACACAGTACCGACCGCGCCCACTGATTGGCTGACCTCCCCCCCTTCCTTTTCCTTTAATCTTATAGGTACGTGAAAATTTGTAGGCGATCGATCGTTATTTAAGGTCCTACATCTGCGCGCAGTCGGAGGAAGAAAACAAAGGCTCGCCCGGCCTGTGCTCTGAGCTTGGAGACCAGCGTAATAACTGCGTCGTTTCTGTTTTGCGTGAAACTGCACAGGCATGAACATAAATCACCTCGGAACAGCGCAATTTACGATATTGTTATTTCCTATTGGCGAAGTGCAGCAGCTTTAATCCGACTATAATTGGCGGGATAAACAATAGAGGGAGCAAGTGCCGCTCTGGAAAATAGAACAGCGGAACAATTCTTATAGCGTATCAAATTGATATAAATGAAACGTGTGCACGCCGAGTCCCCAATTAAGTATTGAGTACTTCTTTCTGATGGCCATCATTCAGGAAACCGTTCATTATATTCAGATGCAGGTTTCTTTAGATAGATTTTTTTTATAGTACAGCAGTTCTAGGTAACAATACATTTTTATTTTCATAATTGTCTATCCAAAATCCCGTCAAGATGAAAGTAAAACCGATAATGTAGTTCCTACAGGGTGTCCAAATATCACGGACAGGGATACAACAGGGAGTTTTGAGTCTGGAATTGTAAGAGAATAGTCAGGGAAGTATATGGTTGGTTAAGGTAATCTAAACGAAACTGCTAGCAAATGCTAACCTGTTGATGTGACATGAATTTTGTTATTACGTTCAGTTTTTTTGTGCTGTAATGCTGATATACCAACTATTTTTTAGGAGAGTTGCATTTCTTGGTATATGAGGCTGAATTACATCTGTGGTGGTGGCGGCTCTGAGTGTGAAGTAAGAAATAACGCTTTTAAAATAAACATCACCTTACGATTAGTTCTCATATTTTTCTAATAAGAATAATCCATAAGTACGTCGTTAGCAAAGTTAGGAAATAGTGCAAAAATTTACAATTGTTATTTTCTGAATTTTTTTTATAAGTTTCGGTTAGCGTAAAAAATAATTATAAATACGCAGATAAGTGAATGGATTTTTCTGTACACACTTATCCTAGTATTATTATATTAATGAACGCACAATGGTAACCACAGAATTCAGTTTCTGTTTGACTTATGTAAAATAGAGTAGAACTTGATGGAAAAGGAAAAATATATTTATTTCTTGTTTACTGTCTGTCACCCACTATTTACATCGTACGGAAGAAAAACAATTTTTAATGTTAATAGTAGTGCGGTGTGCGTGATTATCCTTTTTTATTGTGTTTGTTTAATTTATTTTGACAGAGATTTATATCAAATATGATATCATATATGTTCGTTATGGTGTTCTCCAATTAAAACACAAAATTCTCAACGTCAATGCAATTTATTACAAGTGGCGGGTAGAAAAGGGGGTGGGGATTCTTGAAAATTAGCTACTCTGGCAACTGCATGTCAGCTATGCGTCAGAATATCTCGCGGAGTCTATTTAAAAAAGATAATTCTGAACTCATAATAATTTACAAGATGTACAACAGGAAAATCAGGGGAAATCGGGGAATAGGGAGTAATTTCGTGGATGAAACGCATGAAACGGAAATGTGTAACCACGGTACTACCGTCTGTGGATGGCGCAAACCAAAGTTCACACAGCCAAAGCAAAACTTTATAGTATTAAATTTTAAATAAATTTTAACAAGATGGCAGTATATAAATCAGGTTCAAAGCCAGGGTTTATTTTTTTTTCCAAGTCTTTTTCACTTTTATCGGAGCAGTTTTTATTATATACCTAGTTTAAAATTTCTGTCTGCAAATATGATGATTCTATAGTCGACGTAGCTGCTCTGGCGGAAAATTCTTCCGGTGGTTACGGAAACAACTAGTGATTCGCGCCCAGAAATGTGTTTGAAAACGTCTATCACGCTCGGCACTATTTTTTTTTAAGAATTCTGCGTTAAGTTACGTGTCCGAGTTTCGTACTGTAAGCAGGGGCGCAAAAACAGGGGGGGGGGGCAAGAGTATTTTGCCCCCCCCCCCCCTTCTGAAACTTTGAAGTGGGGGCAAATGGGAGCAAAGAAAGCGCTGTGTAATCAATTTTTAGATAATAAAAGTGCTGTGTAATCAATTTTTAGATAATAAAACTGCCCTCGGACCCCCCGCTTCAATAGGGGGGATCGATGCGCCGTTGACTGTAAGTATGTAATTTGCAGCGTGAGAACACGTGAATTTGCGCTCGTTGAGGAGGTTTAGGTGTTACACATCCCTGGCAAAGAGTACTGTGAAAACCTCACTCACATGTGTGTGTATGTGTGTGTATGTGTGTGTGTGTGTGTGTGTGTGTGTGTGTGTTTTTCCTCGAGTGCCCCGCGCCATGTGTCCAGGGCTTATCGTGCGCTGAGTGAGGGACGCCGGCTGGCGGCTGTGGGGTGTTGTGGCGCAGGAAGCAATAAGCGGCAACAGCGCCCCCTCCCCCTTCCACCAACCCTGCACAAACCCCCGCGCAGAACCCTCCCCCCCCCCTTTCCCCCCTCAATCCCTCGCGAAACGCCGCAGCGCGGACCCAGCCATGCCGAACATTTGTTTCCGGAGGCAGGGCCGCGGCGGGAAATAATATTCAAATGAAAACGGAAACTCGTGCGTGTGCGTGCGTGTCGAGCCGCGCAGTCACGCCGCCGTGGACCCGGCGAGAACAAAAGAAGGGCTGGCGCAATCACGGGTGCCAACACAGACAGTAAGTCACCGGTTATCCGTACAGTTTTTTCACCAACTGCACGTGTATGTATTTATTATGTATTCAACTTGTATATTAAACTGTACGTGCTGATGGGCCCTGCTTCGCTACGGGGGAAAAAAATAGAGGCTGAACACTCTTGGACGCAAATTAAACTGAAACTAATTTTAAAAAACTTAAGTAACCCACCTCCGTTCAGACTCTTGGTAATTGATTTCCGTAAAATAAATTCTTAGTTGATGCTTCCATAGGACAAGGAACATACCTGCCAAGTCTAAAGTATTTAATTTAGGTCTTACAGTTCCGGATAAATTGTGTTGAGTGAATCAGTTAACTGTATATTTTTTTCACATATATAGAATACATATGAATAGATATATAGAATACGAGCTGAAGTACCCGGAGTGGTCCGTGATGAGCCACTCTTTGGAAGCACTTCTCAACAAAATATGGCCACCAAAAATAATTAACGCAACTCTATTGCAGATAGTGCACAAAAAGGGAACGTGTTTCAAAATGCTCAAATTCAACCAGCACTATCTGCTTACTGTACACCAACGTACAGTAAATAAAGTGCATGGACATCGTGAATAGCGGGTTCGCATGAAAATGCTAGGCGGCAAGGCTTTAAAACCCCCAAGTCGGTGTAGAGTTATCCTCCTTAAGACGAAATAAACGAGCGAAAAGCAGCGAAAGGATTGGCGGTGGAGTGGCGGAGGCACGCATATCTCTCCCCTCACGCAGGAAGGGGTGTGTCTCGCGGGTGGGGTGGGGGGTGGCTACGTGACAGTCGTTACTCCATCCCTCCACCCCTCGCCTACCCTAGAGGACCGCGTCTCGCCGCTATCTCTCCGCTGGAGAGAGGACCGCGACCTTTTCTTTTTTATCTGGTCCGGGGCAGGTCCCCGGGGGAAGACACCTCTCCGAGGTCGTGTGCCCCCCCCCCCCCCCCCACCACAATCCGCTGGGGTCATTTCGGCTCCCGCTCGCCAGCAGCTTCAACTGCAGCGCAAGACAATCTTTGCGCACTCTCACAGCTGGTGAGGGGCGCGTATGGAAACCCGACATGGCTGGCGAGGCTTAGGAACGCAGCTGGCGCGACAAGTTGTTTACGGGCCGAAGCCCGGCCTAGCCTCACCATCTCCACCTTCTAGGTCTGAACCCGTTAGGGTATTCTAGGAGCACTAGCTTTTCTTCTTTTCATCCAGATGTCACCGGATGTTTGATGGCATCTGGATGTTTGGCCTTTGATGTTCCATATGCCATGATTTGAATGGTTTGTACCATTCTTTAGCCTCAACCAGAAACAACTTATCCATTCTGTTTGAACCACCGTGCCCGCAGCCAGAATATAGTTTTGTCACATTGATTATAGTTCTTGTCCAAATGGCATCCATGGCCTAAGCCGGCGCGACAGAACGCAATATTCGTGTGATTCCGCGTCTAGTCGGGCTTTGAGCGGGCCGCTTCCGGCCGAGCGAAGAGGCCGCCATGCGTGACAACCCCCCCCCCCCCTCCCTCCTCCTTCCTCCCTCGTCATCCCCCGCACGTGACAGGCGGCTTCCTGCCCTGCCCGCCCGCGCCCCTAGCGGCTGGGAAACCAAACTCATCGCCTGCCGATAATCAATTATTTTTTTCCTACGCCCGGGATGAAATAACTTTCCAAAACCGCAAACAATTTTTTTTACAATTTGTTTTTTCCCACCTTCGCGTAGAGACAATTACCAGGCGTTAATTAATGCCGACTGGCGCCGTCAGCGGAGGCTCTTTTGTCCGCGGCGGAAGCGAGTGGCAACCGGACGTGATCTCGATGCGGAAGTGTTTCCCCCCTGATAAGCGTCGACTGTTGTTTTCCTGCGTCGCTCTACGCACGTTTCGCCGGATAAAACATGTCGGGACGTGGGACAGTTGCAGTTTTGTGTGCTGGTGAAGAGCCACGACTGAACTTCAAAATTCAACACCCAGCATCAGTCTGTGTAATTCTACCCACTTAAAATTCAATTTAAGTACTTCTAAAATTGTCGAATTACTAGAAAAGTGATAGTTCTTAGAAAATAAATTCCAATTGTGCCTTTTTGGACCCAATTAACTGGCTTTCTTATAAAAAATTAGATTTCTGTTGTTGTACAATTGAACATTGATACTTGAGGCTTTTATTTTCAAAAAGATTGTAACTTATATGATTTTCCATTTCTTTCAAAAAAAGTGTTGTAAACAGGAGAGAATAGAAAGTCTTTAAGAAATAATGTAATTGAATGCGGTGTCTTAATCATCCTGGTTTACGATCTTTTACCCTGCATAAAGGGTCTAACTGATTTAGACCGTACACTTATGCATCAAGAAACAACATGATTATAATTGCGTGTAGAAACATAGTTAACAGCTTTAAATTATATTTTGGACTTGAATTAATTTTTAAGTCATCTTCGGTATTCGCGTCAAACTAAATTATTTCCATCGTTGCAATTCGCCTTATAACGTCAGGTTTGATCTTGTTAAAAGGACTTGTGGTTGTTAAAAAAATTGTAACAACAGTAAAACATTCATAACACTTTGCGTATAGGTACATCGTCTAGGCCTGTGTGCCTAGCGGCTCTACAGGACAAACAATTGGCTGATGGAGTTAGACCTAAATGCAAACATATCCGCTGGCATGGTCAAATCACTTGAATGTCCGTATTACACGCGCACAACTGTACTCTCTCTCTGCAGCTGCGCTTTATTCAGACACCATTCGCATGAAAACGTTAAGGATTGTGCACTGGTTTTTTTTTAAATAATGATCAGACATTTTAATATTGTAAATAAAAATTTACAGGAACTTTCTCTATCCAGGAGAATGTCATCGATTTCGAGGAAATGAACGGTAAAAAATGAACTTCGCTGTGGCAGTCTTTTCATCTGCACGTAGACTTACCGACCAGAACGGTTACGAAGGCGAGAGAGAGAGAGAGAAAAAAATCAAATCCGAGACGTCGTCTTGCGCTTTACATTTTTTTCTAGGTCGCAATAATTAATGATCCTTTACAAATACAATTTCTAGAGTATAACGACGAAGCACGTAACTCATGCATGACTCCTGAATTTGAAATTGATTAGTTGCAACCTTTTTTTTTCTTTGTGAAACCATCGTAATTTTTATATATTATGAACAGTCACGCTTTTTCAGACTCGGAAAATCTATTTATGTGCACTCTCTGGCGTAGAGTGTAAATTGTCGTGGTGCATGTGTACATCCGAAAGAGAGAGAGAAAAAAAACGCAATAGCTCTATTGAAAAACTTTTTTTTTTTTCGCAGGGAAATCAGTGCCATCGATTGCAAAGGAACAAAGGGCAGAAGTTGGTAGAGCGCTCCTACAGCCAAGCGGCGGCCAGACGAAGCACGCAGAACGCCAGCCTCCGAGGAATGTGGTCGCCTCCGCGCTGCAGAGAGGGGCAATAGCTCGCGCGCAAAGGGCGTAAACGCCGCGTCTGGCCGGCCTCGCTGCGACTCTCAGCCAGGGTTTTAATTACCTGCTGGCCGAGGCGGGCCTGCATCCCGGATATTTCCCAGCGGTCGGGACACAGAGCTTGAAATGTGGGGAGACTTTATCTTTTTTTTAGTGGACGTTGCCATAGCAAGGCCTAACATTGAACAGTATTTCAGCCGTAAAATATTACTAGAGACCGGAAAAATTCGCGGATTCATTTCACGACAGCCTAAATTTCATATAGTTATACCTCAGTGCTGCCTCTGCTATTGGCTCAGAACTCACCTGGGTGACTCTGGGCCAGTGAGAAACACTCAATCGAAGCTGTATCGAATCACAGGCCGCTACATTGGGACACCTTCACAAGACAACAGCCAATGAGAGTGTGACATTTGACCGAGTGTACGTTGAACTATAAAGTTCATCCTAGAGGTCATTGAACCCGCGAATTTTTCCGGTCCCTAAATATTAGTGTCACCAGACGTGGAGCCGTCTTTTCATTTCACACGTGAACACACAAATCTCGAAAACTAATGACCAAAGGCTAATGATACGTACTTTGAACGATTATTGTAATGGGGAAAGTTAATTTAAAACATTACGCCATTTGTGCTAGGAAGCCCACTAAGGTCGTCTCTGCCGTGATATATATATATATATATATATATATATATATAATCTCTAATTCCTTACACGCAAATGTCTGTGCTGTCTATGCATTTAAAATTTGACATCAGCTGATTTTTGCTTGTTTTTTGTGTACTTGTCATTTTTTTTACATAACTAAAAACCAGTAATGGCGTATGTCCGTAATTTTTTTAAAATCAAAGCTTTTTAGTTGTGAATGATCCGCTAAAATACAGCTATTGGACGGAAAACAGTTAACTATAGAAAATATACCGTATTCGTGGTTACACTGCATGCATTGAGGCTAGTCTGTTCCTAGATATTGTTTATGTTATTAGAGCATGTGGGTTATGTAAAATGTTTTTACGAAGGTCGTAGAGTATAAAATCCGCTGAAGATGCTTATTTTGAAGACAAACGAATGTAATGCGTGGGACGGCGCAACGAAACAAAATATATGGAGTTAAGAATGTTTGTTATTTGCGGTGCAAGGTAACAATTTTAAGGGACGGTCGCACGCTGTGTCTCGCGGTGGCGTTTGCGAAGAGTCGGCGGTTGTGGGTGAAGCTGTTCACTTGGTTTGCTACTGACCCCGTCACCAGATGTACACCTGCAATATCTGTCCAGCGCAAGGAGGGGGGGAGCCTGTAATCCAAATTTAAAGTTTACATTTTCCTTGTCGCGTAACATACGTTTGGTCTCCACGATTGGTCATAAGTACAACTTCATCTTAATATTTCTAAATATTTATTCGTGGAGCTGAACATTTTTTGAAGAGGAAGGGGGGAGGGGGAAGGGGAAGAAAGGAACTTTTTTGGCGGTCATAGGTTGACGCTTGGGAAGATAAAATGTAATCGCTGCAATGCCAGAAATTCGAAGGAATAATGAAACACGTGTATGCAATTAAATTGAAAGGGCTAGGATTAATGTTAACCCTTGGTTAGATTGAATCTAGTCAGTGTCTGTATTTATATTTCGTGTGAGTGTGTTTTAAAAGCTGCAGTGGCGCGCCACGGTCGTAAAAGGAACTAGATGCAACCCCGATAGCGCGCAGCAGGTGAGGCGGGATTAGCCCGGCTGATTGCGACGAACACTTAAATTAACACAGCCGCATCTCTTCCGTAACCCCCTCCCCCCTCCCCCTTTCCCCCCGCGACGCAATTACCCTTCGCAAGAGGGGCGTGGCCTCTATCTGCACCTGGCGCCAGTCAGAAGCTACCCCGGGCGCCTCGGCGCTAATTGGCTGCGGACGGTTATCGGGGGAACTAATTTCGTCTCCGCGTCTGAGCGAGACATGCGTGAAATGCTTTGCGGCTTCGTCACTTGACAGAAATCCATTCTTCGGAAATCGAAACACACCGAAGCAGTCATCGATGCACAAAGGAGTGACTGGAGTGAGTGAAGGAATCAGGCCTTCAACGTCTCGTTCACAAGACGGTCATTGGAGACGATGCATGGACGTTGCATTGGAGCATTGTCGGAATGAAATGTATGGGGAAACGGGAGTGATCTTGAGAAATCCCAAAAACATCACGGCAACGCCCGCCACGTTTTCCCCACTTGCGAAAAAAATATACCTATATTCCTGGTTCTATCGTGACGGGAACCGAACTTAGATTTCCCTGTTGGGAGACGAGTGGTCTGACCAATCGCCGACCGAGGCATGTTTGTATCACTGGTCACCATCTAGAGAACGGGATATGGGATATGCGAGGGTGTTCATGTGCCAAAACACAAAGGTTCAAACTAAACATTCATTGACATAGTCCACCCAATGGCAAGTGATACCAAATACAAATTATAAGCTTTAATTAAACACACGGAATACTCGTGCGTTGTGTACTTGCCGCACTGACGACTTCACAATGTCGTCCTTCACTATACGTCAGCTGTGAACACAAATAATTTGGGGATCAAAAATACGCATTTTTATATATTAAAACACGGAAATGTGGAAGGTTAGTACAAATTAAGCTTTATGGATCTGTTGCTATAGACAATTGTAATATCAACGGCAAGGCACGGGATAACTGTCCACTAAAATGTGTGAGAATGACTACATACAACTCTGCTTAAAAGCGCAGCTCAAGAACATCCTAAAAATAACTATAAGTCCGGCAACTTTGTTTCCGACCTGCATAGACCCCAGTGTGAAGCGGTGGTCACGTGGTTCTAGCGGAGTGGAGTGGAGGGGAGGGGATCAGTTGCCAGTTGTGCGCTGCCTGGATACGCCGCTCCCAAGATAGTGCTTCGCAGGTCGGTTTACACATTGACATCGCGAAGAGAGTGAAGTGTGTTCGTGTACGTTGTTCTGTTAGGGATGAGTGGCCCTCCCCTACCTGTAGACGCTTCGGGGGGAGGAGGAGTGGGAGCTGAGCGGAACGGAAATGTCCAAGGTCATTACTAGAGACCTGTAAAACTCGCGATTTCAAATCCCTAAAGGATAGACTCCATGATCCTCTACGCACTCGTGCAAATTACATCTGCTGATTGGTTACAGACTCGTAACACCTGCTGACTGGAATGATCGTGATTCGCTAATTCTTCTGTTAAAGATTTTTCATTGGCCCAGAGTCCTTCAGATGAACTGTGGCCCAATCACTGAAGCAAAATAATGTCAAAAGTATTTGGACTCTATCCTATCGCGAAATGAATCCGCGAATTTTACAGGTCTCTAGTCATTACAAAGTGGCCGGGTTAAAGGATTTAAATAATGTCACGGTAAACACCACTCGCCTCGCTGTCGCTGCCCGCCTCGCTGCAGTGGCGGGTACAGAAAAATCTCAAGGGGGGGGGGGGGAGGGGGCGCAGGTCTACCTCTTCCACACACTCCCTTGTTACGTCACCTTGGTTGCTTGGATGCAGCCAGAGATCTTTTTCCAAGCTCTATCCGTTTCATTTACGTCTCGCCCGAATATTTGCTGTTGTTGGTGCATAATTGTGTGCTATATGTAGTTAAAATTGCCAATTGTGCAGTATACAAATGTCAAAATCAGTACAGAAAAACTAAAGATTCTAGTCACATGCAAAGCTTAATAAAACTTTATTCAAACTGTTTCCAAGACATGAAGTCGTTAAAGGCAAGTGTATGAATGTGTATTGTATAACATCGGCGGCCGGGTGCGCGCCCTCCCCTTGCCAAGAACCATGCTTGTGCTGGGCTGCCCTGGTCAAGGAGGAAGGGGGGGCCGCGCGCCCCCTGCGCCCCCCCCCCCCCCACCCTTTGAATCCGCCACTGCCTCGCTGTCGCTACTCGCCTCGCCGTCGCTACTCGCCTCGCTCCGTGGTCGCGCTACAGCTCCTGGCGGGACGGAGGCTTCTCCGAGGGGCGTGCAACTCGCTGGCATCGCTCACCGGCTGCGGGAAGAGGCCCTTGCGTCCTGTCAAACACCAGGAGGACTGGACTGGACTGGACGACCTCAGCTGGTAGTCGCACTGGGACTCGAACCAGCCGTGACGTCGGATCACCTGCGCGTCGCCGATGTCTCCCCCTCGCTGCTCGCTGCTCGCTGTTACACCTCGCCCTCTGTCGTTGCCTCAGTGGCGTGAGTAAAATGAAGTCAGGTCTGAATCTCTAGCTTTATTCCCCGATTTTTGGTAATTTTTTTTAACTTTTTTAAAATCTTCCTCTATTAATCGTTTGCTTAAAGCGCATCCGGAAATCTTACAATGAGAAACTTCTTGAAACTTTTGAATATAGAGAAGTAACATCTGGCTTTCATCAAGATTAATATTTTGTAAAATAATATTTATTAGACATTTTACTAAAAATTTTGAATGAAAATTACCTATTCTTTTTCAACGCACAAGTGTGTGGTTTTTTTTTTCGATTGAAGTTTTTTAACTTCACAAAAAATGACTTATTATGTTCAAAAAATTCCTAACAATACTCCTATATATCTTCCTATCAGCAGTATATTTATTTTTTAGTATAATTTTTCATTGTTCTATATGTGTTTTTAATTTCTTTCCCTTCCGTTTGTCTGCTATTACAACAGCTATCGCATCGTTGTTGCTTACTTCACTGTCCAGTCTCTCTATAATTATCTTTGCTATAATATTACCATTGTACTGGTTAAATAACTTCTAATAATAAGGGCAAAAAATTATTTGGAAAGTGACATTAACTAAGTATCAGTTATTAAAAATGTTTGTACCCGTGCAAAGATGGATACGTCTATTGAATATACATAATTTTTAATGCATAGTTAATTTACCAACGAATTTTATTACCCTAAAATTTTAAATGCTATTAGGTTCAATTTTTTTATAAACGCTTCTGACTTAAGGGATTAGGATGTTTAATTTTATGTTATCGCCGAAGTATTATTTTTTTCCTACTGGAATTTTTTTTTCGCGGTCGGGCGAGTGCTGGCACCTCGTCGTGTGAGCCAACCTTAACAAAAAAAAATCACTTTGTTAAATTAAAATATTATGGCGTGCTTGAGGCTACGCGTTCATTTCCATGTTGGCTGCAGTGGGTCTTCGCTGGCGAGGAAGCCGCGGGGAAGGATGGGTAATGCACAGCGGCCGCGAACAGAAGCGAAACGTGATATATGACAAAGCTGAACCGGGTTGTGGAAGTGTGGAGAGAGAGATAGAGAGAGAGAGAGAGAGAGAAAGAGCGAGACAGGAAACGGAGATAATGAGGGCGGGTAACAAGTGTGGAGTGGAGTGTAGGCCATATTGTATGGATGGCAGAACGAACATTTTCATTAGACTCCACTTTCCACACCCCGTCCTTTCCCCCCTGACCACCCCTTTTTACGACGTCTGCCGCTCCGGGGAACCGACTTCAGATGTTAATTAGCAAATTTCGTCTTGCGAAATAATCTGCGAGATGTCTCCGGCGGCGGTGGCTGTCCGCGTCCAACTGCCAGGGGAAGGATCGTTCTGAAATTGCGCATCGCCAACTTGAGGCCCTAATATCGTGTCAAAAATAAATAAATAATTCCAGGGGGTGGCCATGTCTGCATTAAAACATGGTAACCTTGAAAAGCAGGCCTGCGCCGTGAAGGCTAGACGCTGAATTGCAATGTCTGCATTGTGGAAACAGTTTTGAACGACCGTATTCCATAGAAGTGGCTGTTCAACTACGGATAACCTACCAACCATCATGGACGTGTTCTGGCCCCATCACCGCAATGTTTTGGACGGAGGACTACGTGATGACGGAGAGTTAAAAATTGACTTCAAGTACGTTCTCAGGAAGTTCCGTCTCCTCATAAACGTTCTGAAACCAAGATTTATCTCAGTTACTTTGTCCATTGGCTCTTCCGAGCAAAATTATCAGTCGCACCTGGATTATGTGTCGCGGCAGGCGATTTTGAAAAAAGAAAAAAAAAAAAGTCTATGAACTACAATAAAACAAAATTTTTACGTTTTTCAACTCGAATGTTTTCAATAACTGTGAAAATGTAATTCGTTACGTATCTTTTTTTTTAATCCCAGTTTTTTGAAATTAAAAAAAAAACAACATTGTTTTCCCGTTTTAACAGAAGTGCGATCGCGCTTGTAACGCTCCCCCCCTCCTTCCCGGGTTGTACCTGCCGCAATCCGAGTCGCGCCCGGCGGATGTAATCGCCTGACGTGCCTCCCCGCGCAGCTGCGCGTCCGTCGTCGCCTGGCGGATTAGGGGGGGAGGGGGTGTGACAAAAAAAAAAACAATCCGGCCGAGCACTCCGACAGTGCGTTGTTTTCCGGAGCGCTGCGGGTGTGTATTCACGCAGGTGTCGCCCCACCCCTCCCCCACACTGCCACCCCCCTTTAGCTCACACGGCACCCCAACCCCCACCCCGGATATAAACAAGGGGGAGGCAGATGGAGGCACCTGCAGCAACGAGTGACGCTGACTGATGTTCAGAACACTGACTGTCAACTTCTGTAGACTTAACAGAACTGCAACCGTTACACGTAGAAATTTAAATAATACATTTTGCTTGGAAAAAGAAAAAAAAAATTTAATATTTTTTTTGTTTTTAAATGTTTTTTATAATTTTCTTTTCAGGTCAATTTTTTTTTATAATTTCGTTAACACAATCATAAATACACACACACATATGTTATTAAATACATTAAACACACGTCAAGTTCGTAGGAAAGACATACAAATGTAGACTACTTGAAAACACAGTTCCTGTCGCTTCTGAGTGTAAGCCATGTATGGGGATGTATTTGAGAGGAAATACGTTATTGCAACGTACCAAGGATTACAGTAATTTTTTTTTCAAAAGTAATCTCTCTATAACCTTACGTAGCTAAGTTGCTGTAATCTTCTTATTTTATAATTGCTATTTTTATTTTATTTTATTTCCTGTTAGGGAGGGGTCCTCTCCCCCCCCCCCCTACACGGAGGCACGCTGGAGCCGGCAGGCTTGTCCAATCACAGAGCCCGAGAGGTGTCGTGAGCGTTATTGTGAACACATGGTCTTTACCCGCACGACAAACAAAAATAAACGATTGTATCATAAATATTTTTTTTCTTTCTGTTACATGCGCCCTAAGCATACAACAGCCTTCAGTGCTTGCCGTACTTTTTAATCTAAATATTTTAGAGAAATATTTTTAAGTAAAATTTAACAATCAATTGTAAAAAATCACTGAGCGAGAACCAATTCAGATATTTAACAGAAGAATTAAGTAAACAAAACTTTGAAATAAATGCAATAGTAATAATGACAATCACCAATGTAATAGTTGAACCATTTTTCGAAAGCAAAAATCATACACGCATTTCAGTAACGCCGCGACAGCGAAAAAAATGGAAATAGAAGATATTTCTAATCGGAAAGTCTGCAAACACAATTATGTAGTGACTCTGTTGGTTTCGTGTAAATATACAAATTCACAAATATCTTTCATTTTACATATAAATATTTCTGTTGCTTTTACAAAAAAAAAATTCGGTTCACGTATCAACACTAGCGTCACCGTTGCTTCGTTACCGGAACTTCTTCCTTGCAAGTGAAAACATATTTGTTTCCCGATTCTTGACTTAATAAAGTACAATATAACACACATGTTATATCGCCACAAATTGTATTATTATAAACTTCCACGTTTACGAATGGACTTTTGTTTTCGCCGATTTGTCAGGTTGTACGGTAGAGGCAATGATCAAAATAAATTGCGATTTTTTTCCAAAGTTTGTTAAAAAAAACTCATATTTCGACGAATACATTCCAATTAAAATAAAATTCAGGAAGATATGATTCCAAAAATGATAGTTGCGGTGTTTTACTTGAATATATATAATAGGTTTATTCCTAATTATAAGTTAATTAATATTGTATTCATGAGGCATTCTAATTGAATGTAATGCTCAAAGGGAAACGCAATTTATCGTATCAGTGTGGTACTGGATAAAACGGCCATAGAAGGCAGATTTAACGACCATCTGCAAAAGTGAAACTTCTCGCAGTAATGTTTTGTTGCATCCTAATATATATATATATATATATATATATATATATATATATAAATTTGAAAGTTTGAATACGTTGATTGGTGTTACATCTTTACTACTCAACAGTTTTCAATGAAACGGTATTAAAAAAAATGCAGTTTTATTCAACCATTGTCCTGAATTTCTCAATCAAGGGAATGAAAAGAAGTTAAATATGGTTCCCTAAAAATATGATTTTCCAAAGCTATCCATGTAAAAGCTATGATAATTTAACTATATTTTTTTACAACTTTCTTAATTTAAATATCTGCGGAGGTGAAAAGGAGGTGAAAGTTCGGTTTTATAATATTTGGAGGTACGGGGACCACACAAAGCATAAATTCCCGGGTAATAATGAAACCCCTATATTACTGCGAACACTATTCTGTAGTGATTACAGTTGTTTTCATATAAACGTACAAATGTGCAAATATATGTAAGCTTACGTGAATATTTCGGTTCCATTTACGAAAGAAAAAAAAACTATTTGCTGCGTGGTTTGAATTTATAGATTACGATAACAGTACGAACTATTTTATTTCTGCCGGACCGGACATGATATATATATTTCCGCAGAGACAACGCTCTGCGACGGAAGGGAATTGCAACCCTAGAGCGATGCACACATGACCCGCGGGGTAATAGCTGGAGGCTGGCGGGGCTTAATTGCAGGGCTTCCATGACCGAAATTGGAGCGTTGGGGGCACTGGGTTTGAATCACCGAACGGACGTAAGTGGTTGTTTCAGTAATCACGTTAATTGATTCAGCGAACAGCCCGTTCGATTGATAGCCATTCTTTTTTTTTTCTCTCGTGTGGACGACAAGGACGACAAACAGAAACAGCCGGCGATAAAATTAAATAAAAACATTCGCTGGTAGATGGCGGGTGATGAATTGCCCTTCGGATGCCGACTTCCTTCTCTCTTTCTCTCTCCCCCTCCCCTGTACTAACAATCGCTCTGTCTCCCTCGCGACGCAGCTGTCGTACAGGGTTGCCGCCTCTCCGGGCGCCGGACCGCGCCGGGCTTCTGCGACAGGACGCGTTCGTTGCAAGCGCCGCGACTGCAGCTGACAATCCCCGAGCGTTCGCTTCACTCGCGTGCGTGTGCACTGAGCTGAATTTATTGTTTTCAGTTTGCAAGGGGATCACTCATTATTGTTCCTACCCCGCCAGTTTATTTCTTTGGACGAACCGTACTGGCCAAAAAAAAAAAATGTATCTAAACAATGTGTATTTGGTCCACCTAGACTTGGGCAACTAGTTACGTCAAAAATACACTTCTGGTTTTTTTCGTGTAGGAGTAATTTTGTGAATGGAACAGAGGTCGATTGGGACGGAAATGTTTAACCACGGTGCTGCCATCTGTGGAAGTTTCAGAAATCTTGAAAATATGGCGGTACCACGTGATTCATCCGTATATACCTATTAACTTTCGCGGTCATCGAGGGATGTACTAATAATATTTGTGTGTCAAAGTAAACTGTATAATAGTACAACTATTCTTAAATACTTCATTTCAAAATTTATAGTCATAAAAATAAATAGTGAAAACTTAAAAATATGTTATAATCCTGGCATTACAATTTTTACAAACTTCAGTTTACATTGAAATGTAGAGATAGCGCAAGGTTCATCATACTGTACAGACACAACAAATCTTTAGCCTTCGTATAATTGACGCCATGGAAAATAACAAAATTTCATGATAAAATTTTTACTATTTACTCTTAAATGTGGAAACTGGTCAATAAAATTAAGGTTTGTTTGTTGGAAGTATTTACAGATTTATTTCAGTCGTTTAAACAAAAAATATATATACAAACATATATTTAATGTTATAATATGTGTTTTCAAATTATCCATGTTAATATTTTAGAAATTCCATAGAATAACAACTTCTAACGCGTGTGCCATAATACACGCTCCTTTTTTAATTTCATAATAATATCTTTAGTTAAAAATATTGAAGTAAAAAATATTCTGCAACCACCCTTTTTATTTACAAACCAAATTAAAATATCAAGGTAGGGCTCTAGAAGAAACTTTGGTTTAATGTAGACTTGAGCAAATTCATAATGGAGACACGGCGTTCTTTCATCGTGTTGTCACGAGACTTAATATCCAGCGCTGGAAGTCTCCTGGACCAGGAAAGAGGACGACACCGTTACTCCCTCCTGCACCCTTCGAGATGTTGGGGGGGAAAAAAAACTAACTAGATTACTTTTCCGATACGCTTGCAGAAATTGGAAAAGCATTTGCATGTTACATAAAGACCGTATATATATATTTTTTTTTTTGTACTCGAGAACATCGGAGACGCTGTGCTGGAATTGAAAACAGCGCGGCGGGGTGGTTAACAGCCCCCCTCCCCTCGCGATGATGGGCAGTCCTCGGATGACTCCAAGGAGTGGGGACACGGCGTGGATTGGAAGGACGCGCCTTCGCCGACGGCAACGGCTGGGTCCTGCCACGTCGCTGCCGTGTGCTTTCGAAAACGGTTTCTTTTCCTCCAGACGCTTCCTGTTTGAATTCAGCAGACCACAGAGCGGCTTCAATTGATTTAGTTGTTGAGGAATATCCATCCCCTGGGGGAAAAAAAAGCGGGGGGGGGGGGTCCTCCCACGGGAAAATTTGGGGTTTGAAGGTGCAAAAAGGTGGATTTTAGGCATTTTTTTCCCCTAAATATTCTAATTATAGTTGGTTGCAATATATAATTTACTTTTTCTAAAACATATTTTCAGAGAACAAATTTGTGAAAAAACAGTTAACATATCTGTATTCGGTATCGGACCTGATTTTGATTTTACACGAAGATCGAATTAATAAGTGCTCATATTACCACGATTGGACTAAATGCACCATGAGTAACATATGGGTTATATCACAGAAATCATATTTTTAATATAACTACTAAACTAAATATATTATTGGAGGGGACGAAATTAAAGACTTTTATTATTGGGGGGGACGTGTCCCCCCCCCCCCTCGCCGGTAGCGACGTCCATGGGTTAACAAGCAAATTCACGTGTTCTCGTGCTGTTTATGTTGCAAATTAAGTTATAAAATCAAAACTCGGACACGAAAATTAAGATATAATTCTTTAAAATAATGCTCAGAGTGATAAATAGTCTGATTAAGTACATACCAAAACTTCTAGACGCGAATCACACACTTACTTTCCGCGCCCGCCGCTAGAATTCGCTGTCTGAACCGTAAGCATTGCTTGCCGCCATCACGTGCATACAGCAGCGCGAAAAAGGTGGATATTTCGAGCTGTTAGAAACGGCTCCTGTGCTAGCAAAAAAAGACTTGAAAAAAATCTAAGCTCTCGCTTTGGACCTGATTTTCGACAACCAATGTTTTTAAAAACCTGCCCGTCTTGTTAAAAATCACTAAACCGTTTATGTTCTAAAGTTTACGCACACGTTAGAAGCGTACTTCTATGTCATTACTAAAATTTTAATTGAAACTTTTTAAAACACATATTATAACACTAAGTATATTGTTGCATTTTTTTGTGAAACTATTAATTAAGTCTTTGAATACTTCCTACAAACAAACTTTAACCTGATAAAACATTATTATCACTTAATATCATATTAATATGTTCTTAAAAAGTTTTAAAAAATTCTAATGACAAATTTTGAACCTCGACAAAAATTTGCTCTTAAGCTAAAAATTATAAAATATTTTACTATGACAATTTTAGTTTACCAAATATATCCAGGGTAGTTCCCGTATCATAAAGTTTTATTTGGCACACCAGTACGTTTGGAATGTCCCATAAGGTTTACGGAAATAACTATATACGGGTTCAGTCTGCTACACGTGGGTCCGCCATCTTGACGACTTCGGTTAAACATTTCCGTTCATTTTACTTCCGTTCCATTCACGAAATTACTCCTACTCAATGCCGTATATCGAGAGCTAAGATGTTTACACGTAAAAAAAAAGTAAGTATCATCATCATTGCCGTAGAAGGGCGCATTTATTGACGTGACAACATCTAATAAATCGATGAACGCCGGCTGCACGCACGAAATAAGTGTCCCGTTACGCACATTATCCCGTAACGCTGTGTCCAGTTACGCTCATTGTACGCTTGCGCCGCATCTATCTCTCTTCCACTCGATTGGAACAACCATCGATTTGACTTTTTCGAGGCACATTAAACTTGAAACACTCCCGTTTTTTTCCTACATTTCCTATCATCGTCCTATCCTTAACAAAATAACACAGATTGGAAGAAGTTAAATAGTAAACATGTATAAAAGTTATAGTTAAAATAATCCTTTTGTTAAAGTAATAAACATATTTGAATTATTGAGTGCAAATGAAAGTAAATTTGTCAATGAAATTGTAGATTTAATTTCACTCCTTCTTTGTATCCATACAAAATAGTGATAATTCAATAAAAATGATTCAATTTTATTCATGAAAGTATGCAATCATTTCATCAATGTTTTGTTATGACGTCACGTTAAACTATCGTCCGTAAACCGACTTTACAGACAACCAATTTTTTTACTTTACTTAAAGACTTGCGTGCTGCTTTGACAGAGAAAAGGCGTTATCTCGAGGTTATTCCTCTACCCACAGCACAACGGCCCCAATTGCTTGACGAGGCGAATACAGCCCCATCTCGTGTCGGGTTGTGATACTAGGGTTTATATGAAAATCACTGATGGCTTTGCACCTTCTTGAAGTATACTTTTTCCATTGTTTATTATAAGCTTTCCACTTGGGGGCCTTAAATTTAAATATCTCACTCAGTTGTCGACTTGTTTTGAAACTTTAATATCTACCGATTACTCTCGTTTAATGCCTCTCCAGGCTCCACTTGTCAAGGTCATATCCTAGAAGCAGCCTGAAGAAAGCAGTTAATCTTCCATTGCAAACCGAGCAAGGTTTTAAATTTTCACACAAAATATTGAAAGGTTTTATGAATGTAGGTAAAACAGGTTCCACATATTACGCTTTTATTGTTCTTGCTCACGTACGTGTATCTTCATTCATTGACATCCTCAAAAATTGAAACAAGACATACAAATGTCCATTTTCAGTCTCGGAACACTCAATGGTTCACCGCAAATCAGCCACTACAATAACTACCTGAGTATCTTCAAAAATAGACCGATTTCACAAGAAATCCAGCCGATAATTTTACGATGCTCCGAAGTTTCAAAAGATTCCATTTCACTAAAAATACTTACTACTTAAAAAAAATAAGAAAAACTATCCGCTTCAATTGGATGTCCCACACACCTTGCAGTACACTCCTGAATCAGGATTGTGACGTAGTCCAAGAACAACATGAAACAATTAAAAATACGGGAAAAAAAAATTTTTTTTCCGTGACAGACGATCCATCTAAAAACTTTGAACAATTCTTAAAACTTAAAAAATGTTATGAACCATGCCAAAATTTTAAGTACGGAACTCCCTTGCAAAAAAAAATCGTCAAATTCTTGAACTTAAAAAAAAATTTTACGAGGTGGGAAAAATTTCTAAGTCCAATATCAGTAAAAGGTTCATACTTTTTATACTGAGAACTGTCCCTTACCTCGTCGCTGGAAACTTCTAGCAGTCTTCCGTTTATGTCCCATGGGACGAAGTGAGAAGCGTGTACAGGAGGAATAAGAAAAATACAGTCAGGCTAAAAATTAAAAACGTTCATAAGGCGTTAGAAAATTAAACCAAGGAAAAAGATTCTACAGCTCACTCCTTTACGGTTCGTAAAAGAAATTATGCAAAAAAAATTTACGTATTCACATACCGTGTATTGTTTTGTCTAAAAAAAACTAGAAACCGTGGTATTTTCAATACATCTTTAGTTTTGTTTTAAGTAGTTGTTAATACTGAGATAGGTGTTATATTTTATTTTAGCATGAGCACGTGGGTATTATAATTAAGAGCGCGTTACACTGTAAAAATGTTTGTTAATATAACTTAAATGATCATATAAAAACAGATATTTGTAAATTTGTAAGTTTACATGAAAGCTACTGTATTGTTGCAAAAAAAATCGCAGTACTAGTGGGTTCAAATTATTGCCCAGGCATTTATACTCTGTGTTGTCACAGTACCTACATTAGTTGTAGTTATTTGTAAACCGTTCCCCGAATAGATTTCCAGTATTAACTGCGCACATTAATAAGCATAATAAAAATCCAATTGTAGAATATCCGATTATTTTTTTCCAATTTTTAAAAGTCATGCTTGTATAAAACATCAATAGAAATTTAAAATTATGCGCCAATTTTCGCTAGCAAAACAAGAAATATTCAGTACTGTCTCCAAAAACGTATTTCATATGTATATACAAACATAACCATAGCCGTAAGTTATACATATTTACAATAGGTATATTTTATTGTAGTATTAAGAACTATTTTTTTGACATCTGATTTACAAAGGAATATTGTAAATATATTAAATTCTATTAACGAATTTTATACTTCTTTTTACTAACTATAAGTACGAGAAAGTTAACACGGTTTGGCAATTTTATGAATTTTATTTCTTATGGCTGAACTTCGATAGCTAGTAATTTTCATGTCCTTTACTAAATTGAAAGGTACCAAAAGATCTTCCACGTAAAAATTGTTTGAAATTTAAAAGCAAACCTTTATGCATGGCAGTTGAAACTGGGCGTACGAAAGTGACAGCCTCTGTAGCTACGTGGTTTCATTTAATGTTACTTCTCTGCTGAAAATCACAGCAAGTTCGCGAGTTTCCCATAAAAGAGTGAATCTCGAAAAAAAAAAAAAAAAAAAAAAAAACAGTGTTCTTTCCAGTGGAAAACTCCCGAGCTGTGTGTTTCACTGGAAACAAGCGGGAAGGAAGGAAAAAAAATGTGTGTTTTACGTGGGCTTAAAAACTTTCTGAGGGTTCTGTGAAGCCTGCCCGGGCACACACACGGTGTGCAGAGCTTCGTAAGGAACCGAGCGGTTTGAAAACTGCTCGACATATCCGGCGTCTGTTCACGGAAAGCATTTGAGATTGCAACCGAGGACGGATAAGTACGAGTAGTTCTGTTTCCGTGTTTAGTTTCTAAATTTTTTTTGACGTGACAACGTCTAATAAATCGATTAACGCCGGCTGCGCGCACGAAAAACGATGACTCATTGTCCCGTTACGCACTTTAACCCGTTACGCTCATTGTACGCTTGCGCCGCATCTATCTCTCTTCCACTCGATTTGAACAACCATCGATTTTACTTTTTCGAGGCACATTAAACTTTAAACACTCCCATTCGTTTCCTACTTTTCCTATCATCGTCCTATCCTTAACAGAATAACACAGATTGGAAGAAGTTAAATAGCAAACATGTATAAAAGTTATTGTTAAAATAATCTCTTCGTTAAAGTAATAAACATATTTGAATTAATGAGTGCAAATAAAAGTAAATGTATCAATTAAATTGTAGATTTCATTTCACTCCTTCTTTGTATCCACACAAAATAGTGATAATTGAATACAAATGTTTCAATTTTATTCATAAAAGTATGCAATCATTTCATCAACGTTTTGTTATGACGTTGTCACGTTAAAACTATCGTCCGTAAACCGACTTTACAGACAACCAATTTTTTTTTTTTTTTTACATGGAACGCGTGTTACATATTCTTGAAAGCACCCGAGGGGGACTTGCATTAATCCTTTTTGCCTTCGTTCAATTTTTTATGGTTACTGTTTGAATATAAATAATAGTCTCCTCGTGCACGACGAGAAGACTGCTAGCCAGCTCAGAGGCTGGAAGAATCACCAGCGAGCGTCGCGCCAAAAAAAATCACCGCGCCTCACTGACACCCATGAAATGGTCCTGGTGAGTGCGTTCGAAGCGAGTTATGGCGTCGCCAAGGAGGGGGGGGGGCAGGGGAGGCAGTCCCCCCCCCCCCCTATAGAGATTAATAAAAATGTAGCCAAATGCAAAAAAAAAAATACATACTTTTCCCACAATTTCCCCCCCCCCCCCTAGGCCATCGGCTGGCGACGCCTTTGGAAGCGAGTATGGAAGATTTGTGAATGAGTTTTGCGATGAAAAGCTTGATCGGCGCGTGCACAGGAGCAGGGCCTAACTTCCTCCGGCGCTGGGCGTCCAGCCGGGGCTACTCACGGCTGGTGTTCCACCCCCTCCCCACTGCCTCCACTAAGAGAATGTATGTAAATTCGGGGAGCGAGCGGGCCGAGAGATGGTATCGCTCGCACAGGGCCGCCCTTGGGCCGTCAGCGAGGCCGTTGGTCCTTCTTCGCCCCGGCGGCCCTCGGTCGTAGCTCACTGGCGCCGAGTTGGGGGGGGGGGGGGCGCCGAGACGCTGCATTATTCACGGGCGCCACGCCTGGCCATCCCCCGAACTGCTCTGCTTCCTCCGGATCGTCACCTCACACGTCTCCCGAACCCTTTCTTTTTTCCTTCTTCCAACACCTGCACTTTCAAGGTTACCAAACTAATAACAACAATTTATAAAAAAAATACCTTGCATCGTTACTGCACAAACCAACTGTTTTGAAGTCTTTTTTTTTCATGGAGGGTGTGACGGGTCAAAAAAAAAAAAGAACTAAAATTAATGTATTACAGCAATGAACCTTTTTCTGGTTCGAAATTAAACGCTTCTGGTCGTCAACGCAGATATTTGTAATACGTTTTTTCCCCAGGTAAATTTTATCCTTACTGTGTTTTGAAGTCAGAATTTAAGATTTTTTATGCCAAAATAAAGCAAAAAAAAAAGTTCTGACGTTTTAAATTATTATCAAACGATTTGGACCCGCTGAAACATTTCGTACGTAACACATGAAATACTACAATTTTTTTTTTCTCGAAAATTTATGTTGTATTACAATAACAACTAAGTTCGCATGAGAAAATACTGAATACTATTAATAATATACGATGTTAGAATTTGTTTTAAATGCGAATATTGCGACGTTACTGTTATCTTTGTACTTAACATATTACTTCATTGTAAAATTAATCCAATTTAAAGTATGTTATGTATTTATGCATTTGATACGTTTAACGTATGTATGTAACAAATCAAATAAAATTCAAACCAATGTAAAATAATTCTGGCAATGATAACTGCAAAAAATAGCTGTGTAATCAGGGATCTACTACAGTATTCATAGCGCGCGGTTGTTACCTTCAAATTTCCTCAATAATTTGTATTATGAATGCATCCATTATCTCTTGAACCTTAAGTCTCTGGATTTTCGCTCAGCAAACATGCTTTACTAATGCATTATTCATCCCACGAGTGGGTTTGATTTTCTGAATGTGAAATTCAAATTTCTAATAGTACAATCATGTGCTGTAACTTGCTGGAAATCGATCAAACCCAGCTCTGACAGAAAAAACTTTCAAACACGCCTTGCAGTTGTTTTTTTTACAGTAATATTTTTTTTTCCTTCCTTTGGGTTAACTTTTCCAACATCAATAGCCCGTAACACTGCAACGTTTTCTGTAAAAAATGAAAGTTTCGCAAGGTAAGAAACTTGGGGAAACAATTTCTTTTATCGGGTCGCAGCGTGTACCGAAGTTCTCAGTGGCAAGCTGTAAAGTGTTATAAGCCAACTCGTAACTCAATAAAGCTTGCGAGCATGTTTTTACGGAGCAGAAGTTAAATGTGCTCCAACTTCACTATTCTTCTTATTAGTTTCTTTCGGGGACGCACCACAACGCCGAAATACCACAACGCCGACAGCTAGAAAACTGCTGTGTACCACAACGCCGAATTACCACAACGCCGAAATACACTAACGCCGAAAAATGTCATTGCAGGACTGACAAAAAGGTTAGGTTAGGTTAGACTAGGTTAGGTTAGACTAGGTTAGGTTAGATTAGGTTAGGTTAGACTAGGTTAGGCTAGGGTTAGGCTAGGCTAGGCTAGGCTAGGTTAAGTTAGGTTAGGTTATATTACGCTAGGTTAGGTTAGGTTAGGTTAGGTAAGGTTAGGTTTGATTGTGGTATTTCGGCGTTAAGGTACATTTAAGAAACACACAAATTCATTCAGTTGTTATTTCGGCGTTGTGGTACACGGCAGTTTTCTAGCTGTCGGCGTTGTTGTCAATTTTGACATTCGGCGTAATGGTATTTCGGCGTTGTGGTAACGACCCGTTTCTTTCCCGTTGCCAATCGCTCTAACATAACACTTGTTTACCCGCCTTCTGAGCGCCGCGACACATCCGCGCAGAAGCAGGGGCAATCTCCTTCTACCTCGGGATATCCGAGGTTCCACGCCCGGGGGGTCGCTTCAACGGTATTTTCACAAGTGGGTAACGTGACGGACGTTTCCACGACCCGCTTATTCAAGGTGGATTTCGAAGAAATACCACCTATAGCAGTGATTACTCGGGACCTTTATACCTACGTGGTTTTTCGTTCCATTGTGAAGTCAGGCACAATCTGATAAACAGGAAAAATTTAGGTCATTGAAAGGGTGTCTTCGAAACCTGAAAACACAGGAAAATCTATAATTGGCATTTTAGTTACAAAACTGTTGTGTCCTTATTTCAAACCTTGGTTAGTCAAATAAAGCAAATTTTAGCTTTAAAAATGTTTGTCACGGGTATCGCTAAAAAAAAACAGGAAACCCTAACAAGGCAGGAAAATAACGGATGCAAGTGTGTCAGAAAATTAGGTGCCCAGTAGAATTCGTATTTACAACAATTTATTAACAGCAATATTCTCACAAACGAATATCTCGTCCCATTCTCTAACTGACATTGATCGTTATGAAGCTGTACCCTTGCGTGGTGGGGTTGAATACTCTTTTCAGGTCGGCTATAACAAAAACACAAAAAATTAACAATCTGATAAAAATATCAAAGCAGCACAATCAAGTTAGTGGCCGCCTCGTCTCAATTAACTTCGTATACACCGTCAATCACAACGGTCTTTGGCCCTAGATTTACTGAGTGACATTTACAAAAATATTATAAACAATTGAATAAATTCAAAATGAAATATTTGAATCCCAGTACATATAGAATTTACCTAAAAGGGATATAAAAATATATTTATACAATCAATAACAAGTACTGGCTGTGGTTCAAATTAATTACTACCATAATAAGTAAAAATTAAAATTAACTGATTCTGTATCCGTAGAAGTTGGCTAAAGTTTTTATTATGTCCACAAAATGTCTCGCTGTCACCCAAATCACTAGTATTCCACCTGGTTATTCTTATGCCCCTCGTGCCATGTGTTAATACAGAAACTTGTCTTGTGAGCACGGTGTTACGTTTGCCTGTGTTCGTTATGTAGGGAGTTGGCTGTCGACGTCAGTATTTGCATTTACGTATAGTAAAGAAGCCCCACTCGCTCGCCCTCATGGAAGTTGCCTTACACTAGCCTATTATGACTTCTTACTAGAGACTTGAATTCAGTTTCTAACTGCTCTCAGAGTTTTATGCTTGCAAAGCGACACTATCTTCTTTAACTTGTCTGTATCAACGTTTATGACATGAAATAGTCTCACCAAAATTAAGTCCGTCAGGGTCTCTAGGCGGCGGCGACTCCACGAAGTTTTACAGCGCAGGGCGGCAAGCGGTGTCCGAGCAGCGAAGCGGCCTGGCTTGGTGAAGTCCCAGTTGATCTGCTTCTGTTGACTCGAAGCATTGCCCTTTTATACGCGCAGAACTCCTTACCTGGCTAGAACAGAATAGTCTCGTATGTTTGGGGGAACAATGGCCGACTTCCTTTTCCGGCGAATTTGCGCGCAACCGATGACGCCCGACCGCTTCCGAAGAAGCCCGACCACCAGCCGCAGCGTTCAGCGTTGCGCGGGCAGCATCCACAGACATATTAGGGGTAATGTCGATTCTGAGTGTGTACGAAGGTACACACGTTTCATATTAATTAATTATTTCATTAAATATGATAAAATGTCACTATGTGTAATAGAAAAAATAAAATTCCAACGAATATGCATAACATACAGATATAACAACGTTTTCTTTTCTTTTCTTTAAAAAAAAAAAAAAAAAAAAAACACTACCCGCCAAGCGATTCTCAAAAAGAAAATTAATAAATTTGTACATCAAAATTTGAAATGTTCATTATTACTAGTGATCATGCGATTAACTACAGATATTTGAATGGGCTTCAAATTAATAAACGATATGTTTAACCTTTAATTTTAATTACTGTCACTAAACATTAGATGCAGATTATTAATTTAACATTAATTTAGATGTTAAGATACACAATAGGAATTGCTAACACGGTTTTTAATGGTGTTTAGAATTGTTTCTGAATTATTTATTTGACAATTACGGATTTTCAATACGGTGACCTAAATGGTCAACGATCTGGTATTTGACTCTATTGCGCTCTATAAAGGAAAAAAAAATGTAGTTAGCACACTCTTGCAGACGATGTGTGCAATACACGACTCTAGCGCTCCTAGTAGCAGGCATTTTAATTAAAATTTAGCGGCCCCCAACAGGTGTTGGTGTTTATCCTCCCTATTAAAAATAATTACTATTACGAATATGTTATATATTAAAATTATTATTCTCGTTTATGTATCGATGGCCGTGAGATCCGACTTGCCAAGGTTTTAACTACCTCATTTCCGATTTTTTTGTATAAAATATCAAAAACATGTTTATAAAAGTATAATAACACTCGTTAGTAATTAAACATCAACATTAGGTGCATGATGCTGAGCGACACTGGTGCACTCTAGGAACAAACAGCAGAAAAAAATATATGACGGCATCCAGTACACGAAAACAAAATGGCGTACTTCAAAATGGCAGCAATTACGTCTGTCAAGATAGCGGCCAGGGTCAATATTAACCAAGATGGCGGCCAGGTTCAAGGTAATCCAATCTGGAAACCGGGGGTAGAGTGTAATCGTCAAAATGGTTCAATATGGCGGCCGTAACGTCAAAAATCCACGTCCAAACTCCTACTCCAGCCTCAGGACCTCATGCCTATACTACTCTCTCGCTTTCAGAGAAGTTTCACTCGTCATCCGTGTAGCTATTCGGCAGATATGACAGATATGAGTAGAAGGATAATCATTTTGATAATATCTTAAAAAGCACCCCACGCTTTTTTTTAAATAAAATATTTTTTTTTATTTTACACAATTTGTAATTCAAATTTATTAAAATTTATTTTCTATTTTTTAGTTGGATTTTCTATAAAAGCGTGTTTTTTTAGTTTTTGAAACTATTATTTATTTTCTACGTTTTAGTTTGGTTTATTTATAAAAGCGTGTTTTTTAAATTTTTAAATTTTTTTTAACTGTTACTTGTTCTAAACTACTATTAATTCCGTGATAACTATAAGTAACTGTAATTATTTTCCAAATTATTAATGTGTACAGCTGTATTGATAGTCAAATCTCGATTTTAGAAGCCATTGCAGCGCTCTGCATACCTACAACATCTACATCTGAGGAACCCACGGTGAACCACGATGGCTGAACCAGGACTCAGACCCCGGTCATCGTTCTGTCAGAGACCGCGTTTGTTATCTATGTATTATTTTTAAATACGTTATACGCTTCACGACGAAGCTTTGGATTCATCACGCGATCAGCTTCTGACGGAAGCGACTCCTGAGGGTTTTTTTTTTTTTTTCATTTTTCATTTCGTGCGTTCAAACAAACCATAACGCAGGGGATGGGGGGGGGGACAGTAAACTTCCGGCCACGAGAAATTTGAAATCTGAAAAAGGCAACGAAAAATTAAAAAAACAGAGTAATTATTTTTTTTCCCTGCTCGGCGCCGAAGCAAGCGGCAGCCTCGGTACGTGACGTCAGGCCGAGAGACGAGGCACGGAGGGGGGAGAGGGGGGGTTACGCCCGAATCTCCGCCCCCCTGTCGCCGCAGTCTGATGTTTTATTCAGGCCAACAGGTGTTTTTGTTCGCGCGTGAGAAGGGGGGTGGTTGGGGGGTTGCGAAGAGGAGAAAATAATTCGGCCGGCAGATCAAAGGACCAGTTCCCTCCGTGTCCCCTTCATCACACACACACACACGCGGCGCATCCACCCCCTCGACGAAACAAGGCCCGGCCGCAGATAGAGAGCGCGCTGAAGAGGGACAGAGAGATAGAGAGATTGGTCGCCGCCTTGCTGCGGTCCGCCCGATTGCGACTCGCCAAAGGGACGGGAAGAAGTGGGGAGGGGGGGGTGTCCGCCATTATTCCTGTTCCCCGAGTCCTCTGCCCCTTTCCCCTGTGCCGCCTAAGCCACGACGCATCCGTCTCCCCCCTCCCCAATCCTCTCTATCACTCCTACCCTCTTCTCTGACGCCGGCGGTGTGTGTGTGTGTGTGTGTATACCCTTTTCCTGCCACGCCGACTGGCCCCTGGAAAGGAGTCCGTCCGCCATTGTGCAAGTCGCCGAGATGTTGCTGAAGAGGAGCAAGTCTCGCTGAGGACACGATAACAATCCACTCCTCGCCTAATGCCCAATAACAAACCCAGCAGGCACACATACCGTGACCAAAGCAGCCACTCCTGCGAACTGAAACCAGCAAACGTGCAGAAACCGCTGCCAGGGCAGAGATTATGAAATCACAAACACCGTGTAAGTCAGAGCTATATCAAACATAGTCATTAGAAACTACTATATTGTCAATTAAATGACATTTCGAGGTATTTTTCCGCATCAATAGTGATTATCAAGAAATTCAACGTAGGAGAATTGAAAAAAGTGATTTTATTAATGCACGGTTTTATACACCATGTCGATTTTTTGCTCTTTTTTCGTCATTACATTTATTTAAGGAATGTTTCCATTGATTTTGTTGTTTTGACACATTTTCAACAAATGTTCACTTAGTGTAATATCATGGTTGTAAAAAAAAGGCGCGTGTCTTCGTAGTTATCACTTGCGCGAATTTTTACACCCATGATGCTACACTAAGTGAATATCTGTTGTAAATATCTGTTGCAGAACAACAAATACTATATAAATAACCCTTAAATAAAATAAATGACGAAAAAACATTATATATATAAGCATGGTGTGTGAAAACAGAGCCGTAACACTGGAAGAGGCATTGTGTCGGTAAAACAAATTTTCAATGCGTAAATGCTTCTTTGTATGGAGTCCAACTGCAACATTTAAGAAGCCGAAAAAATATAAATCAAAAGGGACAAATGTAATGCGCGGATTTGCTCAGCGACACGTGCCCGGAATTGTTGCTCGACGAAGCGACCTCTTGCAGACATTAGCTACTGACCGCCAGGAGGACTCAAGGGCCGGTGCAACCTCCAGTTGTGAAGCTGTGGAATTAGTTCCTGCGGTGTTAGAAGTTTTCGTCTCAACTTCATGAAGAACGCTGGTTACAAGTTATCTAAGGATTTTCGTACATTCACGGTTTATCTTCGTGAGTTTACGGGTGTTGGGTTCGATTTATTTGAACATTGATCAACGATAGCGATCTTATTACATAAACAAAACATTGAAAACTTATTGAATCCACAAACAAAAAAATTTCTCTTCTTCTTCCACGTGGTTGTTCGCCGAGAGATAGAAAACTAAATGACGCACAGCAGAGATGCACGCGTGGCGAGATTGACGGCAGCTTGCTGTCCGTGTGTCCGTGTGCTCGACTTCGCTGTCCGTCCTCGAGGTTTCACCGCGACAACCAGCGTCGATCAGCAGTGCCGCGTTCCACCGGAGTTGTTTCAGCTGGACCTGGGAACTCCGGAGGGGGTTCGGGAGTTACGAACTGGCGACAGGTTGATAAGCCCCTCTGGACCGCGGAAAGGAGGAGAGTGGGGGGCATCTCCCCTGGTGTCACATTCCCTCCGAGTCACCCCCACCCCCTCCCCTCCCGGTGCCCCAGCGACCGCAGCCTCATCGTCGCGGTCCCGTTCAGATGCTGATTGGCTTTCTTGTCCCGGCGCCGCTCCCCCCCTGAGCCCCCCCCCCCCACACCCCCGGGGGGGGGGGGAGATTGCCCCGTGACCTCTTTGTGGCGCCGTCCTTTGTGCGCGCTGACCGCCGCCCCCCCCCCCCCGGGTCCAGCAGAGGGCTCCCGGCCCAGGCGTCCGCCCCCAGCGCCGCCTCTGCGTTGCCTCGCCGCCGCACTGTTATTGCGTCCCAAATTACGGCAGCGAGAATTTATTATTTTTTTGCTGAGATTTCAAACCATGACACTTGGTCCGGAAGAACTAATTCGGCCGAGTACGTTTCGCAATATTCAGAGAACTTGAGGGATTTTGGCATGTTGAATAGTAACGCAACGGAACAATAAAGTCGTCGGTAGAATTCAAATAAGAATATTTTTTTTTTAAAAGTGATTCGACAGCAACGTTTAGAAAATATGTGTTTAAAGGTTGGGATGAGTTAATTTTTTTTTTAACTTAGAGATAATATAATGTTTTATTGTTGTTACCAAATATTGGGGTTGAACATTTTTATTTATTTTTAGCGAGATCCGGAATGTCGCACGCATCAGAATTCGTGGATCAGTAGCCGTGCGAACCAGTTAACACGCATAAATACGTACGTTGTAAGTTTTTGAAAAACTGATGGTAAAAAATGTGGTTCCATACACAGAAAGACGACGAGTTGCGTGTGTACTTTCAAGGGTCCTGTTTATCCTCTTCCCATTTTTTTTTTTGCGGACTGCGTGAATTGAAGCAGTGTCAAGTGTGTCTTCGCACATTTTTTTACACACAAAAAAGAAATAAGTAACGGCGTTTGTTTAATTTGCTACACATATTACTCCAGGGTGCTAGCTGTCCGACTGTGCGGTAGAGAATGCGACAGAATGTCACCAGGACGTAATCAACTACGTCGGTCAAAACACCTGTCACTGCCACGGACTTGCTAACAATATCAATGTCGCACTCCTGCCTTTTTTTTCCCCTCTCATTTTTATTCCCTCTCGTTTATCTGTGTATCTGTTCCTCCCTTTGTGAGAGTTCAACTTGGCCTTTTTTTTTCCTCCCATCCTGCGGCACTTGTCTCGCTCGCCCAACAACTCAATTTCGGCAGTTTATTGACTCTTTCTTAATTACTTTCTCATTCCCCTTCTTTCTCTTTCGGGTCCCGCCCTTATATCTGACGCGTCTCCAACCAGGTTCTCTCAGAAAAAGGCGGAATCTCTTCTGGAGTGGTTATACAGGATGAGTCTGAATCCGACCGACATATTTCGGCTGCTGTTTCATCACGACAATACAAGTTGTAAATCATACGTCGTATAGGTGTTATAGGTGAACACACGTCGTATACGTCCTGGTGACATTCTGCCGCACATGCTTCCTTTGAAATTGGAGGTGATGAACTTTTTTTATGGTAAATAACAAGAAACCTAAATTATTTACGATGTAACAATGAGCGTCTGGATTATATTTTATCGAACGAAGGAATTGGGGAAATAATTGGGGGTAACACCTTTATTTTCCACATGCTTTTGTGGCGTGTCATTCATTACCCCAATTATTTCAGCGAAATAATCTTGATGCAGTGACAACATGTTCGGTGGTTGTAGAACTTCATTTGATTAAACATAATCCAGACGCTCAGTGTTCTACGTTAAGTACTCTCTGATAGTCTTTCCAATAAAAGTTTTGTTCAGTCCAAAAACCAAAGACGTACACCAGCCTTGGTAAGCACGTCTTAACGTAAGTCGTATGGATGTTTTCAACTTATTTTGTCGTGGTGAACCCGCAGCTGAAGGTTTGTCGGTCGAATCCAGACTCACCCTGTATATTTTTTTTTCTCCCTCTTCCTCGGCCGGCCGGAACCTTTGCCCTCTACCTCTTCCCGCCTTTGCAGTCGGGTGATGCATGGCTGGACGCGGCGTCCATTCATCAGCCTGCGTCCTGGCGCCGAGGGAAGGGGGGGAGGGGGGCTTATCTGATCTCCGGCCGCTGTGTCAGTCGCCCCCGGTGCGGACCTCCCCCCACTCCCCCCTCCATCCTCCTAGCTGCACGTCGAAGCTGGAAGGATCACCGGGGCGCCTCGACGCGTCTTCATTAGCGCCGGAGTCTTTTTATTTAATCTCTCCCCCCCTCCCTCGGGAGCCAGCGAGGCCACGAGGCATCGCCGGCAGCGAGGTGGCCGCAGTGGTCAGGTGCTGGACCCCCAGTCCGGAGTGCCCGTCAAAATATAACAAAACTTGTGAGTATAAAAATAACATATAAATAACCATTAACAAAACCATTAAAAAGAGCAGTGAAAAAGTTCCAAACACTGTATATTTAAGATAAAAAATTGTCAGTTCTTTCCATGATAAATATATCAGATAAATAGTTGGAAAACTGGGAAATATAGATAGGATTGTATAATCAGTGAGTGTCGACATTTATCAAATGCTTTTGTGTAATCAAAATATATAACATCAGATAGTTCTCTGTTGCTAACATCATGATGAATTTTATTCATAAAATTGAACAGGTATGTGTTAGTGTCTCTGCTAGTTTTTAAAAAAAAACATGTTGCATCGGTGTCATTATGTTTATGTTAAATGAGACATGCTTACATAAAACTTTATAAAAAAAACAGAAAAGGGACATAGCACAGTGGTACTATTGGTCGATAATTAGAAGTGATAAGACTTTTCTCCTTTTTTTCTACGTAGAATGACAATAGCTGTTTTCCAGAGATGTGGAAATGATTCCGGTGAACAGGTTTGCGTTAAAAATATGAACCAACACAGGTGTTAGTACATTAGTACATCCTTTAGTAAGGAAATTACGCGTATCATCCAAACCAGTGTCTGTTCATGCGCATTTCTTGCACGAGGTGGTGTGACAAAGTTTTTTTTATGGAACGAAAAGAAATGACGAACACTCGCAGTGATAACGTTTATTGCTAGTTTTAATAAACGCACGTAAGAATCGCCGATAGGGCAGGGTAATGGCTCGGTTAGAACCTTCGGAACTGCGCTTATTAATTCGTGTGGATCTAAGTGGTCATCTTGGACGTCCCCTCGATGCTCATCTGTTCATAACCGCGCCGCCGAAACGCTAACTTCGCACCGAAAACAGAGGAAGGAAAAGTGCCACACTTAGCTGATTGCTCTGCGTCCTAGCGGTAATGCTATGCCCGCGCGGAGCGAGCCTCGCCATTGGCTGCTGCTTCTTGCGCGACCTCGTTAGCACCGGCCTCTGGGGGCTGCCGCTGAAAGGCGGAATGGAGAGTGGCGCAGCGCCGTAACGCGATTGGTGTTCCGAAGGGGGAAAAGAAAAAGGCTAAAACCTTTTATGAAAAGAAAAACAATCGCCTTTCCTCTCGCCAATACCCCCCTCCCCCTACCCAGCCATTCCTTCCCGAGTGGAACAGCGAATACACCGTCGCACCTCGCCCGAGCAAAAACAGGGAAAGCGAACCTCAGGAGAATGCAGCCCCTGATGCTTAGGCAAAGCGACGCGCACCCCAGCAATCCGAGTTGCAGACTGTGTCGGTGAGAAATGACGGGGTAAAGATTAGGCTGTCAGGGTTAGGCACATAAGGTTCGCCGACCCCGATGACGTCAAACAGGCGGGGAAATGAAATTCTTGCGTGGAACTCCCCGGGAAAGCCGTTGAACGCAAATTTATACTGACAGTGCAATGTACACGAGGATAAATGTAGCGACGTAAAACGCCTCATTTTCGTAAGGCAACGTTTTTGCGGCATTTTGCGTGCATGTCGGTTTATAAGAAAAAAAGAATATACTTTTACAGAATGAGGCTGTGCGAAAGTTCCTGGTTCCATCACAGAATACTGCGTTGAATAAATTTGCATCAAATTGTCAGTACAGTTTGCTTAGCTCATAAGCGAACGGTACTTGCTGACAATTTAATGCAATGTTATGCAAAATACTAATAACCGGTTCAGTTTTCTTACATATTTCGCGTTCGCTTTTGCATGGAATACAAAAAGAGACAAAATGTATATGTACTTTAAATGTGTTGAAAAACTCGTTTTTTCATTTTACTTTAAACTCTGAGTAAATAAAAACTTGCATTCCTGTTATTACAGTATTTGAATTTTTTATATCACCTTTAAAATCCCTTTTCCTTTCGGCTTTCCAACTTCACCGCGCAAGTTTTATTATAATTTCAACAGCGAAATTTAAAATTCTTTCTTCAAATCAAAAGTAATGTTTATCTTATTGGAATCAATACATGCTTAGCTGATGTTGATAACATTTTTTTTTTTTTTTTGTCATTTAGGATATGGGTTGAATTCTGGGTAAAATATGGTAGTCTTCAAAAATTCACTTAGGCGACCCGATACAAATTTAAAAAACTCAGTAATCATAAATAATAATTGAATATATTTTTACAAGCATCAGGTGAAAATAAAATACATTATTCCTTATGACTAGCTCTTAATGTTGTGCGTTTTTTATTTTATGTATGTACGCCAGTTTGGCTGAAATGTAAATAAACTAAAATACATTCCAATGTCCTGTATATCTCATAATAATATATAACGAGCAAGCAATACATACAATAAATACACGGTCTCTAACGCCTTGAACTCACAAGAAAAGAACTTGTGATAAAATATATCGCTCTGATGATCACGAGTGGATATCAAAATTGATTATTCTAAGTCAGAGATTTTGAGGACAGTTGGTGCTATGAATGTTTCCTGGTTTACATGAAAAAGCAACATACATATATTCATATTGCGATAAAACTAGCGGAAAGCTAAACAGAAAAAACAAATTCTGTACTTTTACAAAATATTCCTTTGGAAACCAGTTGCCAAGAAAAAATTTGTAATACTACAAGGAAGTAAGTGTAACTTTGTGCAACACATCGCTTTGGTTATTTTTTCATATATGAAATACGTTTTTCGAGATAATAATGAGTATTTCTTAGGTTTCATTCAAACATAATATTTTTTTAAAAAAATTATTATGTTTATTCATGTTTGCCGTTAATACTGGAAAGCTATTCAGGAAACAGTTTACAAATAACTTTAACTATTGGAGATACTGGAACAACATAAAGCATAAATTTCTGGGTAAGAATCCGAACCCATTATTACACTAAACACTATTTTTTAAAAGTGATTCAAATACATAAATATTTCTGTTCCATTTGCAAAAAAAAAAAAAGTGTAATCGCTAGTGAGTGAACATTTTCGATGTGCAGGATAGATGTGTGTATTGCATTCACAATAAATCTCCAGTGGGGCTGGTTAAATGACTAACCAACCACTGCTGATTCAATTTGTGGCAAAAATGTCACAATTTGTATCTCCAGATTTCAATTACTACCGAACACGGGTGGAGCGTGTTACAGCGTGTATAGTCAGCACATAAATAAAAACTAATAATATGCTATACTTGGGCGAGTGAAATCAGGGGTGTTTAACGTGGCTGTGCAGGTCGCAGCAAAAAGTGACACAGAGTCGTGATTTACGCTAACAACTCTGTGAATGGAGAGTGGGATGTGTAATAATATCCGCACATTAAAGAGCGGGTATTGGCGACCTTATGCTACCGATAAATGCAATAAAAACGTGTCACGTATAAAATGTTTGCGAAGGCAATAAGTCCACCTGTACGTGCAGCCTCGCAGCTAAAATAAGGGTTGACACAGACAAATGACTTCTACGGCAGGGGGAGGCTGTATATTTTAATATGAGGCGGACGGTTTTGCGTATAATTTTTGTGTTTTTTTTTCCCCCTTGCGTAGAGGAGGAAAAAGATAAATTAGTTGGGTTATTTTACCTCTTTCGTACGCACTCGCTTATAAAAGTACCCGGCACCATTTTCATTAAAAAAGGATTTTAAGCTAAATATTTTATTTTTGATTAATTTTATTCGTTGTAACAGGCTTTAACTTGATGAGAAAATGTGGCCATGCGCCACTGCGGTATATTTTTTTGTTAAATGTCACGTAACATCCAAGGATGTGACAGATATTCACGCGACAAATTAAGGGGTCCTCTTTGTCAGCGGTGTATGTGTGTTAGTGAGGCGGGATGATAAGTGCGACGCTTGCTGGTGCTTCTAGCGCGGTATCGCCTCTATATGCGCAAGGCTGTGGACTGACGCAGTTTTCTCGTCGTGCATAGAGAAATTGTGAAAGTTAAATGGTAACCAATGCATTATACGGCGGAGAAATAAAGATAAAGGTAGAATGCAAGGCCCTTGGTTGCTTCCAAGAATATTTACCGGATTTTCATACCTAAATATTATTCTGAAAACAAGCGTTGTTAGCCATTTCACTTTTTTAAAAGTAAAATTTTATAAGAGAAATCTGGAAACAGAACCACTCGTGCGTATTCTTAGATGCTGAGCAGTTTTCTGAATCTAATCTCTGCACATGTGCGCCCATAAGCGAGACAAGATCAGATGTTGCTGAAACAAGCATGTGTGCGAATATCACAATGGAAATTCCTAAAACTGTACTGATGATGGCGAGAGTCTCAGAAACCCGGCATGACATGAATCCACGAGCCCGGAGTTCTTGGTCCGCCATTATCAGCACGTCGCGTCTCGCGCTTAATTATTGTATTCAAAATTAAAGAGCGTGATTTAAATTTTTTTTCATTTCAACGTATTCGCCTTTTTAAAAGATTTATTATAAGATTTCACGTAAGAATATTATTCTAATTATTGGTTTGATTTAGTTTCACTTTTTTTTAAGTTTAAGTTAGACGATTTTCGTCAAGTTTTAAATTGGTAAACTGAGCTGAACAGTCAACTGGTAATTTTTTAACGTATTATTTAGCTATTTGTCAAATTTTAGTAAACATAAATTTAGTAAAGTGCCACCATCATTTTTGGTAGAGAGGGAGCATAAGTTCATTTTTTTTTAAACGAATTTTCGCGACGGGTTGGGTTGACTGAATCCAGAAGCGCAGTGCTACCATGCTGGTAATTTTTTTTCTCGATCTTGTCCGAACACATATTTGAAGGTTTTTTTTTCCTGTAAATTTATCACGATAGCTCTCTTTCTTTTTGTTCATGCAATTTGTTCGTAATTGTAATTACTTGCGTGACCAAATTAGGACCGAGCAAAATATGCGAGCAAAAATTTACTGAACGGTAATTCTTAGAATATGAAATAACTAATTGTCAAACGGAACCTAAAGGTTTTTATTTTAATGAATTTTTCTCAAATTTGAACTCGATGCCTCTCCTACCACAAATGGTGTGCGTGTGTGTGACCGCTGGGTCGCTGGGTAGGTCTGGCGTCTGTTGGGCGGTAGTTGTCGACTTCAACACCGCATGTCCTGATGCGATTTTGCATGACATTGCACTTACTTGTGGCAGCACACCACATCGGGTGTATCGAATTACAAATTTAAGAATAGCTCTTTAAATAAAACTAATAGAGGAAAAAAAGACAAAATTCAACATGTAGTGTGTGAACGAGACTTAGCCTCCCCCCCCCCCCCCCTTATTTTGATTGACTTCGTCTTTTAATTACGAGTCGCTGCCGCCCCAAACTTACTTCGCGCCGCGAATTACTTTTCTCTGGATTATGTGAGTAATAAATAACACTCTGTTCAAACAAAAATATCTGGTAAAAAAACTATAGGTAGGGAACCAGTAAAGTGTGTAGTACCTACATCTATAAGTTTGTGTTGATTCTTTTCACAGTGCGACGTTAAACCTTACAAAAAAAAAAACAACTAAACACAAACAAAACATTTCATTGGCGAAATGAAGGGACGAGGCAAGCAGGGCCTTTGAGAATGAATAAAAAAAATAAAGTGAGGTTTGCAAATTCCTCGGTGTCCAGTCACCAGGGGGCGAGGGGTAGGAATCGAGTTTCGAGATTTTTCTTTTCACGAGTGAGTCTGCCTTGATGGAAAGGACGAAAATTACAATCTTTCGCGAACAGAATTCATTGGAAACCTTAGATACAAGTGGGGTGCTGTCATAACTCAGGAACACATAAATTAGAAACACAAAAATTTTTGGCCTTTTCTAAGTCGTGACAGTTCGAAGTTGTGTTTCTAAATCGTGATCGTTCTGACTAGTGACAGTTCTGAGGTATGTGGTTTTTCAATAATTCTAAATTATGACTGTTCTAAGTTGTGACTAATAAGTCGTGTGGGAATCCCTTGCAATATTTGCAATAAGCAGAGGTTTTAACTTGTTCGGTTTGAGAAGTTGTGTACCAAGCACCCGAGCTGAGTCTCGCTCAGGGAGCACAAGGCACAGCTCGCAGGTCTGTAATCGGCGCCAGGGGGTCGTTACCACAACGCCGAAATACAGTAACGCCGAAAAATGTTGCTGCGGGGAGGGGGGGGGGCACAGGAGCAAAATGAAAAACAACTGAATAAATGTGTGTTTTTCTTAAATGTATCTTAACGCCGAAATACCACAACCTAACCTAACCTAGGCTAGCCTAACCTAACCTAACCTAACCTAACCTAACCTAACCTAACCTTTGTGGCAGTCCTGCAATGACATTTTTCGGCGTAAATGTGTTTCGTCGTTGTGGTATTTCGGCGTTGTGGTGCGTCCCCGGCGCCAGGCAGCGCTAACAGCTATGCTCGCTCCAGGGCCGCCAGCTTGTCGCCCGGAGCGCCGCGGCCCGCAATCTGCCGCGACGAACCTGCAGCAACAACAGCGGCAACAGCACACAGCGCGTAAAGCACACACAGCCTCCGGGCTGCCTCCGCTCACGCGGCAGCTTGTTTTACATACAGATGACGTGCTGATGACGTGCTGATGACGTGCCGTGCTATCACGGATGAGGAGCGCGCGCGAGCGGCAAACAACCGGCCGACACGCCACGACACGACACCTGCACAAGGGCTCTCGCGCGCAGACGGCTCAACCTGCGATACACGGCGAAACTTCATTAGCTCCAGACTCGTGGATCCCTAGGGAGCGTTACTGCTGGCGCAGTCCGTTATTTTTTTTTTCATACGACTCACCAATAGCTACAAGTTTAATCCGGGCAAAGCCCTTTTGGCCGTGATGAAGGAGGAAGCCATTATTCTGGTCTCCGTCTCGCTAACGCGTTTGTTCGAAATCCACGAGCAGAGATACGGAAATTTCGCATTCATTAAATGCAAATCTTCAGACTCTCGCACAGTGTCCGTGATTGCACTGCAGTTATTGAGCCAACGATTCCCGACTAGAAGAAAAGCAAGCAATCAGGTACTACGATAAAAAAAAACGTTCTCTCTAAGAAATCAACCAATGGGAAAGCGAGCGTGGGGTTGAGCACACCCGTGACTTTGAATTACACCCCCCCCCCCCCTTTTTTCCTCCGAAGAAAGACGAATCCGCGGAATTTCCAAGTGTCTAGCCATGGCAGACACGACCTCAGAATTTTGGCTCAGGAAACCGACTGACAAGTCACAACTTGTTCGAGCTGGGCACTATCTAAACGGATCAAGCTATCGGGCGTATTACCCCAAACAGATGTAGTGTCAGCAGTCGCTGCTATAGGAATCTGGCGTGGCGAACTGTTCGCGGTACAGTCGGGAGCAAAAGACCGGGTCGCATGTCGGGACTGACACAGCCGGCGATGCCGGGATTTATCGCTCGTTTGACTGGTTTTTTTTTCAAGGGAGGGGGGGAGGTAGGGGGAGCGATTTCGCGAGGGTGAAGAGGGATCGCGTCGGACCAGTTACCGCCGTGTGAAGGGAATGGATGTTGGCGGGGCCAGCGAGGATTTACGACAGCCGTCTCTCACGCACGGCCATTTTTTTTTTCTCGCCCCTCTCGTTACTGGACCTCGGAGGCGGCGTTGCTAGTTCGGGTGACGCGTGTGCGTTGGGGGAAAGAGTGGGGTTTGATGACGCCATAGATGCTACGAGTCCGAGCCTGGTCGGTGTGACTACGACCCTCCGATAGTGAAAAATCTAAAAAAAAAGATGAAGGGCATTTTATTTTCGTGTCATGCTGGAAATCACAATAGCGCGACGGCGGCGACGCTAAGATTTCTAACCAATTACGTTCCGTCACAGCGATGACGTCAGCGCAACAAAAATGGCAATTTAATTTCTTAAATTTTTTTCTTTGTATTCTTGCGATCAATAAAGTAGATAGTGTACCCATGTCACGGTCAACACTTGAAACGGGATTTTAAATCGTTTGAGGGTTATCACTATTTACAGCCGAAGTATTGAATTGTTGTGACGTTGGCCACGTGGGGGTGGGGCGGTGATGGAATGCCTCGCTGGAGGGGGAAGGCTCGCAATCACTCGTTCCAACTAAAAAAAGGTGTTGTCGGTAAAGTCGGTTAACGGACGATAGTTTAACGTGACAACGTCATAACAAAACATTGATGAAATGATTGCATACTTTTATGAATAAAATTGAATCATTTTTATTGAATTAACACTATTTTGTATGGATACAAAGGAAGGAAATGAAATCTACAATTTAATTGATAAATTTACTTTTATTTGCACTCATTAATTCAAATATGTTTATTACTTTAACGAGATTATTTTAACTATAACTTTTATACATGTTTGCTATTTAACTTCTTCCAATCTGTGTTATTCTGTTAAGGATATGACGATGATAGGAAAAGTAGGAAACGAATGGGAGTGTTTCAAGTTTAATGTGCCTCGAAAAAGTCAAATCGATGGTTGTTCCAATCGAGTGGACGAGAGATAGATGCGGGGCAAGCGTACAATGAGCGTAACGGGACACCGCGTTCCGGGACAATGTGCGTTACGGGACACTTTTTCGTGCGTGCAGCCGGCGTTCATCGATTTATTAGACGTTGTCACGTCAAAATCACAATCTGACGAGAATAAACTATATTCTAGGTTCGGCACTGTGAGGGGCGAGCGAACTGACAACTTTTTTCATGTGTAAGCATCGTATACGGCATTTAGTAGGAGTAATTTCGTAAAAATGGGACGGAAGTCAATGAACGGAAATGTTTAACCAAGATGGCGGACCCACGTGCAGCAACATAAACCCGTACATATACACTTTCGTAAACATTAGGGGAATCTGCTTTTCTAACGAAACATTATTTCGCACCAACAACACATCCTACTGTGATCTGATTGGCACTTACCATAGTTCTTAAAAAAATAACCATCTCTGTTTAAGTCGATTCGCACACGGCCCGTAAAATTCCTGCACGGCATTCATGAACCATGCCACTAGTGTACATAGAGTTATATCTTTGAATATATATACTGTGTAAAAGTCGAAAGTGGATAGGATTTACTCTAAGTTTTTCTGGAGCGTATGATGAGCAGCTTGGGAACTTCACCGCTGCAGGGCGCTGCCGTAACGCCCTGTATCGTCTTAGGTTGTTATTTACACGTTAGAGTGCAGCACTGTCACCCGCTGTCATTCCCCGCACCCCCCACCCATCATTCACTGCAGCTCAAGGTCGTTCAACGGGAGCGGGAAGGGGTGTTTGAAGAGTTCGACACTTGTCCGCTAGGGACCACCACAAGTCGATGCCCTAGAGATGGTGGCGATTGCGGCGGTGAATTAACCAACTACCTCAAAACCGTATTAGAAATTTGAACCTGGGCTGGCGACTTCTATACAGTATATATATTCGAAGGTTATATTCTTAACTTCCAGTCGTAAAGCCACCCCGGAGGGGGCGGTGGTGGGTGACAGTAGGGCCGTGTGGGGGGGGGGGATGGGGGGCAGCTGGGGACCGGTAGGAGGCAGGCGCGCTGCCAGATACACGCCAGGACTAACGCATTTAGACGCAATCTGACGGAAGCAGTTGAAAGTAAGCGGGAGTGAAAAGAAAAGAGCCCAGCCCCCCGCTTCGTTTCACCGTCGGGCGGAGAAATTTCCCGCGGCGGCCTCGGAGTGGGGGCGAATGGAAACGCATAAAGGACGTCGCGCGCGACCACAAAGACCTGAAACATTCACGAACGGCACGCGGTATACGTACCAACACGAGCCCTTTTTCTCTCTCTTTCTCCCCCGCCCGGGCCATTTGTAACCGTGCAGGCATGAAGTTCACCGGAGGGAAATATTCCCGTCGTAGAGGAAAACATGATACTTACACGTGGCGATACGATTAAATAAAATACATCCCTTTCTCGGTAGAAAATGCTGGGTTGTAGGATTCGAGCTGTTACGGGAAAGGGGATACGAGTTTTACGTTTCCTCAGGACAATGCTTCATTGGGCCATTGATTATTTTATTGCCGATACCGGCCCGCTTCGCAGATAAAATCGTAATGTCAGTTATCAATAGAATGGTTATGAATTTCATCATGAAATTAAAATCATATAAAACAAGTCGCTGTCACGAAAACAAAAGACAATCGCAAAACAAATCTAAATCGAAAAAAAAATCGCAACTATAGTATTTTTATCTTTGATTATATATCATTACTGTATTCCAAATTTCAGAGCGATAGGTGAAGCCATTTTTTGGATTATAAGCGCACAGACAGACAAAAATTTCAAAAATTATTGCAGAAGTGGGATTAATGAGTCATGAAATGACTATTTCACGCAAAAATTGGTAAAAATACTCAAACGTACAGACGGACGCTATGGATTTGTATATATGTATAGACGAATGTTCGTGTGTTCGTCTTCTGTATTGTAAAGATAAAGATGTAGATAGGAAGATGTAGACATAGATAGGGATGTAGAGAGAGATATAGAGAAATAGAGAGGAGATATATAAATAGGGAGATGGACTAAAATATAGATAGAACCTGTGTTGCTGGTACAGAGCGGGAAAGCGAGGGACCAGCCCTTAGGTCCGGTCGAGACAGCGCAAGGCGAATGTTCGTGGTACGAACACGTGACACTGCTGACGACCGACACCGAAGATAACGGCGTGAAGTGTGGCATTATTTCTAGATAAGTATCAAATGGTTAAAAATCTTTAACATCTGTGTGTCTGCTTTCGATGCTGATTATTCAAAGAAAATATACTAATATGGCTCGGTCATCAATACGGCCCACTAGCCAGTGTTTTTTTTTAAATGACTGTAATATCAGGTGTTGCACATTAAACATAAACACATGTAATAGTCACCATACAAGCTAATGAATGGTATTAGATTTAATTTTAAAAATGTTTCGATAGAACTACAAGTCCCACTTTCAAGATAAACAAAACAAATACGCATATGTTTATCAAAAATTAGTTTAATAATGGAAGACAAGTTTAGTGGCATTAATTAATTGATGTAATACATATAAAAAACAACTTTAATATTTAACACTTTAATAACAAAACTATCTAAATAATATAAACAAAAACTCACATGCATGTTTATCCTTAAAAATAAAAAATTATAGTCAGAATAAAATATTCAAAATCAAAAAATATCTTATTCCTAATTTAAAAATTTAAAAAAAATTAAATTATAGAATTTTATCCAGTCACTTATTCCCTATAAAAAAATTAGTCAAAACAGTTTTAATGTATAAATGTGATCACCAGAACTCTAGCCACGCCACGTGACAACAGCCCTAATACTATTCTTTACAGGGCGTTTATTTTAACTTTTATCCTCTTGATATAAACCCCCGAGGGGTATGCAAAAAGGAATTTTTTTTCCAAATTTTTCGTACCGTATAACATTTACCACTACTTTCTTTTCAATTGTTTATTTTGGTTTAAAGGCGTGATTCCATTATATTTTATTATTTATAAATATTATACATATAGATTATATATATATTTCAGCAACATATATTTGCTCATATAGATTTCCGTTAGTCAAATCCGTTTGAAGGCCTGTCCACGTGGCAGCAGCAGTAAGTAACCAGGTGCCGCAACGTCCGCCACGGTTCCCGCTCGCGGGTAAGACACCCCGGGCCCGCTGTGTGCGCACCGGCGCGGCGCCTCGCGGTAAGCCAGCTCCTCCGCTGAATCAACATCATCTTTTTTTTTTCTTATGTCAGACAAGCGAACCAACCACGCGCTCAAGGGAGCTATTGTTGGAGGGACGCGAGCCGAGTGTATTTGCATTCGAGTGTTTGTTCTGTCTGGGCGGGGGGTCTCTCTCTTTGCGTGCCCCGCGCATCAGGGGTGGAGGACGCGAATAAAAATGTTTGTCCAAGGGTGTGTGTGTGTGTTTTTTTTTCCTTCTTTTCTTCCCCGCTGGGCTCGGACGACGTGTCTTCGGCATCTCCCCCCACCCCACCCTTCTCACTTCCTCCACTCGCCGGACACGATCCTGACTCCTGGTTGCCATGGCGACGGGCGTGTTTGGCCGGCATCCCTAAGACGGTTTGCGCAGACCGCCGGCCGCGGGATCTGTCTGTCCCCGCACGACCCCGCACGCACGACGAAATCTTTCTGGGTCGTTACCACAACGCCGAAATAAAATAACACCGAATGTAAAAATTGACCACAACGCCGACAGCTAGAAAACTGCTCTGTGCCACAACGCCGAAATAACAACTGAATGAATTTGTGTGTGTTTCTTAAAAATGTACCTTAACGCCGAAATACCACAATCAAACCTAACCTTACCTAACCTAACCTAGCGTAATATAACATAACCTAACTTAACCTAGCCTATCCTAGCCTAGCCTAACCTAACCTAGCCTAACATAACCTAGTCTAACCTAACTTTAACCTAACCTTTGTGGCAGTCCTGCAATGAAATTTTTCGACGTTAGTGTATTCGGCGTTGTGGTAATTCGGCGTTGTGGTACACAGCAGTTTTCTAGCTGTCGGCGTTGTGGTCAATTTGGCTTTTCGGCGTTGTGGTATTTCGGCGTTGTGGTGCGTCCCCACTCTTTCCGCATCGCAAGCATGGATGTGAGAAGTTGGGATATTTATTTATTTATTTATTTATTTATTTATTTATTGCATTATTTTCAGTGGCGAAGTTAAGGCGTACCGCCTTGTCTTATTACACTTAACCACATGCATACTTACCAACTGGGTACATCAAAATACACCTGATAAATATTATAGCCTAGACATAGACCAAAATTTGTCACAAATACATTTAAATAAAAACTGAATCTACATAACAGCACAAATATAAAAATAACAAAATATTAACATGTAAGATACACATGAGCTACCTAAGGTATAATATATTAAAGGAATATTATTATATAAAGGCCTTTTTTTAAATCTGTCTAATACTAAAGTTATAAAGATTTAAAGATATTTAATAACCTAAACATTTATGTAAAAAACTGAATTCAAAATGACAATGACACACCTCTATGATAACGTTTAACGTTGATTCCTTGCTGATGCCATGTTCGAAAATTTTGCTCAAAAATACTCACTTCACTGTTCTTCTAGGCGAATATCTTTCAAGCTAGTAAACAAACTTCCGACATCGACCTTTACACAGACGTGTTTTTTTTTTTTTTTTTTTGCCAACCAGAGTGGCTTCAACTTTATAACCGACTCCCACTCCGTACACTCCATGACTCTGAGGACGATTACGGCCCCGCACGGCCACTGACGTCACGCGCGCATACCTTTGGGGATTAGGGCGGCCCGACCTCGCGGGCCCCTGCCCCCTGCTCCAGCCTCTCTCGGCGCTGTCATCTATCCCTTGGCGGCCTGAGAACCCTGCGGGCTCTCAGAGGCCGCGGCGTGTATTGACGTGGTATTAACGCCACTGCTCTGGATGTTTCGGGCGTCGGGTCGGCCCGGGATGACGCGACACGCCACAACCACTCCAGCCCACTCCAGACAGGCGGCTAACTGGTGTAAAAGCGGTGACCTCGGTCTCCGCTGGAGTTCCGAAAGTGCGAGTTGGGCGAATTGCAACAAGAGTTCAGAGAAGAGGGCAAGAGACAACCTCCCCCCCCCCCCCTTTTGTTGACGTGACAACGTCTAATAAATCGATGAACGCCGGCTGCACGCACGAAAAAGTGTCCCGTTACGCACATTGTCCGGTTACGCTGTGTCCCGTTACGCACATTGTCCGGTTACGCTGTGTCCCCGTTACGCTCATTGTACGCTTGCGCCGCATCTATCTCTCTTCCACTCGATTGGAACAACCGTCGATTTGACTTTTTCGAGGCACATTAAACTTGAAACACTCCCATTCGTTTCCTACTTTTCCTATCATCGTCATATCCTTAACAGAATAACACAGATTTGAAGAAGTTAAATAGCAAACATATATAAACGTTTTAGTTAAAATAATCTTTTCGTTAAAGTAATTAAAATATTTGAATTAATGAGTGAAAATAAAAGTAAATTTATCAATTAAATTGTACATTTCATTTCACTCAATCTTAGTGTCCATACAAAATAGTGATAATTCAATAAAAATTATTCAATTTTATTCAAAAAAGTATGCAATCATTTCATCAATGTTATGTTATGACGTTTTCACGTTAAACTATCGTCCGTAAACCGACTTTACAGACAACCAATTTTTTTTGGCAAGCGGAGCGACGGGACCGCGCGAGTGCGACCGAGTGGCGCGAGACTTGAGTGCGTGTGAACAGCACTGCTCCTTTGAGCTCCGGCGAGGACTGTGTACTGTGGACGCGGCAGATGCTTAGCGAATTGTGAACAGTGGTGATTTAATTAATAATGTAAACATTAGCAACAAATAAATTTCATTAAATTAATGGGGTTATCCTTTTTCCCACTCGTTAGCAAGCATGAATATTTTGCAGTTACGTCGGGACCCGAAAGAAACCGCCGAGTTCCCGGGAGTGACCGGGCTACCTGCCGAACGTCGGACCTGGTCAGTCCATTAGGGCGAGCCTCGAAGCCCTTCGGCTCGCGTTTACCAGTCACGCGCGCCCTCTGCCCTACCACCCACCACCCCCGGCGAGCGCCCACTTCCGACCAGGAGCGACGCGGGGCTAACTGGAAACTGCCCCTTTGATGTCGGCCGCGGTGACAGATTCGCCCCGGCCCGGCCCTGTGAAAGGGGAAACTGTCGAGCAAGTTCCGCCCCTTCCTCCCCCTCTGAACAGGGGTCGTCCCGCCTCTCCCCTCCCCCTGCACCCCTCCCCCCTGAAGTCCTCCGCCAGGAGCGAGGGCGATCCTCGACTATAGGAAGTCTCAAGTCCGCCGTCGAAGTTAAATCCCGAGGAAAAGTCCCATAAAGAGGTGAAGGCGGGGGGGTGTTTGAATGTTGATAAGGGCAACGTTGGTGCACCCCGCGGGCGGCTCGTGGCCTCTACGTCCCGGTCTCTCAGCTGGCGCGGAATATCTCCTCTCGTGCGGCGGGATGGTCTGATAACCGCTTGCAAATGAAGCTCCCGTGATAAAATGTTTTGATTCGACATGGCACGGGACCTAGCCTCGGCTTCTCGTTAAAGTCAACGTTTGTGAACTGGTGTGATTGTCGTGACAGTTGTAGTCGCCCGTGTGAAGTAGTAAGTTATTACCTCCCGGCTCCCGGCGCCTACATATTAGAGCCTGTTAGTAAATACGTGATTGTGACAAGGTATAGAGGGTCTGGGAAATATGATTCATGCCTTGACATGCCAAGAAAATTCGGATCAATAGCAGAAAGATGGAAAAATCCAAGATGGCGGAGCCCAGTCCCCCTTAAACTAATTTCAATATCCTGCGCCATAATACTAATGCCTAAACACGATGGTGAAAAAAGCCTTAAAAGAATAAGAGCGAGTGACGCTGGCCATTTCGCCGGCGAATATGGCCATAAAGTCGACCTAAAAGCACTCACCGAGCGCATCTTCGGCTTTGTTACTAGCGAGTGTTAGGTCCACAACTCTTACGCAACCACTTTTGAAATTCGTATGTGACATCAGTTTTTAAACGCGCTTTTTTCATTGCAAACGAGTACAGAAGGTTCATCGGCTTCACACACCATACACTGTTAAAGGCTGACTTTACCTTTTTTTTTCATTCACGCCTTGGTATTAAATACCAATTTGTAGAAATTAGTTTCATACGACCTCAGGGAAGTGATTTTCCAATAATCTTTTTGAATGCATAACATCTTAACTAATACTTAAATGATTCCCATCGTTGGAAAAAAATTGGTTGTCTGTAAAGTCGGTTTACGGACGATAGTTTAATGTGACAACGTCATAACAAAACATTGATGAAATGATTACATACTTTTATGAATAAAATTGAATAATTTTTATTGAATTATCACTATTTTGTATGGATACAAAAAAGGAGTTAAATGAAATCTACAATTTAATTGATAAATTTACTTTTATTTGCACTCATTAATTCAAATATGTTTATTACTTCAACGAAGAGATTATTTTAACTATAACTTTTGTACATGTTTGATATTTAACTTCTTCCAATCTGTGTTATTCTGTTAAGGATAGGACGATGATAGGAAAAGTAGGAAACGAATGGGAGTGTTTCAAGTTTAATGCGCATCGAAAAAGTCAAATCGATGGTTGTTCCAATCGAGTGGAAGAGAGATGATGCGGCGCAAGCGTACAATGAGCGTAACGGGACAATGTGCGTAACGGGACACTTTTTATTTCGTGCAGCCGGCGTTCATCGATTTATTAGACGTTGTCACGTCAAAAAAAATGGTCCTTCTAATCACGCGTCCTTGACTCGGAGGAGAATCTCTCGTCACACGTGACTGTGACTGTTGCTGTCGTGTCGGAGCGGTCCCTGAGACGAGACCAGACAGAAGAATACGTTCCAGGACACTAGGTGATTTTCTGACGTGCAGATCGACGATAATTTCACGTACTTCCGCTACAGACTAAACTGCCTAATACATTCTCAGATCATTTTACACTGTAAATGTTTTTTTTTTTTTTTTTGTAAATGGAACAGAATATTCGTGTGAAATTGAAGTTATTTGTAAATTTGTACATTTACATGAAAACAACTGTATCACTACAAAATGGTGTTCGCAGCAATACTGGGTTTGTACTCTTACACAAAAATGTATGCTTTGTGTTGTCCCCCAGTACCTTTAATAGTAAGTTATTTGTAAACCGTTCCCTTGATACATTTCTAGTATGAACTGCGCAGATAATAAGCATAATAAAACAAATAAAGTGCAATTAATTATTGAATATATTATTTTTATTTTTGCGGCAATTTTCGAAAGAAATGCTCAATATTATCTCGCAAATCTTATTTCATATATGCAAAAATAACCATAGCAATGTGTTGTACAATGTTACAATATCTTTCTTGTAGTATTACAAAATATATCTTGGCAACTGGATTCTAAAGGAATCTTCTGTAAAAGTACGGAATTTTTTTTTCTGTGTAGTCAGATTTTTTCCATCTTCGGACTGGATTGCAAGTGAATAGGTCACGATGCACTGTCAGGATCGCCCAGGGCGTGTTCAAAAGCTGAGGTTTAGTCATCATATTAAAGCAGATGTATTGTACCTATGCATATGCATTTCAGGACTACTTTGCTAACACCGAGAGAACATGAGAGATCCTAGTGTATCCACTGAATTTTAACACACATTTTTTTTTAGTTGTTTACTGAATGTTGCGTGTTTGAAAACATCAGGGGAACTCAAGATGTTTCCATTCTGATGATATGGTAAACACTTTGTATTTGATCTCTAGTCTTGGGTGGGTAATTCCTGATATAAAATAGTCCTTATCCCGATCACCGATATCACCGAGATCACCGATATCACCGAGCAGGGACTGTTTGAAAGCAATAAATCATGAAAGGAGAATCTAGCTTTCTGCGAGTGGCAGTGGGAGTTACAGGCACTTATAAGTGGAAAATGTGACTTGAATCAACATTTGAACATCTATATAAATAAAAATTATATTTTCGTTCGTTCGAAATCTTAAATATCTGAAATTTCTTACTGTTTGAGTTGAAAATTTTGACACAACGTTGCATTCGAATATGCGCGTATTTTTATATACATACATGCCACCCCGGTGACAGATATAAATATAGAACAAATATAGGTAAGTAGAAATATTTATAAATGAATGTGTATTCGTCTTCTGTTTTGTTCAGATAAAGATTTATATATACAGAAATATAGTTATATTTGTGGAGGGATATATATAGAAAGAGATGTTTTATATATGTGTACCTACTGAAAACAAATTGCAAAAAAAAAAAAAATTATAGAGGCATTGCAACGAATCCCGGGGATTAACTAGTTTTAAGATACATAATTACATAATCAATACGGATCAACTAAATTTGCGTTTGTACTGGGAGACAGGCTACAGTTTTTTTAATTGTGAATAACCGACCACTGACGTAATGTTTGGGGCAATAATCCACTATGTAAGCTTATGTCTACACAGGCTTTCAAATATATATATATATATATATATATATATATATATATATATATATATGTGTGTGTGTGTGTGTGTGTGTGTGTGTGTATTTCAACGTATATATATATATTTCAATGTAACCCTAATATCAATAATAACAGTATTTAATTATGAAAAAAAAAATCATTCAAATTCTAAAAGAGTTTTCATTTTGACATTCCGTTACCAATGCAAATTACAATAGTTCGGCTTGGTCACTATTTTTTTTTTTATTTATTCATCGGTATTAACGAAATTTCTGAAGATTTTCTTTACACATCCGTGAACGCAATATCAAAAGTGCTACCGTTGTGGCGCTAATTAATGGCTTTATAATTTGATCATGACACGCCCATAAAAAACATGAAACCTATAATAAAATATACAAATTTATGTAACCCAACCATATGCGATCCGAACAGAAGATTATACGTGGCAGAAGCCTATAAGCAAATTGCATTGAGTTGTTTATGTAGGCTACAAGGTGTATGGAATTTTGCTTGGTACCCGAAAATTACAAGAATTTCGCATTTGTCCACTAAACAGAAATGTTTAACACTGTAGTTAGAAAATTATACGTTCATGAATTTAGTTATGTAAGATTAAGGATAGATTAAGGGAAGAAAACAATAGTTCTCGGTCTAAAGAGTTGATTAACATCATCACTTTCAATTGCAGTTCGTAATCAGAGATACTACCTCTTGAGAGGTTTTCAAACGAAATCATTTTGACTCGTGTGTGTACACGATCACAGTGTTAAGCTGTCGAGGACGTGTTTGCGCTGTTTCGACAGGAAAGATCAGCGATAAATATTATTTTCAACTGTGTTTCAAGCGAACCAGAAAGGTCAAACCCGCTGCAGATAATTATTCAGGCCGGGAAAAACCCCGCCCGAGCAAATGAACAATAATTGAACGCTCCTGGTGAAGTGTAGCTGTCCGCTGTAACCAGCGATGAGTGATTGAGCCAATTTCGAACCGGCCTCGTGCCGGCGACGCTGTTTTCACGCGGCAATTTTTCGAATCACTCGGAAAATCGGAAAATCGGAAAATCGGAAATTTCAGCTTATTAAAAACAATTAATCTACAGTTTTTTTAATTGTGAATAACCGACCACTGACGTAATGTTTGGGGCAATAATCCACTATGTAAGCTTATGTCTACACAGGCTTTCAAATATATATATATATATATATATATATATATATATATATATATATGTGTGTGTGTGTGTGTGTGTGTGTGTATTTCAACGTATATATATATATTTCAATGTAACCCTAATATCAATAATAACAGTATTTAATTATGAAAAAAAAAATCATTCAAATTCTAAAAGAGTTTTCATTTTGACATTCCGTTACCAATGCAAATTACAATAGTTCGGCTTGGTCGCTATTTTTTTTTTTATTTATTCATCGGTATTAACGAAATTTCTGAAGATTTTCTTTACACATCCGTGAACGCAATATCAAAAGTGCTACCGTTGTGGCGCAAGGAAAAAAACTCAGTAAAAAGGTTTTTGAACAATTTCCTTTTCAGAACTTAACGTAATATTCACGAATTTGTGTGGGAAACATATTTTACCTGCCGTAGAGAGAAGAATTTTGGCAATTTACGTTAAAATCCAGTTGCTTGAGGGAGAAAAATAACGAACGTGCAAGATAATTACGCCGGATGATGCGCTCCTTATGGCGACTCCAGCGGGAAGGGAAGCCATTTTGAAAATAATCCTCGCCTTATAATGAGCAAGAGCAGTGGTGAAACTACATTATCACATTTGCTTTACATTATCACATTACTTTATTACCTAAACGTTGACTACAAAACGTAACATGAAAATTTTAATTTTAAATAGCATACAGAAATAAATACAGGATTTTTTTTTTAACAATCCCATTCAACTGTAAAACAGGGTGAGTTAGTCGCTGTCGACTTACGAACCGGCTGCTGGGAGCAAGCCAAGTTTCCGGGGTTCGAACCCCGACTAAGTATAAGTGTAAATTGGTATTTGTCGAAACTGTCATACCTCCATCACGTACCCCCTTATCTGTTAACATAAAAATTAAAAGTGAATGGCAAAGTTTCCGTTTTGTTGGTGCAATTATGTAGAAAAGTAACATTATGGTTAATGAATAATAGCTGCGAATGATGAAGTAACTTGGTAGAGCATACATATGTATACCCAGGAAACAACAAAGGAATAATACAAAAGCACGTGGTTGGGGTTCGATAATTTATTTACAGTACATTCTACTTGCGAGTAGGTGGTCTCGTGTGAAGAGCTTTAAGATGTCATCGAATAAACTAGACACCAAAATCTGTCAGCTCTATGCTGTCAATACAGACAAGTGTATTACAAAAAAAAAAAAACATGACGGCAATCTGAGAAACAGCCATATTTCATAAATATAGTAAAATTATTTTATTATCTGGTGACAAATTATACTGGTCAGATCTTAATTCATCTATTGCAGAGGTACGAGATCGAAACAAAGTTTTCTCACAAAAATCCTATAGCAATCCGGTATTATTCTCTGACGTTTTTAACGTTATGTTTTACCACACAAACAATTACAACATATTAGTTGCAACAGATAATATAACATCATAAATGCATTTATTATCAAAATAGCTTATTATAAAAATATATTTCATCGTTGACTATTTTTATGGCAGATCACCAACATTACAAAAAACAACATAAAAACGATAAACGACTCGTCGCATGAACCCATACTTTTCAAATGGGAGAATTTACGATCGTGTACCTACATACTTACTGTTTATGCTGGAAATTAACAAATCTGCATGCAATCTTAGATGAAATGTTTCAACAAAATACTTTATTATTCACAACAAATTGGTATTACAATAAAACGATGAAACAATACAAAAAAAAATTTTAATAACTTAATATTAACACAAGTAATTAAAAATTTGAATTGCATTCATAATTTGGGTATATGTTTTTGGTGTTTTGATACCTATATATTGTGGAAATTTGTTCTCTTAAATTGGTTGTAACATAAGAAATAAGAGATTTTCTAATGCTGTTCGCCTAACGTGGAAGAGTTTCTGGGCTTTTCTGGATACAAAATGATTGGTACGTACTAACTTTATCAGATCTATAAACCAAAATAAGTCATCATAAGTTGCTTTTGCTTACTGGAAATGGACTCTAGAAACATTGCTCTTCTTTGAAAACAGACGGTTTATTTTTTGAGTCAAGGAAATGAAAAAAATAATAATTTCATACTCAGAATTGAATATTAATTAAAACACGTGTGTATACTAAATTATTTAATCAAGTACAATAATCTTAATATATTCCTAATTACCTAATAATGAAAATCAATAAATATGCCGAATTTGCTAACAATTTTATGAACACAATTTCCATCCTATAATTCACAATATATGGACCCGTATTCAATATCAATCACTAAAGTATAAGATATAAAATGTTCATTTTTATGTGGTCTTTTATTTTTCCATACTGTGAAAATTTCGTTGCAGGGTGCACGCGCATCGTAAAAATTAACTCTCGTAATTTTTTTTACAACGCGCTTAAAGATGTATAAATTTAAAAAAAAAAAAAAAAAAAAAAAGGCGTGCGCTGACATCACGAGACAGTAAAGCGTGTACCGAAACACAAAATATTTTGAGAGCGCGCTTCAACGTGGGACGTTAATTGCTGCAGTTTGCTTTACCCCGACGAGTCCGAGGGGACACGGAGGGACAGGGCTGAAGGGCTGAAGGGCTGAAGCTGTAAGTTCAGTTTATGGAACAAGCCCCCGCATCGCCATTCGAGACTCGCGCCCGTTAGGGGCCGGAATTGCGACACACCCCTCGTCCTGGTTATACGTGCTCTCTCTCGCGCCGCGCGTTGTGAGGCTGGAAACGTACAGCAACAAAAACAAATATACTAATAACGATGATTTCCCGAGCTCTAATAAGACTCGAGCAACGAAATATCGCGGAAATGTTCTGTGGGGTCAAAGCGAAATAAGAATAAACGATCTCGTTTCAAAACGTACGAAACGGCCTTTAATTCAAATGCTGCAAGGAAGCAATTACATTTCTTGCCGGCGGGAAAAAGACGTCTACGATATCTTTTCATCCGCTGTGTGTTTCACGCTGCTTCGGTGATTGTACTTAAAAATAACTAGCTGATGTACCCCTGCTTTGCCACGGAAATCTACAAGCAGAACAATCTCGCACTGCTCGTTACACACACACACACACACACACACACACACCGACACACACTAAACTGAGTATAATATTCTCTTATCCACCCACTCCCTTCACATTTTAGGAGCTGATTTACGTAAAAATAAATGTTCAGTGGGTGATCATTGAGCATAAGGAATATAACTGCTGAATTTCAAAATTGTAAGATTCATAGTTTCAGAGAGTGTTTCACCCGTCCAATTCTCTAAACTATCCCCGTTCACCCCCTTGAAAGTTTATTTCCGTAAAAATCAATAATTAATGGATGCTCATATAGTTTAAGGAACGTAACTGTCGAATTTAAAGTTTGTAGATCTTAGAGTTCCAGAGAAATTATGAATCAGTGAGTGGTTTTTCGCTTTCGGGAATAAATAGTTGAGTGGTTTAGCTGTGATCCGAAAGAAGGCGTAGCCATGCAAACACGGAAATTTTTTTTCTAGATAATTGTCACAATTCATCCAGAATGATAAACCAAACGACGAGTATACGATATTTTGTTCGTCGATGTTTAAATGATCATTGCAGGAGTCAAGGACTGGATGAGGCTAGATTTTGGTGCTAGGAAAAAGAGCTCCAACCTGGAAACCACCGCGGAGGAATTTTTACTGTCACGCAGCCTCAGAGACCAACTGCTCTGGATTTTATTTATTTATTTATTTATTTATTTATCGTCTTTATTGGTGGCGTAGTTAAGGTGGTAGGTACGCCTTTTCTTACACTTAACCACTTTTCTGCAATAACATCAAATAGTGGAATATTAAAAATTAAGCATGCTATAAGCAGATGTTGACTAAATATTAAGAGAACAAATTAACATTTTAAATTAATGTTCAAATATTAACTATTACTTACAAAAGATTCAACCATAACTAATTTAAAGTAATTAAAAATTAAAATAGACATACATAGAAAGGAAAGTAATTAAACATACAGCAAATAGTATCAAAACCGGAAGAAGAAAAAATAGGTGCTACTACTACATTAAAACCAGTCACTCGCACATTCACACACATATTCAAGCAGTAGGGTAGCGGCGAAGTGGTCATGGTAAGCAGTTGTTACAAAGATGTTTTTTTCAGCCTGTACGTAAAGGAAGCTAGAATTTTTTGTTTGCCTTGTCGCTTGGTCTAATTTATTCCAGAGCCTTCATTCATTAAAAAAAAAACACACTCGATGAGCCACCAAGGCCGAGCGATAGGAAGTAGCTTTATGTGATGTTCAAATGGGACCGGTTATTTGTTGACCATGTGTAGATCTGGAGACACATCCCCCCCCCCCTCCTTTTTCCAGTGCAGTAAACCACACATTCCATTCAGATATTAGCTTGCTTGGACTGCCGGATGTTATAGATTGTCGAATCGCGATCAAGGTGAAATTGTACTCAATTCGGAGTTTGATTTGACGTGGACGATGCTCGCGGCAGGTCGACGTCGCGTCGTCGGGAGAGCGATATTAGCAACACGGCGCGCGCAGAGCCGCTCGATAGAGAGACGTGATTGTCGCTGTTACCGGCTCCCTTGTCGACCCGGTTGTGACGTCTGCTTATTTGCGTCGCTACGGTGTGATAAACGGAGGGTGTGGTGGGGGGGGGGGGAGGGGAGGGCGCGTGGCGTCTCGTAACGAGTTCAGGAGTTGTCACTCCAACGATGTGTCCCGAACTCCCCCGAGTCTGCCCGAGTCAGTTCTCCTCCCGGTCGTAAGCGCGGGGGGTCCCGCCCCGAGACGCCCTCCGAGGGCGCGCCTGAAAAGTTTACGAACGTCGAAATCCGCGCCGGGCTAAAGGGACGCTGCTTCCGAGATAATTCGCTGCCATTAGCTTCGTCCTCCGTCTGTTCCTCCCGCGGCCGTTCCCCTTTTCCACGCGCGTTCCTCCGCGTCCCCTCTTCACCCCGCCCTTCGCCACGCGGTCTCGTCGTCGGGAGAGCAGTAATCCCGGGGACGCGCCCTAGTGTGAGATAAGACTCGCTGAGATACGAGTCAGCCTCTTTACGTGAGCGCCTCCGCCTCCTCTCTACCGACGACTCACTCTCTCCGCCGGGAAAATTAAGTCGATTACTCGAATAGCTTTGAATAAAACGGGATTACAGCCGCGCCGCTCGCCGACGAGACATGCGCCGTCAGCTGCCGTCAGAAGCCGCTCCTCGTGACGACGTGCGGTTTGGTAGCTCCCGCCCCTCCCCCCCCCCCCCCCCCCCCACGGCGTCAGAGACTGCGTCACTATCCTCCCATCCACGCCATAGCTGCCTGGGTCGACGCACCAAGTAGTGTAGAGTAAACCATATGCAGCTAAGCAACAAATCGGCGAATAACTAGAGACCCGACAAATTCGCGAGTTCAATGACCTCCAGAATAGACTCCAATATCCTCTACACACTCGGGCAAATGCCAACTGTTCATTGGCTGCTGACTTGTGAGTCGTCTCGACTGGGTGGCCTGTGCTTCGACACTTCTATGAGTGAGGGTATCTCTAATTGGCCCTCAGTCCTTCAGATTAACAGTGAACCAATGACAGAAGCAGCACTAAGGTATAATTATTTGAATTTTAGCATAACACGAAATGAACCTGCGAATTTTACGGGTCTCTACGAATAACCTATCTTTAGGGGCAGGCATTTTTCGCGAAAATATCCGAACACTTATTAGACTGCAACAAGGTACACCCGCACCTGTGGTTTCTTCCTTGTGATTGGCGGCCGTCTGCGAGAGAAGTCGTTGCCATGTCTGACCAAGCCACTCAGGACGCGGTTTACTTCCGCACTGAATCACTGTGATTGGTGGTGTTACGATCGATATGTACCTGGGAGAAACCCTCCCAATCACGTAAACACAGACGTTGCTATAGTGTTTTAACTTTCAGCTAGTCTCGAAATCTTTTCGCGAAATCTGCATGCCCCTACCCATCTTATAACCTGCGAAAATATATGTTTGAATGTAACATCTCAGCTCAAAGTTTACGGCATTTGGTGGGAGTAATTCCGTGACTGCGTCTGATGGTCAAGGAACGGAAGAGTGGAACAACCACGGTGCTGCCATCTGTGGCGGATGGCGCGAACCTAAGTTCACAAATAAAAATGGAAAACTTTATAGTATTAACGGTTTTTTAAAATTTTAACAAGATGGACAGCATTTTAATAAAATTCCTTGTCGAAAATCAATTCCAAAGCCGAAGTGTATAGTATTTTTCAAATCTTTTTTCCGTTTCATCTAAACCATTTCATTCTATAGTTCAAAATTTTCTCACTTGATAGTTGACATAGCTTCTGCGGCAGCGAATTCTAGCGGCGGGTGCTGAAACTAGGTGTGATTCACGTCCAGAATTTTAGTTCAAAACACAATTTATTGGCGTGTAGGTATTTATTACGTTCGGCATTACTTTATAAAGTATTCTAAATTAAATTGTCAGAGTTTCGTATTACACGTGTATTTGCAACACTATAACACCTTAATTATCTCGTTTCCAGGGTTAAATGTTGCACATTACTCGGGAGCACTGATAGACTAGCTCACGTGTTTTTTTTGTTTTTTTTTGCGCAATGATATAACACAAAGCTGAAGTCTGCAAACATGATTTCGTCTTATTTTCTCGCGAGGGATCGCACGCCGGTTGGTGTTGCTAGAAAATTAACTCTCTGTATAAAAATATTAATCGCTGGCTCCAATATACCTATGCACTTACTTATGAGTAAAAAAATAAAATGTTTTAAATAGTTTCAAATATTAAAAAAAAAATCTACAGCACAAATGTCTGTGTACATGAAACAAAACAAAATAACTTCAGATTTGTCCAAAATAATTTTTTTTACTGGACGTTAAAATAAAACTTTAAGTAATTTTATTATAGGTTTGCAACCAAGAGTATAAAACATACGGAATTTGCGACAAAAAGTAAAGTTATATAAAATTATATATTTGCAACGATGTATCCATTTATATACAAGATATGAGTATAAATAATTTTAATAACTTAATGATATTAATTTTATAATTATTAATTAATTTATAATTTCTTCCACGTAATATTATTTTTGTTCGTTTTGGGCCGAATGTCTCAAACGAATGGAGAAAATTTACTCCTAAATAATTTTCATTATTTTCAATCATATATCTCATTGAAAATATTAATTTTAAAAATTTCTTGACTTTTTTTTAGTTCGTTTAGTTCTTATTTTGGTAGGTTACCGCAGTATTTAAAAGGTTAATTATAATCACATACGATAATCACGTACGTATAATAGTAAAAAAATTGAGACTTTTTCGGATTGATTAAAATTAAGTAACACAAAAAATCTACCAAACTCTATTTGTAATAAGACTTACTTCCGTAAGTCTGACCATAGATGTCATTTGATCTCAGTCAGTTAAACTCTTGTACCCGCTGATTACATAGCAACGGTCCTGTTGTGACGTAATGTATTCGCGGTCGTTTTTTTTTTTTTTTTTTTTTTACAGCTTTAACTGACTAAAAATGAAATTTAGATAAATTTCCAACATCTTAGTAGTTCATTTAGTGTTTTCTCGTTGAAAATGTTTGAAGGGCCAATCGGCTTGTCTTGGATTTTCTGTAGCGCTCTTCCTCTCGCAACGATTTACTGTTATTTTTCAGTAACATTTATTTTTAATAAAGAGAATACCGTGATTAAAATCAGGAACATATATTCACCTTCAAGATAGTCTCCTCCTTTGAACCAGCCATGATTAGATTTCAAACGTATAATGTGGCCATCTCAAATCCCGTTTATATGGCGTCCAATGCCTTAAACCAACCATAGTATAAAATTAGTTAATCATAGAGTATATCCATATATATATATATGTTCGCATTAATAACATCTGCAACGCAAAACCATGTCTTAACCTACTTTCAGGACATTTTTAGTTCCATAGATATCGTAGAGATTTAAGGTTATTGTTTGTGGAGATTGAGCGTAATGACTTTTTAAATAGCTTTGTAAAGTCATGTATCATTATTATATATATAATATATATAATATATATATATAATAATTCAAAAGCTTTACGTCCAACTGTAACATTGTTTTCAAGGCAAGCCTTTAAAATGAAATTAAACAATGGTACACACACACACACACACACACACACATATATATATATATATATATATATATATATATATATATATATATATATATGATAGAGGATGTATGAATTCGCTCATCCAAACATTTCAAACCAATTCGATGAATCCAATAACACTTGAAAGCTTAAGAGCATTAGATATTCAAAAAAAAGTTGCATATCATTTCTCTCGCCCGCTGTCTATTTGACCATGCAACATTCACGAAGCCAGAGTGCATCACGGGGTCTGCGAAATGGAATACAGGATGCGCTATTTGCGTTCGATGCGTCGCGTCGGTGAAGCCTGGCGAGAAAGTTGATGCATTGTTCATCGCCTCGTGCCCGAAGTCACACTCGACCGCCGTATTTTCATCTCTCTCACACTCTCTCTCTCTCACTCTCTCTCTCTCTCACGCATTCTCTCTCTCTCTCTCTCTCTCACACACACACAGTGGTTCTTGGGTTGCTAGTGTGCATAATTTGTCAGTCATAAATCAATAATTTTGAAAACGTTCTGATTACGGGTGGCATTTGAGAAATTTTTCACGTCTGTACTCTATTTTACATTCGATTGAGTGAAAATTTCTGAAATGCGTAATTTTTAGGTATGATACTAAGAATGAAAATTATTACACGTTACATTCGTGCGGAATGTTAGTACGTGAAAACACACAACCACGAACACAGTTATTGAATGGAAAATTAATGTTGGACGTTCGAAATCACACGCTAACACATCCCAGGGCGAACGAAAGTTTTCAGTCGGCAAACTTGTGTTACAAGAAGCGTCCAGAGCTAATGCTGGCCTTCCAGAAGCCCTGCGTGTATAGGTGTGTAGGCGTAGGTATACTGTGCTAGCGGAAAGTCAGCCAATTAAATGAAAACGAAGTTATTAAACATCAATGGCAACCTCCCTTGTAATGACAATTAATTTTCTTCCGCGCTAATATTATAATGAATTGATGTTTAGTTCGGTGTATGACAGCTCAGAATGTTTGGTTTCCAATAATTATTCTTACTATTCTAATGACAAATTCAATATTTCCACGAATAAAATATTATAACGTTACGTCAGTTTGTTGAGAGGTAGGCTACATCTACGCTGTTCGTTAGCTCTTTGCCCCCACGTCGTATGTAACTTTCGACGGCGAACCCGAGCGATGGCGGAGAATGGCGTCTACAAGATGGCGTCGGATGCACCCAGTGGGAGCACGGGGCCGTTCAGACGTGAAAGGCGACAATCCCCCCCTCCCCCCCCCCCTCTTGCGATCCAGGGGCGAGGCATACCGTTAGTATAAAGAAGGAAGGCTGCGATGGGCCCGGGTGGGGGAGGCGGGGGCAGGAATGACGCGTGTGCCTCTGCAAGTGACTGTTTTATGGCGGGCCGCTCTCCGCGAGTGCTCCCCTTATTGTCTGTGGCAGGACCCGCGGCGCTAGGCATTGTGGGTCCCCCCTCACTTCCCCCCCCCCCCTTCCACCACGCCAGCCCCGCCAGGAACAATGGTCGCCCTCGTCGCAAGAGACGCGCTTATCTTATAAGTTTCAGCGGTGATTTATGTCCCCTGAGACAAAGAACCTGTAAAACATAACCCTTCCCCCTCCTCCACCTTCTCCCGAGAAGAAAACCCCCGCCACCAGCACTTCTGGAGCCGGCGGGAGTGTTTTACCTTCCGGCCCGTGACGTCACGCTCGCCTCCGTTATGAATTAGCCGCGCGCGCTAGCGGGAGAGAGAGATATTAATGGTCGTCTGCGCGCCAGGGGGCGATGTGTCAGGTTTCCGGGAGGTGTCGCCCCGGGGGGCTGTTAACCCGGCGCCGCGGCGTCTGGTGCCGTTCTTCGGCGGTCCTCTGCCTCGATCTCCGGCCCTTGTTGCGGCGTCTAGCCTCGCGCGGTTCCCAGGAGAGTGGCGGCGAGAAGTCGGACCTCCCACGGGACCTGAGTGGGTGCACACGTGGCGTGGTCGGAGAGCTGGCAGTTGGTCGCTACACCTCTGGAGCTCAGCGCACTCAAAGCTCGAGCCGAAGCGACCCGCCGTGGTCATGACAGCTAGCCCGTCCCACTCTTAGATTGCAGTACACGGCTTATGGCGCGCGCTGTTGCCAAATCTCTAACACATTACGAATTTCCGGAGATGCGTGTCTTTGTAATTCGGATCGAACAAGAAGCATTTTAAGAAATCATATCGAAATTTATAATATTTTATACTATTACACATGTAAATTTGTAATAATGCCACTTTTATGTAAATTAAAAAAAAACTACCTATTGTAGACGAAAATTTCTTATAGTTTTCTTTTATGTTCTAAAAATCCCATATATATGTATATATATATCACATTTTTATGGGCCCGATAAATGCCGCATTTTTGGACAAGTCATGTCCAAAATAATAAATAAAATACGGTAATAGGAATTCTCGGTCGAGTAAGTTATGGGAAAAATCCGAACAATTGGTTCGAAATGGGGAAGATTTCTTGAAAAACAGAAAAATCGCAACAACTCCCATAATATGAATAATATCGAATCCGTTTTAACGTATGATAACTCGGAGTACCTAACGCCGAAAAATGTTTTCTAAATAAATTTTTGATACGACCAGCCATAACTGCATGGGTTCGAAAAAAATTTCACCGGACAAAAAAAAACGTAACTGATTTAGTAGACACCTTATCAGATCTGTTTAAATTGTTTGTAAATATCATAATTATTTTCCAAAACTTTGTCTAAAACAATGTTTGATAAGATGCTTGGTGTTGAGAAGGATAGAAAAATAATTCAAAATTTTGTACCATGATCACTATTAAATTCCTTCGTATTTATTTCATACATTTTACATATTATGTTCAAGAATCGATTAAAATATTTTTGTTGACTAAGAAAGCCATGTATTTGAAATTGCTTGTAGGACAGAACCCCACATCTAAACACACGACCCTGTTTCCTCTTACGACGGCAGCGCGCGCTCTTGTACTGATAAGACACATCTTTAACAGCTATTTCCACGGAAACTGTAGAAGCAATTGAGATGAAGCTACTTTTAAAAACTAATTCAATTCATTGTGAACATTTTTCGCGCTTTCGTCCCGCATCTATCTTCAATAGAAAAAAAAATTTCCGCTGGTCAACTTTTTGATGTGTCAGTTTGTGAGAAAATGCATTTCAATATACAAAAAAAAATTATTTAAGTGAAACCTGTACAGTTTTTGTCTTAACATTTGTTCGGTGGCGTCCTAAGGCATTTATTAATAAAAAAAATCTGAATGAAATACACGTGTAGGTTTTTTTTTATGTGAAACATATCGGAATACTTCAAAACAGTTCGCAGCGAATAAGTTATGTTTTTTTAATTTTTTCGGACACTTAAAATATAGTTAAGTATTCAAAATAAACATTGCCTGATGCGTATTTCGATGCTATACAATATGAAAACAAGCTTGGTCCAAAAATTAAAATTTTAATTTTGTTTGATATTTGGCAAAAACGCACGAAGAAACAAGGACAGTGCTAACGGCAATCGGCGTGTGTTAGAGAGAGAGAGAGAGAGAGAGAGAGAGAGAGAGAGAGAGAATGCTCCCATTTACTTCCACACTGCAATCTAAGAGTGGGATGCTCTATAGTGTTCGCAACGGCTTAGCTCAGGTCAACCGAATATTTTATAATGGTTTGAATGGAACATTTTAAAACTTTTAATTGCATTTTAATGACAAGAGTCAATAGAATTTTTATTTATATAACGTATTATTATCATTAGTTTGTATGTTAAAAATTGAATTATAACTGTAATTTAAATATAAAGTAAATAATAGTAAGCACTAGAGTTAAAAAAAAAGCGATCACCATAACAAAACTTAAGGTCCAATTACCAATAAGTTGGTTTTTATCTGAGAAAAGGTGCTTTTCTCACGGAAAACTGTATGTTAGTCGATGTAGATCAGGGAGTGTGGAGAATCAGTTTACTTGAATCCGTTCGGAAATAGTATTCAAAAAAATTTAGTATACGCAGACTTATTGAAATAAACCAGTCTCGGTAAAATTAACCAGAATATTTATTTTACCTCAAACATACCTATCATTTCTCTTTTCTGTAATTTGTAAGTCACAGTACCTACATCTGCTTGGGAATCAGCAAAAGTTTAGATATCAGTTTTTTTTTATTATGATTCTTCAAAATAGTTGTTCCTTTGTTTGAAATATCCTTACACACGAGCTAAGCTGTGGCGTGTTGTTGGTTACATTATAAAAAAAAAAAAACTAGGTGAGCATAGCAAACATCCGTAGCAACGCAATGTCTTCAACTAACGAGAAGAAACACGTAGCTACTACTGACGGGCTGGCAGCTAAGCCAATAGGCGGAGACCTTTCATGACTTCCAGAACCTTACCGCCTGTCCAGCAGTCAGTTGATGCTTGACCGTGAAGATGCCTCATGCAATGCAGTGCGAAACATCGGTAAACAGTAATACTGCAAAACAGATTATCTTCGAAAGCCAGAGACATCTTACTTACAAATTTGTCATTGATTTTTAAAAGGTGAAGATTTTGAGGGCACGAACTTATTCAGGGCTTGAGCCAGTTGGGCTCCGAATGGGTGTTATTTTTGAAAGATTTGTGCAATGGGAGTGCATGACTTGATGTAAGCTTTTGGACATACGCCATTGCTAAGCACATGTATGTCTGTAGAAGAAAACTACAAAACACCAAAAGACAAAAAACACAAATTAAGAAAAAATTTCCCCTACTCAGTCGCACCTGTGTTTTCGTACCATGTGTACCTCTGCCTGAGGACGGGAGCAGATAGCAGTTCCCGAAACGTCGCTTGTTTCTGTTTTGGAAAACTATTGTGTTTGTTTCGTCTTTTCGTTTTGTTTTGTTTTTGTCTCGTTTCAACTGTTGAGCTGGCTTGTCTCTGTTTTGGAAAACTATTGTGTTTGTTTCATTTTTTCGTTTTGTTGTGTTTTTGTCTCGTTTCAACTGTTGTGCTGAATGTTTTTGGGGTTTAATTCATCATTTGTGTTTTTTTTTTTTTGTTTTTTTGGTTCTCTTAATCAATTTTTCTTTGTTTTCCTTTGTTTGTTCACCATATTCCTGTTATGGAATATTATGTGGTGTATATATCCTGTTGACAACAGCAATTTTTGCTTAATTTGTGTTTTTTGTCTTTTGGTTTTTTTGTAGTTTTCTTCTACAGACATACATGTGCTTAGCAATGGCGTATGTCCAAAAGCGTACATCAAGTCCGAATGGGTGGGAAATAAGTATAGGCCTAACTGAAGTGCAGCCACGATGCGCCAAAGGTAGGTGGCACGAGCCGTACCCAAAAAACAGCAGGGGAAGTGGAAGCGAAAGTGGGCCAGCAGTGCTGCCTAGTCCCTGCGCGCAGTCTGCCTCCGCGCGGGACTGGTGGGGGGTTGGGGTTGGGGTGGGGGGTGGTTTGAGGCAATCTGGGGAGGTTCGTGGCTTCGTGCCTCCGCCGGGACGCACTCGTGGGTATAGGGGGGGGGGAGTGTGGCGCGACTTCCCCCTCCCAACGCCCGGGACATACTTTGGCCACGTGACAGGACTGCTGAAATCCTTCTCCCGGCCCCTCCTACACCCGGCGGTATAATACCACGGAGTGCCTCTGTCGAGTGCGGGAATATGCCGACCGCCTTGTGTTCCCCGCTCCCCCCCCCCCCCTCACTCTCCTACACAAGGACGCCACCGCCACATCCTCTTCTTCCGGGAATTGTTTTGCTTCTTCCCGCTCCTCCGCCGCGATCCCCGAGTCTCTCCCGCGGGAAACTTGTGGCGACCGGTTTGTGATTCCTGGAGCAAGGGAGGGGGGCAGAGCCGACGGCGCGCGGCTCGTATTTTGCGCGTTCGAAATCTTTATCGGATATGCGCTCTTTTTCCCCCCAGAGTTTTATTTCGAAAGAAAATTTTTTTTTTTTTGTTTGTATGTTAGCAGTCACGCAAGTGGGTGAAGACCCGATACTATGTAACGGCCTGTTCCACAACTGAAATCAATTCCATTCTTGATCCGAGATCGTATTCGCTATACGAGTTTAGTATCCGCACACGAAACCGTTTTGAGATCATCGCCTCACGACCTGAAATACACTACGATTATACGGAACCGCTAAGTTTTTTTTCTTGTTACTAATTTTTAAGACCATGGCAACTAAAAAAAAAATTAAATATAAAACTAGTCATGTGAATCCAAAATTATTATTAAGAACAACATATTTTTTTGAGTTTATGTGGAAAAAAATATTTAATAAGCAAATAAAATTATATGTGTGGGATTAATAAACGTACTGAAACTAATACGGAAAGTAAGGTGACAAAGAGTTATTTCAGTATAGTTGAACATGGAACACAAACGACTTTTTGAGCACCGGTATTATATTCGTTGGCTTTTTTTTAAAAAGTAAATTTTATCTTTGATCATTCAGCTCGGGGCTCTGTGGCATCATAAATAATGAACCAATTAAATTCTTTCATATCCACCCTCAAGCTCAACTCGTGGAACCAGGATTATATTCGGCAAATCCGAGATCGACATGTGGAAAGTTCCGTTCGTGCAAGTGTTTTTAATTATTTTTTTTTTATTTTTTTCGGCGGAACCTTTGTCGATTCAAGGATCGATTTGGAACTAGAATTGATCTCTCTGGGCTCGAGCGAGATGTTACTCCTCGAAGTGAATGGCCGGTGGGATAAGCGAAGGCGATGACTCGTATAACGTAACGAGAAGTGCAACGTTTAGGAGTGGGACGCTCGATGGCCGCCGCTCCTCGCTGGAGACACTCGGTATGTCTCTCAGCTGCACATTTCCTAGACGTGGTGATGTTTGGTGAGTAGTTGGGTAATTTATTATTGTTTAGTTCAATCATTCAGGTGAATCGTTGAAAAGGGAAGGTTTTTTTATTCAATTATTTTTTTAAGTGGAACTTCTTTGCTGAGGGGGCTACAATTTTCGAGCGTTACGAAAATTCCGATCGCACGATGGGAACAGTCAGGTACGTGGTGGGGGAACCGGTAGAGGAAGAGAGTGCGTCAGCGGCGACGCCACTCCAACGCATGCGCTAGCGGTCGAATGGGGAGACACCAAAAAAAAATTCACGCCTTAAAAAAAGAATGTTTTAATTTTGCAATGACGATCGCTCAAAGTACAATTCTCAGCGTACGTGCGTGTGTGCTCTAAATCCTTTGTCGCTGCAGATTACAGAAAATTTTATTGATATGTCAAATGTCAAATTCTTAAAGAAGAATAAATACCATTCCCAGTACTATTACGTTTACATCAAATGTAAGTAGGCCTAAATTATTTACCAAACAAAGACAGTGGCATGTTTTTACGGGCTATAACGTGCTGTTTCATAACATGGCTATTATGTTGTATATGTAAAGCAGTAGGTATATTTGGCCATTCTTCTTCGGTTTTAATTAGAAATATTGCTGTATATTATGCAACTTTTTTTTATAAAACAGATTTTAAGGCCATTTTTAACAATTTATATCAGTTAAAGGAAACATATGTATACATATTTTATACAACTGATGAATTAATTTGCCAGATGTATAACACATTTAATTCATAACAAAACAGTTTGAGAATTATATATTATAAAGTGATTTTGCGTAAGCCTTTTTTCATTTTTAATATATAATGGTTTTCTGATTTTATAATACCTGTTTTAGCTTGTTTAGAAAATATTTTACCCTGATGAACTAAAGCTCTCTATGCGGAGGCAATCCGAATGTTTCTCCGGGTTCGTGGAGTTCGCAACTGTACCATGAAAATTAGTTAAATAAAAAATAGAGATCTCTCGTTTTCCGTGCTTTCGGAGCTGATCCAGTCTCTCAAGATGTAAGTTGGAATATCATTAATGAAATATTAAAGAGTTGTTGAGATAAACTACTATTTTGCGGAACACCTAATACCATGAAATTCCATTTGCAAATTTGACTGAAAGCGTATATTTGTAAGATAATTAAAACATATATACCACGAATTGCTTGACGTTGTTGGAGAGTATTAAAGGCTTTGCTCATGTTGAAATAAATAGAATATTTTATTTACATCTGTTTTTTATACTGGTACACACACATAAATATATGTATAAAAAATCGTGTGTTAAAGACGATATTCCTGATTGAAAACTATGTGGTTTTACAGAGCAAAGGATTCTGACTAAAATTTAAACGTTAATAATACTTCAAGAAAATATATAGCGATAAATGGTTGAACACACACGTCGGTATACAACCACTCACTGACTGATACAACCTTAATTCAAATATTTTATGTAGAAAAGGAAAAAAATATATAATGTTTTAACTGTCTGTCTGAGCTTTATTTATAACATATTGGAATGATAATGCTACCGTTACTAAAAACTAAAAAGCTACAAAATTACAAAACATATTTTTGCAAAACTCCGTTCCCCCGGAGAAACCCCCGGAATGGCCACCGCATGGGGAGCCCAAGAAAAGAAACGGGCTCCCCATTTGGAAGCCACCTGGAAGGTTTTTTTCTGTTCCACCCACCGTTTCTTTGGTAGCCTGACTTGTTACAAGGGATTGTATTCCTACCAGAGAAAATGCCGCCATTTTGTCTGGGCAATCCGCCTTGGAGGAGCCGGGGCGCGAACCCGGGTCCTACAAGTCACAAGGCAGGCGCTCTACCCCAGAACCAGAGTGGTAGAGCGGATACTTGCAGTCTTCTTAACACTGACATGATGTTATTCCACGAGTTTACTGTAAGTTCGTGTCATTAACACGTGCAGTAACATCTAACCTCGGTAACGAACACATTTATGTCTTCTTAAGTTGTTGAATTGAAATGAATTACGTAATTTCATAACAGTGAAATATAAATTGTATAACTAGTCTGGCAATTTTTTAGTTGATTTCCTGCAAACAAACTTACAGTACCGCTGTAAAATAATTATATAGACAAAACATATGCAAGAGCTTGCACTGTCAATGGTAAAGTTATTTTGAAATAAATGTTATATATTAAAAGAGTGTGTTTAGTTAAAATATATGTGTGCTTACAATCATGAAGTTATTGTGTAAACATTTTATTTGTTTGGTTTTAAAGCCACAGAAAAGTTAACTTTTTGACGTGACGTCTAATAAATCGATGAACGCCGGCTGCACGCACGAAAAAGTGTCCCGTGCTATATAGTTGTAACTGCCGGACGGTGCGCCGGCAGGGGAGAGATAGAAATGACGCAGCAGTGATGGTGCGGAATTCTCGAAACGCTGATTGTGTTTGTCTATTCCTCAGTTTTCTTGACGGCTAACGATTTACGCTACCATTTTTATTTTATTTTATTTAAAGTATCCATAGAAAAGAGTTATTAATTTGTGTCAATCACTTTTTGAGAAGAGTGTGATTGGAAATGTAAATAATCATAATTTATATCAAAATATACCTAATAAGCACATGGATTCCACGCGCACACAATTATATGAAATATATTATTTATTCGTATTGGTTGTTGTTTCTGATAAGAATCTCGGCCTCAGTGGTCTTGTAGTGAGCTCTGCACATAGGAGTGTCGTTTCCCGGGGAAATGTTGCGCGCGCGAACGGACGTAACGAACTTCCCAGCGACCGCAACCAACACCTACTTCCGTTTATTTCGTGTTCAGATACCAGCTCCCCGCGCGGGGCTTATCTGCGCGTCCCCTAGGACCGTGTGAGAAGCGGCGCGGGAGGAATTGTTTCCTTATTAGAGCTCCGGGAAGCAGTTGAACTGTGCTCAGCGCGGCCGTTGCAGCGGGCTGTTGCGAGGCAGAGTCGGCGCATGCGCAGCGGATCTCGCCCCCTCCTCTCCCTCAGCACCACCAGCGCATCACATCCGCGCTAGAGTCGTTACAGCCATTGAGAGGAGGGGGGGGGGGGGGAGCATTCCGATACTGCCGGCGCATTCGCGTCAACTGCTGCTCGCGGGGAGTTAGTTACTCGGCTTGGAACGTTTCGTTCGGAAATTGCCCGCGACTTCCGAGGGGCGTCCCGTACTTTAACATCATGAAATGCCGTTTTAAGGTCACTGTGGCAATTTTTTAACGTTTAAACATCCAAGCTCTCGGTATACGGCATTCGGTAGGAGTAAATTTCGTGAATAGAACGGAAGTCGCATCGAACGGAAATGTGCAATTACGATGCTGCCCCATCAGTGGGAGGATGGCGCGAGCCGAAGTTTGCAGAGACTAAGGCAAACTCTAGACTATTAACTGTTTATAATGAATTTTAATAAATGGGCAGTAATTTATTAGAAATCCATTGTGGAAAATCAAGTCCAAGCTGGGATTTCGTATATTTTTCTAATCTTTTTCGCTTTAATCGGAGCTGTTTTCATTATATAGTTTAACCTTTAGCTCTGCAAACCGAATGATATGTGATAGTCGACGCAACTGCTCCAGCAGCGAATTCTAGCGGCGGGCGCGGAAACTGCGTGTGATTCGCGTTCCAAAAATGTAGTTGAAAACACAATTTTTTCGTATATTTATCACGCTCGGCGTTATTTCAAAGAATTCTACGTTGAAATTCGTGTTCGAGTTTTGTATTGTAAGTTTATTTGCAACATGAGAACACATGAATTTTATCGTTGCCGAGGGTAAACTCCGGCGAGTTATGTAGGACTCACAGTTGTTTTTTCCTTCGGGTAATTTCAAATTTTAAATTACACAAGAGCGAGAATTGCTTAAAAAAATTGGTTGTCTGTAAAGTCGGTTTTCGGACGATATATTAACGTGACAACGTCATAACAAAACATTTATGAAATGATTGCATACATTAATGAATAAAATTGAATCATTTTTATTGAATTATCACTATTTTATATGAATACAAAAAAGAGTGAAATGAAATCTATAATTTAATTGATAAATTTACTTTTATTTGCACTCATTAATTCAAATATGTTTATTACTTTAACGAAGAGATTATTTTAACTATAACTTTTATACATGTTTGCTATTTAACTTCTTCCAATCTGTGTTATTCTGTTAAGGATAGGACGGTGATAGGAAAAGTAGGAAACGAATGGGAGTGTTTCAAGTTTAATGTGCCTGGAAAAAGTCAAATCGATGTTTGTTCCAATCGAGTGGAAGAGAGATAGATGCGCCGCAAGCGTACAATGAGCGTAACGGGATAATGTGCGTTACGGGACACTTTTTCGTGCGTGCAGCCGGCGTTTATCGATTTATTAGACGTTGTCTCGTCAAAAATTATTCAATTTTATTCATAAAAGTATGCAATCATTTCATCAATGTTTTGTTATGTCGTCACGTTAAACTATCGTCCGCAAACCGACTTTACAGACAACCAATTTTTTTTTTTTTTTCATAATTAGTCAAATAATCTTGAGTTTTGACACTGACATACATTGCAACTCTTCCTCCGATTATCACGATGACGAAATGCGAGAAGTGTTGTCCAGTGCCTCGCGTCACGTAGAGGCGATGTCGCACTTGACGAGCGAACAAAGTCGCCGTTAGAGGTCCGTCGTGCTTGCGAATCTCAGACACGTCAGGTACCTGCTGGCATCGTCTCAAGTTCAGTTGTTCCAGGTGGTTCGTTTTGGAAAGTGAAGCAGGTAAACATTACACAACTGCAAGCAAATACTGTGAAATGTACGGAACGCGCAGGCACTTGTAAATGTGATTTTCAAATTGCATTTTTTTTTAAAATTAATATACGCTTTAACTGCAAGAGATAAAACGAAACGATTGGAGAAATATATATATTTTTTATTTGAACCCTCAGACCTCGACCTAACTTGGAATATTCACACTGTAAAAAAAATTTCTTACTTAGCAATTTATTTAATTAAACTATCAATATTTTCAAATAACTTGCCAAGTTAAAAAGTGATTATTTTTACCATATGACTAGTTAAATCTACCCTATTAAAGATCTTCTGCACATAAGTCTTCCAATTAATGTTTTCCACAAAAGTATGTATGACATGTTTGATTTTATTTTTAATTGTTATTAATAGAAGGCTTGTTCATGTTTGCATAGCAAAAATTTTTAGTTACAGTATCTAATAATTTTGTACAGGCTAGTGATAAAAAATTTTTTTTTGAAAAATACCTCTAACCTAAAAATTTTATTTTTTAATTTTTTTAAATTCAGAACCATTATTTACTGACCTATCAGATGTTCTCGGCTTGACGTTTAGTTATGGCACAAACTGTATATAATTATTGGAAGTATTACCTAATGTATACCGTTTGGTTTGAGAACACTAAGTTTAAAAAAATAACCAACCCTACATGTACTTTCTCGAGGACAGTTGAAGGTCAATCACCTAACTAGATCTGCATTGTATTTTCATGGTGGGCCAATACCAAGACGTACATTATTTAATATTTTGGCTAAGTTTCATCGAGCTAGGCCATTTTTCGAATAAGTATGATTGACGATAAGGATTTTTTTTTATTTAATTTTTCAAATGAATTGAAGATAGGATATCAAGATTTAAAATATGTTGAAATAATTCTGAATCCAATATGGCGGCCGACTGTTCACCCCTAACCCTGGCCAGCCTCATCCTTGACGACCCTGCCTCGGGCGAAACGCGACGTGCAGACATCTCATTTTCATTTATCTGCCGCGCGCCAGCCCGCCGATCGACGCAGCTTGCTCCGAGCTCCTCCTATCTGCGGGGAGTTTGATGAGGAGGGGGGGGGGGGAGTTGAAATTTTGTTTGGAACGTCAACCTTCTCCCCCTCCCCAAACCCTAATTCCCCCCCCCCTTCTCTCTTCTTTTTTTCGCCACCTCCACAGCACGTCGGCGGGAGCGCGAACCTAACTCCTGGGAACCCAATTCCAAGGCTTGACATTACCGCGGCATCGATTTGTATCGCGGAACTTCCACCCCCGTCTTCGTCCCGCTGAAGAGGAAATTCCTTCCTCGCTCCCCCCCCCCCCCCATCGTCTCGCGCCGACACGACGTCGCAAGCCCCTGTTCCGAATTATGCAGATTGCGGCGGGCGGCGTCGGCAGCGGAGGAAGGCCAAAAAAAAAAAAAAAAAGTTTCACCGGCTCCCTGCTTCCCCGGGATTGGGTATTTCCCGTTTCCGATACCTTCATACATTTTAAAGCGTGTCCCGTTGCCAGGAACGAGCCAACAGACTGGTGAGTCCTCCCGCCCCCGGGGCTCAGGGGGCTAAGTCCTTCCGCAGCCGCGAGTTGCCGCGGGTATCAATCCCCGCTCGGAGGTCGCGGGAGAGGCGAGGCAATAGCTCCGCTGCCGGGCCCGCGAGAATAACAAGTAGCCCCGGGTCGGCGGCTGTGCGGTCCAGCGCCACGGGATCCAGACGGCCGCTTACCCAGAAGGCCAGACGGCGTGCAGAATTTCCGGGTGGTCGCGCGCCATTTACAAACCACTTCAGATTTATTAAAAAAAGGTCCTGATTACGAATAACATCTAAGAGCCAAGGCGTGTTTCTAAACAATTTCTTTCCACGATTTCGCCTATATAATTTCTTTTTTGAACAGTGAAAAAAAAAAATGTGAAACGGGTGTTTCCACGGACATTTTTTAGGTATGGAAAATTCTAAACACAGTCTTGTAAGTGGTATAGGGAAGTGCAGGGAGCCTTTACCTTTAATAGTCCAACATTAAACTGTAGGGTCGCTGCTTGAAGTCCCATAGAGGCGTGTTACCGCCGCGAAGACTGCACTCCGGGTCGGTGCCCGGCGCGTAGAGGCTGTGAGACGCGGGATTGCTTCCTGATTGGCTGGGGCTGTTCATCTATTAGGTACCACGTGTCTCGTGATTGGCTGGGTGTTTTTGACATTCAGGAACGAGATCGAGTGATTGGAGCTGTCCGCTACTCAGTAGGTTTAAATCATTTTTATGGATATACTTAATTCCCTATTTTCACTGTAATATGTAAGGGAACCACAAATGGACAGTAAATTTTAATACTCCAACTCACAGAAAAAACAAGCCTATGTTAGATGTTAAATGAATACATAGAACAGAGTATTCGGTGGAAGGAATAAGTCGGAAAAAATATATCACAGCACAGACGAAAACAGTTGACAACGTCTAGAAAGTTATAGCAAAAACAGAAAATACAGACAAATGATAACGCGGACAACACATGAACAAACAGACGAACCCAATGATGATACTGTTAACGAACGCAGACAGGAACGCGACGCGCGCGCCAGGTTCGGAGCTGGCTGGCGGCCCCGCAAGGCAACTGACGTAACTGGCAGCTGTGCATGGACGTACAAGGCATGCCACGCCTAGCCCGATTAAAAGGGTTGTCGCTAACCACCCCCCCCCCTTCCCCTCCGCTACCCCATGCGTCGTCATGCCTCGGCGCCGTTATCTACCGCTGAGCGGCTTTGGGAATTCCGCGGGCCGGCCGCGTGGAGTGGCGTGAGCGAGCGACGGTATTCTCGACGCTTCGGGCGTCGGGTCGGCCCGGGATGACGCGACTCGTGACTGCTGCTCTCGTCGGTTCGAGAAGGGCGCCACATACTACTTACGTAGCGACGCCGGCCTCCGCGGCAGTTTTGGCGACAGAGTCCCGCGAGGAGTGCGGACTGCGGAACTTGACAGACACTGAGTGACTTGAGGACAAACATTTTTAAGTGCGAGGAATTGGTGATTAGGCATTTATAAGTAAGATTATTCATTAGTGATGTAAATATTAGTAATCAATATAACTGTAATAAAATCTAATTGTGCTATCCCTTACGAACCCAGTAGTTTTTCCCCACAGTAACAATGCAAAACAGATGTTCTGGGCAACACGATGACGACGGCCACAGACGAACACAGTGAGCCTCCTAAGTGGCTTATGTCCATTAAATAAATTAAAAACCAACGTCCCTATTATAAGAATCATTCAAAGAACGCAATCAGCAGGTGTTGTGTCGGTGGAAGACGCATGCACTTGATCGCCTGATGACGCATGCGCACTACATATTTGCAGACGCGTGTGTTGCCGCGCCTGATTGCGAACTAAAATCCACGTAACGGAAATCGTTGGCGAGTAAATCCCACGGACTCCACGCACAAATCGCGGGCTGGTGGAACTGATGATGTGTTGCGCCGGGGGTCGGTGTAAATGTTGGCTCACGACAACTGTCCATCCAATCAATCGGCTGCGCCTAATCTCCGTAGGCGCGCCCGCCAGGCCGGGGCGCAGCGCGCGGCGAGTGTTTGGACGCAAATAAACCGGGCCGGCCCGCGGAGGTATGTCTGCAATATGGCGGGCGAATACCGCGGCCTCCCCTAGCGGGGCTGACCCCGGCCAACCCCCTCGCCGGCGCGGCGGGTGGAGCTCATTTTCGGCCCCTGCGGTGCCGTGTTTGCCAGGGCTTGAGGGGGGGGGGAGGTCGGAATCCGGGCAGGATGGAGTGGCTTCATTCCCCCTCCTCCCTCCACCCCGGACATCCCAGCCACACCGCCACGTCGTGGACCGAGCGGGACGACGGTGTTACCATTGAATATATATAATGTATAGAAGTCGCGAGCCCAGGTTAAATTTTCTGTCCGGTTTCGCAGAAGAATTGTTGTAGTTCCAAGCTCCGCCGCTGCGATCGCTTCAATCGCTGGGTATCGACAGCGCACGCCCCTAGCGGTCTTAGGGCGTACTAGGTTAACCAGCCAGTCACCCTCCCAAATACGGGAAGCTGGTATCAGCACCGTTCGGCGACCTTGACGATAAGTATTCCTTACCACTGCCTTTGAGAGCCACGAAACCCCGGGAGAAGACAGTTACTGGGATCACTGTATCGAGGGATTGTGTACCCTAGTAAAGTGAAAATTAGCTCCTAAGAACTTTGTATCAGGCCTTCAGTCCGTGTTGAGTTTAAAATATGATTTAATTTAAAAGTTAAATACCTACTTATTTTAACTTTATTTCGCATTGATAATTTTATAATTTCAGACATGCTGAAGGGTAATAAATGTGCGTACACGGGTTGTCAGAATACGAGGATCGGTTCACAAGGCACATCAATGTTCCGTTTTCCAGTTAAAAATAATGATAGGGAAGTTGTGAATTATAACTTGCCAATTTTGTTTTACATTATTTATCAGTTATATACTGTGTAAAAAAAAGTTGACGCAAGTATGCGAGGAAAGTCCTAATTATTTAATATGAATTAGTAAAGAATTCTTTTCTATTATATTTAAAATAGCCACGTTTTAATTACTTTAAAAAACTAATTATATTACAGCAACCACATATTTTTAATTTCATCATTTTGACTAAAACCGAGTGAACGCTAGTTAATTTTCGATGTAAATTTTAATAAACGCAAAGTTTTAGCCAAGTATTACCCACGTCGTCTGTCATAAAATGCATTTGTTTGGCAAGCGTTTCAACAAAATTTTAAGATAGATTGCAAAATGTGCTTAAGAAATAACTAAACAATTAATTATTTGTGAGTAGATAGACTGCAGCTGCATTAGTATTTTTTTGTTTATTACTTTACAATATTAAGATGTTAGTAGCTTAATGATCGCTGTCAAAAAACGTCATGTGAAAAATTTTGCGTTTATTTACCAGAGAACATACTTTTTAAGTGGATTAGTGTAAGAAAAACATAAGTTCGAACTTTTGTTTTATACAAAAATAAAAACAAAAACGTGGTAAACATTGATCCACACAACCACCTCCGTACTTTTTTTAAGTAGATAAAACTGTTTAAAATACTTTGAATTCTACCGTTATTACTTAAGTTATGAACAATTTAAATTCAAAAATATTTTATTATGTATCCAGAAAAAAAATTCACCTGGAAGACACTTATATTGAGATTCTAAAAATTAGGTACTCATTTAAACACGAGGTGTTATAGACTTCTAGCCCAGTCAAAGTATATTTCAATCCGATGTTTATGATTTTGTGTTTCAATTGTTCAGTGGTCTGCACGGAACGTCACATCAACAGTCATGATAAATAGGAAATGATAATGTAATTGACATATTTTGGGCAAATAGAGGAATCAGTACCTCTTATCGGCTATATGACTGTGTAGTAAGAATCCACCATTAAGAACAAAGTCAGGGTTCTCCAAGTCCAAATTCTCCCTCGTCACATAAAACATGTACAGGGTTGCTTTCTTGGTTTTGCGTATCCCAGCTTCGTCAAAGAGAGCTAAATGAAATGGAGCCAACTCATACTGCATATACATGATCAAGTCATCCTATTTTTCTTCACTTATCGTTATCCTCTGGAAAACTAACAAATGATAAATGAGCTATTACAATTGAATGTAATAGTGAAGCTAATATTCGCCCGAGGGAGAGCTTGATCTTTTCGTGACAATGCTTGATTAGAATTTTTCCAACATTACTCTGTATTGATTGCTCGCCGATTACTATAGATTGAAAAAGGTAACTGTGGCATCCCCTACTAGTCCAGTTGCTATATAGATGATTTGCTGTGTTCCAGGAAATGGTGGGTGATTATTTAGCTAAGCAGAGATCTTATATTAATCTGTGGCATCCCTACTTCTTCGATATTGTCAGAAATCTAGTTGTTCAAAGATATAAAATGAGTAGCGCATAACTCTTCAATGATGAGCAGATGCAAATGCAGTCATTCCCAAGGTCCACTCGCTCAAGAACTTGTCAGTGAATCCTCGTCCTCGTGTGAGGCTTCCAACAATTTTCATGTTACGCATTTAAGTCTGTTCTGTGGTCTGTCTGACCAAACGCTATCAGTTCTTTTCTTTGAGAAGTAACCCTGACATGTAAACATGTTTAATTCTGGGGTCATCATGGACTCTAGTTTAAACATGTCTTGTAAAGTCAAGTGACAGCATTTGGCATACAAGAGGCACGGTTCACAAATATATAGGTCAGTTGCTATAGGAAAAAGGTTTGAGATAAATAAAAAAAACTCATTTTTTAAGTGAAACTATCTCAAACAATATTAGAAAAATGAAAAAGTGAAAATAATTTTTATAGGATTTTTAATACTCTTTCATTTTTTATTAAAACCTTTTTTCTTTTAAGGTTACTCATTTACGAGATATTGTTTTAAAAATCAAAAACAAATGCCTTTTTTTATAATCCTTTCTAGTTTCTGACTACCTCACTTCCTATTCATCATGACTTTTGATTTTAATTCCCCTGGACACTACTGAATACGTGCAAAGTGTAACAAAAATATCGGATTTAATCCGAGTACAAGCGAAATGTTAGCATATTTTGACTGGGCTATTTATTCCTTCATTAGAACTATTGCTAGTTTGAAAGCTTTCAACAAACGTTTCTGACAAATAATCTCAGTCCTGACATATGACAGTTGATTATTCCTCTGCGTTTTACACGATCATATTTTTACATATTTCACAGATGATGAAACAAACACGTACATTTTCTAACGAGTCATTGATTTATAAACTTTCCTCTATACGGGTCAGTGATTGCACGTGTGTAAGTCGTTTGCTAAAGCTCGACAATGAAATATTTTACTTAACGTATAAAACGTATACGTAACGAATACCTAGGGACAATAACACAATAGTTTTGTTAAATGTCATTAGATGGCATTGTGCATGTTTCGTATCGTTAAGAATGTACGGAAGTAAAAGGTAAAAATTTTTATACGCAATGGAAGAGTTTTATATACTGATATTTAGAATGAAATAATTCTTTGAAATTTATATTGTACTCTGTTTTTGTTTTTTTTAAGTTGTTAAGTGATATTTAAATTTATTATGCATATACATATAATATAAGGTAAATACAGCTGTGGTACATGGGAACTTGCACGATTACAATTTCGCTCAAAATTACTGGGCCTCATTTAGCCACAGTTTGTTTCACTTAAGATGGCTTTAGATTACATTTATTGCAACGGATTAAGTCTTTGGCCGCTGAATATTTTACTGTAAAATAAACAAAAGTTATTAATACATGATTAGCTAGTCTTGCACTACATGAATATGTGTTAGTTTTGTTTATTGCTTCACAAATTCTTAATGCTTCATATAATTCATATGTCAAAGTCACAAATTTCGTTGTACGAACTGTCAAAAATGTCACCTACTATGGTAGGATAATTATGTGGCTTTTTTTACATTGAAAGTTTTTGTGCATGTAAATAAACTCTTCAAACAACTCTAGAATACAGAGAACTGTTTTTCGCTAGAGTTTTATACACCAACTTAACTCAAAGTTACTGGGCCCTCATTATTTGTAAATTATAAAGATGATAAAATAGTACGTATAATCATTTGTTTGTGGTATTTTTATTTTACTTCCACCCATTTTTAATTTTTTTTTTATTTGACTTGAAACGCAATTTAATGCACTGTGTTGTATAATGCTCCTGAAGGAGAATTTACAAACCAACTTTACTTCTGAAAAGTATAGGTAGTAAATATTTTTAAAATTTTGTATAAACTTTTTTTAGATCTAGCCATGTTAATAAAATATTAATTTATCACTGCAAAATAATATTCACTGCACGTATGCGAACATAAATATTATGTATGTACATGTTTACTGTTTAGTTATTTCTTTGACATACAATATTTTTCCCCGATAAAAACGAGTTTCTTGTGTTAGAGCTTACTAAAGTTTTTATTAATGCATGACTAAGTTCGTGCACAGATTTACACTGATCAACTATTTATATAACAGTGTCTGGTATTTTATAATTTCCTCTTTGCGTACATTTGGTTGAATTATATTAAAGTGGATTCTATGAGGTACTTTAATTAATTTGGTGAATAAAATATTTATTTTATTTCCAATTGGACCGATTTTTATTCAAATACAATATTTATTACACCATCTGGAATCCAACACCAATGAAGTACTGATATATGCGGCTCTTTTTAAATAATTGTGTAATATTTCAAGGAATATTTTTTTTGCTTTCGGTTCTTTAAACAAAATACATTTGTGTTCAATATATTTACGTATCGTTTTGACGAGCATAACCTCCCGCCTTGTCAATGCGCTGGCCCTCCACACAGCAACGGAAACAAAATACAAAAGATAGAGAGATAGAGAGAGAGAGAGAGAGAGAGAGAGAGAGAGAGAGAAAGAGAGAGATAATACGCGCGCGACCTTGAGACAAGCGATACTATAGCGCTCTAGCGTGGGAGACACTAACCACGAGTGCCTTCTTTTCGAAAGCAGAGCTGTCTGGCGGGGGAGCTTGCAACTACCTCAGTTTTGATTCCAAAACTGGCAGAATAAATCGTATCCCCTCGCGACTTCTATAAGTTATATATATTCAATGGTGTTACGTAGTGCGACTCTCGCTGCTGCTTCCAACGCGGTGTCGCCCCTAAGCGCGCAGTCTTCTCGTCGTGCACAGGGCAACTGTCGTCGCTGTTACTGCAAAAGGTCGTATGTCAAAATGTCTCACTTTCCAGGAGATAAAAAAAAAACTGTTTCATTCATCAGGGTTATCATATTATGTTATGAAATTTTGGTAGTATTCTTAAAATTATGCTTCTTACTTTACAGTTATTGACAAACGACTTTTTGCCACAACATAGGTTGCCTTCCGAAATACACAAACAGCCAAAAATTCAAAAATGCCAATTTTTGACATACGACCTTTTGCAGTAACAGCAACGCTATGGTAGCTGGCCATGGTAACCATACCATTGTAGCGCGGAGAAATGAAGATAAACGTGTAATGCAAGTCCGTGGAATGCTTTTCAAGAATCTGTACCAGATATTTCATGCCTAAAAATTATCCTGAAAACACACATTTCAGCCATTTTCACTGTCCTCAAAAAAAAGTTTTAAAAACGAAATACGGAAACATAACCGCTTACCCGCCCTCGGCGTATTCTTAAATGCTTTCCGTAAACAGTCCCTCCCCACTCTCATATCTTGAGCAATTTTCAAAGAGCGTGATTTTTTTTTGAAGCTCTGCACACCGTAGTATGTGTGCCCGGGTAGGCGGGACCCTTACTGGTTGTTGTAATCTGCTCACAACTTAAAACATATGTATATCATTACAAATAAGACAGATTGATGGTGGGGCGAGGAAATGTGTAATATAAAAATATGAGAGAAAAATCTTTTACGACTATTAAATCACACCATGAATTATAATTTATTTCTCGCTTAAGATGTTAAGCATATCATTTTACATTTGCTGTTTTTTTTATTTGCAAATTATTGCGTGTAACTAGTGACATTAAATTAATTTATGATGTTGTTGGCGAAACAGAATTTATTAACAGTATTTCAATTTTGGCTGTGCTAAAGGCGTGCGACGTGAAATAAATTTATCGTGATTTTATGCAATGCGAGAACAATCGCCGGGCTAGGGTTTCCGAGCGTCCGGGAGCGATTACCCTGGACCCGACAGCCGCGACGCCGCGCCGCCACCTAGTCTAATCCATCCTCCGCTCCGTGTCGGCGGCGGGCCCGCGCGGCCAGTTATAATTCTCCCCGCGCGAGTGCGCGAAAGTCGCGGCTTATCTGGCCGTTCCTCCCGGTGTCCGTCCCAGAGGTGTTTGTGGGGGAAGGGGTGTGGGGAGGGGGCGGGCATCTCCGCGCGGAAGCACTCTCCCCCCTTCACCCCTCCCTTCCTGATGTACCCCCGCCACGCCACGCGGCTTAGCGCCGCTCGCGATGAATTATGGAGCCGCGCGTCCGAGCGCCACCGGAAACACCCGAGGCCGGTCCTTCGGGAAGCCGCGCCGTGCAGCCGGGTCGCAGGTCGGGTCGAGCTGTCCACAGTTAGTACTTACGTACTAGATCTAGTACTTTCATAACTTTTTTAGTGGTCTAATACAGATCTTGTACATTTTTCTTCAATATAATAATATTATAGTAACTCCAATTAGTTTTATTATTAAGCGTAATTATTTTTTAAAAAAACTATGGAATGTATGTGTGTGTTTGGTGTGATATATTTAAGTTCGAGCATTGCAACGTCATAATAACTTCCTAAATTGTTGAAAAACCATTAAAAAAATTATTATAATTTAGTACTTTTTTTCAAATCTAGTACTTTTTTTTCTCGCCGAAGTTGGTACGAAATATTTTTTTTTTCCTTGTGGACACCCTGCTGCCCAGCGGAGCGCTCGCGGCCCGACACAGCGCGCGCGCCGGCAACGTGAGTCATGACGAACGCAGCTAGCGTGTGAAATCACGTATCACGTTGGACGTCTGTGTTAAGTATTTGGTATTTCGTAGCTAGTACATCGAGATATTATTATAGACCGGAAAAAAAATTTTTTAAATATTTTTTAGTAAACCAATTGGTTCATGAGAAGCACTTAAGACCATAAATCCCAAGTATGTTAAAAAAGTATATTTTTTTTCCCCCGTGAAAAACCTGCTGCCCATTTTGTCGGTTAAAATCCAGACACAACCTATATGTGTGTTTGCAAGGGCAGTCACCCCCCCCCCCCCCCTAGAGCCCTAGAGATTAAAAAAAATGTAGCCAAATGCAAAAAAAATACATACTTTTCCCACAACTTCCCCCCCCCCCCCTTAGGCCATCGGCTGACATCTGCTGACGACGTTCTTGTGTGTTTATATGTATTGATATGTATATGTTTTAAAATATATGTATAAATTAAAAGTGATGATGGTTTTGGGGTCAAGGGACCATGCAACTAAAAACTAGACAAATATCCCGTTAGTCACACCGTGGTAACAATTGTAATGTGTAGTTTTTTTTCTTTCATATATGCATGAAATAGGTCAGAGGTAGTGGCAACACTGGAGTGAATGTCAACTGCGGCTGCGGGCTGTCGGGTGGCGGTTGCGGGAAAAGTGGACCAACCACGTGGCAAGAGCGTGCAAACACTTAACTTAATGCGTCAAAGTGCAACGATTGACAGGCAACTCTACGCTAGCAATCCTCGAACATTCATCAAAATGTAATAAGTTTTTTTACGCTGCTGTGCTAACTGTCCATGTTTATTGAAGTACACTTCGTAGTGCTTATTGTGGGGCGACGGAAGACTGCCATAATGGAAAACTACCATAATAACATAATTCCGCCTGGGGGCGAAGGAAAAGTACCATAATGGACAACTACTATAAGTTAAAACGCAACCATACAATCCTAATACTCGAACGACATGAGTGAGTTATGTCTGTTATCTTAGAAAGAATTTGTAGAAATAAGCAGCATACAAAGTCTTGTGATTCTAATTCATGTGTGAAAATACATTTTTAGGCTAGTTGACGATAACTTGAGTGCTTTTTGAAATTCCTGCCATTGTAATTCTTTGTATAAATAAATCTGGCAACCCTACTCCCCCCCCCTTTTTTTTTACTACGCTCTTAACACTTTATTGTTCCTCTTTTGAGTAAGCTTCTCTGCACTAATACATGTGCCTTGTTAACAGAAGTGTAAAAAAATATACACATACAACAAACAAAACACAAATCTGTTTAAAGAATGTCAGTATCTATGTGAATTTCAACAAATTCATTGTAGTTCATTAAATAAAATTTCTTCTGACAAACAACATTTTAAATAATAGGTATATTATTTCAATATGTAGTTTCGGACATACGCCATTACTCACTAAATTGTATGCCATGACAAACCTCAGTCTGTTTATGCCTTAAGAAGGAAATATATCTCTTTCCCGAAACGTCGCAACTGTTTTCTTAAGAGCTGTGTTAGTCTGCGCTATAATCGTTGTAGTTTTCAAAATATCGGTTTTTTTTTTCGCTCAAATGTTGCTTACGGTGTTCACCTGTGCGTCTCTGTATAGCCGTTTTAATTTTTTTTAATTTTTATCTGTTAAGTTTAATCGTGGAGTTATTATGTTTGCCGTTAAGCAACCTAAATTTTCTTTGTAAATGAAACAGAAATATTCATGTAAACTTACATATTTGTTAATTTGTACATTTACATGAAAATAACTGTATCAATACAAAATAGTGTTAAAATTATGATATTTGTTATCCCATTACCTCCAATATTTAGTTGTTTGAATAGCTTTCTAGTATAACTGCGCATATTAAGCACGGTAAAACAAAAAAAAACAAGCCTAAAGTGAAATAACAAGGTTAATTTTTCTGTGGCTTTAAAACCCAATAAATAAAATATACAATTATACAATAACTTCATGCTTTTAAGCACACACATATTTTAACTAAACACACTCTTTTAATATCTAACATTTATTTCATAACTTTACCATCAACAGTGCAAGCTCTTTACATATTTTTTTACTATTATTTTTACTATTATTGTACAACGGGAATGTAAGTTTGTTTGCAGAAAATCAACTAAAAAATTACCAGACTAGTTATACAAATTATATTTCACTGTTATGAAATTACAGAATTCATTTCAATTCAACAACTTAAGAACACATAAGTTTGTTCGTTAACGAGGTAAGATGTTACTGCAAGTGTTCAGGACACACGAAACTATAGTAAACTCGTGGAATAACATCATGTCAGTGTTAAGAAGACTGCAAGTATCCGCTCTACCACTCTGGTTCTGGGGTAGAGCGCCTGCCTTGTGACTTGTAGGACCCGGGTTCGCGCCCCGGCTCCTCCAAGGCGGATTGCCCAGATAAAATGGTGGCATTTTCTCTGGTAGGAATACAATCCCTTGTAACAAGTCAGGCTACCAAAGAAACGGTGGGTGGAACAGAAAAAAACCTTCCAGGTGGCTTCCAAATGGGGAGCCCGTTTCTTTTCTTGGGCTCCCCATGCGGTGGCCATTCCGGGGGTTTCTCCGGGGGAACGGAGTTTTGCAAAAATATTTTTTGTAGTTTTGTAGCTTTTTAGTTTTTATTAACTGTAGCATTATCATTCCAAATTTTATATACATAAAGCTCAAACAAACATTTAAAACATTATTATTTTTTTTGCTTTTGTGCATAAAATATTTTAATTGTGTATCAATCAGTGAGTGGTTGTATACCGATATTGGGTGTTCAACCATTTATCGGTATATATTTTCTCGAAGTATTATTGACGGGTAAATTTGTCAGAAACCTTTGCACATTAATTTTATTCCTAAAAATATTATTTCTGCAAAACCACATAGTTTTCAATCAGTAATATCGTCTATAACACGCGCTTTATATATATATATATATATATATATATATATATATGTGTGTACCAGTGTAAATCCAGATGTAAATAAAATATTCTATTTATGAGCATAATCTTATGTTTAAAAAAATTATAAATTTTAGGCCTCGTCAAGCAATGCGTGGTATATGTTTTAATCATCTTACATCTATATACGCTTTTCAGTTAAATTCGCAAATGCAATTTCATGGTATTAGGTGTTCTGTAAAGTAGTAGTTTATCTCAACTACTCTTTAATATTTAATAAATGATATTCCAACTGTAATCAGAATTGATCAAGATAAGATACTAATGAAAAAAATATATAATTGGGATATATGTTTGTGAAACTATTCTGCAAGATATGATTTTCAAGTTAACAAACGTCTCTTATATACGATAGCATTAATTGTATAACCTTTAGTAAAATAAACTAATTCAATTAATCAGAATTATCACATAAGACCTTCGAGTTATATCGGATGCAAAACTTTATTTTCACCAACATGTAGATAATACTATTAGCAACACATGAAGATCTCTGCATCAACTAATTTTAATTAGAATAGGATTGAAAGTATGCAGAAAAAGTTCTTAAATTAATATTTAAACATTTCAGGCATTTAAATTATTTTGAATATGCTACATTCCTATATAAACTATTTGCATTTTATATTTATTAGTCGTTCAATCAGTGAAGTACTTTTATTATAGGACACATTGGATTAAGAATTTCAACTTGCGATCACAGAATTAGTGAGACGCTTTCAAAACCATTAGTAACTATAAAATGTGTAAAAAAAATATAACTCTTTTTGAATAATCTAGAAACATTCATTTGTAAAAATACTTAAGCAAAACGTTATTTTGAACTTTTGTAATCTACATTTTTATATTGTATTCACCATTTTAGTTTCTGTTTAAGATTTTTGTGAAAACCAAAGTAATCAATTATTTAACATGAACTTGATCAATCTTTATCTATCTGTGTGTTGTGTTGTTTCGTATTTGGTCGCATTGATGTGTATTAGTGTATATCTTGTGTTAATGTGTTTTTGTTGTTATTTTATGTCATAATTAGTTTATATGTGCTGTAAGGCACAAAAAACTGAATTTCAATTAATCTGACAGTTTTAATGAAGCAGGATAATATGCTACGCATAGTAATATTTTTTATTTCCTAATATAAAAAATACTTACATTTCAGCAGAGTTCATTTTTGAAAGAATGTAAACCAGTTTTCCTCATTCCGTAGAATTTATAAGAAATTTTGGAAGAATTCTCCTTTGTCCTTTTCAGTTATGACAGTTTTGACGGAGGCGACGGAAAAGTGTATCATAATGGAAAACTACATTTTTTTTTTTTTTTTGCAAATCGTCGTAATAAGAAAATACAGTGCTGCTCCCTATAACACATTTTTGGAAACATTTGTTTCTACTAGTGCGCGATCTATGCTGTGATTTGCGATTGCAACTATGGCAGTCAGAAGCGTTATCTGTTGGGAAACAGCTAGAGGGTTGACATCGCTACCTACCGAGTATTCTATACTTCTACTTCGAGAGCAATGCTGCTGTACTCATTCCATGCATTGTATAAGAAAATTCCGTTCTCATTATGGTACCTTTTCGCCTTTTTTCGAAGAGGGCAGGCGGAATTCTGTTATTACGGTAGTTTTCCAGTATGGCAGTCTTATTGTAACACTCGTTTAACCGTTATGTTAAGGTTCAACGATTCAAAAAACTACCGTTTCGCCGCAGTTTGCAGTTGAAACTACACAATTACTACTCTTAACGTTATTTCTGTTTCCGGTTAAGGGGAAGAATTTAAATGCAAACGGGGGTCAAGGTCGTTCTATTTCCCCCCCTCCCCAACCATCGCCGCTGAAATGATTTTTTTTCCTAACCTAACTAAAAACTAAGTGTGTTTGGGAGGGGTCCGGGTTAGGGAGGGACCTAAGTGCGTCTCAGGCCGAAGCCTATCACGCCTTAGTCATGCTGGGATCAGCCATGCAGGGAGAGGGTCGCATGCATCGTGTGCTAGGAGGGGGATTGGCCAGCCATTGGCAGCGATTGTTGCTATGACTAACTCCCCTCACTCTTTATCTCTAGTCTAAACTACTAGTTAAGTTGGGCCCAGGTAAAACCTGCACAGACACAGGGAAAACCCTGTGCACTTTCATGCGGGATGCAAGTTTGCATGCATTAAATGTAGGGAAGAATCGTGCTCACGCTCCTGGTTCCCAGGTAGAGCTCATCCGCTCGCAGTTAAGCCGTCGGGAATGGGTTGCGTTGGTGGATGATGGAAAGGGGGGGGGGGGGAGTGGTACATATTTGTTTATCTGTGTCCGCGGCGGAATTTATCGCGGCGGTTGGATGTTTGGATGACGACCAGATGCCCCCGCGGTTGTTTGGGTCAGGCGCCCTCCATCCGTCACCGCGCGCGCGACGCCATCTTGTCGGGCCGTCAGCGAGTTGAAGTCCGTGTGTGTCGCTCAGCCCCGGGAATGTCGGGCTCGCCTCGCTCCTGCACGTGCTCGAGACACTTCACAACAAGTATAGAGACTACAGGCGACAGACGGGTCGTTACCACAACGCCGAAATACCACAACGCCCAGTGGCGGATCCAGAATTTTGGTTTGGGAGGGGCTTGACCCAGCTGAGGCTGGGCTTTATCAAGGCAAACAGTAAAACAATAGTGGACCCAGATGCTTTTGGAGGGGGCTTGAGCCCCTTAGCCCCCCCCCCCCCTCTGGATCCGCTACTGACAACGCCGAATGCCAAATTGACCGCAACGCCGGCAGCTAGAAAACTGCTGTGTACCACAACGCCGAAATACAGTAACGCCGAAAAATGTTGCTGCGGGAGTGGGGAGGGGGGGGGGCACAGGATCAAAATGAAAAACGACTGAATGAATTTGTGTGCTAACCTCACCTAACCTAACCTTTGTGGCAGTCCTGCAATGACATTTTTCGGGGTTAATGTATTTCGGCGTTGTGGTACACAGCAGTTTTCTAGCTGTCGGCGTTGTGGTCAATTTGGCATTTCGGCGTTATTGTACGTTCGGCGTTGTGGTGCGTCCCCGCGACAGATGACACGTGACGGCTAGATGCATCCCCGTCGAGTTCCTCTCCAGCTTCTTGCGTCGACGACCAGCCGTCGCAGCGGGAGCCGAGACCCCGACCTCCACACTCATCGGGCAAGGATGAAATGTCCCAAGACACTTCTCCCCGCAATTGTGTACACGGCATCGTCCACACTCGACTGTCGGGTGGATGCGAAACAAGGGAAGCCTTCTTTTCACAGACGAGAGAGCCAAAACCCGAAGTTCCCCGAAGTTCATGCTTTTTTCCCCGTATCTTTTATGTAGCTATCCTAACCAAATCAACCGTCCACAATGTTTTAAAGTATTTATAATATAGCTAACATAACATAATTGACCATTAGTATCCTTTTATCAACACCGCCATATTTATTTACAATGAACAAAAAAAAAACCGAAGATGCACGATCGGGCGTTTGGCTCTCTCTCTCTCTCGTCTGTGAAAAGAAGGATTCCCGCGAAACAAGGCCTCAGTCTGTACGCGCATTAATCCTCCAGTGTGCGATGCGCGGCTGAGCAAGAACTTTGCAATACACAAAAGATTAATTTGGCAACCAGTAGCCAAAAAATAGTTCGTAACACTAAAAGAAAGATATTGTGACTTTGCACAAAACATACGTTTTTCGAGATCATTTGTTATGAAAATTGGCGCGTAATGTAATATTTTATTTGAAGATTTATTAAAACATAATTGTTTTTTAACTGTGGAAAAGATAATAGATTATCCAACAATTTGACTATATTGTTTTATAGTGCTTATTATGTGCGCAGTTAAAAATTAAAGGCTATTCGGGGAACGGTTTACAAACAACTTTAACTATTGGCGGCACTGGGCTTTTTTCTCGCCTAAGTTGGTAGGAAATATTTTTTTCCTTGTGGACACCCTGCTTGTCACCCATATTACACGTCGCCTAAACTCCGGTTACTACCATTGTAGGTACCTGAGGTCCGATCGCAACAAACTAAAAGTTAAAATAAAGTCAATCCATCAGACGACAGAATGAAAGACTTTTAAATTGTAATTGAAACGTGAACGCTTTAAAACTTGCAAATGACTGTCACGTTATTTTGTAACAGCCATTGTATTACAATTAAAATCGTAAATATACTAAAAATTAATAATTATTACATATACAATTATGGTTTTAATCAAATCTCTCGTGTTTGAAGATTTACCTGCGAAAGTTTTACCACTAAATTCTTTATAGTTTTTTTTTATTAATTAGGAACATTGAAAATTCCAGAAAATTTACAATAACTTTGTTTTAAAACCAAATATATTGTTTGTTTTTTTTACTATGATGCTGGTGCGCCAATGCCTGCCTGCGTCAGTGAGGAGGTTGATAAGTGCTCGCCGGTGCTTCTAGCGCAGTGTCTCCTCTAGGCGCGAGGAGGACAACTATGAAATATGAGAGGTAACAATAACATTAGATGGCAAACAAATGAAGATTAAAGGTGTGATGCAAGGCGCCTGGGTGCTTTCAAGAATCTGTGCCGGTCGTAAAATATAATTCTGAAAACACTCTTCACTCTTTTGGAAACGAAATACAGAAACAGTACTACTCATTTTCCCTCAGCGTTAAATGCTTTCTGTAAGCAGACAACACTCTGATATCTCGACCAGTTTTCAAACCGCGTGGTTTCTATCTGGATCTCTGCACACCGTGAGTGTGCCAGGGTAGACGGGGGCGGGGTGCTGTCATAACTAGAGACCCGGAAAATTCGCGGGTTCAATGACCTCCAGGATAGACTCCAATATCCTCTACACACTCGGGCAAATGCCACCTGTTCATTGGCTGCTGACTTGTGTGTCGTCTTGACTGGGTGGCCTGTTATTCGACACTTCTATGAGTGAGGGTCTCTAATTGGCTCTCAGTCCTCCAGGTTAACAGTGAACCAATGACAGAAGCAGCACTAAGGTATAATTATTTGAATTTTAGCATAACACGAAATGAACCCGCGAATTTTCCGGGTCTCTAGTCATAACTTAGAAACACACAACTTAGAATTTTCTAAGTTATGACTTTCTACGTTATGACGTTTCTAAGTTGTGTGGTTCTGCGTTGCGTGTTTATAAGTTACGTTTTATAAGTTATGACAGTTCTAAGTTGTGTGTTTCTAAGTTGTGATAGTTAAAAGTTATGAGTTTCTACGTTATGACGTTTCTAAGTTGTATGGTTCTGCGTTGTGTGTTTCTAAGTTATGGTCTTTCTAAGTTACGTGGATTTTTCCAAGTTTTCTAAGTAATGACAGTTCTAAGTTGTGACTTTCTAAGTTATGTGGTGTTCCCGACGGGGGCCTTAAAGGAATCAAGGGAAGAGGTATCAGCGCTGAGGAAAACAGGTATTATTTTTAGAGAATTTAGTGAGCGTCAATGCCTCTCGCTGCTTATTATTATTTTTTTTATAATGGCAGTTCTTTTTGTTTAGTTGGACACACTCCGTGATCAGTGGACAGTTATCTGTCGGGATGTTGCAGCACTGCTGTTGTCGATGGGGGCGACTGGCGGGAAGCGGCGACGCAGCGCTGCCAACCCTCCGCGGTGCAGTCGCACGCGCGCCGTCTCCCGGGTGCGAGGGGCTCTGGGTTCGAGTCCCGGGCGAGACTTGGGTGTGAGTTCACCACTGTCAAATCGGTCACAAAGATGCCGACGTCAGTGAAACTGTCAAAATGTCAACAATAAGGCCTAGCGCACACAGAGCAACTGCTTTGCAACCACAGTTGCAAACCAGTTTGGCGCGCAACCTTTTGGTGACCTCGGCAATGTATTGGAGTGGGGAGACGCACACTGCGCGACCGGTTTGTGACGATCTCAAACCAGTCTGAAACCAGTCGCTTCCAATCGTGGGCCCGCGGTTGCAGTTGCGTTGCAGACTTCAGTCACACGTGATCACGGGGTGTTGTGTTGTTGTTTTGTTGGTTTTTTGACGGCCGTATATTGTTAAATTAATATGGGTGACCAAGAAATGAACATTAAGCTAGTTGGAGAAGTGGAGAAACATGAAGCACTGTACAATTACAAACTCCCAGACTATTCACGGAAAGATGTAACGGAGAAAGCATGGAAAGAAGTGGCAGCTGAAGTAAATATGCCAGGTAAGAAAAGGTTTTATTTTGTATTTTTCAGCGAAATATTGTTACTTAGATTCAATTTGAGTACAAATTGGTGCAAGGCACAATAATTTTTGAACGGGTGAATGTTTTACGTTCAATTTTACAGTGACCCTTATAAATTAAATTAGTAACCTAATAACTTTACTAAAGTGATAATCATACCATCAGTTTATAAATAACCACATTTTTCGTTAATATCTTTGTATCCATCACAAATCTATTGTATAGTTTTTTGTAATTTTAGCTTAAGTCAGGGTAGTTACACTGCTGCTTTCCACTGCCACGGTAAACTTGCAGAAAGGAAATGATTGGCCAGATAATTTCTCAGAGCAATCGCTGATGATCCATTGTTTACCACCAAGTCTCTTGTTTCAATACCGGTCGGACGTTGAGCTAGATTTTCACGTTGAGATATGTCTTGAGGCCTGTACTCAGCTCCTTCCTGCTTTCGAACAAAGTTATGTAGGATGCAAGCTGATCTCACTATGCTATTTACTGTTGAAGAATCACGACATCGTATTGGCCCGTTTAAGACTGCAAACTTTTCTGTTGCCATTCCAAACACACATTCAATGGTTTTCCTTCCTCGGCTCAACCTGTAGTTAAATATTCGTTTAACATTGTCCAGTGTTTTACCTGAAAAAGGCCTCATAAGGTTCCGAGTCAGTGGGAAGGCTTCGTCTCCTACGAAATATTATGGGAACGGTATGTTTTTTTCATCATACCGCAATGGTGATGGCAAGGGGATATTATCACCATGTGCCATCCAGAAGTTCATTGAGCTTGCTTTGAAAATGCCTCCATCACTGTTACGCCCAGCATAACCTGGCTCAATAATTGTAAAGAGCCCATCGGCATCACAACATGCCAAAAGTACAGTTGAGTGGAAGTGCTTGTAATTGAAGTTTTCAGATCCAGTAAGTGGAAACTTTTCAATTCTTATGTGCTTACCGTCCAGTGCTCCAATGCAATTTGGAAGGTTCCATAGCAGCTCAAAACGATCAGCAATGTGTTTCAACATATCTTGAGTAGGAACAGGCATGTAAATATCCCTCAGTACGTTCCAGATAGCTTCTGAGGTTTCCTTGATAATTTTTCTAACTGTACTCTCACCTCTTGCAAAATATAAGGACACTGCCACAAATGTTTCACCAGTTCCCAAATATCTGCAACAGAAAAAAACATATAGGTTAGGTGAAACCTATTAAAATTATGATAATTTAATAGGTTTTACATAAAGAAAATATCTAATTTTTCATAAGATTTTATCTTTTTTTGTTTCAGTGCAAGATTGCAAAGAGAAGTGGAGAAATCTACGAACCGTCTTAATGAGAAGAATGAAACCTTCCCCTAGTGGTTCTGGGGGGAAGAAAAAGGCATACTACTTAGAAAATGCCATGCAGTTTTGTCTGCCATTCATAAAAACAGTAACTCCCCCCTCTCCGGGAAACTTGCCTCCACAACCCAGCAATACCCAGTCTACAGTTCCTGAAATTGAAGGTTCTGAAACCCAAATTGATGACCCCATTCAGTTGGAAATCGATCCTACAGACGAAGGCCACTTTTCCCCAGAAATGTCTCCCTCAATTTTAAAGCATTCCCAACAGGCAGTGGAAATGCAATCCACAAGTTCAACATCAAGCAATAGGCCTACTCAAATCCCAAAGAGAAAAGCCAAAAGTGCTGCGACCATAGCTGACCAAACGGTAGCGGAGTACTTCAGGCAAAAAAGGGCAAAGCTACTATCAAAACCTGAGGCCGATGATACCAATCAGAAAATTGATCGACAGCAGGGGATCAAGATGTTCCTGCTCAGCTTGATTCCAGAATTAGAAGAATTGAGTGATTTACAAATCAAACGTTTCAAGCGACAGGTGTTGAGAGTGATTGATGACATAAGTTTCTCGGGACACCATCAACAGCAGCCACGGTCTTCATCAGGCCTCACCATCCTCACCTCACCGACGATGTCCGACTTAAGAGATTCACAAATAGACTTGACTCACATGTCGTCTGATGTAAATATCCAAACTGCAGATTTTTATAACGCTTTTTCACAAGGTCTTAATAGCTCAAACATGTAAATACTCAATATAAGTACTCAATGGTCATTTCTTATGCGGATATGTTTTATTCTTATGTAAATTTAAAATAACAATAAAGTTGACTTATTAAACTTACCTCAGAGTGATCAGTAATCTTTCCTGTGCTGGAATACATTCCCTCAGGTGTGTGTCCATCTTCTCCAAGGAAGGGCCAACCAGTCTTGTTAGTTCCAAAAACGTATCTTTTGTCATTCGGTAAAAAGATTTAAACTTCCTATCTGACTGAGACAACTCTCTAGCTGCTACAAATAGCCTAGAGTTCACATTATTTCTTAAATAAGGGTGGACCCAATGCTCTCTTTGTGTCCTTCGCCGCCTTCGGTAAAGATAGTAGTTAATGACATCCTCTTCGTCTGAGTCTGATGACATGATAAGCACAAATTGTCAAGGCAATGCCTTAAAACACAGCGAACTAGGCCTACAAAATACTCCACTAATCACGCAACTGATTCACAACTGACCCGTTGACGTGTGCGGACAGAAGTTTTGTTTCAGTTACAAACTAGTTGCAGATGCAACTGGTTGCCGACTCTAGTTGCAGAACAGTTGCTCTGTGTGCGCTAGGCCTAAGTCGTACATTGGGGAATGGATGACTAGGTGGTTATTTAAATAACACCAATGAGACCAACATTAAAAAAAAATGTGAGTGAATCATTCAACACTCGCCAGTGAAGTGTAACATCTAACCTCGGTAATGAGCAAATTCATGTGTTATCACGTTGTAAATACACTTATAATACCAAACTCGGACACGAAATCTAACGAAGAGTTCTTTAAAATACGTACATTTTATGAAGGGAGTCACACGTAGTTTACGCACCCTCCGCTAGAATTCGCTGCCAGAGCAGCTACGTCGACTATCGAATCATTCGACTTGCAGAGCGAAATTATGAACTATATAATGCAACGTCTCCGATAAAAACTAAAAATACTTTTAAAAAAAATATCAAACACCAAGTTTGGACCTGATTTTCGACAAGGACGTTTATTATAATACCACCCATCTTGTTAAAATTCATTAACAGTGAATACTTTAATGTTTCTCTTTGTCTTTATGAACTTTTAATGCCGTCATCCGCCGCAAATGGCAGCACCGTAATTACATGGTTCCGTTCTTCGACTTACATCGCATACACGATATTACTCCTGCAAATTGCCGTGCACCGAGAGCCAATATGTTACACGTCAAAAAATGGTGATCCCGCACGAGTCACGTTCCACAGTTCCCGGGTTTTATCGGGGCCCCGATATCTCTCGGGGTATAGTTTCTCGAGATTCGAGTCCGGAATGGCAGTACTGCACCTCTGCATCACTGCACCGCTCCAGTATTGCAAGCACTGCCCCGTCTCACACACACGTGGTCCTCACTGACAAAAGTTTGTAACACTCGCCTTCGATCTTGTGCTCTTACGTTGCACTTTATGTTTATTGAAAAATAGGCTATATAAAATTATTGCTTAACCACCGAGGAATATAACAAGAGCGTACACAGGATTTCATCTCGGGAGGGGGGAGAGAGAGAGAGAGAGAGAGAAAGAGAGAGAGAGAGAAAAAGAGATTGAGATAATTTATGCTGTTTGCTTTCAAATTCTTTCAATTTGTTTATATATATATATATATATATATATATATATATATATATATATATGATGTCGGGGTGGGGGAGGGAATTTCCTTTATTTCTACCTACGTAAACTTCTGATATGAGATGCTATTCATTGATACAATAAGAAAATTAATTTACAAACAAGCAATTTTAACGAACAAAGATAGCCGAGGATGTGAATAGTTTGGTGACGGCAGAGGGTAAAGGAAGGAAGGGGGTGAGACGGCGGGCCGGGTTGTTGCAGTGAGCTCGGTGGGCGTGGACGCCGTGCTGGGCCACGCCGCGACGCTGCCCTGCGACATCGAGCCGGCCAGCCGCGAGGACCGCGTCTACATGGTGCTGTGGTTCCGGCGTGGCGCCGGCAAGCCGCTCTACCGGTGAGTGCCTGCCTCGCCTCGCCCTGCCACCCCTTACTCCTTACTGCTTACCCCTTACATCGTACTCCGCGTCTACATGGTGCTGTGGTTCCGGCGCGGCGCCGGCAGGCCGCTCTACCGGTGAGTGCCTGCCCCGCCTCGCCCTGCCACCCCTTACTCCTTACTGCTTACCCCTTACATCGTACTGCGCGTCTACATGGTGCTGTGGTTCCGGCGCGGCGCCGGCAGGCCGCTCTACCGGTGAGTGCCTGCCTCGCCTCGCCCTGCCACCCCTTATTCCTTACTGCTTACCCCTTACATCGTACTGCGCGTCTACATGGTGCTGTGGTTCCGGCGCGGCGCCGGCAAGCCGCTCTACCGGTGAGTGCCTGCCTCGCCTCGCCCTGCCACCCCTTACTCCTTACTGCTTACCCCTTACATCGTACTGCGCGTCTACATGGTGCTGTGGTTCCGGCGCGGCGCCGGCAAGCCGCTCTACCGGTGAGTGCCTGCCCCGCCTCGCCCTGCCACCCCTTATTCCTTACTGCTTACCCCTCTTAAATCTTACTCCTCACCTCTTGTCCCTTACACCTTCCCTTTTCCATTCCCATACCTCTATCCCTTACTCCTTATACTCCTCATACCTCTTATACCCCTGTTCCTTACTCCTCATACCCCAAACACCTTAAACCCTTTACTCGTTACCCCTTATTCCTTACACCTTACTCCTTACCCCTTACACATTGTACCCCGTAGTCCTTACATCTTACTAATCACCCCTTACATCTTATTCCTTCCCACTACTCTCTTCCCTTCCGGCTCCTTTCCCATTCCCTTGTCACACCTCCCCCATCACACTTATCCTTACCCTATACTCCTCTCCCTACCAATTACTCTTCACGTCTTTCCCTCGCTCCATCTCTTACCCACCATACCTTACACTTTACCACTTATCGCTTAGCTCTTATACCTTTCCGCTTCCCCTTCCAAACCCCTCCTTCCCTCTTGTACGACCGCTGACTCGAGGACAACATTCCAGATGGGTTGGTCCGAGGGCACCAAACACAACAGTCATTTCTCTTTCCTAGCAACAGCAATTCTTTACAAAAGTTTAAAAATGGAATTTGATTTTAACCTTTTCTGCACCTCGGAATTTGTGTCGTAAGACGCCATTCACAAACACTAGATTTTTTTTCAGTGCAGTTTATTATTTTCTATCATGATGTGTTAGTCCGAACCTTAATCACGCACCATAAAATCTATCATTTACGCTCCACCCTCCGTCATGCAGTACGTATAAACTTAGTTAAGTGCTCGTTCAATAAGTTGGATTGATAATGAATAAAGTGCATCTGAAATATCCGTCGTAGTTTCCTGGATTTTTTCAAAACTGCGCCGTGCACATAAGATCCCGCCCATTTACGTTTCGTCTTGTCACTTTTTCGTTCACTTTCACGCGTTTCGCAATCCAAAAATAATCGCGCGATAGTAATTTTCACCCGGAGCGAATTTCGGTGTTTCGCCATCTTGCAATTTCAAATATTTTGATACCGCTTGCAATAAAGCTTCCGTCAACAATTGCGAACTGGTGCGATAATCACGATAGTTTTAGTCGCGCGCGTGAAATAATTAGCTATTTCCTCGCGGCACTGACAGACCACAACCTGTTAGATATGTGGTCGCAAAAAGTTTAGATTATGATTTATGCCTTGACGTACCAAAACATTGGGGTAAACAGTTAAAAATTAGAAATATAGCTATAAAAAAAAGAGGAAAAATCCAATATGGCCGAGCCTTGTCTCTTTATATAGCAAGCTTTCACCTGAGACTCGGATGTTTTCGTTTTCTCGCCGAACAACCCTCCTTGTCTCCGCCCCCTCCTACCCTTATCCGTCCTCGTTCCTTCTCAACACCTTCATCTGGCTTTCTTAATCCGACGGGCTTTCTCCTCTCGCCTTCTCGCTGCTCGTGTTTGCGTTCCCGCCCGTACGGGGGCAACCCCGCTGTCGTCCTTCGTCGTTACACCCTCTCCTCTACTTCCTTCAATTTTTAACAAGACCGTTCTCTCGGGCTGGCTGCAACCCGCCTGCGTCACACGAGCGTCATCCGCCCTCGGGACTGGCTGTCCTCGCAGGCGGGGTGCTGTCACAACTTGGAAACACACAACTTATAAACACATAACTTAGAAACACACAAGATAGAATCTTCTAAGTTATGCCTGTTCTAAGGTACGTGTTTCTAAGTTATGGCGTTTCTAAGTTGTACGTTTCTGCGTTGCGTGTTTCTAGGTTACGTGTTTCTAAGTTATGACAGTTCTAAGTTGTGTGTTTCTAACTTGTGATAGTTCTAAGTTATGACTTTCTACGTTACGACGTTTCTAAGTTGTGTGGTACTGCGTTGCGTGTTTCTAAGTTATGATCTTTTTAACTTATGACAGTTCTAAGTTACATGGATTCTTTCGAGGTTTCTAAGTTATGACTGTTCTAAGTTGTGTGTTTCTAAGTTATGTGTGGTTCCTCTCGCAGGCGGGGGGAGAGCGCCACGTCCTTCACCGGCAAACGTAGTTCATCGCCTAGCGCTGCTCTAGCGATCCTAAACATAACACGCAATGCAACGAGAGGATTTTGCAATTTAATCACACCTTCACATGCCTAGCTACCGTTACACGTCACAAACACTTAGATCTCACAAAAATGAACTAAATCTGTCTAACGGGGGATTTTTTTTTATATACCAGACACATTGTGCATTTCGGCGAGCCTGTTTCGTGGATTGTCTAACTGCTAGGTGCAGCCTCGCTTACACTAAGTGTTTCTCACCTATGAACGTAATTAAACTTTTTGTGTACTCCTCCGTTAAAGTTCTATGCTTCATACAGTATGTATTATGTAAGTCCAAACAAAAATATTTTAATTTTATCAAGAATGAAAAGAAAAATAGACAAACAAACATCATGTATTTATTTTTTTGATGTCAAACGTTTTTACAGCCAATAGTATAATACGAGAGTCACTGGGTAATGTTATTAGGTAACAGAGTTAATGCATGTAACGTAAGCAACGTTAGTTGCTCGATGGTGCAGATTTTAAAAATAAAGGTTTTGAAATTAATCATTTTTACAGATGGCAGCAGTAGCGCATGATTTCGTATAGGTACTTACCCATGCTTTTAAAAAAGTTTACATAATTTCTCATGCTTTACATACTTTTGCAAACATTTGAATACCTTTTCAAGCGTCTGCAATCATTTTGATACTTTTTCAGACGTCTGCACATTTTTGCATACTTCTGCATATTTTCGCATAATTTTGCATGCGTTTGCATACTTACGCAACTCTATACTCTCAACTCTGAGGTTAGTTCTGGTGTTAAGTTAGCATTAGAATTGTAACAGTTTGTATAGACATTTCCTCTAAGCTTATGTACCATATTTTAGCTATTAGAAACCTTTTTTTAACTTGTTCTTAAGAGACCATTGAAGACATGGACCTACACACGTAAATTAAGGTCTATTTTCAAAGTCTGTTTATGCGTGTTATAAATAATAGAGTACCCTAAAAATTTCTTATTCCTTTTATATGTGAAGTTTCACCTCTAACGCACAAGGTGGACCACGACCAATATATTTTTTTTTTACACACAGTACTTTATGTCGACTTAAAACAGTTAAATATTTTTTTTTTCCAGGAATGCCCCAATCTCGTTAGACCAAGAAAACTGTCATAGAAAGTCTCGATATGAAAGAAATGATATTCAGGGACGAACCGTATAATTGGGGGTGGGGGGGGGGGGGGTGAGCAGGTTGCGAATGAAATGGGCGCGACTCTGCAGACTGTAGGCAGGCAGCCTGTAGCAGGCGTTGTTCGCCGACTGGAGGCAGAGAAGAAGATCGCTCGGCCAATCATCCTGATGCCGGGGCGGCCGTTTAGAGGCGTCTCGACCAGGGAGGGATGGGGGGGGGAGGGGTGGCTAGCCGTCGCCGAGGTCGCAATCCTCGAGCCGGTCCGTCGGCGGAGACCAGGTCTCCGTCACTCTGTTGTTCTTCCTTCCTCCCCCTTCCCCCCCAACCCTCCCCTAGCATGGGCGACCGGCAGTTGCAGCATCTAATATCCTCCTCTTCCTCTACCCTGCTCCGCTCTTCGCGTCTGCCCCGGCATTCTTCTCCATTCCCCCTTGCCTCCCCCCCTCCCCCCGGGAGAGACCCGTGTAGTCTCTGCCGTGGAGGAGACACACACACACACACATATACATGTATATTTCTAAGGCTTCTTCCTCCCGTTTCCTTTTATTTCCTACTTTCCTCCCCGAGTATTTTATTTGCTTCCTGATATCTTCCACCAATCCTGCACGACGTTATTTACATAACCGGAAACGTCTTCCCTCCCCCCCCTTTCCGTCTCGTTTTCCCTTTCCACTTCCCGCCCTCCGTGGATGTGGGGGCCTCGCGATTCCTTTCGGAACATTCCACCGGTTGGATGTTGGCGGGGGGAGGGGGGGGGGGAGAGGTGGTACTGCTGTTCTCCGCGGGCTCCCCTGCAAATTTATGCTCTAATTTGCTCCAAGTTTCGCGGGGGAAGCACGCAGGCGCCGTGAACTCAAGACATTCCTTTAACGCGTTCCTGGCGGAACCTTAACAATCGTCGCGATCTGCACGATGCTGGGGGCCTTTTTTTTTATTTTTTATTTTATGACCTCCTAGTTTTCGACGTCGAAGTTCCCCCCAAAACTCGCTTTTGTTCGAGACTGTGGTGAGTTCTGTGCAGCCCCAAGAGGTTTATCATGAAACTTTCTTTGGTCAACCGAAATATATGTACTTACATGTCAGGATGTTTTTGCCCGCGCACACGTTGTATACTTTCGAAAATACGGCAAACATTTTGCAATTTTGATTTTCCAGCAAGGAAGATAAAATAAGTTAGTTACAAGGCATTTCTTTCAACCTTAATTTACAAAAATTTCTTCCGATATGAAAAATAAAAAAAAATTAGCCAAAGTAAAGCACACCCATTAAAAGCTGATTCACGTTTGAATGAACGTTTTCTTCGAGGGGAAAAAAAAATTCCTGTTTAAGACCTACTTTCGGTATCATTCCGCGACACGTCGGAACCTGAATACCATTGTCGCGAACCTGTGACACACAGGCATCCAACGAGCAAAGCAAAATTGTTACTCCTGTGGAAATATATGTTGTTATCATTACTGAATATCTATTATACAGTTTTAAAAAATCGCGAGGGAGTCTTTCGATACTCGGCAGAGATGTGTAACAAGTAACCTCGGTAACCAGCAAATTCATGTGTTCTCATTTTGCAAATACCTAATAATAAGAAATTCGGACACGAAATATAACGTAGAGTTTTTTTTAAAATAATGCCGAGCGTAATAAATGTACACAAATAGAGTTTTCCAATAAATTTCTCGACGCGAACCACACGTAGTTTAGCACTTACCGCTAGAATTCGCTGCCGGAAAGCTACGTCGATTATTGAATCATTTGATAAGCAGATCTAAATTTTAAAATATAAAGACTTCAATAAATTCTAAACCTTGGCTTTGAACCCGATTTCCAACAAGGAATTTTATTAAAGTACTGCGCACATAGCCGTGCCTACAGGGGGGGCCAGGTGGGCCATGGCCCCCCCTAATGTAATCACTCAGATCGGCATTATCTCTAATGCGTTCGTTAATATTCGTATATTCCTGGCACTGTGACACTCAAACTGTTTTTCAGTGTTGCAGCGTGCTAATTAACAATATTTTTAAACATTTTATCGTTCTGGAAATACAGCCGCCTTAGTTTATTTAAAACACGAGGTCCCTTAAAATGGCCAAGCAAAAAAAAAAATTTTTTAAAGAGGTTTGTTAAAGTTCTGTTGTCTGAATTGCTGTGTTTGCATTCACTAAAAAGAAGTTCATTTCAAGGTAGATCTGGACCAAGCTATTGGAAAATTTGAGGGGGGGAAACGTGTAATTACCCTTTAATCATTGTCTATGGGAAAAAAAACATATTTTCAAGATTGTTAAAATTATACGGATATAAATATTCACAAGTAAACATATCGCATTGATACTGCACAAAAATATAAACACGGCAATGAGTGAATGTATTTAGGCTATTTAACATTCTAAATTCAGCTTCTGATTTAAAAATTTAGCAGAGCCCCCCCTAATGGAAATGTCTGGGCACGCCTATGACTGCGCATTTGTTAAAATTCATTAAACAGTTAAGGGCCCCGTCTACATGGGCACCCACACAGTGTGCAGAGCTTCAGGGGGGGAAAAAACGCGATTTGAAAACTACTCAAAATATCCGTATGGGGTCTGTTTACGAAAAGCATTTAAGAAATCGCCGAGGGCGATTCCGTATTAAGTTTTTAAACTTTATTTTTAGAAGTGTTAAATTGGCTAAAATGCGTGTTTTCAGAGTAATTTTTAGACATAAAACAACCAGTACAGTTTTTTGAAAGAACTTAAGGGACTTTCATTTCTCCTTTATCTTAATTTCTATGCCATAAACGTTATGCTCACCGCTAAAATTTCACATTCGTCCCACGCACGACGAGAAGACTGCGCGCCAGTTCAGAGGCTTGCGCATAGAGGCGACACCGCGCTAGAAGCACCAGCGAAGATCATACTTATCATCCCGCCTCACTAACACAGATACACCCCCGACTAGGCGGGACCCTTAGTACTATAAAGTTTCCCTTTGGCTTTGTGAACTTAACTCGCTCCATCCACCACAGATGGCAGCACCGTGGTTACACTTTCCGTTCCATGCGTCCTCCTTCCATTCACGAAATTATTCCTATTAAATGCCGTATACGTTTTATAAACAACCAACAATTGTTATATTAAAAATATATAATAATTAGCAGAAGTACTATATAAAAGAAAGCAAAAAATATGCAACTAACACCCTTAAAGCACGTTCATCGATCAACAATGTTCTTTTATTTATCTTAACAGAAAAGGGCTCGCTTTTAAGAGAGAAAAAAATAGCTCCAAACGTATTTAATTCTTAGTAATGTTAATTTCATTCTTGATGACTAGCAGCTTCCATAACATTTTAAAGTTGGCTTGGAAAGTTTGTTTGGTTTAATTTAATTAAATATATTTCTTAGTTAGAATTTATTTGTGTATATTCGTTTCGAGGTTTTTCTTTGAAGAGAAAATATTTCAATATCTAAGTAAAACCACTATTACAGGCTAGCAATTGTCACACACAGATCGGAAGTATGTGTTTTGAAGGCAGAAACTTTTTTTTACAAATGTAGATTTTTGACAGATGTGACACCGTCTTTACCAACCGCTTTCTTACCCATATTTGTGCAAAGTCTTACAAACTTTTTACCATCATAAATAAAATATTTACTCTCACTTTAGTTTAAAATAATTTCTGACATCATAAAAAAATCCTTGCAAGATTCCTAATTATGTATACGTCCGAAAATCCTAGTCTAAATTCGAAACATTTTTAGGTAAAGACTTTACATTATGTATTTTGTGCATAAAATACACATTACAACATTGCATTACCTAATTTTATCGGTAAGTTTATAAGTTATTTCATGACCTCGATAGCTTTACTATTATCAATAAATGTATACTAAACGTTATAAAAAATGTGTTTTTTTGTGATTTAGTATTTTTTGATTCGTTCTATAAATTAATTAAAATAACTAATTAACCAAATGAATTTTTTTTAAAATATTGTTTTTTCGACATAAATAATTCTTGAAAGTGAATCAATCTAACATGCCATATTTTTATGCGGTTAAATGTGGAGTTCGTAATGGTCACTTCATCCTTCGCCAGAAGAACCCTCGCTTGTTAGTACTTCACGTGCACTCATTCCCGTGTGTTATTGTGCAGCAATGCGCCCCACTCCTCCCGTGGGGGTCCTTTCATAACGGCCTCGTGTTGCTGGAAGTTGGTCTTGCCAGCAGAGGGGTGGGGGGCTGGGAAGGGAATACTGAAACTTCTCATTTGTGGAATACGAACTTTATAATTAATATTTGAGATAAAATCTGGCGCAGGGCCATAATTAAAAGCGGGTTGGCTTGCTCCAAGACACAATTCATTGCTGGGACGTCGGGAGAATGAAACGTAAGAACAAAGGTGAGGATAAACATAACCGCATCGTATATTTTAAACCTCTAACTCAAGCGGTAGCGGCCGCATGGTGATTAAAAAACAAACCGTATTTTTAAGTAATTTTCTAATATCTATCGAAATCAAACGTTCGATAAGAAATAATTATCTTGTGAAAATGAAGGAAGCTCGAATCACTGCTATCCTTCCTATATTATGCAAATCTATACACGTATTTTATCACCCGCCATTGAAAATGAGAATTTTTCCATTTTGTTGCAAAATCCCTTCTGTGAATTCTAAAAACATCGTATGGTATGTTTTTTTTAAATGTAGGTTTTATTGGGCTTATCAGTGTTCATTCAATTTTTTGCCGGTAGGATAATCAGGGCGCGACTTATGAGTTAAACTTGATCCGAGTTTACAATTAGATTCGAGTTTGCATTACATCAATACAAGAATGCTTTATCCATGATCAAACCCCGAGCATCTCGTCCGAAAGTTAGCGCTTCACCCAAATGCTCCGTGGAGGTCGGATACAAAATAAATTAAATTTATACCTTGCAAAAAAATATGCGATGATCTATGACCTCAGATAATTTGTGTCTGTTGAAAATCTGCAATTTATAATTAATTTAATTTTAACGTCATTTCGTTGAATTTTGACTGACTTCGTAGCCTTCGAAACAATTGGTAGCCTAAACAGTAACTCTTTATATTTTTATGGAATATGTCATCAAATGATGACTTGTTACTGGTGTTATGTTATTTGATTGGCGATGTGTACGAAAATTGTAATTACAAAATCGAAATTATGACATAAGTTTATACTTTCAAAAAGGTATCAAACAGGTATCTATTTCTCTTTACCATTAAAACTGTATAAGACAACTGACAAAAAATAATTATAGTGAAAATTTTATTTCAAAAATAGAAATGATGACTTAAGTCAATACACTAAAAAAAAAAGTCTCCATTACTCTTTGCATTAAAACCGTTATAAGACAGCTGTAATAATAATAGTAATAACTTTATTTTCGACATCAAAATGATAAATAAGTTCTACACTCGAAAACAGTATCCAGACATTTTACATTTCAAACGGTATAACATGCTGTAAAAATAATTATAGTAGATATATTTTCCAACTCATAAGAATTCCGAGGGAAAAAATTTTTTTTAATGATTTTTTCAACAGCTGTGCACAAACGTGAGCGCACGACGTAACGGAACACTGCTTCGCTGGTTCGCGTGTCCGCGCCTCGGTGCAGGGACCGAGCGCAGCGGTAAAGGGCGGCGATGTAATGAAACGGCTGACCTACAGCCGGTCGCGGGCGGCCGGAAAACACAATTGTCTGGCCACTGCCCCCCTCCACCCACCTTTAGGTTGTTGTTTTTTTTACCTCTACCCCTCACCGACCCTTGTAGGAATTCCTCGCACAATGCGCGGGTTTGGGAGTTGGGGCAGGGGAGGCCGCAGCTGTTAATGAGACCCCAGAAGATTAACTGGCTTCGACAAACATCTCCCCTTCCGCCTCTCCGACCCCATGCAACTCCCCTGGGCGATGGCCGCTTTTCATGCCCTTTTTCTCGCGCGCAGCCAATTTACCTGAAGGCCCCCCTCTCTCCCCCCCACCCACCTTCCCTCCGTGGCACAGGTCCAACTGCATCCTCAGCCACTCTCCCCCCCCCCCCCTCCCCGACCGGGGAAAAAAAAATATATCGATTCTCTCCGCCATTGAAAACAAATTACCAGGCAATCCCGCCGGTTCCTTCCCGGAGACTGGCCCCAGGTCGCGTCTCTCGCTGTCAGGCCCGGTCGTCGCTGCTGTGGTCCATGCAGGACGTGGTCTTCATTTAGCGCCTGTCCTGCTGCCGTGGCTGAAGGTGCTTCTGCGAGCCGGGTGGCTGCTGAGTGCAGCCACCCGCCACCAGGGGCGCCTGTGTCCCTGGTTGTCAGAACACAGTCCCGAATAAAAAAAAATTATGAAAACGGCCCTTGCGTCCAAGTTTGCTCAACTCCCCCCCCCCCCCCCCCGCATGGTGGACTTTATGGGGGACGCACCACAACGCCGAACGTACAATAACGCCGAAAACCATAACGCCGAATGCCAAATTGACCGCAACGCCGACGCTAGAAAACTGCTGTGTACCACAACGCCGAAATACATTTACGCCAAAAAAGGTCATTGCAGGACTGCCACAAAGGTTAGGTTAGGTAAGGTTAGGTTAGGTTAGGCTAGGTTAGGTTAGGTACACAAATTCATTCAGTTGTTTTTCATTTGGCACCTGTGCCCCCCCCTCCCCGCAGCAACATTTTTCGGCGTTACTGTATTTCGGCGTTGTGGTACACAGTAGTTTTCTAGCTGTCGGCGTTGCGGTCAATTTGGCATTCGGCGTTATGGTATTCGGCGTTATTGTACGTTCGGCCTTGTGGTAACGACCCGACTTTATGTTTCTACTTTGTCCAACCCTTCATTCAGACCATCCTCTGATATATTGTATTCTCTGCACATTGCGCTTGACTTAAGCCCAGGGTTTTCCCTGTGTCAACGCAGCTGTCAGTACATGCGTTTCTGAAGCTGCAGCTAAAAACCTCCGCAGCGTCTGATGGCTGTATATTCTTAAAGTGCGCAATGCAAGTCTCTCAGTTGCTCTTTAATGGAAATATTCGAATTTATTGTTGTTTTTTTTTTGCAAGCTTAATATAATTCCAAAGATATGACGTCAAACATGGTTTTGAAAACGTTATTGGTACATCATAGTATGGAACTTGTTGACATTAAAAATTTTAAATTTAAAATCTTACCTAATTCCGTTAAATCTAAGTTTTTTTAGGCTAGATAATGAGTTTAAAACATATTTTTAATATTGCTTTGGATTTCTCTTGGAAACCAACAAAAGGATTTTTTTCTTTAGAATACTTACAAATCAATGATAATGATGCATATTTAGATTATTGTTGACAGTCACACTTACAGTTCGTCCAAATCACCAACTAGTGCTAGGAAGGTGTTCATTTTAAATTCTCTCTTTTTTTTTAATTTCGTATTTAATTCTCAAGTTGAATATTATTCGATTGTCACCGAATGGTGGTTCTACTTACAAAATATACACTTTCTTTTTGTATATACATAACAATGATAGTATAATGCTACTAATAAGAATTGAAACTTATTTTTTCTTGGGAGAAATATGAGTAATGGATACATGAAATCTGTCACAATTATCATTTGACCAAAAACTGTGATATTTATGTTGCTTAAGCTTTGTAAATAATATTTAATGTTTTTACTTTGTGTCCGCTTTATTAATTCTTAAATTCAATATAAATCAGAAACAATGTTCAGTTATTGCTTAAGGCCTAAACAATATAGATTTGATACAGGTTTGTGTGTGTGAAATAAATAGAATACTTGCGTCTGGTCTTTTACTGACACATTACGTTTTATGCCCGAGAAATAGTTATGTTTAATAATGTTGTAGCACAGTCAGCGCAAAGATTTGTGCATGTTTAAGTAAAATAGTAAGTTTTTAAAATAAAGTATATTTAGCCCTAAAATTAATTAATAAACTTAATAATAAACTAAATTAAACTAAGTAAATTTATCAATATTTAGCATGTAAAGAATTAATCCGGAAGAAATCACAGAGAGAAACTGGCAACCACTTAGGATCAACAACCCAGTGTGAACGGAACCTAAAGTTTTGTGCGTTTATTTTTTTTGTCTCTACGTTGCTGTGTTTTATTTTTCCTGGATTAATCGTGCAGCGTTTATTGGATATATATAAATTGTTTGTTGGTTATATTTAACTTTATTCACTGTATATTTTACTGACAAGGATTTTACATCCGAATTATTTTAATTTTGAACATGCCTTTATTTTTTTTGTGTTTATGTCCTTTGCCGCCAAATGTTACGATGCTGCTTGACTGCTTATGATGCGCTACCATCCCTGATTCACCATTTGAAAACCTTTCCAAAGTTTCGTGCCCACGAAACAGCTCCGTAAGCTCGTAACGCACCACAACGCCGAAATACCATAACGCCGAACGTACAATAACGCCGAAATGCCAAATTGACCACAACGCCGATAGCTAGAAAACTGCTGTGTACCACAACGCCGAAATACATTAACCCCGAAAAATGTCATTGCAGGACTGCCACAAAGGTTAGGTTTTAAGTAAGGTTAGCACACAAATTCATTCAGTTGTTTTTCATTTTGCTCCTGTGCCCCCCCCCCCTTCCCCCGCAGCAACATTTTTCGGCGTTGTGGTACACAGCAGTTTTCTAGCTGTCGGCGTTGCGGTCAATTTTGGCATTCGGCGTTATTGTACGTTCGGCGTTGTGGTATTTCGGCTTTGTGGTAACGACCCGTAGAAGATGACCGAACTGCAGAGTCGTGAGAGACACACACGGGACACGGGTCTGGCGCGGACAGATGTGTCACGGCAGGGCCACGCAACTCCGGGGGAGGGAGGGGAAGGAGGACATGGGAGGGGGGATCCCGGTCTCGCGCAAGGGTCGGGGAGGGGGAAGGAGGACACGGGTTGTGGTGGGGGGAGTCACGGCGTGCCGCACCTGCCTGCAGAGTCACGCACGTGCCTGGAAGGGGTCGCGCGGAACGCCGGGAGTCCTCCAGCCGGCAAGCCGTCACGAGCTGCGGCGGTCCCCCTCCCCTCCCATCATCCCCCACAGATCCACCCAGTCACGTGCCACGCATCGCCACTTCGAGCCGCCACGAGGAGTGAGCGTGTTTCCTTCACGGCCCACGACACTCGTGCGACCACCTTGTATATACAGGGTGGCCATGAATATGTGTTACAAATTGATAGGGATGGTAGATGTAGATGTTTGGAAAACATTTTATTAACAAACCCATGTCCGGAAATGCATCCTTATACCTGAAACTGCGCAACAAACCAGTGAAAACATGTTGTGTTGTCTTACCGACTACCCGATTTGACGATCAGTGACCGCGCGAGTCACCGTGCATGTGTTACACTCGCTATTGTCGCAGTTGCAGAGGCGACATGGATGGCTGCACACTGGCAGAGCTAGCCGATATGTGTAGCCATCCATGTCGCCTCTGCAACTGCGACAATAGCGAGTGTAACACATGCACGGTGTCTCGTGCAGTCACTGATCGTCAAATCGGGTAGTCGGTAAGACAACACAACATGTTTTCACTGGTTTGTTGTCGCCTAGTTGCCTACCTACCCCTGTTACTTTGTTGCGCAGTTTCAGGTATAAGGATGCATTTCCGGACATGGGATTCTTAATAAAATGTTTTCCAAACATTTACATCTACCATCCCTATCAATTTGTAGCACATATTCATGGCCACCCTGTATAGTGGGCTTAGTGGAAAAAGATGGTAAGTCCACTTTTTTTGTGAAAATGAGTTAACTTTACAGATGAAGTTGTAAGGGCAATATCTTCGCCAATAAAACGTTTGGAAGTCCAAATAATGAATGATTGTAGACGTTTTCTTCTAGCTTTATTTCGGCAAGTCCATTATGACGCTATTCTGGGCAAGAAAAACTTGGTAAGTGAACTAACGGTCTTTTTTCCAGAAATTGGACTTACCGACTTTTTCCACCAAGCCCACGATATCAAAACACGTGGAAAGGGCCGGCAAACACTGAATAATTAACATGTACTTACGTTAATACAATATTTTCTCCGGGGAAATATGAATAAAAAAAAAATATTGTTTCACTGACAAATCACTTTGTTACTGCACAATGGCGAACCTTCTTCAAGTTAGAAAAACCTCGTCGTATAATTTTTGTATTTATTTGTCCTTTTCACCAGTCAATTAACAGAGGAATTTTTTTTTTTTTTTTTTTTTCGTGAACGTAAGACTTTTGTAGAAGGCTGTTGTGTAAGTTTTACCAGATTTTGATCCGCAACAAAAACTTTTATTTCCTAGACGCTTGGCCATCTAGGGCCCCACTTGCGACAAAACTTGCGCATTTTCTGTGATTCTGAATGAAATCCTTAAATAACGAGGGAACCCCCCCCCCCCCCCGCCACCCCAACGTATTTCTGGCATTATACTTAAAAACGATTTGATTTTTTTTAATTTGTAGTTACAGATAAGACAAACTTATCTAAAGAAAAAATAACTATGACTGAATATTAAAAGAACAGAAGCAGTACCTATTATTTGTAGCCCGATAAGGCCAGTGGTTATTTTAAGGAACTAAGAAATCTTGAAATATGCTAGAAATGAAACATGGTGGTGCCTCACACATATTGGTTTTACATGTTCTTGTCATTATTAAAAGTTAAGTGATTTTTCTGTAAATTTTACGCTACCTACTTTTCTCTCGCACTAATTTATCCGACACAAATTTTTTTAAGAAATAAATACATTGTAATATAATTGCTGTAAATAGTCGCCGCAGGTGATAACAATTACAAACACTTGCGCGACTTTTTACGCTAGTTGTATAACAGTAAATTATACATCTTGAAAAATTTTGTGACGGAACAACAAATGCAAGAGAGGTGCAATCTCAAACTAGAGTAATGAAAAATAAAATCTGACAAACCCCACCACCCACCCCGGCCGTTCCCGCTAGGCGACGTCACACCGACAGCGAGGATCTGGCGTCAGATCGGTGCGTTGTCGGACTTCCATTTCGGATTGCAGAGGGTCGTAAACGTGATGGATGCACACCGTCACCCGGTGCCGACCCTCCCCCCCTACCTAGATGTCAAACCCCTCGTTTCCTCTCTCTTCCTCTCTTTCTCTCTCTCATTCCATCCGCCGTCCTTTCCCCGTGACAACACCTCGCTAGTGATCGGAGCTTCCCCCGCAGGGAAGACCTGGCTGCCTCTGCGCTGAAGCCATTATTGATTCGTCACAGCTTGGCCACCTGTGCGTCGCCACCCTGCCACCCTGCCACCCTGCCACCCTGCCACCCTGCCACCCTGCCACCCTGCCACCCCGCCACCCCGCACTCACACCCTTCTCCGGGAACACCCCTGCAGTGTGTTAACGGTTCGACAGCTCGAGCTACGCGGCGATTGTCAGCAACATGCAAAAACGCAACCACACATTGAACATTAAGTTAAAAAATTTTTAATTTGTTCTCTTAATATTTAGTCAACATCTGCTTATATCAAGCTTAATTTTTTTAATATTCCACTATTTGATGTTAATTGCAGAAAAGTGGCTAAGTGTAAGAAAAGGCGCACTGCCTTAACTTCGCCGCCAATAAAGACGATAAATAAATAAAATAAATAAATAAATAAAACACAGCCGCGTGCACACGGCTTGGTCTCACACTCCATGTTGTTGTTTTTAGATTTATCGTCATCACTTTCATTCGAGGGGTTACTTCTGAAATCTTAACAAGATTGAATTTGTCGTCCTGTCACTAGTGTTGTTCGCGTGCGTTGTCAGGCCGGCCGCCGGCTGCCGCGCGCGGAGTCCTGGAGGCCTCGACCCTTCACCCTCCACCCCCTCCCCCGCGAGGGATGGGAGCGTGTCAGTCACGCCCCCCCCCCCCCTTCCGCCCCAAGCGCGGCCCGACCAGTTCTCAGGGATCAAAGACGACCTGGACGCCGACGTGTGGAGGATTCTGGGGGTCGTCGCCTCTTTGGAGGGGATAAGCGAGGCGTGCGCAGTCGGGTTTAAGGCTAGGTCAAACAGGAGGCGGACTCTCAGCGCGGGCGGAACGACCGCAGTCCGCCGCGGACTAGGGAAGCCAGACAGAATGCGGACAAGTTTAGGCGAACCAGTGTGAAAACAGTTGCTGTCAAGAGTGTGCAATGTGTGATATTGAATTCACTCTCTGTAATTCGTGTTTTCTTGTTGTCATTTCAAGATGTCCAGCAGTTCCTCTGACGAAGAAGAGTTACTTCTTATGTTCGCTTTGAGTAAAGCAAAAAGAAAAAGAAAATGGGTGCATGAAATAAATGAAAAAAGAGAGGTATTCGGCGAGTTTCACCTATTATGCTGTGAGTTGAGTTCATTCGAAGACCGATTTTTCACATATTTTCGAATGTCTCAAGAACAATTTGACAAATTACATACTCTCCTTGAACATAAAATATCAAAAGTGGCCACTAACTGGAGTAAACCCATTGGGACGAAGGAAAGACTAGCTATCTGTTTAAGGTAAGTAATACAATTACTTATTTAAAGATAATTTTTCTCTTTAGTTTAATTATTTGTACAATAAATTTACACTATATTTTTTTTACATAACACAATACAATATACATAGACAGCAGATTTTGAAATTTACTTTACATGCATTTACATAATTTTACATGTCTCCTTGGAATGTTTCGTACCATTCTTTTGCCGAATCGCCAGAGGTTGCATGGATTCCAACAAACGGTGGCTTGTTGGTATAGTTCAGATCGGAGTAATCCACTACCCCGGAGGAGGTAGCAGTACAGTTCGGTTGCCACGATGAACTACTTGAATTTAAAGGGGAGGATGGGTGTGAAGTTTCCACTTCGCGAAGTTCAGCCCGGCCAAACATTTGAGCCATCTCCATTTTTATAACTGCTTGTGTTCTAGGTGAAAACCTTTTAAATGTCTCCGCATAACTTAAGAAAAAGTGGTCAATACGGTCGAGGTTGTTCCTAGGTTTGTTGTCCCTTTTGTTATCTAGATACTTTAAATCGCATGAACATCTGTGCTAACGTCCTTTGGTTTGGATTTTTTCTGGGGCGGTATAATTTGGGAATCATCTGTCGCACAGCTACCTTCGTTGCTAGCCTCTTCTATCGGATCGTCTGTTTCACCCGTCTGTGGTATATTTGACGCGGTTACCCGTGGAGAAACTGTATCTTGAAGGAATTCCAAGTTTGCCGCCCAGGGCCAATTTTTAAACTTCTTTGCTGAACCTGTAGCTCCCTTCAAGAACTTGAGATACTTCACATATGAATCCCTCAAATTCTTCCATTTGAGTTCAACAGCTTCACCTGTACAAAACAGTATAAAAACATCATTTAAGCAGAACGATAAAATCAAAAACAAGTTTGAAACATAAGTAATAACTAAAACTCACATTAATTTTAATGTATAATAAATGTTACAATAATTAATTCTAATATATTATTCTATTTATGAAACTGTTCATGCTTCGTTTTTATTGTTTCAGGTATTTGGCTACAGGTGATTCCCATAACACTATTGCCTTTTCCTTCCGTGTTGGACGCACTACTGTTTCCAGCATAGTTAAAGAAGTGTGCATCGAGATATGGAACGTTCTACAACCGCTGTACTTGGCTACTCCAACAGAGGAAGTTTGGAGGAAATCTGAAGTTGGCTTTAGAGAACGATGGAACTTTCCCAACTGCATCGGGAGCATAGATGGGAAACACGTGGAAATCAAATGCCCTAACAAGAGTGGATCAAGTTATTATTGTTATAAAAACTTTTTTTCGATTGTTCTCTTGTCCATAGTTGATCCTTACTACAATTTTATTGTCGTTGACATAGGTAGTTATGGTCGGCACAGTGATAGTGCCATTTTCGAGAACTCTTTCTATCGCGATTTTGTTGATAACAAAACAATTCTTCCTCCAAAACCATTACCCGGGACAGAAACCCCCGTCCCTCATGTGTTTGTAGGTGATGAAGGGTTCAAGTTACAAACTTATTTGATGCGTCCTTTCCCAAGAAAGGCGGTCGTTGATAATATAGAAAAAAGAAGTTACAATAAACGACATTGCAGAGCACGACGTATCGTTGAAAATGCCTTCGGCATTTTAACTCAAAAGTGGCGTATATTTTTTAGACCTATCGAATGTAATGTTGATACAGCTGTACACGTTGTCAAAGCTGCTTGTTGCCTTCACAATTTTATTAGAGCTAACACAGAAAATGTCACAACTGATGAGCTAGAATTAACAGACGATATAACAAATCAACCCACCAATGCTTTCTCAGCCACTACTCCATTGAAAGAACGATCTAGTGATGCTGCCCATGCTGTACGAAACCATTTCGTTAATTACTTCAACTATTTAAGTTCGTAAATCATGATGTAAAAATTGTACAAAACTTGCAAAATATTATTACATATTTATATTACTGTTGCATTGTACGATTAAGCTCTTTGTAATGTTTTGTGTTAAATTGGAAAGTATAAATAAATGCGTATATATAGAAGATATCTCATTAATGAATACATAAAATAAAAATATGAATAAAAATAAAATATATTCAAACAATATATTATGAATATAGTGAATACATATAAATAAAAATTATCTTACTACTTTCATGTAGTTTCTCCGCGATATCTTTCCATGCTTCTGCTTTCGTCACTACATCTTTGTAGTCAGGATGACGAACATCATACAAAAAAACACTCTCCCGCACAAGATATATTAATTTTTCCGTCTCGTCAGCCATTGCTGTCCGCGCGAACTTTGTAGAAAATTACAACTGCTCCTCTGTCCGCTGCGGACTAGACTGGTCCGCTGCGGCAGACCGCCTTCTGTTTAACCAGCATGATGCAATCTAAGGTTACACTATGTCCGTGGCGGACGGGCGGCCAGGTCCGCGCGGACAGTCCGCCTCCTGTTTGACTGAGCCTTAAATCGTGTGCTCGATGTTAAGTTACAATTCTTAAAGGCTCAGTCAAACAGGAGGCGGACTGTCCGCGCGGACCTGGCCGCCCGTCCGCCACGGACATAGTGTAACCTTAGATTGCATCATGCTGGTTAAACAGAAGGCGGTCTGCCGCAGCGGACCAGTCTAGTCCGCAGCGGACAGAGGAGCAGTTGTAATTTTCTACAAAGTTCGCGCGGACAGCAATGGCTGACGAGACGGAAAAATTAATATATCTTGTGCGGGAGAGTGTTTTTTTGTATGATGTTCGTCATCCTGACTACAAAGATGTAGTGACGAAAGCAGAAGCATGGAAAGATATCGCGGAGAAACTACATGAAAGTAGTAAGATAATTTTTATTTATATGTATTCACTATATTCATAATATATTGTTTGAATATATTTTATTTTTATTCATATTTTTATTTTATGTATTCATTAATGAGATATCTTCTATATATACGCATTTATTTATACTTTCCAATTTAACACAAAACATTACAAAGAGCTTAATCGTACAATGCAACAGTAATATAAATATGTAATAATATTTTGCAAGTTTTGTACAATTTTTACATCATGATTTACGAACTTAAATAGTTGAAGTAATTAACGAAATGGTTTCGTACAGCATGGGCAGCATCACTAGATCGTTCTTTCAATGGAGTAGTGGCTGAGAAAGCATTGGTGGGTTGATTTGTTATATCGTCTGTTAATTCTAGCTCATCAGTTGTGACATTTTCTGTGTTAGCTCTAATAAAATTGTGAAGGCAACAAGCAGCTTTGACAACGTGTACAGCTGTATCAACATTACATTCGATAGGTCTAAAAAATATACGCCACTTTTGAGTTAAAATGCCGAAGGCATTTTCAACGATACGTCGTGCTCTGCAATGTCGTTTATTGTAACTTCTTTTTTCTATATTATCAACGACCGCCTTTCTTGGGAAAGGACGCATCAAATAAGTTTGTAACTTGAACCCTTCATCACCTACAAACACATGAGGGACGGGGGTTTCTGTCCCGGGTAATGGTTTTGGAGGAAGAATTGTTTTGTTATCAACAAAATCGCGATAGAAAGAGTTCTCGAAAATGGCACTATCACTGTGCCGACCATAACTACCTATGTCAACGACAATAAAATTGTAGTAAGGATCAACTATGGACAAGAGAACAATCGAAAAAAAGTTTTTATAACAATAATAACTTGATCCACTCTTGTTAGGGCATTTGATTTCCACGTGTTTCCCATCTATGCTCCCGATGCAGTTGGGAAAGTTCCATCGTTCTCTAAAGCCAACTTCAGATTTCCTCCAAACTTCCTCTGTTGGAGTAGCCAAGTACAGCGGTTGTAGAACGTTCCATATCTCGATGCACACTTCTTTAACTATGCTGGAAACAGTAGTGCGTCCAACACGGAAGGAAAAGGCAATAGTGTTATGGGAATCACCTGTAGCCAAATACCTGAAACAATAAAAACGAAGCATGAACAGTTTCATAAATAGAATAATATATTAGAATTAATTATTGTAACATTTATTATACATTAAAATTAATGTGAGTTTTAGTTATTACTTATGTTTCAAACTTGTTTTTGATTTTATCGTTCTGCTTAAATGATGTTTTTATACTGTTTTGTACAGGTGAAGCTGTTGAACTCAAATGGAAGAATTTGAGGGATTCATATGTGAAGTATCTCAAGTTCTTGAAGGGAGCTACAGGTTCAGCAAAGAAGTTTAAAAATTGGCCCTGGGCGGCAAACTTGGAATTCCTTCAAGATACAGTTTCTCCACGGGTAACCGCGTCAAATATACCACAGACGGGTGAAACAGACGATCCGATAGAAGAGGCTAGCAACGAAGGTAGCTGTGCGACAGATGATTCCCAAATTATACCGCCCCAGAAAAAATCCAAACCAAAGGACGTTAGCACAGATGTTCATGCGATTTAAAGTATCTAGATAACAAAAGGGACAACAAACCTAGGAACAACCTCGACCGTATTGACCACTTTTTCTTAAGTTATGCGGAGACATTTAAAAGGTTTTCACCTAGAACACAAGCAGTTATAAAAATGGAGATGGCTCAAATGTTTGGCCGGGCTGAACTTCGCGAGTGGAAACTTCACACCCATCCTCCCCTTTAAATTCAAGTAGTTCATCGTGGCAACCGAACTGTACTGCTACCTCCTCCGGGGTAGTGGATTACTCCGATCTGAACTATACCAACAAGCCACCGTTTGTTGGAATCCATGCAACCTCTGGCGATTCGGCAAAAGAATGGTACGAAACATTCCAAGGAGACATGTAAAATTATGTAAATGCATGTAAAGTAAATTTCAAAATCTGCTGTCTATGTATATTGTATTGTGTTATGTAAAAAAAATATAGTGTAAATTTATTGTACAAATAATTAAACTAAAGAGAAAAATTATCTTTAAATAAGTAATTGTATTACTTACCTTAAACAGATAGCTAGTCTTTCCTTCGTCCCAATGGGTTTACTCCAGTTAGTGGCCACTTTTGATATTTTATGTTCAAGGAGAGTATGTAATTTGTCAAATTGTTCTTGAGACATTCGAAAATATGTGAAAAATCGGTCTTCGAATGAACTCAACTCACAGCATAATAGGTGAAACTCGCCGAATACCTCTCTTTTTTCATTTATTTCATGCACCCATTTTCTTTTTCTTTTTGCTTTACTCAAAGCGAACATAAGAAGTAACTCTTCTTCGTCAGAGGAACTGCTGGACATCTTGAAATGACAACAAGAAAACACGAATTACAGAGAGTGAATTCAATATCACACATTGCACACTCTTGACAGCAACTGTTTTCACACTGGTTCGCCTAAACTTGTCCGCATTCTGTCTGGCTTCCCTAGTCCGCGGCGGACTGCGGTCGTTCCGCCCGCGCTGAGAGTCCGCCTCCTGTTTGACCTAGCCTTAAGTCAAAACTACATTTTCCAGTTTATGATTGACATAGAAGTCGTTAATTCCAACCACCAATCACAGCACAAAACACATGGTCGACCATTGTTCGAAATGGAGAAGCAGGTTTGAAATAGGTCATCGACAAATGGGATATCTATTTTTTTCGAAATGGTTGATGATTACAAATTACAAATATACGAATTCTAACCAAAAATACTGCCTCGCTCGGTACAATACCAAGACATAAACTTCCGGCTGAAAGGTTCCGGTTTGTTGTGATTGGTCGCTTCCCTTAAGTCTTAACGAAAAACATAAAATATGATCATTTCTGTTAAGTCTTAAGTCATCATATGGTTCGCGCACGACCCGTCAAAATTCACACACGACAATCATAAACCATTCCACTAGTTTACATAGAGTCATATGGTAAGTACACGACTAAGTCTTAATTCTTAATTTTCAATCGTAAACCCACCTTTAGTTCTCGACAGTAGTACCAGTAAGCAGACGTTTACCAAACCGACATGAACACTATCAGCCGCGTGAAACACTGTTGACAAAACAACAGTGGCGGGAGCATACGCAGACCATTGGTAGAGGATGTTGCCCTCCACATAGCCTCGCACAGGGTGCTTGCTGCCTTCCTTCTAGCTTCGCACAGGGTGATCGTCTGTTTTTAGCCTGGGGTATTCTCCTTCTTATAGCACTACATACAGAGTGCCCCTCTTTTAGCCTCTCTCAGGGTGCTGCTCTCATTATAGCCTCACACACGATTCCACCCTCTAACTAGTTTTCCGCAGGTGTCCACTCTCCTTTTAGTCTCACTCAGGGTACCCATTCACTTAGCCTCGCACAGGATGCTGTCCTAGCCTCGCACAGGCTGGTGCCCTCCATCTATCCTCCCACAGGGCGCTGCGTGTCAGCTCGCCTCAGTGCTCGTCAGCGTGATCGGGGCGGTAGCAGACGTCACTGACGCCACTGGCCGTTGGAATCCGCGGCGTGGCGAAGGCAGCGTGGAGGTAGTTCCTAGGTGCGCTCGTGTGGCGAGGGCCCGTGTTCGAACCCAACACCTCGGCATGGCTAAATTTTAAGAGCACCGAATGTTTCGCAGCCAACTATAATCTTTAGAGGTCTTGAAGCCACCCTTAATCCTCTAAGCATGACCGTGACGTAAAACCCTATCTGACAGTTCCAGGCGGGCGGGTGGTACGCAGGCCACGCCGGCTTTATTGCGGCCTGGGGAGCAGCTCGGGACTGCCCCCCCCCCCCTCAGCCCCCCCGCTATATCCCCGCAGGGTCGCGCCCCTAATTGGCAGGCTGCGGCGAGCAAGGGGAGTGGGGTGGTTGTTGGAAACTTGCGAACAGCTTGTTTCGCCGGCGCAGCGCGACAGGAGATGAAACGGGGCCGATTCGCGATTAGCCCCGCGCTATTGCGGCGAGGCAGGCCACAGCGCTGGTCCGAGGGTGATAGCTGCCTTTATCTGGGCAAGCCACGCTGAGCGCATAGGCCAGCACGTTATGGGGATTCAAATTTATATACCTTCCAATTTATTTTTTTGTTTTATTTTTACTGTTTTAAGAGCACGTAACACCTGTAGCCAAGAAAGGTAGAATGGAGTAGGTATATTTCCAACATCTCTTGAGCTGCTACAATGTTATTGTAAAATTTTATAGGCAAGAGTTCTTGACTGCTGTCTCATATATATGTGTGTGATAATGTTTTAATGTTTTAAAAGTCCAGAGGCTTTTTTTTTTTTTACGTGTTGAAAAAATTTGAGAAGAAACGTTGAATCCAAGAGAGTTATTGAAAATAATTTACAGGAAAAGCCCTTACTGAATAGTAACGCCAAAAAAATAAAGTAACCAACATGGCTGGTGACATCGAGCCTGTTCGCAATCCGATATTCCTGAGAAATATTGAAAAAAATTTTAGTGCAACTTTCTTTGCTCAATCTCTGCTCGCTCAGGAATGCTTCGCATCTCGAGACAATCAGGTCTGCTCCTGGAAGCTATAGGCCCTTTCTCTCGCGCCCGACGTCTGCAGAACGCATTCGGAATGTTCTTTATTTATTTCTTAGCCTTCCTCTCTGGCGGAAGCTTGCGCGCGGCGCGAACACGAGAAACCTCTCAGAAGTGCGCGCGGTATGTCGCCTACACTACCGCCATCGGGCGGCGCTTGACAGAACCTCGTGGTCGCTCGGACAGATGCTTCTGCGCACTTCGCGCCCGCCATCTTGCAGCTTTTTAATTTTACCTGTGATCATCAGTTTTCACGTAATTAATGGACGCACCCTAAAAAGAAATAGAGCCCTTCAACAATGGGTAACACAGCTAGTAGATAATATTTTTGTTATTCATCCCTAGTTAGAAGTGGAATTCCAGAAAATGCTAAAGAGCATTTGTATTTTTTTAAATTTTTTTTATTAATATTCAATATTTTAAATCCCATTTAGATGTATGAATTTTTTTTACTATAAAATCAGAACTACCTAACTCATTTGATTACGAGAAATTAATAAAATTCACCTGGTTACATTTTTCTTTAGTTCCATAGTAAAATAATATTTTTTTCTCCCACAATTTGGAAAAATATATGATCACACGTCGATTCTCCACACAGTATAAATACTCCATAGTATGCAACGATACTGAATTTGATTCTCAGTCTCAAGGACATCTTTATGTAGGTAATCATTGCAAGTATTTTTTTTTCTTTTCCTTATAAGAGCTAAAATTGTTTTAGGTAATTCAATTACAAAAGCGTAGACATATCAAGAACTAAATGTTACATATACCTAAATATAATTTTTATAATAAGAAAATCAAGGATAAATGTTTCGATATTTCTGTAACCTTAAATATCGACATGCCACTATTTTATTTGCATCGATATCATTCAAACGATATAAAGAAAGAATTGTATATCGATATGTGTAAAATGTTTCCATCACTTCACAGGAAAAAAAATTCTCTACTTTTACAAAAGATTCTTTTGAAAATTATTTTTTGCATAGCTATATGAATCACGTTTTCGAGTTGACTGTAGGTATTACGAAAGTTGGTTTTGATTTTATACTTTAATAATTAAAGTATAAAATCAATTATTGATTATTCATTCAAGCATTTTCAAAAATTATGTGACAATACATCGGAATATTCAATTATTGGACTTTATTTTGCGGTTCATGCTTGATAATGTACGCAGTTAATACTGGAAAGCCATTCAGGGAACGCATGAAACTATTGGGGGTAGGTACTGGGACTGCACAAAGAATAAATGGCCGGGTGAGAATAACGAACCCAATACTACTGCGGCAACATTTTTTTTTTGTAGTGACACAGTTGTTTTCATGTAAATGTACAAATGCACAGATGTACATATGTATAGACGTACGAATGTACAGATGTCAATATGTACAGATGTACAAATATAAAGATGTACGGATGTACAAATGTATGAATTGGAACGCACAACAACGCCGAAATACCACAACGCCGAAATTCCAAATTGACCACAACGCCGACAGCTAGAAAACTTCTGTGTACCACAACGCCGAATTACCACAACGCCGAAATACACTAACGCCGAAAAAATGTCATTGCAGGACTGTCACAAAGGTTAGGTTAGGTTAGACTAGGTTAGGCTATACTAGGTTAGGTTAGACTAGGTAAGGTTAGATTAGGTTAGGTTAGACTAGGTTAGGCTAGGTTAGGTTAGGTTATATTACGCTAGGTTAGGTTAGGTTAGGTAAGGTTAGGTTTGATTGTGGTATTTCGGCGTTAAGGTACATTTAAGAAACACACACAAATTCATTCAGTGGTTATTTCGGCGTTGTGGTACACATACGTTTACTAGCTGTCGGCGTTGTGGTCAATTTTGACATTCGGCGTTATGGTAATTCGGCGTTGTGGTAACGACCCTGTACGAATGTACAGATGTGCGGATGTACAGATGTACGAGTGTACAGATGTGCGGATGTACAGATGTACGAGTGTACAGATGTGCGGATGTACAGATGTAAGATGGTAAAGATGTACTAGTTTACAGATGTGCGGATGTACAGATGTACGAGTGTACAGATGTACATATGTACGAGTGTACAGATGTAGATTGTACAGATGTGCGGATGTACAGGTGTACGAATGTACAGATGTGCGGATGTACAGATGTAAGATGGTACAGATGTAAGATGGTACAGATGTGCGGATGTACAGACGTACGAGTGTACAGATGTACGAGTGTACAGATGTACGAGTGTATAGATGTGCGGATGTACAGATGTACGAGTGTACAGATGTGCGGATGTACAGATGTAAGGTGGTACAGATGTACGAGTGTACAGAAGTATATTGTACAGATGTGCGGATGTACAGGCGTACGAATGTACAGATGTGCGGATGTACAGATGTAAGATGGTACAGATGTACAGATGTACGAGTGTACATATGTGCGGATGTACAGATGTACGAGTGTACAGATGTGCGGATGTACAGATGTACGAGTGTACAGATGTGCGGATGTACAGATGTACGAGTGTACAGATGTGCGGATGTACAGATGTACGAGTGTACAGATGTGCGGATGTACAGATGTAAGATGGTACAGATGTACTAGTGTACAGATGTGCTGATGTACAGACGTACGAGTGTACAGATGTACAGATATACGAGTGTACATATGTACGAGTGTACAGATGTACGATTGTACATATGTACAAGTGTACAGATGTACGAGTGTACAGATGTACGAGTGTACATATGTACAAGTGTACAGATGTACGAGTGTACAGATGTACGAGTGTACAGATGTACATATGTACGAATGTACAGATGTGCGAACGCGTGCGGCAGGTTCGACGTGCGCGGCCGCGCGCTGCCCAAGGCGCTGTACTGGTCGGACGCGGACGCCTTCGGCCCCAGGGCCTACTTCAGCACGGGCTCCCGCCCGGCGGGGCTGACCCTGGACGCCGTGCAGCCCGACGACGAGGGCGTGTACCGCTGCCGCGTCGACTTCCGCAACTCGCCCACGCGCAACTACCAGGTCAACCTCACCGTCATAGGTGAACAACATCGAGACGCTCTTACTTGGGAAGCCTTCTTTTCACAGACGAGACAGTCAAACGTGCGATCGTTAGGGACCGGAAAAAAATTCGCGGGTTCAATGACCTGTAGGATGAACTCCATAGTTATACGTACACTCGGTCAAATGTCACCCACTCATCGGCTGCTGTCTTGTGAGACGTCCCAACGTAGCAGCCTGTGATTCGATAAAGCTTTGGTTTGGTGTTTATAATTGGCCCAGAGTCATCCAGGTGAGTTGCGAGCCAATAGCAGAGGCAGCACTGAGGTATAACTATTTGTATTTTGGCCTGTCGCGAAATGAATTCGCGAATTTTTCCGGTCTCTACCAATCGTGCATCTTCGGTGTTTTTTTTTTTTGTTTTTTTTTGTTCATGGTAAATATTTTTGATGTAGCTATACTTACCTAATATAACCAACCATCCACAATGTTTTAAAGTCTTTATAATGTAGCTAACCTATCATAATCGACCGCGAAATTTAATGCCACACCGGTTTATACAATGACAATGAGATAGAAAAAAAAAAGCGAGCATGAACTTCGGGGAACTTCTGGTGTGGCTCTCTCGTCTGTGAAATGAAGGCTTCCCCTCTTGTTTCCTTTGCAAATCAGCGAACTGTGGCGGCATTCAAAGGCAACCTAACCTAAAATTCGTTAACTTTTCAAAAGTAAACGTTGGCAACCTTGGTTTTTTTTTTATGTCGTTTGTTGCTGGGCATATTAACCATATTAATATGTTTAATATTATTTATTTTTTAGACTATGATAAAATGCTTATGTTTTGTTTAAATAATTAAAAACTGCATAGAAAAGTATGAGTGTTGAAATTCATAACCTCAGTTTCAATTGCAAATATACATACGTGCACATCTCTGCTACCTTACCCTTGACCCAGATGTAATATTTATGGTATGGAAACAACATTCAAATATTACATCACTAACCAAACATTCCAAACTGTCCAAAAATATTCCAAAGCATAATATTTTGCAATTATAATCACAACGCCACTCCGGTGATACAGAATCCCATTAATTCTTTACGAAGAATTTTTATAAAATAACTTTCTTTACTTAGGTTTTTATTTTTTAAGATATTTCTATGTTTTCTTTATATAAAAACTTAATTTTTGAGTTGGCTTTTCTCAGCCGCACCGAGGTTTATTTATTTATTATTATTATTATTATTATTATTATTATTTTTAGTGGCCGTATTTCGCCTATACAATTGCGCCTCCCTATGTAACTTGTCTCACACAACATAGTTCTCAACAGTAGCATGTCATTTAACTTGTCTCACATTCGACAGTTCTCAAAATAGCGCTAATGGTCTGCATAGCCTTCAACCACTTCTGCCTCTCGAGTTGACAGCGTCGTGAACAAGCATTCTGCTCCGAAAGTGACAGTGGCATTGGGGGGGGGGGGGGGAATGGGTAACACTGGTAGGAATACTACTTTTAACAATCGTCAAATGAGAAACAAGTTACACTACACAGAGCAAATGCTTCTACAAAGTGACAACGTAATAAATTTGTTATTTTACAAAGAATATTTTGTAAGCAAGTTACAAATACAATTTTCTTGTAAATCAACAAATTCCCGTGGAATGTATAAAGGGTTATGTAAACTACCAGTTCTGATCATCTTGATGTTACAACGCAAATTTTGTACATTCCACAGAAACTTGTTTGAAAAGGTACAACTTTTTGCTTGAAGCACTACAAAAATCTTGTTTAACATCTGCATAAGTTTCCAAAGAATTTCCTTGTTAAACGTTAATTATTTTTTTTTACAATGTACAGTATAGACTGTTTTCACCAAACAACGCCCAGAAACTGATTCCTGGGAGAAAACTAATACTATAAAATGTACTCAACTTTTTTCTAAAGATTATTATTGTTACACTACATTCGTAAATAGGATAGGGAAGCCAAGCCACCCTAATTTTATTACTGGAGGCCCATGAAGCAGTCAACTACATTCTCATAGTGTAAGTTCTTGGTTATAAGAAAAATTATTCGCCGATTTGTTTGTTTTTTTAGCTCAAAGAATGTTTCCATACTTTTTAAAAACTGTTTTTTAACTTTAAAGCTAATAGTTGTAAATATCTTTGTTTCGTTCTATTTTATCGCGAGGTACCACCGGCCGAGAATTTTAGGTGCTTATTTGGAAAAATCCTGTACATTTATGATAGCATAAAGCATGTCTAATCTCTAATATTATTTTTTAATCTATGTTTATTGTAAAAATGGTAACCATTTGCGTCCCTGAATATTGCCTTAACTTTACTTAAGTCTCAAGTTCAATCTGATTACGAAAATTGAACTAGAAGTTCCATGGTCTGACGGATCAGATTGCACTATCTGCATTTGACGTCATCAACAATAGTTACCAATGAGAACCATGATGAGTGAAAACGAACCGTAAAATCGTGCGAGAATAATTATTTCCTAAAGAACTTTTAAATTATGTGTTTTTATTTTTTTGTCTTGGGAAAACAATTTGTTGTATTTGAATTCGTTTCTCGTCAAGTTGCTTTAAAATGCAAATAAAAAAATTTAAAAAAAAATCAGTGTAAGCTTGGATCCAAGTAAATTTTATCAGTTATATTAAGTTTTAAGAAATATATCGAAATTAGTTTGATGCGCGTTTTCATTAATCTTCAGAGTTTCTAAAACTCACTAGGAAAGCGAAGATAAAAGTCCATTTGAATTTAAAGTTCTACAAGGGCCTTCGCCCATTTGGCGCACATACAGTATGCAGAGCTACAGAAAGAATCACGATATTCATAAACTGCTTGAGATATCCGAGTGGTGTCTTTTTGAGAAAAAAACACTTGAAATTAATCTGAGTGTGGATGGGTAGTTCTGTTTTCGCATTTATAGTCTTTTGTTGTATTATTAGCAGAGCGATAAATGGCTAAATGGCGGATTCCAGAATAATTTATGTGCATAAAATTCCCGGGAGAGGTTCTTAAAACGCAATCAACGGAATTGCATTGCACCTTTATAATCATTTCTCTGTCATGTAATGTTTTGGTCACCGCTCGGATCTCATAGTTTCGAGAAGACTGCGCGCCAGTCCAGAGGCTGGAAGGGGCATGTGTCGTTTTGCCTAAAGGCGTTTTGCCTAAAGGCGTTTTGCCTAATTTTAGGCAAAACTCCGTTTAGCAAAACGCCGTTAGGTAAAACGCCGTTAGGCTAATAGCCATTAGGCAATTCGCCGTTAGGCAAAACTCCTTTTCCTCTTTTAGGCAAAACGCCGTTAGGCATATCGCGGTTAGGCAAATCGCCGTTAGGAAAACCGCTGATAGGCAATACGCCGATAGGCAAAACGCCGTTAGGTTAGGTTAGGCAAAACGCCGTTAGGCAAATCGCCATTATGCAAAACGCCGTTGGCCAAATCGTAGTTAGGCAAAATGAGGTTTTGTCATCATAGTAACATTTTAGGAAAATCGCCGTTCGGCAAATCGCCGTTAGGCATAACGCCGTTTGGCAAATTGGAGTTAGGCAAAACGCCGTTAGGCAAATCGCCTTTAGGCAAATAGCCGTTACGTAATTCGACGTTAGGCAAAACGCCTTTAGGCGAAATGACTTTAGGCAAATCGCCTGTTACTCGCTGGAAGCACGAAGCACCAGCGAGCGCCGCTCTCATCACCCCTGGCCAGACGGGCCCTGTAGGCCACTGTGGCACGCTGCTGCAGACGTGTCAGCCAGTGCGGTCGGACAGACGCGACTGCACAGAGCAGTCGTCGCGCGGGCTGACGGCCGTTAATGACCGCTGTTTGTATTCCCGCGTCTCCCTCGCGGCCGGCAGCTGTCGGCGGGCTGCTCTATTTGCATAGCCAGGGGCGATGGTTCTCGCAGTTCTGTTTCAGTTGGTTCGCGGCTTCGCTTGGTATTTTTCAAGGGGGACGCACCACAACGCCGAAATGCCAAATTGACCACAACGCCGACAGAAAACTGCTGTGTACCACAACGCCGAATTACCACAACGCTGAAATACACTAACGCCGAAAAATGTCATTGCAGGACTGCCACAAAGGTTAGGTTAGACTAGGTTAGGTTAGACTAGGTTAGGTTAGGCTAGGCTAGGATAGGCTAGGTTAAGTTAAGTTAGGTTATATTACGCTAGGTTAGGTTAGGTAAGGTTAGATTTGATTGTGGTATTTCGGCGTTAAGGTACATTTAAGAAAAACACAAATTCATTCAGTTTTATTTCTAGTAATTTTCTAGCTGTCGGCGTTGTGGTCAATTTTGACATTCAGCGTTATGGTATTTCGGCGTTGTAGTAACGACCCTTTTTCAAGTACCCACCCTGTGACCGCACGTGATTCCTACTGAAAGCAGTTGTTCTATTTCACAATTTGTCATGACTAGAGACCCAAAATTTCGCCGATTAATTTGGTGTCAGGCTAAAATTCACAGTCCAACGTATACCCTACCCACATGTACTTTCCTACATATTGACTGGTTTCTTACTGTAGAACTTCCTCTTCCTTTGAGAGGGTCTACTGCTAGCTGGCAATTGGCTAACCCACAGTCATAGAAAGGAGTGTCGAGAGAATTGTGATTCAGTCATCAAAGAAATTAAAAGGTGTAAAAAGTTAGCAGTTTACGTAGCAACCAAAAACATTCCGCGAAATTTCCGGGTCGTTATTAACGAGGAGTTAGAGGCATATAACACAAATGGTAAATTGGACTGTTTTAATTGGTGGTGCGTAGGTAAGACTCTCAAAATTATCTGCTTAACCAATTTATAGACTTCCGGGTACATAAACTTGCAATTGTGTGTATTGCCTACTATGCACTTGAATTAAAATAGGTGTTTCACACTCTTACGCTTACTTACGTGCTGAAGAGAGATGCTCGTGTGTACCAGGCTTAAGAGTGCTGGACACGAAGTGAGTGACTAGTAGTTGTGTTCGGTGAATCCAGCAGCCAGTGCGTGGGTGCGCCCTTGTTGCAGTGCCGCCGCGCGAGATGCTGGTGTACGCCGTCCCCGGAGAGCCAATCACGTCGCAGGTGGTGGGCCCGCTGACCGAGGGCACAGAGCTCACCCTCACCTGCGAGGTCAGGGGAGGTGAGTGCAGACCAGGCGCGGCTACAGTTCCCCGGGGCCCCGCTCCTATCTGGGCCCCACGCCTATCACGCCTATCAAAACCTATGTTTTATACAAAAACAAATACAATTCACACCAATAAGGTTGAGAAAATATTCATAAATTTTTAAAATTTTTTTTAATACAACCCCTGTGTTAATTTAAAAAAATTATAGGCTCGTTCTGTTTGGTATATACAACTTATTTTTCTTCACTGCAACGAGCTATTTTAACAATGTCAAACTTTTTATTGGACTCTGCTTATATCATAATTTTCCGTTGCTTTATCAGTTAAGAACACTTCTACGGAAGTGATGGTGAGCCGACGTTTCGGCATACCATTTTGCTACCATATTCAAGAGTCATTGACAAAGCAATTTTAGTGTTCTGACCCTAGAACTTCATGTTCTTTGAATGATTTTTTTCAATGCAATGGGGAAGATTGATTTAAAACGATTGTATAGGGGCCTACGTCATTGCTGTTTTACACTTTACGTACTACATTATAAAGCAGCGATGCCGTATGTCCATAAATCGTTTTAAAACAACTGCATGGGAGTTGTTGATCTCTCTTGAAAATGGCTGCAGTAAGGTGCCCGAACTGTTCAAGCAAATCATTATTTCATCCGACCTGGCGTCAACCCAGAAGTCAAGAATTTGTTTGTTGTTGGTTTGGACTACCTAAGGGTTTGACAAAAAGAAAAACTGTGGTATGATTGAATACGTCGCAAAGATAAGTTTTTAGTATTTAACTTTTTAAACGAATCCACGGGATAGGCATCTGTGCGCTTCTCTGGCGGTGTATAAACGCAGGGAGATAAATTATTTAACTCAAGAGTTACTTGGTAGGGTAAAAGAGCAACATACGTTTGCCAAATCGCTTCTGCTTTTAACACAAAAATTTCGCCCTTCTTCACTTCCTTGACATTTTCACATGACCACTGGTACACATATATTTATTTTTTTTTCCTTTTCAATAATACATTCTCAGTAATGATGATATATTTAATCAGTAGGAAACCACGTGTAATTTCTATATCACGCATAATTATAGACAGTAATTGGTCAGCATATTCCCTGTTCCGTAGAGAGTTGTGTCGTGACAGTCCTGCCAGTAGTTAGCAAGTGAAACACTGCGACTTCCACTGTCCGTGAGTCGATCTGGTTTTCATTAGCTGAATCGTCGGAGGAGGAGGTAATTTTTTTTTTCCCACCGGAGGGAATCGGTAATTCATCTCGGAGGAGCGTAAATGTAAGTTTGCGAGAGGGATGGGAGGACGACGGCGTTAGTGCCATTCCCGGCCACGCGGCGCGCCTTCTGCAAGTGGTGTGTGGGTTGGTGAAAACACACCGTCAGCGACGCTTTTTTTTTCTTATACGACCGAACGGCGACTCTTCGGCGGCGCGAAGAACCCACTTCCCGAGGACGGGGCGCAAACTGCCGCCATCTGGGTGAGAGGGGAGGGGGAGGAAAGAGAAGAGAGAGAGAGAGAGAGTGGCCTCTCCCGGGCAGATGCGATAGCAGGGAGACAAGAGGCGGGGCCCCTTCCGGCAGCAGTAGGGCATCATCGGCCAAGGCGTCGGCCCCCGACGAGCACTCTTACAGCCGATCAGCACCCGAGTGTCTTGTATCGACACACCTGAGCGCTGCCCGATACACCGCCTGGTGCCCGCCTCAACCCTCGTCCCGAGCCTGTCTCTTCCAGTCCTGCCTCCTCCAACGACGATATGCGTTCTGTTGCCTCTCCGGCAACAAACACTTTTCCTTACTAAAACATAAAAGCTCCTTCGTTAAAACTACTGAATGTCAGATAGTAGGTACTTCGACGCATTAAAACACATAAGTAGGGCCATGAACATTTAGCGAAAAGATCCCGAGAGTAGCTGGAAGTTAAAACACTGTAGCATCGTCTGTGTTTCGTGATTGGGTGAGTTATGTACTTTGAGGTGCATGTCGATTGTTACAACAACAGATCACACTAATTCAGTGTGGAAGCAAACTCGTCCTCAGAGGCTCGTGCAAACAAGGCAACGACTTCTCTCGCAGACGGCCGCCAATCACAACCCGCTGGTGCGGGTATACCTTGTTGCAGTCTAGTAGGCGTTCAGATTTTTTTCGCGAAAATTTCCCGCCCCTACACATAAGAAACACTCGCTGCATTAGAACACAACACTGTTGGTTGGTGGTGTGCGAGATGAGTGGAGCTGTTGCGACTCCTGAAGAACACTCTGACCCTCGGAAAAAAGAAGAAGATAACTATCAGAGGTTTATTTATTCTTGAGCCGGGACCTCAACAACAAATTTAATGCTAACCTGTGAACAAAAAGCAAGAGTTTCGCGAATTTCTTCCCCTTCTCTCTCTCTCTCTCTCCCTTCCACTTTTTGACTTCCCCATGCGGATGGTGGATTGCCGTTTGAGAGCCCGGTATACGAATTTCAAATACGAGGGAGCCGGCATGCGATAGGGCAGCAATCTCCCGTTATTAGCTCCTTCGCCCCCCCCCCTCCCCCTCCTTCCCTGCGAGGAAAGTAGCTTCGCCCCCCCTCCCCCCTTCTCCCCCCTCCTTCAAGAACTCCCGCCAGCACGCCACGATCCGCCGACACATACATAATACATGAGCGCCGAGGGCAGCGGAGCGGCGCGGCTGGAGGGGGGAAGGGATTGAACCTTTAAAGGTTCCCTAAAGTGGCCGAAATTGATTTCCGCCGGAGAGCGGCGGCCGAGGCGAGGAAACTGCGCTGGGAGCCCTCGCGATGTCTTCCCGCCAAGGACGCAGGGGCGCTGCGTGAGACTTGGTTACTGTCCCGGCGCTCAAGGGTGCCGTCCGCCCGGACACACGGCACATGCGTAGGGACCGGAAAAATTCGCGGGTTCAATGACCTCTAGGATGAACTCCATAGTCCTACGTACACTCGGTCAAATGTCACCCACTCATTGGCTGCTGTCTTGTGAGACGTCCCAACGTAGCAGCCTGTGATTCGATAAAGCTTTGGTTGGGTGTTTCTCATTGGCCCATAGTCATCCAGGTGAGTTGTGAGCCAATGGCAGAGGCAGCACTGAGGTATAACTATTTGTATTTTAGCCTATCGCGAAATGAATTCGCGAATTTTTCCGGTCTCTACACATACGTAGGGGCATGCAGATTTCGCGAAAAGATTTCGAGACTAGACGAAAGTTAAAACACTTTAGCACCGCCCCTGTGTTTCGTGATTGGGTGCGAGTTTCTCCCAGGTACACATATCGATTGTAACAACACCAATCATCACAGTGATTTCAGTGCGAACGCAAACGCGTCTCCTGAGTGGCGGCTCGGTCAAACAAGGCAACGACTTCTCTCGCAGACGGCCGCCGATCGCAAGGAAGAAACAACAGGTGCGGGTATACCTTGTTGCAGTCTAACAAGTGTTTGGATCTTTTCGCGAAGAAAGCTTGCCCCTACACATACGCAGGGGCGCAACAACAGGGGGGAAGGGTATTTTGCCCCCCCTCTGAAACCTTGAAGTGGGGGCAAACGGGGGCAAAGAAAGTGCTGTGTAATCAATTTTTAGATAGTAAAACTGCTTAAATAGCACCATTTTCCACCTTGAAATACAAATTTTCCCGGGGGAGGAGCCCCGGACCCCCCCCCCCGTCTCAATAAGGGGGATCGACGATTCTTTATAAAAAGGTATATTGCCCCCCCTCCCTTTTCGAAATTTAGTTATTGCGCCCCTGCACATACGGTATCCGAGTGGAGTCTGTTCACGAAAAGCATTTAAGAACTCGCCAAGGGCTTAAAAGTACTTTCCATTTCGGATTACATCTTTAAACTGTATCTTTAGAACAATTAATAAATGGCTAAAAGGCGTGGTTTTAACAGTAATTCTTAGGCGTCAAAAATCGATACAGATTCTTGTAAGCATACTTGAGGGACTTTCATTACACCTTTACCTTCATTTCTATGCCATATAACGTCACGTTCACCGCTCAAATTTCACAGTTGTCCCATGGACGACGCGAGAAGACACCGCGCCAGAAGCACCAGCGAGCGTGTTGCTTGTCATCCATCCCACCTCACTAACACGGATACACACCCGACTACACGGGTGTTCGCGCGCCATTTACAAACCGCTAAACGATTCCTACAAGTGTCTGATTACGAGAGACCGGGAAAAATTCCCAGAATTCATTTCGCGATAGGCTAAAATACAAATCGTTATACCTCCGTGCTGCCTCTGCTATTGGCTCACAACTCACCTGGATGACTCTGGGCCAATGATAGACACCCAACCAAAGCTTTATCGAATCACAGGCTGCTACGCTGGAACGTCTCACAAGACAGCAGCCAATGAGTGGGTGACATTTGACCGAGTGTAGGTAGAACTATGGAGTTCATCCTGCAGGTCATTGAACCCGCGAATTTTTCCTGTCCCTACTGATTACGAATAGCATTCAAGAGCCACTGCACGAGTCTATAGCAGTTTCGTCCCATGATTTCGTCTATAAAGTGTATATTTTTTTGGCCAGTGAAAAAAAGTCCAAAAAGGATGTTTTCACGGACTTTTTTGATATGAAAAATTCTACGAACAGAATGGAAAATGGCTTCGGGAAGTGCAGGCAGCTTTTATCGTTAATATCCCAGCATAAAACTGTAGGGCCGCTGCTTGAAGTCCCATAGAGGCGTGTTACCACCGCGAAGACTGCACTCCAGGTCGGCGCCCGGCGCGTAGAGGCGAGGAGGAGCGAGATGCGCGAGCGAGTGTCGCCCTTAGCGCCCCGCGCTCCGAGCACGTGCGCCAGACCAGATGGTGAATGCCCTGTTCCAGGTCATTGTTTTATATTCACGTTCCACGCGGTAAAACTTGCCAACTTCTGAGAAGCTGAACTTTCACAAAATGAAAAAAATATATATCTATATTGCATACTTTTTGCATAATTATCTGGCAATGTCGCATTTTCAACGGGTTTTGTGCAGTATTGAAAGGAGAATGAACTGGAATATAAAACTGGAACTTTTTTGGGTTAAAGTTTTTCTTTTCTGGCTGCTATGTAGATAATATGGTTAAATTTTATTTCAGAGAAAAAATTATTTTAACTGACATTTAAAAATCATCAAAATATTTATGATGTTTAAAAGTATAATTAAAATTAAATTAATTTTTATTAAAGAATTTTAAATCATACACCATCATTGCCTTTGAACCCAAAAAAATTTCAGTTATTTATTGAATTTGGTTTTCCTTATCCATACTCCACAAAAATGTCAAAAAATTCTACTTTGCCCGCTAACTATGCAAAAACGGATGCACTATATATGTGTTTCATTCTGTTGAAGTTCGGCCACACAAAACGGCTACAAGTTTAGCCATGTTGTACGTAAAAAAAAAAAAATAATAATCTGCAACTGGACATACGCCCTTAACGGTGGCCAATCAGATGTTAAAAAAAAAAAAAAAAAAAGGGTGCGTGGCCGTCAGCGCGCATATTCTCACTTGGACAATCTAATTGGACGATAGTTCGCTTGAACGATTGAACCAAACAATAATTCACACAATAACCACTCAATACTCACACGTCTAGACGGCGGTCAACAGCGTAACGAGAAATGCAGCACTGTTACGTCACTCCGCTAGCGCTTGAACGATAGTGAGGAGTGGGGTGCTCGATATTTCCCCTACCACTGATCACTTTTTAAAATATATATATATATATATTTGTATTTTTTAAAGAAATTATCAATGTGGTACTAATTTGTAACATTGTTTAAACTATACATATTTTAAAATAACTTGCCATGTTAAAATAGTTTTAGATTTACCCTATTAAAATGCCAAGAAATTTTTCTCTCAAAAGCATATTAAGTTTGATATTATTTTGAACCATTTATTGTAGAGTTATTCATAATTGCGTAACAAATATTAGAATAAATTAATATGGACATTTGTAGTCACATTATCTAATAATTTGGTGAAAGGTTGGGTTTTGGAACTTTTGAAAAATTGCATATAAATCGAAAATGACGAAACTACATTTTTTTTTAAATTCAGGATCGTCATTAATTATCTTATTGACTGTCTGCTCGCCGTTGAGTTTTGTGTCGTTCTGTATAGTGAAACATCTCTAAGAATTGCAATAAAACCAAAATAATGCCGTACCTGTTGTTCTAAGGGTTACGCAATGCTTTATAAATAGGTCAGTTATTCGAAAACTACTTAACCTTCATAAGAAACCTCACTTACAAGCACGTGTGTGTATGTCAGTTTTGTTAAAGCTCGCCGAACGAGCATTCACAACGCTGTTAAATTGACTCTGATGCTCTGTCTCACGCCATGTTGATTTTTTTTCTTATGCATCTTTTATTAAAGCCTATTTATGAAATTTTGACACGATACCTCTTCTGTGTTTGTAAGTTCTGTCACTAATATTTTCAACGAATATTCACTTGGTTGAATAATATTATTTTTTTTTATAGAAATTCGCAAAGACTTATGGGTTAATGGACATTTTCGATTTTTTGACGTGACAACGTCTAATAAATCGATGAACGCCGGCTGCACGCACGAAAAGTGTCCCGTTGCGCACATTGTCCTGTTACGCTGTGTCCCGTTATGCTCATTGTACGCTTGCGCCGCATCTATCTCTCTTCCACTCGATTGGAATAACCATCGATTTGACTTTTTCGATGCACATTAAACTTGAAACACTCCCATTCGTTTCCTACTTTTCCTATCATCGTCCTATCCTTAACAGAATAACACAGATTGGAAGAAGTTAAATAGCAAACATGTATAAAAGTTATAGTTAAAATAATCTCTTCGTTAAAGTAATAAACATATTTGAATTAATGAGTGCAAATAAAATTAAATTTATCAATTAAATTGTAGATTTAATTTCACTCCTTCTTTGTATCCATACAAAATAGTGATAATTCAATAAAAATGATTCAATTTTATTCATAAAAGTATGCAATCATTTCATCAATGTTTTGTTATGACGTTGTCACGTTAAACTATCGTCCGTAAACCGACTTTACAGACAACCAAATTTTTTAAATAAGGAAATTCAAATTTTCGAGCAGCAATGGGTACGATAGTTTCGTGGAACAATCCTTCGTAGCTCGCAGCTCCCAGCCGAGTTGCATGATCGCATCCCGAAGCTCCGTAGTGATGGCGGACTCCTGTTCGCGCTGATCTTACAACCAGCATGCAGTTAGCTGCAGGTCGGTGGAACTCCTAAGCTTGTCAACTTTGTGGTGTTTAGACCACGAAAACGCAGGTCCTTAATTTTTTTTTCCCTGGCACACATACATACAACGTACCATAATTTTCCCTCCAACAGCATTTGGCGTACCGCAATCTAACAAGTTGTGTACCATAACTACTGTGTGAAGTGCCGTAATTATCGGGCGTGCCATAGAAAATAGTCGAGTGCTTCCAGGAAACTGGGCTGTACTTGAGCGGGTGGCGAAGACAATAGGCGCGGGGTTCGGAAAGCGTTCAGCGAGGCCGAGGACCGACCAGAGGACCTGGAAGGCCGCACACTCGCGGGCGACCGGCCATTGTGAGAGGCTCGCCCTCTGAAACCACGGGGGAAGTTCCCGCCCATTGGCCACTGTTCCCGGAACTCCGGCGAACAGAGCTGAGCTCCTTGGGAGCGCCATCCGGATTCGCGGTTGTTTGGTTCGCCGTGAAAGCGACCGCCAACTTGCACTTTGCGGTCATTCCAGTGCCTCGTTGGGGTTTCCCCCTCGCTCTTTGTCGCCTGCCTGGTCGATAAGGCAAGGCAATGTGCGGTGGGAAAAATTTGCGCTTTCACTCTTTGCCGCTTTTCCGAGATGTACCTAGTTGAAATTTTTAGTGGCCGTTTCATAGAGGAATCATGCGTTGTTTAAAAATGAGCCTTAATTTTTCTTAAGTTGGTTAACACTTGTTTTCATTTATTTATATTTTATTTTTAAATTTTTAAGCTTGTCTGCACATAACTTTTATAATTTTAGATTTTGTATTCACACAAGTTTTAACTTGGTTATACATTTTTTTTAATTTTGTTTTAAGTTTATATTTAATATAATCGATTTGATTGGCACGATTGCCAACTCGAGAAATGTAGCTACTTGTTTTGACTGACGTCACAAATTGCCGTGCGCCTCACCCAGTCCGCCTCGCCATCTTGGATTTTCACATCTTTTAAGCTATAATTCTAATTTTGAACACATCTATCCACAATTATTTGGCACGTCAAGGCATTGCAGAGAGTGACACATCAGTAGGTAACTTCTACCCTGATGATGGCGATTGAAAACGTGCGAACGGAACGTCGGTGAATTATTCGCCCTGGACGCGGCTACAGTCCCAGAAGCCAAGCTACTTCAGACAATGGCCGCGAAAGCCTGCGATCTTTATTAACATTATTTTTAATTTTTTTAAAAAAAATAATTCTATTGTGTTAGGTCACGCGCCCATAAATATATCAATATACGTACATATATATACACACATATATACCTCCCCCCTACTCGCCGTTAGTTTTCACCAAACCTCTTTTCTCTGGCAAAAAAAAAAAACTTTTTTGCCGAAGTGCGCGAGAAGTGGAGAAGTGGAGAAGTGGCGGGAATTAATAAAAAGCTGGCTAGTCGGCGGCGGAAGAGGCCAACTAATTGATTTTAAATGAGAGCCGGCGTCGCGGCGAAGAAGCCGCCGCCTGCCGCGCCAGGGACCCGCGTGACGAAGTGGCGCCGATTGTTGGCTGCATTATTAACGCGGCCATCTCTTTCGCATTAAACACCGCCTTGGCCGTCCCACCTACTCATTACTTCCCCAGCGCCCCCCTCCCTCCTTATTCAGGAACACCGCTCTCTCTTCAGCCGCCCTCCGCGCCGCGCAGGCGTCACTCAGTTGCCGGCGGATCACTCCCGGCACACTTCAATCAATTGTTCAATTCACTCTTTAAAAAAAAATTGGTTGTCTGTAAAGTCGGTTTACGGACGATAGTTAAACGTGACAACGTCATAACAAAACATTGATGAAATTATTGCATACTTTTATGAATAAAATTGAATCATTTTTATTGAATTGTCACTATTTTGTATGGATACAAAGAAGGATGAAATCTACAATTTAATTGATAAATTTACTTTAATTTGCACTCATCAATTCAAATATGTTTATTACTTTAACGAAGAGATTATTTTAACTATAACATTTATACATGTTTGCTATTTAACTTCTTACAATCTGTGTTATTCTGTTAAGGATAGGACGATGATAGGAAAAGTATGAAACGAATGGGAGTGTTTCAAGTTTAATGTGCCTCGAAAAAGTCAAATCGATGGTAGTTCCAATCGAGTGGAAGAGAGATAGATGCGGCGCAAGCGTACAATGAGCTGAACGGGACACAGCGTAACGGGACATAGTGCGTAACGGGACACTTTTTTTTCGTGCGTGCAGCCGGCGCGGCGTTCATCGATTTATTAGACGTCACGTCAAAATATTACGCCAACATTCCCTAGTAAACTCTCCGTACAATCTTAATTTAACTATACACATAGATACACACAGTGTCCTTCCTTAGTCCAGCGGGAAATGTTTAATTTATTTTTTTAATACCAGAAACAACTATTAATATTGAAAAAAAAGTTTATTATTTGGAAATACTTCATCAGACCAGAAGATGCTTCAAATGTCTGTACACAAGAACGAAACCAAACATATGTCCAACTAAAATTATTTGTGTTTTTTTATGTACTCAGAAACACGTTGAGGCAGGGACCAAGGTATTCATATCCCATTATGTGGTGTTATTTTAGGGTTGGTATTTAATTACTTTTTTTTTCGGAAGTGGTGTGTAGCCTCCTCGAGACATTATTTAAAGTACTTTTGATCTTCCTTTCCCGGGTATTTGTTTTATTTCGCAACATTTATCTCAATTTCATCCTGTTATTTCAATATGCTTGTAACAATTTAGACTTTAATTTTTTTTTTAATAAACGCAGTTCTATGTCAGTATGTGCCGCAAACTAATGTTATTATTTATAAGTAGAGACCTGCAAAATTCGCGGATTCAATGACCTCCAGGATAGACTCTACTACACTCTACACACTCGGGCAAATGCCACCTGTTCATTGGCTGCTGACTTGTGAGTCGTCCCGACCGAGTGTCTGTGATTCGACACTTCTATAAGTGAGGGTCTCTAATTGGCCCTCATTACTCCAGATCAACAGCGAACCAATTGCAGATTCAGCGCTAAGGTATAATCATTTGAATTGTAGCATATCACGAAATGAATCCGCGAATTTTGCAGGTCTCTATTTATGTTATTGATAGAGACATGCAAAATTCGCGGTTTCGATGGCCTTCAGGATAGACTGCACATACCCCTGTACACTCAGGCAAATAACGCAAGTTCATTGGCTGCCGACTTGTAAGTCGTCTCAGCTGGTTTGTCTGTGATTCGATCCTTCTTTGGTTGAGGGTTTATAACTGGTTGAGATTCGTCCAGATGAACAGAAAGCAAATAGCAAAATTATCTAAGAGGTATATGTGTTTGAATTCTAGCCTATCACCGAATGAATCCGCGAATTTTGCATGTCTCTAGTTATTGATGTAATTATTTTTCGGTAGTTTATCGCCCCCAGAAGCATGAAGAGTGTGCAGGGTGTGGAGAGTGTGGCGGGGATGTGGTGGCGCAGGCAAGCCGCAGCCCACGGTGTCGTGGTTCGTGGGCGACAAGCTGGCGGGGGCGGCGGCGGCGGCGCCCGGGGGCGGCGAGGTGACGCTGCGGCGGCTGGAGGTGGGCCGGGTGCGGCGCCAGCAGCTCAACACCACCTTCAAGTGCCAGGCCAGCAACAGCAAGCTGGTGCTGCCCGCGGAGCGCACACTGCGGCTCGAGCTGTACCGTAGGTGTCGCGCGCCTTCATCGCTGCCGACGGGGTGCTGTCATAACTTAGAAACACACGACTTAGAAACACACAACTTAGAATTATCTAAGTTATGACAGTTCTAAGTTATGACTTTCTACCAGGGCCGGCGCGTCCATATAGGCGAACTAAGCAACCGCCTAGGGCGCCAAGTAGCTGGGGGCGGCGCAGCACGACACACAACAGCTCATATAAAATGTTTAACGATTATTGAAACTAGATGAAAATGGATTTTTGTAACAGTTTGGAATGTTTATATTGATATAAGTAATTATTTAAAGTCCACGGTGACCTGTTTATGATTTGTAATAAGTAAAAAAGAAAAAAAAACACAAGTCTGCTTACATTTGATTGTTGACAAAATCTTAGGCTTACGTGATGTATTTTGGACAAGGACAATTTTTTTTTGGTGTGTCCGGCAGGAGGGGGAGGGTGGGGGGCATTAACGTTTTTCGCCTAGGGCGCCAATTTACCTTGCACTGGCCCTGCTTTCTACGTTACGACGTTTCTAAGTTGTGTGGTTCTGATTTGCGTGTTTCTAAGTTACGTGTTTCTAAGTTATGACAGTTCTAAGTTGTGTATTTCTAAGTTGTGACTTTCTACGTTATGACGTTTCTAAGTTGTGTGGTTCTGCGTTGCGTGTTTCTAAGTTACGTGTTTCTAAGTTATGACAGTTCTAAGTTGTGTGTTTCTAAGTTGTGATAGTTATAAGTTGTGAATTTCTACGTTATGACGTTTCTACGTTGTGTGGTTCTGCGTTGTGTGTTTCTAAGTTACGTGGATTTTTCTCCTATTTTCTAAGTTATGGCAGTTCTAAGTTGAGACTTTCTAAGTTATGTGTGGTTCCCGCTGCAGACGTGTGGGTGGTTCTGGAGGGGAAGCCTTCTTTTCACACACGAGAGAGCCTAAACGCCCGATCGTGCATCTTCGGTTTTTTTTTGTTCGTTGTAAATAAATATGGCGGTGTTGATAAAAGGATACTAATTGTCAATTAGGTTAGGTTAGCTACATTATAAATACTTTAAAACATTGTGGACGGTTTTGATTTGATTAGGATAGCTACATTAAAGATACTGTGAAATCATGTAAACGGTTTCCTAGCTCTGAATAGCTACATATTGAAAAGTTATTAGCTCAGCAACCATAAAATGATTTTACAGTTTTTTTAATGTAGCTATACTTACCTAATACAACCAACCATCCACAATGTTTTAAAGTATTGATAATGTAGCTAACCTATCATATGCTTCTCTTGAATCTTCATTTACTGAATAATTCTTTAAATTACTTCTTGCTAATTTTAAGAATGACATCTTATATGTTAAACCCGCGCATTTGGAGAATAAATGCCCGCGAATATTTTTTTCTTCCCCCATATAAATACACCTGTTGTGGTACGGAAAAAAAAAGCGAGCATGAACTTCGGGTGTGGCTCTCTCGTCTGTGAAAAGAAGGCTTACCGTGCTGGAGAGCATGCCATGTTTTATATCCCGACTCCCATCGGCTTGCAATAATTCCACCGTACTATAATACAGGCTCGCGATACCGTAATTATTGTAAGTATTGCAAGCTGCAGCTTGGGGGATACGAAGTAGGTATCGCATGCTTGCGTTGTAGCTGTACCGTAGGTATCACACACATGCAAGACACAACTAACGCACGACTTACACATTTTTTAAAGCTGTTTCGCTCCTATGAACACATTCTTTAATATATATTTATTTATGTTACATTGATAAGATTGTAGACTTGCTATCATAAAATTGAAATATAATCTGTTGTAATTGTTTGGTGTATAATAAACTGTTAAGAGTCATAATTATTTATAGTATATAGCATGGGCATGGATTCCCGGGGGGAGGGGGGGGGCCCTCCCTGAAATTAAGAAGCCCTTCTCTGAGAGGACCCATTGGCCTGTGTGGCAAAGTGTGCCTGTTAAACGATGCCTACAGATTTGTTTCCCTGGCAAATAGGGGGCCTACCTGTAGAGAGTAGGTACTTAATTTATTACAGAGATAAACCTTATCAATTTATAATTCATATTTTTTCCATACTCAATTGCATATTCATCTTATTAACGTATGTGATATATTTTGGTGTATAAACATATTTTATAATTTTTTTGAGTACTTGGACACTTAAAAATAAGTTAAATAAAAAGTATTCGACAAATTGTTAACGAACAAAACATTCAGGTTGCTGTTTAAAACTTGTTTAGACTTTACAATGTGTCATATCTACTTATAATCAAATGTGCAAAATACTTAATACTATCAAATACTTACTAAACTAAAAAAAAATAGATTAGCAGGTTTCTGGGAGCATTACAACAATAATCGAACAAATGAACTATTGAAGAATTGTTCATTTGGGTGATCAGTTCGAGCAGCGAGCAGGTGATATGCGGTGAAGGCAATGTGACCGCTACCGTCCAGAAAACAATTTTTCTGTGTTTTTACAAAAGATTCCTTTGGAAACCAGTTTCCCAGAAATAGTTTATAAATCTTCGAGAATGATATTGTAACTTTGTGGACATGGTTATGGAATTTTTTTTAAATACGTTTTTCGAGATAATACTGAGTATTTCTTACGCAAATTGACGCAAAAAAATTATATTTTAATTGGTGTTTCACTCAAGAAGAGATTTTTTTTAACCATCGAAGAGATTATCGGAATTTCACGTTAACCATTGGAGGTACAGGGACTACACAATGCATAAATGCCCGGGTAGTAATCCTAACCCAGTATTGCTGCAAACACTATTTTGTAGTGATAGAGTTGTTTTCATGTAAATGCTGGCATCGCACCAGATGCGCCAGGAGACAGAGGACACTAGGGGAGACTATGGGAGACCAGGGGAAACTAGGGGAGACTAGGGAACACTAGGGGAGACCAGGGGTGACCAGGGGAAACTAGGGGTGACTAGGGGAGGCATAGGGGAAACTATGGGAGATTAGGGGAGACTAAGAAAGGCTATGAGAGACTAGAGGAGACTACGGGAGACAGAGGACACAAGGGGAGTATAAGGGTGTCTAAGGGAAGACTACGGGAGACAGAGGACACTAGGGGAGTATAAGGGAGTCTAAGGGAAGACTACGGGAGACAGAGGACACTAGGGGTGACCAGGGGTGACCAGGGGAGTGTAAGAGAGTCTAAGGGAAGACTACGGGAGACAGAGGACACTAGGGGAGTATAAGGGAGTCTAAGGGAAGACTACGGGAGACAGAGGACACCAGGGGAGTATAAGGGAGTCTAAGGGAAGACTACGGGAGACAGAGGACACTAGGGGAGTATAAGGGAGTCTAAGGGAAGACTACGCGACACAGAGGACACCAGGGGAGTATAAGGGAGTCTAAGGGAAGACCACGGGAGACAGAGGACACCAGGGGAGTGTAAGGGAGTCTAAGGGAAGACTACGGGAGACAGAGGACACCAGGGGAGTATAAGGGGGTCTAAGGGAAGACTAAGGGAGACAGAGGACACCAGGGGAGTATAAGGGGGTCTAAGGAAAGACTACGGGAGACAGAGGACACCAGGGGAGTATAAGGGGGTCTAAGGGAAGACTAAGGGAGACAGAGGACACCAGGGGAGTATAAGGGGGTCTAAGGAAAGACTACGGGAGACAGAGGACACCAGGGGAGTATAAGGGAGTCTAAGGGAAGACTACGGGAGACAGAGGACACTAGGGGAGTATAAGGGAGTCTAAGGGAAGACTACGGGAGACAGAGGACACCAGGGGAGTATAAGGGAGTCTAAGGGAAGACTACGGGAGACAGAGGACACCAGGGGAGTATAAGGGGGTCTAAGGGAAGACTACGGGAGACAGAGGACACCAGGGGAGTATAAGGGGGTCTAAGGGAATACTACGGGAGACAGAGGACACCAGGGGAGTATAAGGGAGTCTAAGGGAAGACTACGGGAGACAGAGGACACTAGGAGAGTATAAGGGGGTCTAAGGGAAGACTACGGGAGACAGAGGACACCAGGGGAGTATAAGGGGGTCTAAGGGAATACTACGGGAGACAGAGGACACCAGGGGAGTATAAGGGGGTCTAAGGGAATACTACGGGAGACAGAGGACACCAGGGGAGTATAAGGGGGTCTAAGGGAATACTACGGGAGACAGAGGACACCAGGGGAGTATAAGGGAGTCTAAGGGAAGACTACGGGAGACAGAGGACACTAGGGGAGTATAAGGGAGTCTAAGGGAAGACTACGGGAGACAGAGGACACCAGGGGAGTATAAGGGAGTCTAAGGGAAGACCACGGGAGACAGAGGACACCAGGGGAGTGTAAGGGAGTCTAAGGGAAGACTACGGGAGACAGAGGACACCAGGGGAGTATAAGGGGGTCTAAGGAAAGACTACGGGAGACAGAGGACACCAGGGGAGTATAAGGGGGTCTAAGGGAAGACTACGGGAGACAGAGGACACCAGGGGAGTATAAGGGGGTCTAAGGGAATACTACGGGAGACAGAGGACACCAGGGGAGTATAAGAGAGTCTAAGGGAAGACTACGGGAGACAGAGGACACCAGGGGAGTATAAGGGAGTCTAAGGGAAGACTACGGGAGACAGAGGACACCAGGGGAGTATAAGGGAGTCTAAGGGAAGACTACGGAAGACAGAGGACACCAGAGGAGTATAAGGGAGTCTAAGGGAAGACTACGATAGACAGAGGACACCAGGGGAGTATAAGGGAGTCTAAGGGAAGACTACGCGACACAGAGGACACCAGGGGAGTATAAGGGAGTCTAAGGGAAGACCACGGGAGACAGAGGACACCAGGGGAGTGTAAGGGAGTCTAAGGGAAGACCACGGAAGACAGAGGACACCAGAGGAGTATAAGGGTGTCTAAGGGAAGACTACGGGAGACAGAGGACACCAGGGGAGTATAAGGGAGTCTAAGGGAAGACTACGGGAGACAGAGGACACCAGGGGAGTATAAGGGGGTCTAAGGGAATACTACGGGAGACAGAGGACACCAGGGGAGTATAAGGGAGTCTAAGGGAAGACTACGGGAGACAGAGGACACCAGGGGAGTATAAGGGAGTCTAAGGGAAGACTACGGAAGACAGAGGACACCAGAGGAGTATAAGGGAGTCTAAGGGAAGACTACGATAGACAGAGGACACCAGGGGAGTATAAGGGAGTCTAAGGGAAGACTACGCGACACAGAGGACACCAGGGGAGTATAAGGGAGTCTAAGGGAAGACCACGGGAGACAGAGGACACCAGGGGAGTGTAAGGGAGTCTAAGGGAAGACCACGGAAGACAGAGGACACCAGAGGAGTATAAGGGTGTCTAAGGGAAGACTACGGGAGACAGAGGACACCAGGGGAGTATAAGGGAGTCTAAGGGAAGACTACGGGAGACAGAGGACACCAGGGGAGTGTAAGGGAGTCTAAGGGAAGACTACGGGAGACAGAGGACACCAGAGGAGTATAAGGGTGTCTAAGGGAAGACTACGCGACACAGAGGACACCAGGGGAGTATAAGGGAGTCTAAGGGAAGACCACGGGAGACAGAGGACACCAGGGGAGTGTAAGGGAGTCTAAGGGAAGACTACGGAAGACAGAGGACACCAGAGGAGTATAAGGGTGTCTAAGGGAAGACTATGGAAGACAGAGGACACCAGGGGAGTATAAGGGAGTCTAAGGGAAGACTACGGGAGACAGAGGACACCAGGGGAGTATAAGGGAGTCTAAGGGAAGACTACGGAAGACAGAGGACACCAGAGGAGTATAAGGGAGTCTAAGGGAAGACTACGGGAGACAGAGGACACCAGGGGAGTATAAGGGTGTCTAAGGGAAGACTACGGGAGACAGAGGACACCAGGGGAGTATAAGGGAGTCTAAGGGAAGACTACGGGAGACAGAGGACACCAGGGGAGTGTAAGGGAGTCTAAGGGAAGACTACGGAAGACAGAGGACACCAGAGGAGTATAAGGGAGTCTAAGGGAAGACTACGATAGACAGAGGACACCAGGGGAGTATAAGGGAGTCTAAGGGAAGACTACGCGACACAGAGGACACCAGGGGAGTATAAGGGAGTCTAAGGGAAGACTACGATAGACAGAGGACACCAGGGGAGTATAAGGGAGTCTAAGGGAAGACTACGCGACACAGAGGACACCAGGGGAGTATAAGGGAGTTTATGGAAGACTACGGGAGACAGAGGACACCAGGGGAGTATAAGGGAGTCTAAGGGAAGACTACGATAGACAGAGGACACCAGGGGAGTATAAGGGAGTCTAAGGGAAGACTACGCGACACAGAGGACACCAGGGGAGTATAAGGGAGTCTAAGGGAAGACTACGGGAGACAGAGGACACCAGGGGAGTATAAGGGAGTCTAAGGGAAGACTACGGAAGACAGAGGACACCAGAGGAGTATAAGGGAGTCTAAGGGAAGACTACGATAGACAGAGGACACCAGGGGAGTATAAGGGAGTCTAAGGGAAGACTACGCGACACAGAGGACACCAGGGGAGTATAAGGGAGTCTAAGGGAAGACCACGGGAGACAGAGGACACCAGGGGAGTGTAAGGGAGTCTAAGGGAAGGGCGAGGGCGAGCGAGGGTGTGTGTGCGCAGTGAAGCCGGTGGCGGTGCGGATGGCGGACAAGCCGCGGCTGCTGACGGCGGGCCGCCAGACGGAGCTGTCCTGCCAGGCGCTGGGGTCGCGGCCGCCCGCGGTGCTCACCTGGTGGAGGGACGGCGACCAGCTACCGCCCGACGAGGTTCTTCCTTCGCTGTGCCCCTTCCTGGGAAGCCTACAACTCACGTAGTTTCGGTTCCCTGCCACTTAAGCCGCTAAATCAGAAATTTCCAATGAAAACAAGCATGTTGTGACTGACCTAACCTAACCTAACCCTTCGATTTTTTTAATTTCAATTTTTGAGAGAAATCTGAAGTTGCACGAACGGGGTAGGGAACCGAAACTACGTGAGTTGTAGGCTTCCTCCCCTTCCTAGCCTACCGGGGTGGATGCCAACTATTGGGGGTCAAACAAGAACACAAACCCTACAAATTCTTTATCAGTTGACAGTAATTGCCCCATATAGTGCAATATTTCGTTTAATATTTTAGTGGTACATTTGCAAACGATTTCGATAAAATAATTTTTAATTATTTCCTCGATTAGGACCCCCGGCCCGGAGCTCCTGCGATACTATCAAATTAAAAGTTTTATTTTTATTTTCCATTTTTTTTTTTTTTGGAAGGAGGGGAACGTCTGTTGTTTCAGGGAGAGAGGGGTGCTTCATCTTCTTTGGAAGGATGGGCGCCCTTGAGTGTATGAGTGGTTACAACGAAAATTGTTGCCCCTTCAGTAAAAAAATTTTCACTTCAAAAAATTCTTAAGAGGGTTCGTTATATTACCAAAATAAAATCATATTTTTATTTCTAAAACTTGTGTTTTATAATTATTATTTTTTTTTTTATTATTAACGTCAAGATTTGTGACGGTACGTGGTCTCAGCGCCTGCGTCGTATAGCAGTATTTTTTCCCTCATAAATATAAAGAAAGAAATTATTGAAATAAATTAATAATCAAAACAAATTTTCATAAATTCTCGTAGTTTTTTTTTTTGTTTTTGCTCTATTTTAGTTTTTTTTTATCCTTGGTAAAAAAATAATTTTTTTAAAATTTCTGCAACTAACTATACAAATAATTAATTACTTTTGGTTCTACAAACTAATGACAACGAATTTCATTGAAGAACGAACATATTTATAAAAAAAAAAAACATTAGCTAAAATTCTAGCTAGATCCACGCCTGTACACACAGTGCCGGGAATATTATTCTTACATATTAGAATTTAATGTGTGTTGACAATTTCAACATTGCTGTACACTTCTGGCAAAGCAATTATAAGGGATAATTTAATGTTCGCAGTTTTAAAATGTTTGCTAATGTATAGAGCAAGTATGATAAAAAAAAATATTAATTTTTACTCTCTCTGGCGTCGAATGGGACTGTTAACAATATTTGCTGTAATTATTTCGAATATGGTTTTGTTGAGACACAAAGAAAAGGAGAAAGAACTATATCTTGATGTAGTTAACCTGCTACCCGCACAACAGCGGTACCAGCCTGACGAGGCGACTACAATGCCATCTCGTAGCAGTCAGCGCTACTATTATTTTCAGCGCGAATAATAGTTGTTTTGGCTTGTCCCTTCTATAGGTTATTATTTATAGTAAGTGTGATTGTATGAATTATAAAAGAAATAACTTAAATACTCTAATTTAAGAATAATGCTAAAAATTAATCAGGAATTAAAAATAATCTAGTTAGTTTCGTAAATTTATAGAGTTCTTCGAAAATTAATGTGTATTAAGTTAACTTACTTTAAAAATTCGCTCACAAATAATTTCGCCACGACATGCTACCGAATATTATAACAATACCAAGTGCATTTAGTTTATATTTATCACTTTCGTAATGACATCCGTTGTACAGCGCGTGAAGGTGCTGCTATCTATCGTGTGACAGTATTATAATATAGTTACAGTTTAAAAAGCAGATAGCGATACTGATGCGCAAACATTGACTATAATATAAACGTATATTTTTTTTTTACCACTACCTTGAAACTGAGTGATTTCATATAAACCATAAAAAAAATTTCTGCAATTTTTTCTTATCATTATCAATAGAAGAGAGTGGTACATTTTCGTGGAGAGATTGCACGTATGTGTTAGGCCATAAGAGATAATACAAGAATAAAATTAATATTTACTAGGACTAATGAAGTGATAAAATAATGAAAGCTTAACTGATGAGCATTTTCAGTCACGTGTAAAAAATCACAGAAATTAAAAGGAGTGAAAGCATATTTTATCCAACATATATTTATGTAATTAATAATTATTAAAGTCGTGTCGAGAATTACTTCAGAAGGATATCCAGTTATTTACTTATCTCATCAGTGAATCGTTATTGTTGTTTTGATGTGAATGATTTCAACAATTCCAATTAAATTCAGGCATTCACTCTTTTCGTCTGGGTGTCTTCAACATCATTTTCCGTTATGGAAACCTCGGTAGGTACCGAATTTCTAACCAGATGTTTATGTAACTGTACGAACTCTTGTATTATGTAATTTTTTTTCAATACATATTATTTTTTTTTTAAATCCTCTCCAGAAAAATTAATAAATTCGTATATTCTCCATTGTTTATGCTGATAGAAAGGAACGCTTATAACAACTCCTTCGCACTGAGCACTCAACAATGTAGTGATAGGATTACCTGTCGTACTCCCAGCTATGTCGCCCTAAGCGCTCCCGCGCAGGTACAAAGGGCCTTGAGGAGGGGCGGACGCGCGGATGGTTCTCCCGGGACCTGCTCGCGGGGTTGTGGAAGCGCCCGCCAGCCCGGCTCGAAACTCGACGCCGCCCGCCGAGTGGCGAACTCTTCTGTTTCCCTGCAACTTGGCGCGGAAAACATGCGCGCGCTCAGGAACAGTGCGTGATGGCTGGGTCGGGGATTGTTGGAGGGGGGTAGCTTGCTGCCACCGCAGGGTAGGGGGGGGGGGGGGGGTAAGCAACCCCCGCAAACAGGGCAAAGTTAGTTTTCGAGGCATGTTTTGTTCCTGAGCAGAACTTCCGACAACTGTCCGGGAAGGGCCCGAGCAAGCGTGACTCAAGGTGGGAGCGATAGTCCCTCCCGAGACCAATTTCATTATTTTTTTCTAATATGGTATATTTATGTTTACTTAAAAACTTAAAAACCTGTTCTAAATATTTATCTCAACAAAAGTTGTTTAATATTCAAAGCAAATGTTCAAGTCTTTTTTTTTTTTAACTGCATCCTTTCTTTGTACGATAGCCCCTCCCGAAAAGTCATTACGGATCCGCCATGGCCACAGATGTGAAGTGTTACCTAGGTAACATATACAGAGAATCTGTAAAAATTTCCGTGCTTTAAAATTACTCATTAGGTAAATATTCGTTTAAAGTATGTCCCCTTACTATACAAATTAATAAATTAAGTTTATCTGTACTCAGGGCCATGGAGAGAAACCAAGGGCCCAGGCGTCCCTCACTGTCATTTAATATACAACTTTGAAAATCACAAAATAAAAATTAATAAATACAATAAAGCTGTAAAGATGATATGTGCGTACCGCATAACTTGCAATGGTTTTTATGGATTCTGTTAACAATAGACTTGTAATTTCCGTCCTATCGAGGTAAATCTAAGCATTACAAACAAATTCGAAACTCAACCGGGTCGCTTCCTGGAGCCCGGTCTTTGGGGCTTATGCCCCCTCCCCCCCCCCCACCTCTCCACCACCACCACAACCACGCTCCTCCCCCCCCCCCAGGGTCACTATCTCAACGGCCCTGGCAAACCTATTGTCATGTGGCTCAAGGATAGAATGTTTGAATAATGTTTGGCCAACACCTGACAAATGAATACTAAAATATACAAGAAAAATAGAACGCATTCTGTTAGTAGAATAATACACTTACAAAACCTTGAAACATCTTCGTCAAGAGTAGGGAAATTAAAGAAGTTACAATAATTGTCACTGTTCCAGATTTTTTTTTTTGTAGTCCACAAGTAAATTACCACCAAACTTGTGGGGGGGGGGGGGGATGTGACATTACAAGTTTACAAGAGTTATTTTATGGGACACTTGTACCTGGATATTTGTTTCTTAACTTGTAAAAGCTAATTTGCGAGGTCCGTCGCCTCCGTCTGTCACGTGGGACCCGGAAAATTTCGTCCGTCCGTCAAATGTTTGGCAAACTCATGCTTTTGTCTGACAGACTGATGGATTGTGTATTTTATATTGTTTAGTTGCGCCAGTCAATTGGGACAAGAACACAGACATGTGGAGTTTGTATATTTGTTCGTTCAGATGTTTTGCATAATAACATTGCGGTTGTCCAAACAATTTCAATCACGACTCAAAATTTTTCTGAGGATTCGCTAATACAGCAGTGTCCATGAAAGAATGCCCCAGTTTCAAATGCATATTATAACAGTTTAATTTAGACTATTTACAATTAATTATTGATCGACTTGAAGATAAACTAATCTAGTTTTTCTTACAAATGTCCAATATGTGCACCTTTAGTTATACGGCACACATCCAACCTAGAGTCCAATTCTTCCCACACTTTGGTTAAAAAGTCCAGAGAAATGGAAGCAATAACCTCTTAAATTCCGTGTCTCAACTCAACTCTGGGAAATCATTAGGTAGCGGATGAACGTAGACACGATCTTTTATAAAGCCCCAAAGGAAAAAAAAATTCGCATGGCGTTATGTCAGGTGAACGTGGAGGCCAACGAAAAGAGCTGTCGTCTCAAATTGCCTATGCCATCGGCGGATTTTTTTTTTTTTTACCACACGGGGGACCACAAAGAAACTTTAGAATAAACGCACGTTGAACTAAAATTGCCAATTCACTCCGAGCAAATTGCAGAACACAAAACGTTTTACGCTCATGAGTCACCATTTTGCGTAGGTGTCGCTGCAAGCGAGAAAACAACAAAGCAGTAGGTAAGTACTCGCGCATCTGCTAATCTAAAACTGTTTGAGTTACTGTTTAATTGTGACCTTGAACCAACACTATAACGCTTACAGTTGATACTATTAAAATATATAGCTGGGACATTAATTCAGTGGACATAATGTATAATACGTACAGGAACACGGCATGGAAGCAAACATCATCGATAATAAAAAAAATTTGAAATAAAACGTGGGTTGTTGTTATTATCACTTATTTGGGACGTCCGGCGTTAGTCGCGCACTTGCAGTGAGTTCCCCCCCCCCCCCCTCCACCCTTACAACCCACATCGACCCCGCGGACACAGGTGCGGCTTATTGGGAGCTGAATTACTGCGCCCCTGGCGGCACGTGCCGTAAACAACCCAGCATTCGCCAACGGCTTACAAACTGGAAACCAGTTATGGATGCTGTCGAGGGAATATATCAATAAATGACTTCGTGCCAACAAAACAATAAAATATTACTCTGGTCAAATCGTATTCTGTTGCAGGCCTATTTGTAAACAGTGTCACATTCGTACTCATACAATTATTCCCCGTCACGTATTTTTTTAAAAACATTTTTTTTTTTTTTACAAAAACGTAACCACGTATATATGTTAGATTATATCCCCGCAGTAAAGATTCATACCCAATCATTTGTTTTGTAATCATAATTTACCCTTTTTGAAGTTATACTTCTTTAGGCGCGTTATGAAAAAATGATGAGAGTGAAAATTTAAGATGCGCGCGCATCACTGTAACACAAAATTAACAGGTTGAAGCTGCCCGCTAAATCGCTCATTAAGTCTCGGAAAAAGGCTACCAACAAAATAGAAATAGAACCTCTATTAGTCGCGCATGTTGGCACGCTCGTCGCCTCTGATCACTGTTTTCGTATTTATAATATTTATCCAAATGTTTCTAGTTTCTACATTCACAACACGTGTTTTAGTTTCATACAAGTTCGAATTATATATGTGCTAATAAATTATATTCAGTAGTGTTTTAAATTGAATATTTTTATTAATATTATTTACTATTCGTAAATATTAGTAAAAAAAATTGTGTCTTTATAATTTTCAAGTGCTTCAATATAATTGAGGTTAACTATCCGTATGTATTATTTATTGATATAAATTAAAATATTTTCATTTAATATAATTAATACTAAATATTATTAAATTTTTAATGTTAAATATTTATTATTGGTTATTTAATATTTACAAAATAAAGAAATAAATTTAATAAAAATTTAATAAAAAATTTTGATAAAAATTAAAATCGATCATCAAATTAAAATATTAATTTGTAATATGTATTATTAAATTGAATAAATAATAAATATCTATAAAAATAAGTGGTCAAATTTAATGAAAACTGTTTGATAAAAATGAAAAGTGAATTTTATATTAAGATAAAAATAATTATTCAAAAATGAATAAACTTAAACAAAATTTTTGAATTTATATTATATTTATTTATTTTATTTTAAAATATTAAATAATCAATAATAAATATTTAAAATTAAGAATATTATAATATTTAGTACAAATTATGTCATATATTTATTATTCTCTAATTTTTATTTATTTAATTTTTCAAATTTAAACTGAACTTTATTGGCTGTGTTGACTATCTTTTTCCAGCCCTTTTATTATGTTATAGTAATTAATTATTTGTATGTAATTAAAAACTAATTTTTAATGATGACAAGGAAGTATAACTTCTCACGCGCGTACATAAGTACACGTGCCCATTTCTTTTTATTCTTTATCACACGATAGCAAACTGCTAAACTTGTAATTCAAGAAATAAAACAAACTAGGCTTCAAATATTTTAAACATTATTTTAAAATATATGCAAATTTGGTAGATTTAATAAAGGATACATTTTGCTGGCATGAGGTGTTGCATAAACGCGCGGCGTAAACTCTACGGCAATATGTGTGAGCGTGAATTTGTACGTTGTGGGTAGGTATGAATGGATACAAATACGCATGTACTAATAGTCATCTACTGTAGATACGCTTGTGTATTTTGGTACGTCGCGCGATGTTGACATACGAGTAGCAGGTATATGTTTGACAAAGCGTACCACATCCCGCAATGCCTCATTTCTAAGTGAACGCTAAGTGAAACGCACAATAGTTCTACTTGAGCTAAGGTAATTCCTCTCTATAGGAATAACACTTTATTGAAAATTAAAATATATATATATTGTTGCGATGTTATCTCCTACAGCAACTCGAACAGAGTTGCCAAGGGAGTAAGGGTGAGTTTTTACCTTGCGAAGAAACTTAAACAGTTTTGTGTACAACTCGCTTTTATTGGTTATAATATAGCACACGACAAACATGCAAACTTGGTACTGATACGTCGCCGTTTGCTTCAATAGCTGAAACAGGTTAACTGCAAATGGTTGACGATCTCTTTGAACACAAATTACACACTTTGAATTTGATGCAATAATCTCGTAATAATAACATATAATAATCCTGACATTTAGCGATTATGTTAGCTATGGCAACAAACAATGTAATTTTTGTATTCTATATTCTTTTATTTAATTTCCTGATACTTCCATACTTCCAAAGTTGCAAACTATATTTAACTTTACTCAATTACACACACTCTTTATCTGACACACAATTTATAACATACACTTGATTTAGACTTAGAACTACGCCGCGACTTGGGTCCGCCCTCCATTTATATAATAAACATTTAAGTCAGATCCCTAGTGGCGCTTTCGCCTACACACTATTAAGGTGCGGCCAACTCGTCGTCTTTATAGTTCCGGTTATCCGGCGTCGCAGTCCTGTCTCTATCAAATTACTACTCTATGTACAAAGTCAATTCCGGGTAAGTTCGCCAACGCTACCTATAAACCCCTCTTCGCCGTATGCGGACGACGTCGATGTCGACTTCCACTCTCGTTGCGCCGAATCGCTCCTTAGCCACTCGCTGAGCGAGTGTCCCTAATCAAAAGTCTGCTCCCTTCACTATTTTCCTTCAGGGGGTATTCGCCCACCTCTGGGGACTTCAAAATTGATTAGCAGCTTTTCTCAAAATTACTCGCCGAGCGAGTTCCTACTCGCTCCTGGCGAGTATTGGTGGTGAGTCGTGGCGTCTGAGGTTAAGTCCGTTTCTTCGTAATATGTCGTCTGCGGCTAAGTCCCGTTCCAGAGTGAAAAGTTAAAGTTCCACTTACAGCTTTGTTGAAATTCGGCTAAGTCCCACCTCGGCTGCGGATCGAGGTGATGGACTCCGGAGGTGGCGGCGCGTCCGCCGCAGGCAGAGTCCGGTTGTTGCCTCTGGATGCAGGGTGACTGTCTCTCGTGGCGGAGCAGCGTTTCCATTCTGCCCCGGGTGCGGATTGTTCTAAGTCGGCAGCGGCGTGGTGTAGCGAAGTTCCGGGCGTCGTGAGCGATGGCGGCAGCGTGACGATCTGTTGTCTTCTTCGGAGCGAAGTGGTAAGCCGAAGCCTCTGGCTGGCAGCCAGGCACCTTCTGCCTGCTGCCGCTTTTCATCACTGGGGCGAAGCTCCTCAGCGCGGGGGAGGTACAAGCCTTTTGAGGGGCTCTTGTCCTCCCTTTTGTAGAGCTGTAGCAAACCGTATGTATTCGTTACTGAGTAACGGGTGCGGCATCTAGTAACGAGTAACGAAACGTTACACACGAATGCATTTCGTTACTCGCATCTTTCGTATGTTTCACGCATGCGCGCGCTTATTCGTTACAAAGAACGATGTTTGTTTATTAATAAAAGTATAATTTGGAAATTCGTCGTCCAAGTTTTTTACTGTTTATTAAAGGTATTGTGTGTGTAGACAAAGTTTTAGATTCGAACAGAAACAACGTAAGAAAGTATTTTTTACAAATTATAAATATGTATGTTTTTGTTTTTTATAATCGCGTATTTTCACGTTTTATGTTCTTATCTTAAAAGATATATTATAATAAAGCCGCTCTAATGAGAGTTAATTGTTTCTTGGTTAACAAAAGCTGTTCATTATCAAATATTTTTAATTGTTTATATTCGATTTATTTTTATTTACGCGACGTCATACTGTACGCGTACGAAATACGACTCGATTCGATGCTGTTACATAAGATAGCATGTGCCATGACATGCGGTATCAGAAGTAACGAGTAACGATACGAAAGTAACGAGTACTAATTGTTATAGTAACGAATACATACGGGTACACATTTTTTCGTTACTTTTACACCTCTACCCTTTTGGTCATCTTACAGTTTCGTGAGGGTGAGAGAGGAAAAGGCCCTTGCTAACAAACCCGTATTTATACCCGGCGATCCCAGAGTGACATCATCAATTGCCAATCAGCACAGACTTGAAGTGACATCATCTAGAGCCAATCAGCGCTCACTGCGTTGTTGCTAAGGGCTCGGTCGCCTGCGAGCCTCGGGTTTCCTGGGGCCTAGGAGTTATGCAACCTCTTAGACTCCCGTGTATTGCAGTTGTCCTGCCTTTTGGGGAATTCTCGTTTGGTAGGAATTTCCTACCATAACAGCGAACGTGAGCAAGGCCGGTACACGTGCAGGTGCAGAGCTGGCTGGCGACTGCCGCAATATGATATGCGCCGCGCGCGCCTGGAAGATTACAAAGATTGTCGCTGCGCCCTGCCTTTGACACGTAACTGACACCGGACAGCTGGGAGTTACGCGAGCCGCCGACACGTGTTTTCGAGAGATTTCTGCCGTCGGGACGGCTCTGAGTGACGCGACTGGCCCCGGCCGCGCTCGTGAGTTCTGGAATTGCGCCGGGGCCTATATATATGCCCGAGTACGTCAGGGTGGAGTCAGTGGAGATCAGAGAGAGAGAGAGAGAGAGAGTTCAGGCGGGAGCCTTCCCGCGGCGGAGCTACCGGGGCGATAGTGCCGCGGGTGCGGCAGAGTGGCGAAGTCCTTGGACGAAGGTTCCAGGGCAGGGAGTAAGTTCAGTGGAGTCGGGAGTTTTCCCACGACGGAGTGTCGCGGGCGCGGCGGAGTCCCGAGCAAAGTTTCGAGCGAGGCGTCGAGCGGATCCTCGGCGAAGGCAAGTGCGTCGGCGGCGGTGGAGTGCGGCGACGGAGTGCCGCGGTGGAGACCCACGAGGAGCGCTGCGGCGAGAGTTGCGCCCGAGGTGCGGCCCAGCGAGGTGTGCGGTGTGTGAAAACGAGTGACTGGGGAAGCAACATGTTTAAGTACAATTGATTGTTTGACATTTTAGATTATTTGTAAGTGACATAAGTACTGGAAATAAATAAAACTCTGTGTGTGATAAAAATCTTTAATTGGGCTATCCTTTACGAACCTGCGGTAAATCGTAACAATATATATGTTTTTAAGGAACCAAGTATTGTTTAAACAAGTTGGGTGGAATGTACCAAATAACTGTTTGTAGTTACTGGTCATTACTTCTGGTACTGGTGCTTGGCTTAAAGCCAGTTGTACCTAAGGTTTTGCCGAGATGATATTTAGCAGTTCTCAGCTCATTTACCTCGACGTTATTTTGCCTCTCGCGCCATGACGAGCGCTTGCGTATTTTTGCCATTGGAGTTCCCCGGCACATGGGGAGACCAGGCCACGAGGGAAGAACCACGATGTAGGGGGGGGGGGGCGGCTCGACAAGACAAACAATCGGCAATCCAGAAGAAAAGCGCAAGGAGGAGGGGAAAGAAGTGAAGCTGGTCTCGCCCAAGGAGGAAGGCGGAGTGAAGCGCAGACAATGGGCCATTAACTGTTTGGGTGGGGAGATAAACAGGAGCATTAAGACTCCTGGGGGGGCCTCCTGTTTGTCCAGGAGATCCCAAAGGAAAAAGAGGGGGGGTGGGATCTCGTTTCCCTCGAGAGGGAAGAATGTTAAACACGAGGGTGAGGACACGCGAGAGGGAGCAGCGATACGACAAATCGATACCGCCTCGCACGAGGCGAGCGGTCGACCAGCGACACCGCCATCACATCGCGACCTGGGAGGTTCCTTCGAGGCAGGGAGAGGCCTCGCGCCCAGAGACCAATGAAGTGTCGCGTTACGGCAGGGTTGTCCATAGTATCAGGGAAACCAGGGGAATCCTCGAATTTTTCAGGGAATTTTTTATTTCTTGAAAGAAAAAGAAAACATGTGGGAATATTTAGGAAAAATATGCTGTCAGCGAATTTAAATGAAATGGTTATAGACTAAGGCTCATCCTGAATCGCTAAACCATTAACTGCGTCGTGCATATTGTATTTCGTGTTCAGTCTTTGTTGCAATTATGGTGTGACAAGTATTTTGACGTGACAACGTCTAATAAATCGATGAACGCCGGCTGCAAGCACGAAAAAGTGTCCCGTTAAGCACATTGTCCCGTTACGCTCATTGTACGCTTGCGCCGCATCCATCTCTCTTCCACTCGATTGGAACAACCATCGATTTGACTTTTTCGAGGCACATTAAACTTGAAACACTCCCATTCGTTTCCTACTTTTCCTATCATCGTCCTATCCTTAACAGAATAACACAGATTGGAAGAAGTTAAATAGCAAACATGTATAAAAGTTATAGTTAAAATAATCTGTTCGTTAAAGTAATAAACATATTTGAATTAATGAGTGCAAATAAAAGTAAATTTATCAATTAAATTGTAGATTTCATTTCACTCCTTCTTTGTATCCATACAAAATAGTGATAATTCAATAAAAATGATTCAATTTTATTCATAAAAGTATGCAATCATTTCATCAATGTTTTGTTATGACGTTGTCACGTTAAACTATCGTCCGTAAACCGACTTTACAGACAACCAATTTTTTCTGGATTTTTTAAAAAGACAATATTTTGCAGTTTTTTTAAGGTTTGAACAATGGCGTCCTTAGTTTGTGGAATGGGTGTCTGTTCTGGAAGTTGAAGTCACTTGGTTAGCAAAACAAACCGTATCTGTATAAAGGCTGACACTAGATGTTTCTTTATTAGCCTGAAAAGAACTCGCTAGGAAGGATCGTTAAAACGCTTACTTGGAGTGAGTATTGTTAAACTAAGACATTAAAAACACATCAGCAAGGAATTTATCATTAAACTTCATTATAAAAAAATGTGTTTTGCTATCCAGTTGACTTCGATTATTAACTTGCCAAGATCAACACACCCAACCCCGAAATCCTTACTTTCATTTCTTGAATAACAATTTAGAATATAAATGAGATATCTTGTTTTATTCCTCAACAATAATGATTATGTAAGGAAATGTTAGGCCATAGTATACTGTGACACTCTGCTATTGAAAGTTGATCTTTATATTCTCCAGCCATCAGGGCTAATAGGTGTGGAATTATGCAAAAAATGTATCTCAGAGTTTGGGTTATATCTGGCACGGTTACGGGCAAATAACTAAGAGTTAATTTATCACTGTATGTTTTACTGCACAATGCAACACCTCTAGCCCTAATGGCTGGAGAATTTACAGACTAACTTAAAGTAACAAAGTGCCACAGTATAACATGAGCTAACATTACCTCAAATATTCTTTCATCTTTGAGACGCCTACAGATTTAAAGTTGTCAATAATTGTTTCATGCATACTACCTAAGCTGAAAATGCTGCAGTTAAAAAGTATTTATAATTATTCAGCTCATTTGTAAATAATATGGCTATAATGTTTTAATAAAACTAAAGGCTGAGCTAAAAATTAAAAAAAAAAAAAACATGTTTTGTAACACAAAAACTTTCTACCTGGTGTCTCGGGACAGCACTTCTAAACCTAACCCCCCCCCCCCCTCCTTTTATTGTTTTCTCCCCCCAGGCTCCTTCATTAAGCGTGCCTGGCTGTTAAAAAAAAAAGATCTACATTGTGTAACAAAACCCCGTTATTGTTTTTTTTAATCTCTCGAAACACTATTATAGATATAAGCGGAATGTTTTCGCATTTTTAAAAACTATCGAGCTTAGAACTAATTTTTTTTTTTTTAGTAGGGTGATAGTTTGGTACTGGTAAAATCACACAAATTAGCGCGTAATTGTCAGACAACTGCAGTATAACTACTTAAAAATAAAACCACATAAAATATAAGACCGTTGTAGTTTTCTAAATAAAACCATGTCAAAAATTGGTACGATCACTGCACTGAACTTTCATCAGTTTACAGAAAGTAAATTGTCAGTTTCACAGGAAACTGCTTCGCACCCCCCCCCCCCCCGGGTCACCAAATCCCAAAGCGTTATTTTGTACGTCTCACCCTCTGCCCACCTTTCCTTGCAGCCTGCAGAATATTCTTAAAAAAATTCATTCATTTATTTTCCCCGTCTTTTTGACGTGATAACGTCTCATAAATCGATGAACGCCGGGTGCAAGCACGAAAAAAGCATGACTCATTGTCACGTTTCGCCTGAGCCGAGCGTGCTAGAACATGCCAACCACCGTGCGAGAAAATCTTATATAATATCAAACAGATTAATGCGGGCTTTTTTTAACTAATTGTTCGTGATTATATTTAAACAAATAATTATTTAAATTAAATTTGCAAAAAACTGTAAATGATATTTGAAAATTAAAAAGTATGCAATTTTTCATCAATGTTTTTCTTATGACGTTATCACGTAAAAATTATCGTCCGTAAACCGACTTTACAGACAAACCCCCTCTTTTTATTTTCTCACTCAGGTTAATAAGGGTTCGAACTCAACCTTACCAAAATATATTTTTTAATTCAAAACTGTTTAACGGTCTTTAAAATCCTTTTTTATCTCCACGACCCAAGTGTAACTCTACACGCGGAGTCGTCGTGGGAAGCACCCCGCCGCCTGCCCGCGGGGGTCGGCACGGCTGGGGTGGTGTCACACCTTAGAAACACACAACTTAGAAACACACAAGGTAGAATCATCTAAGTTATGCCTGGTCTAAGTTGTATGTTTCTAAGATATGACATTTCTAAGTTATGACATTTCTAAGTTGTGTGGTACTGCGTTGCGTGTTTCTAAGTTACGTGTTTCTAAGTTATAGCATTTCTAAGTTGTGTGTTTCTAAGTTATGACTTTCTAAGTTTTGAGGTTTCTAAATTGTGTGTTTCTACTTAGTGTGTTTCTAAAATAGAATCATCTAAGTTATGCCTGTTCTAAGTTGTGTGTTTCTAAGTTATGACGTTTCTAAGTTGTCTGGTACTGCGTTGCGTGTTTCTAAGTTACGTATTTCTAAGTTATGGCAGTTCTAAGTTGTGATGGTTCTAAGTTATGACTTTCTAACTTATGACAGTTCTAAGTTACGTGGATAAATTTTCGAGGTTTCTAAGTTGTGTGTTCCTAAGTTGTGTGTGGTTCCCGGCGCGGCTGCCGGTAAGGAGAGCGGCGCGCGTGTGTGCGCAGGCGCGGACTGTGGCCAACGAGACGGCGGTGGAGAGCCGGCTGGTGTTCTCGCCGCGCCCCGAGCACGACGGCCAGGTGCTGCGCTGCCGGGCCGAGAACCCCAGCCTGCCCGGCTCCGGCCTCGAGGACTCGCTCGCTCTCTGCGTCGTCTGTGAGTGGCCTCGTCCTCCCCGCCCTTCCCTTCCTTCAGTCTCCACAGTTGCGTCGTCTGTGAGTGGCCTCGTCCTCCCCGCCCTTCCCTTCCTTCAGTGTCGTCTGTGAGTGGCCTCGTCCTCCCTGCCCTTCCCTTCCTTCAGTCTCCACAGTTGCGTCGTCTGTGAGTTGCCTCGTCCTCCCCGCCCTTCCCTTCCTTCAGTCTCCACAGTTGCGTCGTCTGTGAGTTGCCTCGTCCTCCCCGCCCTTCCCTTCCTTCAGTCTCCACAGTTGCGTCGTCTGTGAGTTGCCTCGTCCTCCCCGCCCTTCCCTTCCTTCAGTGTCGTCTGTGAGTGGCCTCGTCCTCCCTGCCCTTCCCTTCCTTCAGTCTCCACAGTTGCGTCGTCTGTGAGTTGCCTCGTCCTCCCCGCCCTTCCCTTCCTTCAGTCTCCACAGTTGCGTCGTCTGTGAGTTGCCTCGTCCTCCCTGCCCTTCCCTTCCTTCAGTCACCACAGTTGCGTCGTCTGTGAGTGGCCTCGTCCTCCCCGCCCTTCCCTTCCTTCAGTCACCACAGTTGCGTCGTCTGTGAGTTGCCTCGTCCTCCCCGCCCTTCCCTTCCTTCAGTGTCGTCTGTGAGTGGCCTCGTCCTCCCTGCCCTTCCCTTCCTTCAGTCACCACAGTTGCGTCGTCTGTGAGTTGCCTCGTCCTCCCTGCCCTTCCCTTCCTTCAGTCTCCACAGTTGCGTCGTCTGTGAGTTGCCTCGTCCTCCCTGCCCTTCCCTTCCTTCAGTCACCACAGTTGCGTCGTCTTTGAGTTGCCTCGTCCTCCCCGCCCTTCCCTTCCTTCAGTGTCGTCTGTGAGTGGCCTCGTCCTCCCTGCCCTTCCCTTCCTTCAGTCACCACAGTTGCGTCGTCTGTGAGTTGCCTCGTCCTCCCTGCCCTTCCCTTCCTTCAGTCACCACAGTTGCGTCGTCTGTGAGTTGCCTCGTCCTCCCCGCCCTTCCCTTCCTTCAGTGTCGTCTGTGAGTGGCCTCGTCCTCCCTGCCCTTCCCTTCCTTCAGTCACCACAGTTGCGTCGTCTGTGAGTGGCCTCGTCCTCCCCGCCCTTCCCTTCCTTCAGTGTCGTCTGTGAGTGGCCTCGTCCTCCCTGCCCTTCCCTTCCTTCAGTCTCCACAGTTGCGTCGTCTGTGAGTGGCCTCGTCCTCCCCGCCCTTCCCTTCCTTCAGTCTCCACAGTTGCGTCGTCTGTGAGTTGCCTCGTCCTCCCCGCCCTTCCCTTCCTTCAGTGTCGTCTGTGAGTGGCCTCGTCCTCCCTGCCCTTCCCTTCCTTCAGTCACCACAGTTGCGTCGTCTGTGAGTGGCCTCGTCCTCCCCGCCCTTCCCTTCCTTCAGTGTCGTCTGTGAGTGGCCTCGTCCTCCCTGCCCTTCCCTTCCTTCAGTCTCCACAGTTGCGTCGTCTGTGAGTTGCCTCGTCCTCCCCGCCCTTCCCTTCCTTCAGTGTCGTCTGTGAGTGGCCTCGTCCTCCCTGCCCTTCCCTTCCTTCAGTCTCCACAGTTGCGTCGTCTGTGAGTTGCCTCGTCCTCCCTGCCCTTCCCTTCCTTCAGTCTCCACAGTTGCGTCGTCTGTGAGTTGCCTCGTCCTCCCCGCCCTTCCCTTCCTTCAGTGTCGTCTGTGAGTGGCCTCGTCCTCCCTGCCCTTCCCTTCCTTCAGTCTCCACAGTTGCGTCGTCTGTGAGTTGCCTCGTCCTCCCCGCCCTTCCCTTCCTTCAGTGTCGTCTGTGAGTGGCCTCGTCCTCCCTGCCCTTCCCTTCCTTCAGTGTCGTCTGTGAGTGGCCTCGTCCTCCCCGCCCTTCCCTTCCTTCAGTCTCCACAGTTGCGTCGTCTGTGAGTGGCCTCGTCCTCCCCGCCCTTCCCTTCCTTCAGTCTCCACAGTTGCGTCGTCTGTGAGTGGCCTCGACCTCCCCTCCCTTCCCTTCCTTCAGTGTCGTCTGTGAGTGGCCTCGTCCTCCCTGCCCTTCCCTTCCTTCAGTCTCCACAGTTGCGTCGTCTGTGAGTTGCCTCGTCCTCCCCGCCCTTCCCTTCCTTCAGTGTCGTCTGTGAGTGGCCTCGTCCTCCCTGCCCTTCCCTTCCTTCAGTCTCCACAGTTGCGTCGTCTGTGAGTTGCCTCGTCCTCCCTGCCCTTCCCTTCCTTCAGTCTCCACAGTTGCGTCGTCTGTGAGTTGCCTCGTCCTCCCCGCCCTTCCCTTCCTTCAGTGTCGTCTGTGAGTGGCCTCGTCCTCCCTGCCCTTCCCTTCCTTCAGTCTCCACAGTTGCGTCGTCTGTGAGTTGCCTCGTCCTCCCTGCCCTTCCCTTCCTTCAGTCACCACAGTTGCGTCGTCTGTGAGTTGCCTCGTCCTCCCCGCCCTTCCCTTCCTTCAGTCTCCACAGTTGCGTCGTCTGTGAGTTGCCTCGTCCTCCCTGCCCTTCCCTTCCTTCAGTCACCACAGTTGCGTCGTCTGTGAGTGGCCTCGTCCTCCCCGCCCTTCCCTTCCTTCAGTGTCGTCTGTGAGTGGCCTCGTCCTCCCTGCCCTTCCCTTCCTTCAGTCTCCACAGTTGCGTCGTCTGTGAGTGGCCTCGTCCTCCCCGCCCTTCCCTTCCTTCAGTGTCGTCTGTGAGTGGCCTCGTCCTCCCTGCCCTTCCCTTCCTTCAGTCTCCACAGTTGCGTCGTCTGTGAGTTGCCTCGTCCTCCCCGCCCTTCCCTTCCTTCAGTGTCGTCTGTGAGTTGCCTCGTCCTCCCCGCCCTTCCCTTCCTTCAGTGTCGTCTGTGAGTGGCCTCGTCCTCCCTGCCCTTCCCTTCCTTCAGTCTCCACAGTTGCGTCGTCTGTGAGTTGCCTCGTCCTCCCTGCCCTTCCCTTCCTTCAGTCTCCACAGTTGCGTCGTCTGTGAGTTGCCTCGTCCTCCCCGCCCTTCCCTTCCTTCAGTGTCGTCTGTGAGTGGCCTCGTCCTCCCTGCCCTTCCCTTCCTTCAGTCTCCACAGTTGCGTCGTCTGTGAGTTGCCTCGTCCTCCCTGCCCTTCCCTTCCTTCAGTCTCCACAGTTGCGTCGTCTGTGAGTTGCCTTGTCCTCCCCGCCCTTCCCTTCCTTCAGTGTCGTCTGTGAGTGGCCTCGTCCTCCCTGCCCTTCCCTTCCTTCAGTCTCCACAGTTGCGTCGTCTGTGAGTTGCCTCGTCCTCCCTGCCCTTCCCTTCCTTCAGTCTCCACAGTTGCGTCGTCTGTGAGTTGCCTCGTCCTCCCTGCCCTTCCCTTCCTTCAGTCTCCACAGTTGCGTCGTCTGTGAGTTGCCTCGTCCTCCCCGCCCTTCCCTTCCTTCAGTGTCGTCTGTGAGTGGCCTCGTCCTCCCTGCCCTTCCCTTCCTTCAGTCACCACAGTTGTCTTTTCCCATCTCCCTTTTTCCGTTTTCAGCTGAACATGCACTTGGTAAATAAAAAAAAACAGCCGTAGTCCTATTTTAAAAAGACGCAAATGTATCTACATGTCTGGGGTTTGACTTATCTTGTTAAGGGCCCCGCCTACCCTGGCACACACACGGTATGCAGAGCTTCAGGAAAAACCAACGTGATTTCAAAACTACTCGAAGATATCCGAGTGGGGTCTGCTCGCGAAAAGCATTTAAGAGTTTGCTGAGGGCCGAATTAAGTTTTTAAATTGTAGTTTTAGAAGAGTTGAAATGGCTAAAACACATGTTTTCAGAGTAATTTTTAGGCACAAAACAACCGGTGCAGATTCTTGAAAGCACTTAAGGGACATGCATTACCCCTTTATAATCATTTCTCAGCCATATAATGTTACGGTCACCGCTCAAGTTTCTCAGTTATCATGTGACGACGAGAAGACTGCGCGCCAGTTCAGAGCCTTATAAGGCGATACCGCGCTAGAAGCACCAGCGAGCGTCGCGCTTATCATCCCGCCTCACTAACACCTTTGAATATATATACTGTATAGAAGTCGCGAGTGGATAGGATTTACTCTACGTTTTTCAGAAGCGTATGATGAGCAGCTTGGGAACTTCACCGCTGCAGTGCGCTGCCGTAACGCCCTGTATCGTCTTAGTTGTTATTTACACGTTAGAACGCAGCACTGTCGCCTGCTGTCATTCCCCGCCCCCTCCCCCCCATCTATCATTCACTGCAGCTCAAGGTCGTTCAACGGGAGGGGGAGACATTTGTCCGCTAGGGACCACCACAAGTCAATGCCCTAGAGATGGTGGCGATTGCGGTGGGGAATTAACCAACTACCTCAAAACCGTATTAGAAATTTTAACCTGGGCTGGCGACTTCTATACAGTATATATATTCAAAGCTAACACACATACAATCCAGACGAGGCGGGGCCCCCTTAAATGAAAACCCCGGGAATTGTTGGGTGGGGCCAGGTTTTCAGACTTGTTTCTGTGTGTGCGCGCGGGTTTGGTCGCAGACCCGCCCCAGGTGTCGCTGCAGCTGGGCAACACCCTCAACCCCGACGAGATCAAGGAGGGCGACGACGTGTACTTCGAGTGCGACATCAGGGCGAACCCGCGCGAGCACAAGATCGTCTGGCTGCACGACGTGAGTCCCCCGGCACCTGACCTCGACGACGTGCGACATCTCACCTCCTTGGACGAGCGAACCCGCGCGTTCTCGAATACGGAACTCCGACATGACATTTTACGTAGAGCCAAGCTTGATAAATACACGCTAATTGTGTTTTCGAAACTACATTTCTGGACGCGAATCACACGCAGTGGCGTAGCCAGGATTTGTGTATGGGGGGTGTTAAGAAGCATGGCCCCCCCACCCCTGTATTAAAGCGGGGGGTCCGGGGGTCCTCCCCCGGGAAAATGTGGATTTTAAGGTGTAAAATAGTGCTATTTTAACAGTTTTCGGTACTTATATTTAAATATTGTAATGGTAAATATTTTATCAATTTTAATATTATATTTGTTTGAGTGATTAATAAGAAATTAATTAAAGATTAGGTGCAAAGGGGGGGGGGATTTGAACCCCTAACCCCCCCCCCCCTGGCTACGCCCCTGATCACACGTAATTTTCGAACCCGCCGCTAGAATTCGCTGTTGAAGCCGCTACTTCGACTTATCGAATCATTCGATTTTTGAGAGCGAAACGGCTCCGACGAAAGCGAAAGAGACTTGGAAAAATACTGAACCCTCGGTTATGGACCTAATTTCCGACAAGGAATTTTATTAAAATACTGCCCAACTTTTTTTAAATCCATCAAACAGAACTTTGGTTCGCGCCATCCTGTACAGATGGCAGCACCGCGGCATGCCGAGAGCTCGGATGTCGCACGTCGCAGACGCGGTGATCTCCGTGGTTCGCGCGGGCGGGAGAGTGAGTGAGTGTGCGTGTGCGTGTGCGCAGGGCGCGGCGGTCACCCAGAACGTGTCCTCGGGCGTGATCCTCAGCACGCGCAGCCTGGTGCTGCAGGGCGTGGCGCGCCAGCACGGCGGCCTCTACACCTGCGCCGCGGCCAACACGCACGGCGAGACGGCCTCGCGGCCCGTGGCGCTGCGGGTGCGCTGTGAGTGGCCCCCGCATTCCCACCCCTCACAGGGGTTTCTGTTTGAATTATATATTGTTAATATAAATGCACATCGGAGGCATAAGACACTATGTCCACAATTTGGGCAGAATACGCTTTAAACCGTAGAATTGACCACCGTTTGACTTTTTTTTTTCTTGTGGCATACAACATTAACATCTCTGATATGTCCAAAATTCACGTGTTTTGGATAGGAAATAGTTGAGTAATTGAGTGAGGTACTTGAAGCTGCTCTCACTTGGCCAGTGGCGGATCCAGGGGGGGGGGGCCACCAGGGGCAATTCCCCCCCCCTCCTCTCCCCCCCGGAAAAACCAGTTGTCTGCTACATTAATATTGCCGACAAAAATGATTGTTTCTGAAACAAATAAAATATTTCAATGTAATTAATGAATTTCTTTGTAGAATAATAAAATCTGGTGGTTGGATGTTATGTGTAGTGCGAGTAGATTAAATACAAATTTAGTCAATTTTAAGATATTTTTTTCTCTGGCTATTCTGAAATCCTAGAGTGCCCCCCTCCGAGGTGAACCTCTGGATCCGCCACCGTGCCAAGTGACGGTGGCTTGGTGACTGATGATGATGAGGAGGAGGAGGAGGAGGAGGAGGAGGAGGACTGGAGGAGGGGAAGGCGGGGTGTTGCAGTCGCGCCCGTGTGCCGCGGGGAGGGCGAGGCGGTGGTGGGAGCCTCGCCGGGCGAGACGGTGCGCCTGCGCTGCGACGTGGCCGCAGACCCGGAGGACGCGCGCTTCGAGTGGCAGTTCAGCAACAGCGGCGAGGGCTCGGGGGCGTTCCACACGCGCGAGCCGGCCGCCGGGGCGGGCGCCGAGCTGCAGCACGCGCTCACCTCGGACCGCGACTACGGCACGCTGGCGTGCTGGGGCCGCAACTCCGTGGGGCGCCAGGCCGAGCCCTGCGTCTTCCACGTGGTGCCCGCAGGTCTGCGCGTCGTCCGTCCCCGCTCCGCTCGTTCCCCCCCCCCCCCTTCCCTGGTCCTCGCCTCGAGGCCTGCACCAGAACCGACCACCGGATACTACTCACATCCGATCACACCCCACCAGTGGCGTAGCTAGGATTTGTGTATGGGGGGTGTTAAGTAGCATTTCCCCCCCCCCGCATTAAAGCGGGGGGTCCGGGGGTCCTCCCCCGGGAAAATTTGGATTTTAAGGTGTAAAATAGTGCTATTTTAGCAGTTTTCGGTACTTAAATTTAAATATTGTAATGGTAAAAATTTTATTCATTTTAATATGAGATTTGTTTGAATGATGAATAAGAAATTAATTAAAGATTTGGTGCTAAGGAGGGTTTGAACCCCTAAAACCCCCCCTGCCTTCACCCCTGCACCCCACAGCCCTTTAAAATGCGTATTTGGCCAGTTTTTTTTACTTTGCATGACCAGAGAAGCTCGGTCGTGTATCATTTTTTAGTATTTACAAAAAGGTTTTTAACCAGTTGAACAACAGGTTTGAAAAAAATAATTTTCATTTTCAACAAATAAATTTCAGCTGAAAATAGAACAATTATACTGTTAGTTAACAACATAACAATTTTATGTTTATCTACTTATTTTTCAGCCTGAGACCCCACCCCGTGTAAATACATGCTCTCTCACGCTTGAAAGACGAACGTATAGATAGATTTATTTTATCTTGTGACTTTGATGGTTGTCGAAGAAAATTTATTGTATGATGAATACTTTTTTTTTTAATGGATACATACGTACCCGTTAAAGAAATGTATTCATCGTAAGGTTAATTTCTTATACAATCATCGAAGTCACCATATACAAATCTATGTTTGTTTTGATTATTAAAAAAAAAAAATATTTGAATAATGTAAAATACGTGTTTTTGAAAATCGAGATTTAAATTACCACGAATTAAAAAATTCATGGGAATTAATTAAGCGTGAATGATAAGTTTTATGGGTAGGATTTTCTTGTACTGAGACCTGCTGTGTGAATTGAAATTTTGTAGGTAATATTCTCATTTCATTAAGAATATAAGGGTTGCAGTTCATTTGTATAAAATAATGTAACCCTGGTGTGAAATTGCAGTTTTTTATTTTGAAAAGGAATTGTCCGTAGGTAATTTAGTGCGATGAAATGCATTATTTTAAATAAAATTGTAGCCGTAAATAGGCCATATTATGCACGCACAACAAAATAAAAGCTATGTATTACGATAATTTTAGTTTATTCTACTGATAAATTAGACAAATTATTTTGCAAAACTATACAACATATATGAATTTACATAAGGCTCTTAACTTTCAGAGTCAAGGACATTAATTCATAAATAAAACTCACTTTTTAAATATTCACTTATATAAATGTACTACCAAGGAAGAAAACACTATTTAAAAAATCGTGAAATAATTTGTTCAGGTTATTAGTTTATAAGCTGTAATAGCGTTTCAGACTATAATTTTTATATGTTTTGAAGTAACAATATTTAACTTTTTAAATATTTTCATGTCATTATTTTATTATATTTAATATATATATATTATGCACTATTCCCCAATTCATAATTAAATTAATATTAGGTTGTATGGACTTCGTGATGCATACGTAGGGGCATGCAAATTTCGCGAAAAGATTTCGAGACTAGATGAAAGTAAAAACACTATAGCATCGTCTGTGTTTCGTGATTGGGTGAGTTTCTCCCAGGTACATATCGAGAGTTACAACACCAATCACAGTGATTCAGTGCGGAAGCAAAAGCGTCCTGAGTGGCTCGGCCAAATAAGGCAACGACTTCTCTCGCTAGACGGCCGCTAATCACAAGGAAGAAGAAACCACAGGTGCGGGTGTACCACGTTGCAGTCTAATAAGCGTTCGGATCTTTTTCGCGAAAAATGCCTGCCCCTACGCACACGGCACAAGTATCTGAAAAGGTGCACGTGGACGAGATGCGTGATGTGCTTGTGCTCGGCGCAGTGAACCCCAGCCCGCTGCGCAACTGCACCCTGCGCGCCGCCAGCGGCAACCACTCGGCCGACGACCACCTGGAGGTGGACTGCGTGGCGGGCTACGACGGCGGCCTGCCGCAGAGCTTCGTGCTCGAGGCCTACGACCCGGTCACCATGAGCCTGCGCCTCAACCTCTCGGCGAGCGGCCAGCCCTCGTTCCTGCTGCAGCCCGCCGACCTGCTGCCCGCCGACTCGCCCACGCTGCGGCTGCTGCTGTACGCCGCCAACCAGAAGGGCCGCAGCGAGGCCTTCGTGCTCGAGGACGTGGCGCTGGGCGACGCGGAGCGGCGCACAGGTGGGCCTGCCCCTCCTCCACCCGTGAGCCTTCCCCTCCTCCCGTGAGCCTTCCCCTCCTCCCGTGAGCCTTCCCCTCCTCCCGTGAGCCTTCCCCTCCTCCTGTGAGCCATCCCCTCCTCCTCCCGTGAGGCAGACTCTCCTCCCATCTTCCTTCCTCTGCTCCTCCCGTGAGCCTTCCCCTCCTCCTGTGAGCCATCCCCTCCTCCTCCCGTGAGGCAGACTCTCCTCCTCCCATCTTCCTTCCTCTGCTCCTCCCGTGAGCCTTCCCCTCCTCCTGTGAGCCATCCCCTCCTCCTGTGAGCCATCCCCTCCTCCTCCCGTGATCCTTCCCCTCCTCCTGTGAGCCTTCCCCTCCTCCTCCCGTGAGGCAGACTCTCCTCCCATCTTCCTTCCTCTGCTCCTCCCGTGAGCCTTCCCCTCCTCCTGTGAGCCATCCCCTCCTCCTCCCGTGAGGCAGACTCTCCTCCTCCCATCTTCCTTCCTCTGCTCCTCCCGTGAGCCTTCCCCTCCTCCTGTGAGCCATCCCCTCCTCCTGTGAGCCATCCCCTCCTCCTCCCGTGATCCTTCCCCTCCTCCTGTGAGCCTTCCCCTCCTCCTGTGAGCCTTCCCCTCCTCCTGTGAGCCTTCCCCTCCTCCTCCCGTGAGGCAGACTCTCCTCCCATCTTCCTTCCTCTGCTCCTCCCGTGAGCCTTCCCCTCCTCCTGTGAGCCATCCCCTCCTCCTCCCGTGAGGCAGACTCTCCTCCTCCCATCTTCCTTCCTCTGCTCCTCCCGTGAGCCTTCCCCTCCTCCTGTGAGCCATCCCCTCCTCCTGTGAGCCATCCCCTCCTCCTCCCGTGATCCTTCCCCTCCTCCTGTGAGCCTTCCCCTCCTCCTGTGAGCCTTCCCCTCCTCCTGTGAGCCTGCCCTCCTACTCCCGTCAGCCAGCCTGTTTTCCTCCCGTGAGACAACCTCTCTTTCACCGTGAGCCTGCACCTCCTTCTCTTGTGAGCCTGCCCCTCCTTCACCCATGAGATTGCACCTCCTCCTGTGAGCCTACCTCTACTCCTCCCATGAGTCTTCTCCTCCTCCTCCTGTGAGCCTGCCTCTCCTCCTCCTATGAGCCTACCTCTCCTCCCATCTTCCTTCCTCTCCTCCTGTTATTCTGCCACTTCTCCTCTTGTGAGCCTGGTGCTAAATAATCTGTGTTTGTTTCGTTTATTACATTGGAATATTCAACTATGGAGAGAGAGATTTAGCAACCAAAATATGTCATATTGGTTGCAACTTCTTTTTAAGCAATAACTATTTTCTTAAAGTTTAAATATTTTAATTCGTTTTCGTCAAGGCAAATATTACACATTAAGAGTGTTCCAAAGATAAATATAAATCATAAAAATAAATCATAAATAAATCATACATAATATATAATTAATGTATAATTTTGTATGGCCAAAAAACTGATTTTACGAGTATATGAATACAAGATAAAATGAAAGCCCTTTTTAGTATAAAGTACATAAAAAGTCAGTAGGTTAGTTTGTATGGCATAAATTTTCTCCCTGGAATCTTCGGAGCGTGTGTGTTCCGATCTCTGGCCCCGCCACTGACCGGCCCGTGGCGGCGCAGGGCCCTTGTCGGGGGCGGGCGAGGACTTCCCGCTGGCGGCGCTGCTGGCGGGGGCGGCGCTGGCTGCGGCGGCGAGCGCGCTGCTGGCGGCGGCGCTGGCGCTGCGGCGGCGGCGGAGGCGGCGGCGGCCGCCGGGCAAGGCGGAGGCGGCGCCCCTCGACGCGGCGCCCGGCAAGCAGCGGGAGCCGCCGGGGGCCGCGACCACCGTCAGCGTGAGCCACGGCGACCAGCGCTACGTCATGTCGTACATGGTGAAGCCGGCGCCCGAGGACGACTGCAAGCCGGACATCCTCAACCCGTCCACAGGTCGGCGCCGGCGTTCCCCGCTTGAGCTCTGGGTCCGGCGGCCAGGTGGTTCGTAGCCCACTCGGGAGTGAGCCTTACCTTCGAATATATATATACTGTATAGAAGTCGCCAGCCCAGGTTAAAATTTCTAATACGGTTTGAGGTAGTTGGTTAATTCACCGCTGCAATCGCCACCATCTCTAGGGCATCGACTTGCGGTGGTCCCTAGCGGACAAGTGTCGAACTCTTCAAACACCCCTTCCCCCTCCCGTTGAACGACCATGAGCTGCAGTGAATGTTGGGTGGGGGGGGGGGGTGCGGGGGAATGACGGCGGGCGACAGTGCTGCGCTCTAACGTGTAAATAACAACCTAAGACGATACAGGGCGTTACGGCAGCGCACTGCAGCGGTGAAGTTCCCAAGCTGCTCATCATGCGCTCCTGAAAAACGTAGAGTAAATCCTATCCACTCGTGACTTCTATACAGTATATATATTCAAAGGCCTTACTCCTGTCGCTTGTGAGCTTGCCGGCTCTACACGGTTAGAAATGACAATAAACTTACGGACTTTTCAACGAAGTATTTACCTCAAACAAACAAACAAACAAAGAGTTCTTCGTAATTTCATGTAACGGTATATTTGTAGAAACTGCGCCGTGTTAACACTTCCAAATTCGGTGCCGTGATTGCGTTGGAGGGGGTTCGGAAGAAATAGGAGTGTCCTTTTATAGTAGTCTTGACAAGTTTTGAAGTTTTGCTGGTATTACCAAGATTATTCATTTGGAATCATGCTCACTCAAAGAAAGTGAACTTAGTACCCGCAAATTTAGAAAGATAACGATAAACATACGAAGATCCCTGGATTATTTATTTGTACTCAGCGTTTTTCGTAAATTCAAGGTGAAATTTTCTAACAGTGTAGAATCCGAGGCAGAATCAAACCGGATGATTTGAAGATACCTCTTCTTAGCACCAAGGCAACTCACTACCTTAGTACTTCAAATAAAATAAGTGATGTTATGTTAGAGTCTGTTTTTTTTTTATGATTTAGAAAATTGGTGCTGGTGAATTCATACATCAACTCTCTTAAATTACTTTCAATTACATTTTTTTGTAGATAAGAATACAAACTGCTGTAGAAAGTAACACTTAATCCAACTCACTTAAACAACTGTTATTTCTAAGAAATTAAAATAAGTCGTTTCTGTTAAAACTAGGGATTAAAAATATAACCTGTTATAGAGTATAAGAATGTATATTATAACGATCTGAATTTAATGTCAACTTTTTTTTGGGCCGAGATGGCATATCATTTTAAAGAGTCTGGAAATATATAGCAAAAGCACGGCTATAAATATTGAGATATCAAGGCCGTGACCGATTTCAAGTAGACAGTTATGTGATTGCGACCTGGCCTACTTTACTCGCCCTAGCGAGGTCTGGTATAATCCGGACATGTGCAGTGCTTGGCTTCCACAAACGGATTATCCAACTAAATAATTTTTTTCCCTTCATTTTTTATAAATAAATTTAGTCCCAACAAATATTTTCAGATAAAATAAGTATTTGTGTATACTTATATACTGATACAATAATTAACAGCATCTTACATTAACATTCAACCTTTGTCTCGTATATTACGGTCAGTATGTATGTGAATATATTAGTCGAAATTTCCTTATAGTTTTGTTTAGAATTATTTTTATTTAATTGGATATTCCTAGTAAAATATAAATGTTCTATCAAATAAAACCTACAAACGTATCCCAAAAAATGCGACGTTTCTTTACTGGCAAGTAGGAGAGAAGTGTAGTTGCATATCTGTATTCATCACTTCAGTAAGGGCAGCCCTCGTGATTTCTCCTCCGGGAACAAGTACGTATAAATAAATACTTTTCAGGCGAATTCGGGCACGGCCTAACGCCAGGTTTATAAGGGGCGACTGAAATTCTGCCCCTTGGAAGGGCAGCCATTCAGGATTTTTCTGGCAATTGTTTGTTTGTACAGCGACTGGAAGGGCAGCCCATCCAATTTCTGAAAACTTGTTTCTTTAAGTGTTTGAATAATCCTGAAAACTTGCCCCTTGGAAGGGCAGCCCATCAGGATTTTTCTGATAGTGGTGTTTTTGAAAGGTTGTTTGAATTGTTGCCCCTTGGAAGGGCAACCCTTCAGGATTTTTCTGACAGTGGTTAGTTTGTAAAGTGACCTAACCTAACCTAACCTAACCTAACCTAACCTAAACTAAACTAACCACTGTCAGAAAAATCCTGAAGGGCTGCCCATCCAAGGGGCAACATTTCAGACAACCTTTCAAAAACACCACTGTCAGAAAAATCCTGAAGGGCTGCCCTTCCAAGGGGCAACAATTCAGCTCCCCCGTTTATAAACTACGAAAGAACGCACGAGACGCAAGAAGTTCAATAACGACGTTTTGAAGTAGGGCCTACTCGTTTGTAAACTACGCAATGCAAGCATCGCCAAAAATTTCAACTTCGTGCATTTCGGCTTTCGTTTCCGCCTTTCGTATTTGAAGTGGAATGTTTTTCGAAAACTTTATTAATAAGACGCATATGTTATGTGCACAGGCGGCCACGATATTGTTTTATTATATACATGACGTTCTCAGTTTTTAAACATTCGCACGGTGAAGGAGAGTGGCACTGTTAGATAAAATTATTGAACGATTTAATTTTTTCATGATAAACATGAATTATAAAAAGAAGCCCAGGAATGAATTAGGTTTTCTACAGTTTTATAGTTTCAAGCTGTAGGGTCTTGCGACCTTCCGAGCTGTACGAACGACAGCGATGATCTCAAGCGCGGCTCCAGAAGCGGGGGGCGGTGGGGGCGATAGCCCCTCCCGAGACCAATTTTATTGATTAGTGTGTATTCATGTTTACTTAGATATTTAATTTCGTATGTTAAACTTCTATCTCATCAAAAGTTGCATGGAGCTACTAAGGTTGTGTATTTGAAACCTGTAATTTGTAAATAATAATTCCAAGGCCAATATCTGACCACTTTCATTTTTTTTTTTGCAACCGCGACCTTTCTTTGTGCGATAACCCCCTCCCGAAAAGTCATCCTGAAGCCGCCGTTGGATGATGTTTTGAACGTGTGGCGTCGTTGCGTCGTTGCGGTTCATGAGCCCGGCCCAGGTGGTGATGGTGTCGGCGGAGGAAGGGAAGGGGGTCGCCGCGTGACGCCGTGTGACGCCGTGTGACGCCGTGTGACGCCGTGTGACGGCCCGCAGGTTCCGACGGCCTGGCCTCGGAGCGCGTCGCCCGAGCCGGCAGCCCCAAGCCCGGGTCCCCGGACTCCAGACGGGACGCGGCCGAGACGGACAGCTGGCAGTCCCCGGCGCCGGCCCCTCAGGTTGGCACACCACTCGAGCAGGGCCGGAGCCAGAGGGGTCCGATCGGGTCGTTATCACGACGCCGAAATACCACAACGCCGGATGCCAAATTGACCGCAACGCCGACAGCTAGAAAACTGCTGCGTACCACAACGCCGAAATACAGTAACGCCGAAATACAGTAACGCCGAAAAATGTTGTGACAGTCCTGCAATGACATTTTTCGGCGTTAATGTATTTCGGCGTTGTGGTACACAGCAATTTTCTAGCTGTCGGCTTTGTAGTCAATTTGGCATTCGGCGTTATGGTTTTCGGCGTTATTGTACGTTCGGCGTTGTGGTGCGTCCCCGGTCCGGTCCCCTCCCTCCCTCCCGGAAAAACAAACAAGCTAATACAGAATTTAAAAAAAAGCAATTAAGGTTATTAATAAGGTTACAAAGATATCATTTTGAAAATATTATTGTAATCCATAGTGGGAAACAACAGTGTATTACAGTGTATCCATATTTCAGCCCTCACACACAGAAACAGCAGGAATCACGTTTCCAAGAACAGTCTATGTTTCACGCCAGATTGCACATGTGTAACTGTAAGTATGTCTTTCATGCAAACTTTATTTAATAACACACACAGACTGACACACACACACACACACACACACACACACACACATACATATATATATATATATATATATATATATATATATATATATATATATATATATATAGACACACATTGTCTTAACGAATTCATCAACCGATGAACTTAAGAACAAAGTTTATGATCAAAATATAATATGTCCAATTTTCTTTTCTCAAGGTAAATCATTGCTAAAAAATGTTATCTGTAAAGTTTGTAGTACTAAAAGTCTACTAATCCCTGGGATTTTAGTGTGAGAAACAATAATCTTTTAAAATTCCATTATAAAGAAAACTTACTCGTAAATTGTGATATAAACGTTATACTGGACACCTTCCTTCACAAAATCCTGGCTACGACCCTGGTTCTAGAAACATAGTGTTCGACAGTCTAGTTAAAACGAGTACAATTGCAGCCACTTGCAATATTCTCACACAGAGAATAAATGACCTCTTTCAGTATTGCTCATTTATAAATTCTCCTGTGGAAATAAATGTGGTTCATAATCTGTGTTATTGCTCTCTTCACGGGCTGTGTCTCTTTATTGACAAATGCTTCAAGGAACATTCACACTTTGACAGCTGAATATTGTGGCAAAATAAAAAAAATACTAGCACAAGTTGATGTAGCTTCAGACTAACTAATAATGTACAAAACATTTTGTTATTTTTAAAAGAATATCCAGCTGTCAAAGTCTGAATGTTCACTGAACCACTTCTCAAAGTCTGAATGTTCACTGAACCACTTGTCAAAGTCTGAATGTTCACTTAACCACCTGTCAAAGTCTGAATGTTCACTGAACCACTTGTAAAAGTCTGAATGTTCACTGAACCACTTGTCAAAGTCTGAATGTTCATTTACCACTTGTCAAAATAAATATATTTTGAACGGGGTGAACATTTGAGTACTCGAACCCACTCAGATGTGCTACTGAACAGGTGGTTGTGTGTGCTCTTCCAACCTCTTGAAGTCCCTTAGAATATCATACCACTGGCCAATACTTTCTGAACTGAAAGTGAGAAAGCTAATAAATTAACGTTTGTCGTTGGTTAGGTAACTTATAAAGATGTCAAATAGTCATTAACATTACAATAAAGGAATATTCCCAAAATAAACTAAGCCAAAATTGTGCAATTAGTGATGTAAAAGCTTTAAATTGTTGCAAAATTATTTCCTTATAAATCTTTTAATTAAAAAATACTTTTCGTGTATCTTTAAACTACTTCGTACTATTATCCGGTGGTATGCATTTTTTTTTCTGTATAACAGTAGACACCACTAAGTTTCAACAGTTATTAGGTTATAATAAATTGAATTGTTTATGATTTTAAATTGGTCTTTATAAAGGCATAATTCATAATTTAATGGAATACCATAATGTATAAGCCATTGCTTCTAATAAATATTTTTCTTTTGAATTAGTTAAAGTTTCTTATATCTTTATTGTTTTAAGAACGACCTCTTCTGTTTAACTATTATCATCACTCTCCCAACGGAACTCAGAAAATCGGCAAGCATTCAGTATCATGTATCCAAGTTTATCGTTTTAATCTTTATTGCATGGTTCTGTCGTATATAGTACGTCGAAAGAACGTGGACATAACAAAAACAATCTTGTGGAAATTTTTTTCATTCGTATGCATTTTTCAATCATAATTCATTGTTTTATCACAAGCTTTTGTTATGTCCACGATCTTTCTACGTACCAGATTAAACAACAAGCACCATGTACCACAGGATCAATGTACACAGGCTCACACCATCAGATTCAAGGGGTAAACTTGGATACGCGAAAATATTTTCATGGTCGCCCTGTTTAAAATGTAAATGGCAAATCATATTTATTGGGGGGGAAATATACGCATAAATTCCAAATGGTGCTCTTTCTGAACATGGAGTCTAGTTCACACAGTCGACGGCCAAGCGATGTGGCAGGTTGTCGCCGATTGCAGGCAGATACAACCAGCCGTCACCCTTCCTCTTCCAGTTCCCTCCTACGTCATAACACTTTTACAATTTCAAGCTTATTCATCATCAGTTTTTAAAACATCACATTATGCAACTTAATACTAAGGATTTTTTTTCAAATATGTAGGTTGTTTAACCTTTTTTTTAAAATTTAAATTAAATAAATGTTTGTTACATGTAAATACTGTAATAGAACATGATTTATAATTAGAGACCTGAAAAATTCGCGAGTTCATTTCGTGCTATGCTAAAAATGCAAATAATTATACCTTAGTGCGGCTTCTGCCATTGGTTCACCGTTAATCTGGAGGACTGAGGGCCATAATTAGAGACCCTCACTCATAGAAGTGTCGAATCACAGGTTACACAGTCGAGACGACTCACAAGTCAGCAGCCAATGCACAGTTGGCATTTGCCCGAGTGTGTAGAGGATATTGGAGTCTATCCTGAAGTTCATTTGAACCCGCGAATTTTTTCCTGTCTCTACTTATAATATACTGTTAACTGAGTTTTAAGTATATTTCTGAAGTATTTGGCATTATATATTTTCAAGCTCACGTGTCCCCTGGACATGTATTTTTTTTTTTTTTTTTGAAAATGATTCATTGCAGTACGTTAAAAATCAGGGGCGCAACAACAGGGGTGGGGGGGCAAGGGTATTTTGCCTCCCCTCTGAAACCTTGAAGTGGGGGCAAACGGGGGCAAATAAAGTGCTGTGTAATCAATTTTTAGATAATAAAACTGCTTAAATAGCACCATTTTCCACCTTGAAATAAAAAATTTTCCCGGGGGAGGGACCCCCCCCCCCAGCCCCTGCTTCAATAGGGGGGGATCGATGATTCTTTATAAAAAAGGTATATTGCCCCCGCCCCCCTCCCCTTTTGGAAATTTAGTTGTTACGCCTCTGTTAAAAATAAATTCTTGTTTCCCCCGTCCCTCGACATTGTTGTCCTGCAGGGACGTCGGAACGTTTTCATGAGTTGGGGGGGGGGGGGGGGCGAAAAGATGTATCACACCTACCTCAGTCCTAGAGCGGGAGGTCGGTCTCCCCCCCCCCTCCCCGGAAAAATTTGGAATTTTAAATGCAAAATTGTGCTATTTAATGAGTTTCCGAACCAAAATATTAAATATACCATTCCCAGAATTTGATGACGTAGTATGTATTAAATACTACTCTGACAGTAGATGTAGTACAATTTAAATAAAATACCATCTAGGAATTTGCAATCATTTTACAGTATATTGACAATCATAAATTTGATTTTCTAATCAATGTGATCACCAATGCAACGTTTGTAACTACTGGTTGAGAAAAATACTACTAGGACCAAACATTTATTCTGGGAAAAGGAGGGGGGCGAAATGCTACTCTCTCTCCCCCCCCCCCCCACCACCATGCATAACAGCACGGGGGCGACTCGCCCCTGCTGCCCCCCCCCCCCCTGTTCCGACGTCCCTGATGTCCCGTGTCCCTCGCGCGCTGTGTGAGCGGGGCCCGACTGCTTCAGCGCCCGGCGGAGGACGGCCCAGCAGACTGCCTGCCGCAGAGGCCCGGCGCCCCCAACGGCGGCCTACACTTCAACGCCAGCGTGATCCCGGGCCCGGAGAGCTGCGTATGAGGCCGCGGGTCGCGCGCTGCGGTCCGCCGACGCCGCAGCTCATCGGAAGAAGAAAAAAGCCCTTGTTCGCGTTTCATTTCGCTGTCTTCATTTGTCTTTTGCTTCGGGAAGAAACTGGTGGTGGATGATTTCACGAGGGGTCATCTCCAGGGGTAGACTGGCCTGAGTAAAAAAAAATAATAATAATAATAATGTGGACACGTTCAAACTGGACGCCAAATCGAGCAAAGCCTCTGGGGGTGTATCGTTTGCACTCCCACGGACGTGTCGTTTTTTTGTCTCCCGAGAGTTCACGGGCTGATGGTCTTCAAGTGAGGACACGTGTATTACTGTGGGTCGGTCCACCCCTGGTCGTGTCAGGTCTCGTGGCAGCGGCAAGGTTCCAGACACGCATCTCTGATGATGTTTGTGGGAAAAAAAATTCCAATGTTACGGTTTAAGCAACCGTGCGTTTATGAAATGTTTGTTGAAACTATGTGTGTTGAATCAACGAAATATTTTTTGGCCTTTCTCGCTGGTGGATTATTTTCTCAGTATTTGCTGTGTTTGCACGATTGGCTTAGTTGTGTACTTCACTTGATTCCGTGCCGCAGTAAAATTTTTTGAGAAATATTTTTTTTTGGGAGGGTCCCCTAATACCCCTTTCTTACTTTCTACCCCCTTATAATTTTCAGCTGTATAAATTCTAGTTGTACGAATTCTTCAGTCTATTAGGAAAACTCACAACTTCCCCTTTGCAAGCGGCTCTTCTTTTATCAGTTTAGCCACATTCTAAATGTGCCAACCTTGTTTAAATTCAGCATGTAGACTTGTCTTTATAAATTTGAGTCTGATATGTCAAGGTTTTGGGAATGTTTAGAACACAAACGAACTCTTTTTTTTCTTCAAACCCATGGACTTAAAGTCTATGGCACAATTGGTGGTTGGTGTTGCTGTTAGCAGTTAGTGTTGGTTAAACGTGAAGTCTAGAAAAACTTATGGAGGAAGTCTGATGATAGCTGATGGATGATGGTCGATGGTTGGATCCAAAGTTTTGGTTTTGGCGCAAGTGAAATATATTTCAATTGTATTATCAACCACGCCAACCAAATGTGTATTGTCCAATTATAAAGTTTGAGTTACCTAACAAAAAAACATTGTATGGGTTTTCCAGCCATATTTTTAAATAGGTTATGTTTTCAGTTAAACATGTAACTCAACGAAATACTAATCTATGTTTTAAAAATTCAATGTTTTGTTGCTTATTTTCATTGCATTCATTAAAAATATTATGTTTACGAACATAACCAGAACATTCATTTAATGTTTTCCAACACAAAAATCTAATTTTTCCTTGACACGCTTCACACACCAACTAAAATTTGCCAGCACCATCCATCTGTGTGATAGGGTTTAAAGTGATGTTCTAACAATACAGTACATGATCATGCACATCAGAGCATCTTCATGAACTCCAGACAATTTCAATGCCTTTTCAGTCTGGCACTAAATGCTTCCAGTTATAAACTAAAATTTTATATGAGCAAGTAATCTACCTACTGTTTCTTTTGTATATTTGCGGAATTAATTATTACGCAAGCATCTTATAGCATTCCTAACTTAGCCTCCTTCTTAGAATTAAATACACTCATTGCTACACCCCTGTTACCGATAGCTACAATTCTCTTTAAAGTACTCAAGTGGGTATTTTAAAATTATGGCGGTTTTGTTTACATGTTTAACGAATGTCAGGTATTGAAGTAATAGAGGTTGTCCATACAGCACATATTTCTTTGAAAAAAAATTTTTTTTTTCATTTTCCCTAAATTATGTTAAAATAAATAAATTGGCCTATTAACAGTTTGTGTTCTATTTTAACTATACACATTAAAGAACTATATTAATGGTCGTTCACCCTATATTACACATGTATGATTGATGGTAGCCTACATAGCAGTAACTTTATAATTTTTTTCTCACTTGCAGAGGCAATGTAGGTACTGGTGCATCATAAAATATTTCATGCTATTTTTAATTTACAAAAGTGATAATATTAATAGCTTCGGGGCCCTTCCATCATTCCTCGCCATTTTTTTCTCTTCCTCCATATTAATCATTTCTGAAACTGACAGACATTTTTCGATGAAGAGAGTTTATCGAATGAATATTCATATAGGGTGTCTATCTGTTGAAGAAGGATTCAGGATAATTCAAGATGGTTTGATCTCTTTTTACTTTCAGTAGACCAAAGATTTTTCCAAAGAGGTGTGTTTATATGTGGCAATTTTTCGCATAGTGCTCTGATTATATAATATATGTTTTTGTACAGCAGTGTTTTTGTTTTGTTTGGAAAACCTATTTATTGCTTCAGGTCGCCAAAGAGACTTGGGAAGACCTCATTCAAGAATTTGGAAGATTCAAAATCTGTAAGAATCCCCATGCTAAAATTGTGCAAGGTTGTTTTTCTTCTGTCGAACACTGCTCAAGAGATGTTGTGCATTGTAAACCTCAATTTGCTTTGAAATGTTTGTAATGGCCACAACTTAACAAACCAAATCAAACACACATTTTGGCTTGCCAAATGCTTCCTTCCAATTTTAAGAATGGCAAACCTGTAACATCGCACTTGCTAATTTTTCGGGAAATAACCGGAAAAAAAATTTGATTGATACCTGCCATATTGGTAGATTTAAGACTAAATAAAAGTTTGTATGTGTGTCAATGTGTTCAAATTGTGTGAAAATAAAAATAAAAGCCGAATATAATATCATGTATTCATTTCCATCACTAAAAAAAGATTACTGTCGTGTTAACTTGTTTAATGCAAGGTAACTATATGTTTTGTATACACGAGTGTAAACTATGCTGTGAATAAAAACTATGAAAATGGAGTTGACCGTAGCCAAGCCTGTGGACGATCTTCTCTTCAGTGGATTCAGAATCGGAGCCAGGATTTATTCTTGGGTAGAAGGGGGAGATTTTTAATTTTTGGGGTTGTCCTGAAATGTACCTTATTCAAACTATTGTAAAATTCCATTCTTGACTTATTTTAAAATTTCACGAAATTTTTTTAAAAATCGAATTAAATAACTTTTAAAGATTTTCATAAAATATCGGCAATCGCCAAAACACTTGTCCCTCATTTTTTTTTTTAGCGCGTGGAAAGAATGTCAAGATTATTAAGGTTCAAATTTACTGACATTTCTCCTGAAAGTCTTACTGATGCCATACAACGCATCACACACAGCACACTACGTTTCTGATACTTTTCAAAGAATTACCTTAAAACATGATAGATATAACCTTTGGGTTGTATCAGATATCTGAACTATTTTTAAACTCTAAATCAGCAGCATTTTTCTGGTAACTCCCGATCATTTTTGGATCTTTTCTATCATGTGTATTTCCCTTGGGAGCGTTCAAGTATTACGTAACGAATTTGGGGGGGAGGGGGGGTCTTGTAAAACTTTACGATGCGTTACGCGTCACGTCACATTGTTTTTTTTTTTTTTTTTTTAACCCTTCAGAACGGTCGCGTAGAGACAGATTCTTTCACGCATTTTTTACAACTTTTTTTTTCTCAAAATTTTAAATGGCATGATAGCTTAAATTTTTTTTTACCTTCACAAAATTGCTTCTGCTTGCTTTACAGGATTAGTGAATATTGTTTTTTTTTAACTCCAAACGTAAATGAATATATATATATATATATCAACAGCTGTGATAGTTTTTCTCGTCACTCCAGTAAAGTAGTTAAAACAAAAAATACCGCTATTCGGATGGCTTCGTTATACTTCGGTTGTCAACGTAGACTCCAATCGCTATATTAGAAATTATATAGGTATTGATATTCAAAATAAACTGTTTTCTATGTGTGAGATTTTCTCTCATCACAACAGTAATGTTGTAGTACGAAAGATGATTGGTCTGAAAGGTTAATAAAAAAACTAGTGAATTAAAATCTCCCAAGTTGGCAACCCTTTTCGTTTATTTTTTATGGAGGATTCCCGATTGAATTGTTTGTATTTTGTTCTCCCAAGATGGCAACCCTTTTCGTTTATGTGCTCCAAGCACTCGACCGACTGTATGAAAATTGACAACTACGATGTTTCGGCGGAATATAGAAACCCTGAAGATAGCTTGCAGGATCCATCAGACCCTAATATGGCGTGGTATAGAGCTCACGTCCGTGAATCGCAATATTTCTTGCAAGTTATTTAATGCGCGGATGAATCCTGCTGTTCCCGCTTGAGGAGTGCATTAAAATCTGTCTTTCCAGAAACTTTCCTGCCGCCACCCTGCCCAATCCTTCAAACCGCAAACAAGTTCGTGGTACCTAGTCAGATAGACAGAGGATCATGCAAGTTTTCGCCACTTCTTGTGAGGTTGTCTGTTGATCTGTCGCCTCCTCTAGAAGGGTTTAAGCAGATGCCTTACGATTTATTTTGCCCATCAGTACAATCCGACCTAAAGAACCGAGTATGTTCAACCTGTGGGTTTTTTTTTACATCCCACAAGAGTGTGCAAATGCACAATCGTTACATGCATGGCAAGACTGCCCAAGACCTTCGTGAAAGTCGAGTACGGCCACAGCGACTTGCTGCAAGAAGGGCAAATGAGCTTCTCTGCATTGTGCGTCGCTGTGAAACATCGTCTGAGGATGCCGATTGGCTCGACGAAGACGAAGTTGATGCAAGCGGGTTAACAATTCCGGATCCCTCTTTGTCTGCTCTCCGGATGCCAGTAATGAAAGAATCTGAGTTGCTGGCAAACCCATAGACAGAGGAGCAGTAAAACTCCAATTGAATTGTTTTTTTTTTACAATCTACTTATTTTAATTATGGCTAATTTTATTTTAAATGTTTTTCGTTTTCGTTCCATCGTATTCTTAAATACGATTATATTTTGACAAATATATTTTATTTCAGTTAGTTTTATGTTTGTAATTGCATTGCCAAAGGTAAAAATAATTATTAGAAATAAAATTTGTTATTTAATTTTAATAGCTTTATTAGTAAAACGCTAAAATAGGAGAATGCATGAGAAGAACAATGGCGGATAAAGCAAAAAGTGTGTAAGGACAGAGCCAAGTCAGGAAAACGACGTAATTAAATGTATGATTGCTAAATGTATGATTGAGTAGTAAAAATTTATTAGGGAAAAAAAAACATTAGAAAGCGCTTGCTTTTAAAAACAAGACATTTCAAATGTTAATAAATAACATTAACGCGATTAAAACAATAACAAAGGTATTTTAGTGACTTATTCCGGTACGTTACGCCACATAATTGTGACTTTTAGGTAAAAATGGTCAGTTGGGGTTACGTAACGTTTTACTAGTGGGGAGGGGGGGTACAGAAAAACGTTACGGCGCGTTACATGGGGGGGGGGGGGGGTCAAAAATATCAAAAAATTGCGTTACGTAATACTTGAACGCTCCCCTTCCCAGAGTTAATGTTCGCAAGTATTGGAGACTGTAGCCTATGTTGACACACAAATATACTTTCTGTCACCCAACAATGATAATGCAACAGAAAATAATTGAACTTGTTGATTGAAGCAGTGGATGATTTTAATAGGAGACGTCATCTCGGCTTAAACAGTTTGTTTGCAATAACACTTTTCTATTGTTTGATATTAACAGCATTTGGCTTCATTAAGGCATATTCATTTCAACAATTTAATTTTCCCTTGTTGAAATTTTGTAATGTTTCTGCGACCAAAATATTACAGTAGTCTATTTGGATTTATTTCGAAGTTGAATCGTGGTGAGTATATTCAATTTGTTGTTTTTGTGGGCATGTTGTTAAATAACCAACTTTTATACATGATCAATCCGTTAGCTAATAGAAAACACCATTTTTCTCCTCACGAGCGTTCCACCACGGAGATGGCCGATTGGCTGGTGGAGCTCCCGAATAATTTTCTATTGTCCAGTTAAATTTCAGAAGCTATTTTTTATTCCACCATTTGAAAAGCAATTTTGTTTCCCCCATTTTAAATTCCACAAAATTCTATATAATGCTGGATACCACTATACAAGTTCAAATGATTAAAATTTTTCACATTGAATCTTGTATTTTTAGTAATATGGGTAGTATTGTGTAAAAATAACACTACGATTCACATACTAGCTACCTAGATGGCTCTATGAAAACTCAAAATTACTACTGTTACATGTGTGTAGATAAACAACCTCACGACATATATTGAGTTTACTTTCTTTGGGCATAGGCTCACAAATTTCACGACGAACTACACTATTGTAACACTACCTAGCGCATTTAGTTTATTTTTACCACTTCCATAGTGATGACCTTTGTTTAGACAACCCACACAGCGCGCGAACGTGCTGCTATCTAGCAGAGGGTTAGGGTACTCATTGTGTAGTTACACTTAATCTCGGCAGATAGCGACGCTGACGCGCATGCATAGACAATCCGTGAAACAGTTATGACGAAAAAATATATCGTTGTGTACAACTTTTCAACAGAAAAATTTAGTAAGTTACGAGAATTTATAAAACAAACATATATATATTTTTTGACACTATCCTGAAATTGAGAGTTATCACATGATCCATAAAGTACTTTTTTTTTTTTATCATGTATAGGGTCCCAAGAGAGAATACGTATAACATTAAAATTAATATTTACAGGGACTAGATAAGTAATAATATCATTGAAGCTTAGTTATGTGCATTTCCAAATACCAATATAAAAATAAAAGGTGTGCTTGTTTTGTTTGTTTAGAGTTATGTGTAGTGTAAAATTATAAGCTTTCATGCCTATTTATGAGCTATATATATCATATTTGTTTATAAATAAAAAAATGATGGCAATTTAGTAATCAACTAAACTGAAACCATGCCAACAATAAGTTTACGTTATTCGTAACAAAATGATTAATTACCATGTAAAATCATTGGGGTTTTATCATAATTTGATATTTTTAAGAACGTTTACAATTGTAAATATATTATTAATATAAGGTTTTACAATCTCGGAACAGTGGAGAGTCCAGCTTCGAATTTGGGGAAGGAGGGAAAACAATCCCTTTAAATGAGGACTGAATAATTTTGAAATATAATAGCCCCTTTAAAAGGTATATTTAAAGCATTTTTACACTTTGAAAAAAAAAACATATTAGTGTTCCTAAATCAGGAGTGAATATGAATTAGTGAGGCGGGATGATAAGTAGGTACCTATTAAAGTTGTAACTCCCTTGAGTGCCTTCAAGATACTGTACCAGATATTTAATGCCTAAAAATTAATCTGAAAATACGCGTTTTAACGATTTGCACACTTCTAAATTTAAATACAGTTTAAAAAATACCTTTCAGCACATTCTACAGGCGCAGGTATATTTCTAAGTAGGTACCTATTTCTTCTGTAATATTCTGAACATTTCTAAAACATTCAAGAAACTTCAATACTAATCCAGAAACGTCAGGAATATTTTTATAACTTGATGTTACATAATATCTAATACGTTCTCCAATATTCTAAAATGATCTAGTAAACATTTTCTCTTCTACGTTTCGAATATTTTTAATTCAAGATATCCAGCAGTAAATAACTTAGAAATAAATTCATACTTTGCCTACTAAGATAGTTATGGATTATTTTGATATTCAAACACTATATTCAACCCTTGCATTAATAAATGGTGTTATAAAGGATGGTTTTGGACCAGGGTTTAAGATAATATTTAGAAGGTTTACAATGACTTTGAACTAATTTGATAGTGCACATAGTAAAATAAATTTAGAAGTTATTTTATTTGAAACCCTATTTTATTAACCCCTTTCAGTAATAGTTCGTCTCATCAAAAATTGTTTCTGCCAAAATTTTTAGATAATAATTATAATTTTGACAAAAATCATAACATATTTGATAGAATACCTAATTAAGGAGAAATTATTTTTCGCGTCCTTCAACCCTAGTTATTTCCACCTCTTTCAGTAATGGTTGATCGTATCAAAATTATTGAAGACGGTTGTTTTATATAATATTTAGAACGTTAAAAATATAAGACAGGATTTGATAGTGAACCTATGTCTAATGTCAGTATTCTCAAAGTTGTCATTCTGACAAAAAATAATAATAATTCAATGCTAAACACTAATTATTATTTTAAACGAGAGAAACTATATGTAACAGTCAGACTATGCTCAAAAGAGCAAAAAAAAAATTAAATGCTATAAAAAATGTTGACAAAAACAATTGAAACCAATATGACGTCTTTCAATTAAGACTCCTTAGAAATAATAAAAAAAATAGTATTTTCATATCTTGATGAAATAAAATGTATTTCAAAAATTTTCATTATAAATTTTCATTTACAAAATACAATTTTAATAAACTGTTATTGGATTACAATGTTAAGGCTAAAACGCTTTCTGGTGTATACCTGGCAACACAGCACATCGAAACAAAGGTCAGCGCTAATGGCAGAAATCCTGCATTGGAAAGAGAAAGTAGATGCCCATTTAAATGCTCACTGCAATCTAAGGATGAGGCGCGCTGTACGTTTGAACTCTTTGTGGGTAGATCGAGTCGTCTGTTCGTAGCAGAGTCGCAGCGAAATTATTTACCGCTGCAGAAGCGCTGCGCTGCGGCAGACAGCTGAATTACTTGGCCCGCTGTACGCCTCCCTTGACTTTCCTGGCGAGAAAAACGCGCATTTTTAATTTTCGCGCGTGCGTCACACAGTGCCCAGTGACAGGCAAAGGGTGCTGTGTACTTACATTTTGGAAATGCCAGTTCACGGAACTAACGGACACGCATCTGGTGTGTGGTTCGCTTAAAGGTGGTGGAAGTATTGCCTACTTACAAGGATTTTATCACTGCAGTGAAACTTTTGCATGCGTGGATTACAGAAGCGGTGCGTGCTAGGCAGTTGAAACAAGAGCGTTGTTGTTGCTGTTGTTGTTGTTGTTGTTGTTGTTGTTGTTGTGGGTTAGGTCATTAAACGTTAATAAAACTGCATCAAAAATCCGGCAAAAACGTTGCTTGCAATAAGAGAGTGCCAATCCACATTATTTCAATGAATGGGAAGTATATTAATGGACAATGGTTGTTTGAGCTAGAACTCCGCAGCATAAAACACTATTCTCGGAATAATAGTTTAATTTTTAATCATGTCCGTATATATTAGTTGATATTTATAGATTTTTTTTAGACAGTGGGAGCTTATTAAAAATTAAGGAACGATAAAAGTGACTGCTTAGTCGACTTTACGTTTATCTGCAGTTCGAAGCCTTCCATCTCTTAGGCAAACTCGTCCGGTCTCTCAAGTTGAGCGACACCAGGATAGCGCGTCTCTTTCGGTGTCTCCCTCTCTCTCTCTCTCTCTCTCTCTCTCTCTCTCTCTCTCTCTCTCTCTCTCTCTCTCTCTCTCTCCCAGCGGAGAGGTGATTATCATCCCTCCCTCCCGTCTCTCCGCGCTGCCAACTCATTGAAATGCTGGTCTGCATTCCACTGGCCTGCCTGACCCCCACCCCTCCGCCGACGGGTTCCCCTCCCTCGCAGTAGGTGGCGTGCGTGCGTGCGTGGCGCGGGCGACCTGAGCATGCAGTCAGTTCGCGCCGTAGAGAAGGGAAGGCGTAGAGCAGACACTCCGACGGCAACAACTGACAAGTGTCAGCGCTCCAAGCGGAAGCGCAGCGAAATAACGCTTGAGCGGCACGCACAAGAAAGGAACAAGTGAACGCTAATTATTACATTTGTTTGTTTATTGTCTGTCGCGCCAACACACACACACACACACACAGAGGCACTCATTTGGAAAAAAAATAAAAGACTTTGATAGGCGATTTCAGTTGAAAAATAGGTATAAGGTAAGCACGAGAATTATTATTGATTCACAATAAGTCGCATAGTGCGTTCTTGAATGTTTGTTTTGATTATAACTTAATTAATACTTTTGAAATTCTAAGGCTGGCTTGCACATACGTGACTTGTAAAGTAAAGAATTTCTCCATTTGATTAACCTGCAAAGTTCTTGCTTAGACTTCACTTACCTGAATCTGCAGTGGCCCTAAATTTGTGTTGTATCACCTGTCCAACAAAGTTCCACCTTGTCTGAAAAAACTTTTAACCTCGAAACAAGTGTATTATTGGGGTCTCAGAAATGTGATTGAAATAGTTTTTTTTTAATTTTAAATTATTTTATCATCACCGTTATCCTGCATTATTAATTGTTACAAGAATGTAGCTTATGGTCACCGAATGTTTTTTTCCTATGAAACTTAATAGGACACTAAATAGTTTGTTTTTTTTAATTAATGAAAGGTTCTGATAAAAATGCATAAAAACAGGCACAGTAATGACTGATTCAGAGGTAATTACACTATTATAAACACACAGTCTCTTCAAAATGCCGAAATTTGACAAACTAATTGATGCTGCAAGTTTCAATCAACTGTTAGAATTGACAAATAATAAAGCTAATGCACGCTGCTCTGTTCGTACGATTTTTTTTTAAAAGTAGGCCTAAATGCATTGCATCGTACACTGGTTTCTTTCCAAGAGTAAAATATTTAGTTATTGAAGTTATAAAGGTTAAACACCGTTAATATAAAAAGCCCTATAACCTCCTTTTTACCAAAAAATAGACAAACATAAATTTGTTTTAAAAATCTGAAACTTCAACAACATAAATGGTGAATGTTATATTTTTTGAGCACAATAGTTTTAAATTACTTTAATTTTTAGTTCAATTCATTGATCTTATAATAGCAACCTAATAAACTATTGTTTTAAATGATGTAAATGGAAAAAAAACTCTATTAGTTTACAAACTAGTATATAATCATAACTACAAGTTCTAAATCAATAAAATAGCTACCTTTTAGCAACATAATATCTACATTTAATCACAAAAGTATATTTCTCAAAAAATTAATTGACACTCACAGAAAAATACACCAATGTTGTCTCTTGAAGGTAATTTTTCATAGCCAGATAGTTAGAGAATATACAAATTCTTCATTAGAATTAAGGAATTTTATATCAAACTGTGATAATTTTTTTCTTCTTTTTGAGTTCGATAAATAACAAGTATAAAAAGTGACTAACTTTCTACTAAACAATTTCCCACTCAAAATAATAGACAACCATTATTTACTATTCACAAATTGAAGTATTATTAAACCATCAACTTATTAAGTACTAAAAGAAAATACTTATATTTTATGAAATAACTTTTATCCATAATAATTTCATTTTAATTAAGTTTCTTACTTTCAGTGGATATTTGCTCAGCTGTGCAAAAATCCGGCCTTCTATTGTATTTGTAATATTATTTAAACAAATCAAATGTTTGAAACAAAATATTGGTTAGGTACAACACCGGTCAAGTTAAACACTATAAGGAATGGAGTGTATGATCAAACAGTTTTTTCTCAACTTTATATCAAAACCACAAAACGTTTATTTGCTCGAAACTTTGTTTTCTTTACAAACAGAAAATAAAACCCAAAACAATATTACCGCCATTAAGAGTTGCAGGAGACAATAAAGGTAGTTATGGAGGAGAGGGGTATATCCGAAAAAAAGAATAAAAAATCTTCCTAACATTATTTATGATTATTATGTTAAACAGTTTTGCGATCTTGGCAGTAGCTAATCGTTTTAACGGTTGATTAAGTTAGCTACATAAAGATACTGTTAAATAGGTGCATGGTTGGACACATTTTATTGCATCCAAAATGTAAACTAGCTAGACAAAAACTAAGTAGATCATAGAATTTGCTAGTTGTGGAGATATAAAAATATTAGCGCAGGACTGGATGGCATTTAGACCGGGTTTATAAACATCGCAAAAACGTAAGAAACGCAAGACGCAAAAAGTTTAAAAACAAAATTATCACAAAAACGTTTTTACAAATTAATCATGTAAAAAAAAAAAACGCAACGCAAGCATTAGCAATTTTTCAACTTCTTACGTTCTGGCTTATGTTTTCTCCTATATTTTAAAATAAGAGTTCCAAAAATTTTAAAACTGCAGAATTTAATGTTCTTTTTATCACACGCATAATATTTTCCCACAGTGAAAGAAAACTGGCGCTTTTAAATAAAATTATTAAGAACGTCACACGTTTTCGTGAGAGGAAAAAATAAAATTTATTTGTGATAAGAAACTTGACGAAGAATCTTTTTTTCTACAATTTTTCAGTTTCATGTTCAATTCAATTCAATTCAAAAAGCTTTTTATTATGTCTTTTTCATACATTAGCACTTTTACATGATACACTTGACATGCCAGCACTCTGTGCTCTTTTGCTAAAAATTATATACAATTTAAAAGGTGAACATTGGTTTTACATATTATATACAGATGAACATAAGTTTCAATTGATTGTCTTTGAAGGAAAAAGTTTAAAAACCTTCATTATATGTATGGAGCCATTGGCTCAATGTTTGTGGTATTTAGATGTTGTTTGAAAGGACATGGTTTTTACACTGAGTTATATATATATATACATCATTTATCTATATTTACACGTTCATCTATATTTACACTTTCACTTTTATTGTCGCTATGGTTGGCGTTCAATTGGTTTATGGTTGCACTGAATGAAACAAGGTTTACACTAAATTACTAAATTGAATATATTAATTATTTACATTTACATACACTTTCACTGTCGCTGCGCTATTGCGTTTCTTGAGAATTGTATGAACCTAGCCAAGAGCTACAGCAAACCGACTTCATATAATTCAATTTCTGTGATATTTTATTCTAGCTACAGAGTTTTTTTTTTTGAGCTATCACCTTTTCCTATTATTTTATTCTTCCTTGGCGAAGGAGACGTGACGCAAGTAACACTATAAATGTGATGTGTCGGGTATTCTTCTTTTCATCTTCTCCCTTCAGCCGGAGTTGGAGTAGACAGCTCTACTCCCCATTGCTTCACCAGAGGGAAAAACTAAAACCTTTCAAGTGAATCATCTAGGCTGACTTGGCAGAGCCACGTGGTAGTGACTACTATAGTTTGTTATCTTTAAAAGATTTGTGCAATGGGAGTGCATGACTTGATGTAAGTTTTTGGACATACGCCATTGCTAAGAACTTTTTCTGTTGAAGAAAAACTAATAAATAAAATAAATAAATAAAAATAAAAATAAAAATACTCAAAAAAAGATACAAAAAACACACAAAATTAAGCAAACAATTGCTGTTGTCAACAAGGATATGAACACCACAAAATATTCCGAAACAGGAATATGGTCAGCAAACAAAGAAAAAACAAAGAAAAATGTACTAAGAGAACGAAAAAAATCCCCACAAATGATGACAACACAAAAATATTGAAACCCAAAATAATTCAGCACAACAGTTGAAGCGAGACAAAAACATGACAAAACGAAAAAACAAACAAATACAATAGTTTCACCTAAACAGAAACAAGCGACGTTTCGGGAACTGCTATCTGCTCCCGTCCTCAGGCAGAGACGCACATGGTACGGAAACACAGGTGCGACTCGAGTATTTTTATTTTTATTTTTATTTATTTATTTTATTTATTAGTTTTTCTTCAACAGAAAAAGTTCTTAGCAATGGCGTATGTCCAAAAACTTACATCAAGTCACTACTATAGTTTGTCTCACACTTAGTTTGCAGTACAGAGTAAATGGCGCACACTGTTCTCAGAATTGTACTGCCTAGCTTGTTAACATTGAAAAATAGTATTTTGTTGACCATCGTAAGTTATAATAAGTTTTCAATATTATTTAAAATTTTACCATTTAAAACTACAAAACAGTGTCTGATGACAGTATGAGTACAGTTGTTATTCTTAAAGAAGAAAAAATGAAATGCAAAACACCAATTATTATTTTACTGGAGAAATTATTTGTAGCAGTTAGTCACAATTAATAACGAGGCATTCCATTAAATAATGTGCCATACTGAAACACAGACAAACCTTTTTAATATTAAGTGATATAAAAAGGTATGTTGCCAAAAATGGTTTCAAGTATGCCTACTTACAAGTAAAGATTGAAAATTAACAGATGATGCTCTTGGTGAAATACAAGAAAATGTATTTCCAAAGTTCTCATTACAAATTTTGCTTTACAAAGTGCACAGTGTTTCAGATGTGTTTTTGTTAAATTGTCGTACGAAATGTGTCTTAAAACTTTTATGCTCAGTGGCGTAAATCTCGCAACAGAGTGCATTGAAGCAAGAATGGCACTACTGGTCGGAATCGTACATTGGAAAGAGAGGGTAAATGCCCGTTAAAATGCACATTGAGACTAAGGGTGAGACACGTTACATCAACGTTTCGCCGTATACAGGATGTTAGCGACGCCGGGCCGACACCATTGTGTGTTAAAACAAGTTACAACGGAAAACAAAATCAGCATATACCTACAAAGATATATTTTGTTTTTTAAAAAATTGTGAAACGTATATAATACTGACTTTCTGTAAGACACTGTCATTCAAACAATTAGCGTAATATCTACAAAATCCGTTTCGCACTAACTAAAAAATAAACATAAAATAAATGTATTACTTCAAATATTAAACTGCATTGTTTCACGTAAAATTAAATGATATGCTGTTCCCTTTAAACTCATTTAATATTTTTAAAAAAAATCGATGAGCAATCTTAATAACAGAAAAAATAATATTCATTATTACGAAAAAATTTCACTTCACTTTACTTCTTCCTACTGAAGCTCACTCTGTCCCTTGAACTTGACAAGTGTTTGTTTGTGACTTATCTTCAAGGTCGGTTGGCCGAGGTAAAAACACAATTCCGCGCGGCCGAACGGCATTGGGTGCGTGCAACACAAGTGGAATATAATTATTAACTCAGTGCAGAAAATCTGGATATGTTTTGGGTGTTGTTGCAGGTTATTTTACAGATTCAGTTTAAAACTATCAACTATCAAAATCTGAAACATTTCCACTGAGATATTTATGGTGATTTTACCAAAATATCAGTGCCTAATTCAAGCGACACCCAGGACTAAAACACACATTCAGCAATTGATTTATCGTTTTGATATGTTTTTTTGTTGTTGTGCAGATGGTATATATCACATCAAATACAAGTTATTAGGGGAAAAATGAAGTGTTAATTAAAATCATGTCACACAAAAACAAAAAAACTATCAAATTTCAAGGGTAATATTTTGAAAACTATGCTTCCTTAACCACAAACATGTACAATTCTTCTACGTAGAAAATAAATCTGTGTTATAATGCCTTAATATGTTATATTTATCGTCAAAAATAAGTGTTAGTTAAGTACTATTTCCATAAAGTCAACACGATGCCTCCCTTGCATTTGTCGTTCTGTCACTAATTTTTTTTTTTAAACAGGTATTCACTAAATGTAATATGATGAAGGTGATGAGTCGGTATTACCCCATTACTGACATAACAGCAACGTCAACAGCGAGGTGATGACAGCCTTGACAAACCTATGCTTGCCGAGGCAGGATGATACTGCAGTGGTTTACCATTGCCTTCCGCTGGATGAAAGGGGGAAACACAAGGTCCTGAGCCCAGGGAGAAGGGTTGTAAAATCCCCTCCCCTGCCGGGAATCGAACCCGGGCCCCTCGGCCCACCAGCCAGACACGTGGACGTACATGTGTAATGTAATGGATGTTAAAAGTTACACAAGTGTTTGTAATTATCTTTACATGCGTGGTTTTTTACGCACATTGAGTTACACTTTGTGATTATCTGTTGAAAATATCTGTTACAGAACAACCAAACAAGGGACGCGACGTTTCTACAGAAACAGCTTTTCAATAACAGTGATGACGTGAAGAAGTAAGATGGTGAGTGTGACCGAATCTTAAACATAGTTTTTGACGTGACAACGTCTAACAAATCGATGAACGCCGGCTGCACGCACGAAAAAGTGTCCCGTAACACACATTGTCCCGTTACGCTCATTGTACGCTTGCGCCGCATCTATCTCTCTTCCACTCGATTGGAACAACCATCGATTTGACTTTTTCGAGGCACATTAAACTTGAAACACTCCCATTCGTTTCCTACTTTTCCTATCATCGTCCTATTCTTAACAGAATAACACAGATTGGAAGAAGTTAAATATCAAACATGTACAAAAGTTATAGTTAAAATAATCTCTTCGTTGAAGTAATAAACATATTTGAATTAATGAGTGCAAATAAAAGTAAATTTATCAATTAAATTGTACATTTAATTTCACTCCTTCTTTGTATCCATACAAAATAGTGATAATTCAATAAAAATGATTCAATTTTATTCATAAAAGTATGCAATCATTTCATAAATGTTTTGTTGTGACGTCACGTGAAACTATCGTCCGTAAACCGACTTTACAGGCAACCAATTTTTTTTTTTTAAGTTGTCCCTGGAAAAACTTGCATTTCCCAAACGTGTCCCTATAAGTGGATGGGTTGCTATTTGAACTGGACGGCGGATGTTTTCAGGTTGCGAGTACTGTCGCTACTGTGTCATTCCTTGACAGCCGTAAAACGATAACGTGAACTCGCTGCCAGATAAACGCTAGCCTTCTACTTCCGAGTGGTGTTGCGTAGCACAGGCAGCGTTAGCCTCGCTTCCTTTGCTCGAGTTCAGTGCAGTGCAGAGGCTAACATGGCAATAAAACAGTTTTATTTGTATCCAAGCCGGTGACACGTACGTGCGCAGATATCAGTTCGTCTAAGCGTTAGAGCTGTTTTCTAGATGAAAGAAACCAAGGAATAAATGTACACCGTAATGTTTTTCATATAAAAACAGAAGCGTTTCCAGAAATACCATCATTTCTTGTGGTATAGAACCTCAAAATTTGAGGTTTTAATTTATATTAGAAGCTAAAATTTGAGCAGTATAGTAAATTTGAGTTGTACCGTTAATTTTTTGACACTGTATGCTTGAAAAGTTATCAATGCTGAAAATTCTTACGATATATATTTTTATATGGCTCGTAAACGTTGAGAAATAATAAGTTTAATATTCCAAGCGGGCGATCACGACCGTGATTAGCAAAAACAAATATCTTATTCATAAAGTGTTCAAAGCCATGTCCAAAACCTCAAGGAGTCTCCGAACCACTCGGGTACCGACTTGGTACTCATCACCAGAGTCATGTCAGGGAGTCTGGATCAAACCTGAGATGACACTCGGACTCACAAGCCGATATTTCTTGTCATATATCAAGGGATTTTAACTGTGGATTCATTCCGAAAGCTCCTCTTTCTTACGTTTGCTGTTGTTGGCTCGCAAATTTTCTTCTCAGACTTGGGCGTACGTAAGGGAAGGGATGAGGATATGGGTTTTTTCTCTCTCTGCTACAACCCCCCCCCCCCCCACCCGAAATCCTAAACAATCAATCATTCTCACCAACAAATGGTAGAAATTCGAAAGCAAAACAGCGGGAGAATTGGTTCTATTCCCCCCCCCCTTTTTTTTTTATCACATCTTGAAATGAAGACGTGTCGAACGTGATTGGTCATGAGTACTGGCGTCACCGCCATCTTGGCGCAGTCTCTCAGGCCGAGGCGAGACGAGACCCTTCGGCTCAGCTGTGACGTAACAGCACGCAGCCCGCTGAAACTTTCTCCACTGGGATCCGAACCCACGAACCCAAACCACACTAACACACATTCTCCCACCGTGCACCTGAAATCGCCCTCAGCACAGCGTGGGTTCGAGTCCTGACTGCAACCCCCGCAAAACCACCCCACTCACTCACACACACACCTAAGGGTGACCAAACATCCGTTATCTGCATCACCATTAAAACCTAATATCTATTCTCACAACTAGAGGTAGTGGGGCGGCAATCCGTGGCCTGGAACTCTACGCGGGGCCCGCGGTTCGATGCCCGGATCTTGCATTCGGACCTCGAGGCCCGCAATGGCTATGATGACAGTACAGTTGCAGCTTACCCTGCGGCGGTGTTGCCTGATTAAGCAACAAGTCTGAGCCAGTCCTCCGGGGACAGAGCCTAGTTCTGTCGTCGTCGACCTCGACCCCTGTTCTTGGCCGGTACCGAGTCAGCAACCCTCTCCCCCCCCCCCTCTTTTTAAAACACTGCATTTTATCAGCGTCGTTTGTTGAGGTTGAACCACATTCCAGTTTCTACTAGGTGATTTCTTCTGATAAACATACTTACTGTTAGTTCATTCTTGAGGTACGTGCATTGGCCACTCTAAAAAAAAAAAAAAAACCTGTCGAAAGAATTCCCAGCCATAAAAACACCGTTTAAGTTTGAGACACAGGCTGCAGAAACCATAGTGAGACACCGGCTTAAGATCACATTTTATCAACAATGAAATCCGGTTCATCAAATGCCATTCTTTGCCAAATAAACTTTTTTTTTTCAATGGCGAAGTTAGCATCCTTACTGTCAAAAATAGCAAAGAAAATCATTTAACCTGAAATATTTTTTAGTTTATTTTTTCTTCTTTGTTAGATTATTGCTTTATGAAAAACCTTCTGTTTTACTACTGTGGTTGTATGTAAGCTACAGGTGGTGTGATGGGTCAGGAGAAGGGGGGGGGGGGGCATAAACATAAACACCCCCCCCCCCAAAGAATTACCCCCCCCCACAAAAAAAAACCTCTCTCTAACAAAAGGAAAGATTTTTGAAAGCAAACAGCGGGCAAAGAAGATCTCTCCCCGTTACCCGGTATAAAATTCTGCGTACTCTCCTGGTTGTAGCGTTCGTACTTTGGGTACTCTACTGCTGAGTGGCTATAATTGGTTCATAACTGTAATAACAACATAGCATACGTTTCTGAGGTTTTCTCTGCAGCCAAGTGAACTCTCGTCTCCCTTGCCCACGTGACGCAGAGGGCGCAACTCTCAAGAGAGCGGCTCGGGACAGCAGCAGTCACGTGACCAGAGCCAAGTGGGGGTCGGTATCTGGACCCCCGCCGAGTGAAACCTTCGTCACCGCTACCCGAGACAGCGCAGCGCTACTCACACCGGACCCGCGGGCCCCCGCCTGCGGACAGGGGGAGTTAAGGGAACTGGGGAAGCTCAGGGAAAATAAATGTCTCTTCAAAAACCTGGAAAACACAGGACAAATTTAAAAAAAAAAATCCCCTTAGGTAAAATAAAAAATCCTTAAGGAAAAAAAACTAGGGAAATTAAACATTCTATGGAAATGAAAAATTGTTTTCAAAAAACGTGGAAAAGTCAGGGAAAAGAGAATATGTCTTCAAAAACCTGGAAAATTCATGAAAATGAAAAGAAGAAGAAAAAGTGTCATCAAAAATCTGGAAAACTCTGGGCAATGAAAAAGGTGTCTTCAATAACCTGGAAAGCACAGGGAAGTTGACGAAATGTTAGCTATATGGAACTGGGGTTTAATTTTAGTACTAGTAGGCCTACAATCGGGGGAAACTTTGCGTCGCGTTGACAGCGACGTCGAAGACGGAGAAACAGCACAGACAAGGAGCAAACAGGTCGTGGTCCATGGCTGGGTTCGTAACTGCGCAATGGACGCAGTGTCGCAAAGCCAACGCAAGAAAATCACGTTCGTTTATAAAGCGCGTAGTTTGCAGCACGTAACCAAGTTGGCCGATCATTGCGTTGCGTTTTCGTCGTCCTCTTTTTTTTTACATCTTGAGTTTATTGCGTAGTTTATAAACCCGGCCTATAAAACCAGATCGCGGGAACTTGCCTGGAGTGATTTAAGGAAACCGTAGAAGTAAACAAAAAACAGAGAAAGGCGCAGTTGAGGTCCGCTCCGTAGATTTTTTCGTGAAAACGTCGGGATAAAGTAGTTATTAATATGTGATTTAATTACCAATCTCTTTAATACAACATGCGTTTTCAATTATTCCGAGCATGTTCACAGGTCATACGAGACGACATCTTCAGTTAATTCGTAACAATCACGCTCATGCGCTTGCACTAGTACGATGACGACGCAGACAGAACGAATACTGCGCGACAAACACGTACAGACATGATCCATCCGTCGGTGGGCTCAAACCACTGTTGACGCGTTATTAATCTCGTAGTTATTAGCGATTCAAACATGACGGTATTTTTTGTCACACAAGAAAGTTCACTGTTAACGAGCGAATACTAGACGTTTTCACGTCAAAAAAACGTAAATCAGGATGGCTGTGTCCAGTGGCGGATCCAGAGGTTCACCTCGGAGGGGGCACTCTAGGATTTCAGAATAGCCAGAGAAAAAATGTCTCAAAATTACTAAATTTGTATTTAATCTACTCACACTACACATACCATCCAACCACCAGATTTTATGATTCTACAAGAAATTCATTAATTATATTAAAATATTTTATTGGTTTCAGAAACAATCATTTTTGTCGGCAATATTAATGTAGCAGAAAACTTGTTTTTCGGGGGTGGGGGAGGGGGCACATGCCCCTGGAGGCCCCCCTTGGATCCGCCACTGGCTGTGTCCAGGTAATCTAGACTGCGAGTCCGATGCCTTACGCCACTAAAGTGCACACGTTCAGCCTTTATTGCTAGGGTATTCACGAGTTTTTTTTTTTTTTTTAAGTGAAGATGTTGAATAAAATTATCCAATAAATTATATTTTGAATAAAAATCATTGATAAAATAATGCCGGTATAGTTTTTTTTGTTACCGAACAGAGAAATATGATTTTTTTCTCTCGCCTATTAAATGAACTCTCTAGCTCGTGACGAGTGTGCGTGTGGTCAGAGTTCAAGGGCATCCGGGTTAAACCTGCGGCAAGTTTCTTCCCACGGACTTTGCTTCTGGCCGGCGGGGGCTCTCGTCATTCACATCCATCCAGCGAAGATTGTGTTGGGGCAGCTCCACCACTGTTTTGTGACCACACGATATCTAGCGTTCCTTTGGAAGGATGAATTTCCATATATTTTTTTTTTTTTTTTACAAAATTGGGTTTATTTTTCAAAAATAAAAAAGTGTCAACATTCCCAGTACAGTTCACATCATGCGGAAATACGTGAGAACTAAACGGAAAAGGAAATTATTGTACATTCGGAAACAAATGCAGCTATCGCATTCGCAACTATCGAAATCCTGCAATAATAAAAAAAATATGTAACTCAAACTGAAATGCAAGAAGCAAGGGCTTAGTCAGGAAGAGCCAGAAAAGGGCCACAGCTCCTCCCCCCTAAAGCACTCTTTTTTTTTTCAATAATTATGCAACTCACTAACCAGATTAAAATGACAGATGTATGATTCAATTTATGGCAAATAAATGTGCAGAATTTAAGAGTAGCCTTCTATTTGAACAAGCATTTAGTGACACTTTATATTTAAGATTTTAAGGTTTTGAAGAAGAAATAAAAACAATTCCAGTTCCTCAGATAGCTTCAAAAATTGTTTTAATGCATCACTTTTTTGAAAAATTTCCGGCGGACAACCCGCTTTTCTGGGGGATATTCCATACCATCCCTTTTAGCCATACGTCCGCCCCCCCTCCCCTTCTCTTCAAAAGATATATATTCTTGTAGCTTCCTTCGGCCCATGTCTTACACAAATCCTGTCTACACTCGTAGCAAGAAGTATTCCCGTCGCTACTATTTCGCAGCGATCTTCACGTCGCAAATGTAACGGCAGAGAGTAGCGGCGATGCGCGCGCATGTTTGTAAACAAACGCGCGCGCCGCCGGTCATCAAGTTGAGCGCGCGGGGGCTATGGACGCAAGGTGGGAGCCCCGGAGAGCGAGAGAGAGAGAGAGAGAGAGAGAGAGAAAGCCCGCGGGGAGGTAAGGAAACATTTTTCCCGCCACGCCAGGCGACCTTGAGGCCGAGCCAAACCCCAGCGGCCCAGCGCGGCTCGGTCGGCCACGCCAGTCTTCGAGCGGACGTCGAAGTGATAGGAGGTTATTTTCTTCGTCCTCCCTACATCCCCCCCTTCCCTAACCTATTCTTCGTGCGGGTCATCGGGGTGGGGAGAGTAGGAAATGCGAGTGGCGGGGATAGGCGCGCAGGAACGCGAGGACGGTGCTTCGTCGCCGGCGTGAAGGCAGCCTGGTGCAGCGACAATGTCGGCCGGCAGGTGCGCGCGGTAGTGGTCACCACCCCCTCCTTGCAGTCCTCGGCGCGCCATGGACGCGGGGGCGGCGGGCTGCTACTCGGCGGGCAGCGTGGCGGGGGCGGTGCTGGGGACGGCTCTGGCCTGCGCCTGCCTCGCGGCGGCGGCCTACGCCTTCTGGAGGTTCTACTGGCGGCCGCGCAGAGGTGAGTGCCGGCTTCTGCTGCTTCCGCCGTCCTCATCCTGATGTGAATCACGTCACTTCGTCGCGCCATGTCCGGAACTACTGGTTTATAAAGTTTGTCACCAGAGCCAGTGGCGTAGCCAGGATTTGTGTATGGGGGGGGGGGGGTGTGTGTTAAGAAGCATGGCCCCTCCCCCACGTATTAAAGCGGGGGGTCCCGGGGGTCTTCCCCCGGGAAATTTTGGATTTTAAAGTGTAAAATAGTGCTATTCTAACAGTTTTCGGTACTTAAATTTAAATATTGTAATGGTAAAAATTTTATTTTTTTAATATGAAATTTGTTTGAGTGATGAATAAGAAATAATTAAAGATTTGGTGCTAGGGGGGGGGGGGGGTTATAACCCCCCCCCTGGTTACGCCCCTGACCAGAGCACAGGAAATATATAGCGCCGAAATATTCTTTTTGATTGTTTTTATGCATCGTAACTTAGAACGCAGCCAAGTTTTGAATATTCAATTAAATTGTGAAGGATTTGGGGAATTTCATGATATTTATTTATTCTGTAAGGTAATAATAGTAAACGCTAATAAGTGTATTCTAAGCACACTTGCAAAAAAATGAATTCGTGTATTCGGCCTTTGAAAAGCGCCGGTCGCCAACGGACAGCACTAAAACGAAATCTCGTCTTGGCGTTCTTGCTTCCTACGGCACAGCTTTTTGAAACGGGTACCGGAAAAAGCAAATATCGTGAGTGTTTTTCCTTCTTCTTTGCTACCAAAGGACACATTGGGACAAAAAGTTCAAGTTGACCAATATATTCGGACAAGGGAGATACAGACCATCGCCCACAACACCCATGATGTCAGGGGATCAGTGTCCGTCGGGACACAATTTAGGACATTGCAATTGTAGACAGGTCCTTTAGAGTCGATTGGACACAACATACACTAGTGTGAGGCACTCCTGAGCTCTCCTCATTAAAAAAAAAAACCAAGTTCTATTGTAAATTTATCTAGTTGCATTATTTATATCATGGGTAGCAAATATAAATATTTACATAACTGGTAGCGGCAAAGTTAGCTTTATTTTTCAAGTTGTGATACGGGTTAACGGTTTGAAACGCATAAATGCATTAACAACTTTTTTTTTAAATTTGGTATTTTAGCTGCATAAGATGAGCTGTGCAGTTTCCAACGGCGCGGATTACGGAACAGTAGGCGAGTGAATAGGCCACGCCTACAGAAGCTTCACCAGAGACTCTGTGTAGGTCGGCTCGTCCGTAACGGCCTACTCCGGCCGTTGGCCTTCGGCACGGACGTTGCGTCCAGTCGGCTTTGTTTTGGTTACTTTTTAAAAGACCAAGAACAAGTCACGGTTTTTTTTAAACCATCCAATTAACCTATTTAAAGGAAGTAACAAAAGGTAATACACAATAAACTATTACAAGCCTAGTAAAAGTCGAATAAAAATACTAAAACAAACCGAACCAAAAGTATTTAAACATTATAACCGTGCTGTCAGTTGCTATAACAGAAGTGTCTGAAATAAAATCATAAGTTAAAGTTATTATTATTACTTGCCTCATACCTACTTTTTTATTAAACATTTTTTACCTTGACATTTTATTAATTTTAACTGTACAATCACATAGATTTAGTTTAGCTGTTTCCTGAAGGGGAAAAAAAATTTGCACTTTGACTAGTCCATTAGTGTGAGCATGAACAAAAGTAACATCAAAATTATGATCCCCGACAAATACCGAAATAATTAAGTCAGTTAATTCTAAACTAATAACTTTTGTGCGTTCGGATCCATTCTAATTTTTTTCCACAACAAAGATTTTCTTTTTCTCAGCCGTTGTCAGCACTTAGTACTTAGTTGCTCAGTGCGAAACATTGAATCACTCATTTTTATTTTACGTGCATGTTAATAACATTCGTTCCTGGTTTGCTTTTATCGTATACTCTTGTGTCATGTAACTTGTCTCAAATTTGTCAGTTCTATGTATTCATGTACCCATGGTACCCATGTCTCAACTGCCAACCACACGAAGTTGTTATCGATCACTGAAAAACAGGACCACAGCCGCGGAAGAATCATTGGCACTGTTTTCGAGAACTGTCAAATTTGAGACAAGTTACAGGACACAGAACATAGATTTAAAAAAAAACATGTACACAATGACGCATGCGTGAATGTTGACATTTGATATTATGATATACCCAAACATTTGAATGTAAGTAAATGTGTTATTAAGTCTTTTACGACGCAGCTTGCGATTCTTATTAGTCAGAGAAGATTGTAGTGTTCTTGAACTGTAAACTCCTATTTGCTTGGAAACTCGGGAACAGAAGAAGAGCTAGAACAGAACGAAACACTAGAAATAAAAAAAAGGGTCACTAGCGCAGAACGCGTCATGTTTTGATATTTCTTGTAGTAAACATACCGAACATGCGCGCGCTCCAAATTACGCATTTAAAATTTAAAAATCAAACTAAAAAGTGATTGTGTTGGCATGTAAACAAGCACACGTGTCATTATTTACATCACACGATAGTTACAGTTTTATTGACGACGAAGATTAGTCATTATTTATCTGTGATTAAGACCGCGTATTCTTGTTGTTTTTAATTTCTGACCAGTTGCTGTCTAAAGTTAAGTTTTCAAATCGGATTCTACAATCAGTTCAATATTTGAAGGCCATTCTAGTTCTATTTAACTCGGAACTGAGCGTGTTCAAAGTAGAACTCAGTGGGTTCTATTAGGCAGACCAAGTTCAACTCCAAGATTCGCGTAACAAGACACTGGACAAAAAAAAAGCCTGTACATTACCAGAAAAGAAATTTTTTTTCCTTCATATGTACATACTGCTAAATAATTTTTGGGCATTTTTATTTTCACGCTACTGCATTGACAATAATAATAAGGCACGTTGAAGGAAGCTATTTAAAGTAAATATATTTTTTACCAAGCACCCGGCGTTCCATGGGCTAAAAAGAACCTTGGGAACTGATTCCCGGAAAACATCTCAGGTAACGGCTATGCAATGTGAGGGAAATCACTGGCGATTTTGAAGTTCGTAGGACGTATGGAGGTGCTTGAGAAACGGGAGCGGAATTTTGATATTTAACGCCCCCCCCCCCCTCCTCACCCATTTATGTAAAATCCGCTTAGCGCGTGCCTATGTAGCACAAATATACATGCCAAATTGCAAGTCTGTATGTCGTGATGAGTGAGTCAGTGAGTTGTATTTCGCTTACATATACTTAAAATAAATCACTGGCAGGTCCACTTATTTGCAGCCAGCATCTATTCAAATTTAGATGCCACGTATAAAATCCACGATCTTTGACTCATCACTCAGGCAGTCTGAGCCGTGACCATTTGGACTATTGAATCCGCTTAGATGATTACTTTTAAACTCACTCTATGCTAGTAGGTACAATACATTTTCTTTGTAAAATACAACAAAAATTTTTTTTTGATCCCTCTCAGTTGATGGCTGTAATATAAGTTTTAACACTACATATCGTAGCGGATAAGCGATTTTATTACAGCGGCCGAATCAATGGGGTTTTAAGGTGACCTGGTTGTGCTTGGAATCAGTGTTTCTAGTGTCGCCCTGCAAGAAGGCTCTCGCTGTAGTTAAAAAAAAAAAAAGGAAATGTGGAGGAATGTGCTCTTAATGGTCTGGTGGAGAGGGTTGTGGTGGTTTTAAAGGAATGTGTGGATACCGATAGAGGTGACGAGAGCTAGAGAGAGGAAGCGAGGTTGAAAACGTAGTTAGTTACGTAACCGGAAGCGGTTAGCTCAGGAACATTTATCCAGCTCAATACGTTGGAAATCCATTACCAAAATTATTGTTACATTACGCTATAGCTGGAATTATTATTGTTTTCCCTTGGTTGGTTCCTGTTTTGAAAAAAAAAAAAAACATAATCGTGAATCAGACTGATGCTGTCTTACACACACGAAACGTTGACGTACGATTTGACCGCGAGAACTGAGCAAATCAGCTGATGTAAAAATGTTTACAATTGTTACTTTTACAAACACACTTTTTTAAATTCAATATTTAAGCTTAAATTAGTTATTTGAGGCAGAGCACACTTAAATTCACTAGTAAAGAAATGTCCAAACGCTTACTGAGTTGAAACGTGACCAAATTGTATTTATTTTCCCTAGTAAAGTTCGAACAAGGGCTGGTTTTCAATAGTACATGTTTCATACGTCTATATTTAACATTTACAATCTTATAGTAAAATATCTTATAATTATTAATTATTTAAAGAGAATAAAATGTTAATTAACTATAATTAGGCCAACATAATCCATGATTAACCTAGATGTAATTGACATTGCACTACTGAAGTATACTCTCAAAGAAAATTTAGTTTGGAAGTAAGTTTTTTTGGTATGTCATTCACTGTTTGTTACGTCAATTTTTTTTTTTGCAAACTGTACTTTTATGGGCTGGGACTCTTCAATTGTTTTTGTGCCCGGTCGAGTATCGCGTCCCCCATGACAACCTTTTGACTGACGGTATAAATGGTTTTTTTTTTTAGTGAACATTTCTTTAGCCGCGTTGAGCGAAATTTGGTAGGGGCAAAACTTATGGGTTCGCCTCACCGATATGCTAGTGACGTGTTGCGCCAGACTGGCGACGCGCAGCGGCCTATGTACATGGATAAAATCTTGTGAGTTCGCGGTCACCGCTGTAGTAGCAGTTACGTGAAGTTAAATTGACCGCGTTTAGCGATTTTCTTTTGTTTATTTATTTACATGGCGAATGTTGATTATTTGTGGATTTAAGTTCATAGTTTTTTTTATTTATACTATTTTTAAGGTTATAAGTTTTTCATTTTATAAGGAAATTTTAAAGTTATTGTGTGGTATATATTGCGAATATTGGCTTTTTTTAAACCGTATTATCAGCGTTTAGCACAAAGATTTTCTGCTGCACACTGCGCGTGATCCAAATACGTTATTAGTCTAAGGAAGTATATGAGCATTAAAGAGATTTGCGTCGGCCCTTGGCTGTACGGGACAAAGATGGAGAAGATACAAACAGCAGGACAACATCAAAGGAAAGAACTGCGCTGTGAAATTAAAAAAGCACTCCGACGGATAGACAACGATAGAGAGAAAGGATTACGCCTTGACAAAGACCTGGATGATGAAGAACGTGCGTAATCTTGGCTGCCGGCTTGCGAATACAGGAACAAGGCGCCAGTGCAGTAATCCAGTTTCTTTGTGGCCCAGTTCATAAAGAACATTTAAAAGAGAGGACTATTTCCGTTACGAGCCGGTTTTACCGCCGGCAGTTTGAACTAGAAGACTAATATGCGTCTCAAACTTGATTGCACCGTGCATTATAGTCGGCATTTACTGTCTCTTTCCAATGCACGATATCTGCTATTAGCATTGTCATTGGTTTAGTGTGCTCTGTTGATGTATATCCAAAGAACACAACAGTTTTAAGACCAAACATTGGATTTTTGATGTACTTAAAAAATAAATTTCAAAAGGAAAATCTGAAATGAGAACTTAGGAAATACCTTTCCTTGTATTTAATTTCTTATAAAGAAACGTAACTGAAAGACGCCAATTTGTTTTCGACATTGGCCTTTTTCTTTTTCTTTCCGTTGCACGATTTCTGCCATTTGTAAATAAATGAAGTTATTGTTGTATTCACTAATAGCATATCTGATAATATTAACATATAATTCCAAGGAGACGTAACTTAAAAGTAGCCATCTTGGGTTAAACAGTTTTTATCATACGATATTTTTAATATTGTAACAACCTATGTGGGGAGAACTGCGGGTTCGTAAGGGATAGCGCAATTAAGTTTTATTGATTACTAATGTTTACATACATTATAGATAATTGTACTTAAAAAATGCCCGTTCACAAATCACTGGCATTTAGAAATGTTTATTCTCAAGTCACTCAATGTCTGTCAAGTTCCGCAGTTGGCACTGCTCACTGGAGCTGGGCTCGACGGTGGTTCGCCCCTTGCCACGCGCCTGTCCACGGGAAGCCTTCGTTTCACAGACGAGAGAGCCACACCCGAAGTTCCCCGAGGTTCATGCTGGCAGTTCCCCCCCCCCCCTCCCCCCCCGTTCTATCTCAGTATCTTAAATGTAGCTATCCTAACCAAATTAACAGTCCACGGTGTTTTAAAGTATTTATAATGTAGCTGACCTAACCTAATTGACCATTAGTTATCATGAGTTACAATGAACAACGCACGATCGGACGTTTGGCTCTCTCGTCTGTGAAAAGAAGGCTTCCCCCATGTCCACACACAGTCTCGCGCCACTCAGTCGCCGCACTCTCACGATCCAGTCGAACTCCGCGTCGCGCCACTCTCAGGGAGGGGGTCTCTCGCCCTCTTCGCCGATGTCGCACTTCCCTTCGCGCGGGATCCGCTCGGACCTCGGCACTCACGTGGCACTCCGCCGTCGCGGGACTCTGTCGCCAAAACCTTCAGAATTACAACTGTAATAATATTAGTAATAGATAATAATAGTATTAGAAAAATAAACAAATATCATGTATAAAATTTTTATGTTATTGCGCATAACTTTGATACATAAAATTATATTTTTTAATGTTAACAAGCCGGGTAGTGCAGTGTATATTTGTTTTGGTAAATGGATCAGGATTACTCATGTAAAATGACATATACTTGTAAATTTGAACAATTACATGAATAACGTGTTCGCAGTAATATTGGGTTCGGATTCTTACCCGGGCATCTATGCTTTGTGTTGTCCCATTTCATTCAAGAGTTATGTAGTTATTTGTAAACCGTTCTATGAATAGCATTCCAATTATCAGTTAAAAACACATAATTATGCGCCAATTTTCTTAAGAAATACTCGGTGGTTTCTCGAAAAAAAACTTTTTCATCCATGCCATATTAACCATAGATATGTGTTGTACAAACTTACTATATAGCCTATTTCTTGTAGTATTGCAAACGGTCTGGGCAACTGGTTTTCAGAGGTATCTTTTGTTTAAGAGGCCACTCTAGTGTTTCAGGGGCACTACGCAACCCGCGTTAACCTCATAAGATTCAATGCTATTTTCATTTTGCTTATAACTAATTAACTAATATAGATTTCGAAATGATGCTTGCTTGATATGTAAGACAACGATGCTCTTATCAAAGCCCCTTTCTTCAAAAACGTGCATAAATTATGGTTCAAACCTAGACAATACACTTTTGCATATTAGTAAAGATTAGTATAAAACCACAATTCATGCACCTTTTTGAAGAAAGGGGCTTTGATAAGAGCATCGTTGTCTTACATATCAAGCAAGCATCATTTCGAAATCTATATTAGTTAATTAGTTATAAGCAAAATGAAAATAGCATTGAATCTTGCGAGGTTAACGCGGGTTGCGTAGTGCCCCTGAAACACTGGAGTGGCCTCTTAAGCACAGAAAAAAAATTCTGTGTACGAACGTGGAAACATTGGGCAGAGGTATCTTTTGTTAAAGTACAAAAAAAATTTTTTATCTGTGTACGAACGTGGAAACATTGGGTGCCATGTTTGCTCCGCGACGCGAGCTAACGGCGTGGTGCGCCGGCACGTAGCAGGCGCGTGACAGAATGCCGCCACGTGGTTCGGAGGCCGTGGCGCGTGCGTCGCGAGCCCCGGGTCTGCGCGGATCTGTGACGTCGCGCCTGCGCGACGGACCCCCAGATCAGGAAAGTTTCTGGTTTGACGTGTAACGTCCCAAATCTCGGCACGAGAAGCCTGAGATGTACATCAAGTTCTGTCCCTGCCCGAACACGCACGAATATTCACCTTCGTCCAACCATGTTAGTGGAAAAAAAGCTTGGTAGCCAAATAACTCGAAAGTATTAAAAGAGGACACCACTTTTAATGTCATTACTTACTATGTGATAATTCTGATTAATTGAATTAGTTTTTTGTATCAAAGGTTATACAATAAATGCTATTGTAATTCAGAGACGTTTGTTAATTTGAAAATCAGATCTTGAAAGCTGATATATCTTGCAGAATAGTTTCACAAACATTTTTCCCAATTATATATTTTTTTCATTGGCATCTTTTCTTGATCAATTCTGATTAGTTGGAATATAATTTATTAAATAGTACTTGAGATAAACTACTACTTTGCGGAACACCTAATACCATGAAATTTCATTTGCAAATTTGACTGAAAAGCGTCTATTTGTAAGATAATTAAAACATGTATATATACCACGTATTGCTTGGCGAGGTCTAAAATTGATAATTTTTTAATCATAAGATTTTGTTTGCAAGCATCAAAGGCTTTGCTCATGTTTAAATACGTATATTATTTTATTTATGTCTGGATCTTATATATATATAATAAGTGTGTGTGTTAAAGACGATCTTCCTGATTGAAAACTATTTGGTTTATCAGAAATAATATTTTTTAGGAATCAAATTCATGTGCCTATAAATGTTTTCGTCGAAAACTTCTAAAATACTACATAACAGAGGTATTGGTCAATAGTTTGTGATTAAAATTTAACTGTCAATAATACTTCAAGAAAATTTATACTGATAAATGGTTGAACACATAACATCGGTTTACAATTAATTAAAATATTTTATGTAGAAAAGCAAAAAAAATAATTATGTTTTAACTGTTGGAATGATAATGCTACCGTTACTAAAAACTAAAACGCTACAAAACTACAAAAAATATTTTTGCAAAACTCCGTTCCCCCGGAGAAACCCCCGGAATGGCCACCGCATGGGGAGCCCAAGAAAAGAAACGGGCTCCCCATTTGGAAGCCACCTGGAAGGTTTTTTTCTGTTCCACCCACCGTTTCTTTGGTAGCCTGACTTGTTACAAGGGATTGTATTCCTACCAGAGAAAATGCCACCATTTTATCTGGGCAATCCGCCTTGGAGGAGCCGGGGCGCGAACCCGGGTCCTACAAGTCACAAGGCAGGCGCTCTACCCCAGAACCAGAGTGGTAGAGCGAATACTTGCAGTCTTCTTAACACTGACATGATGTTATTCCACGAGTTTACTGTAGTTTCGTGTGTCCTGAACACGTGCAGTAACACCTAACCTCGGTAAAGAACAAATTTATGTTTTCTTATGTTGTTCGTTCAGCATGAATTATGTAATTTCATAACAGTGAAATATAATTTGTATAACTAGTCTGGCAATTCTTTAGTTGATTTTCTGCAAACAAATTTACAGTCCCGCTGTATAGTAATTATATAGAACTATAGACCAGTAAAAAAATATGTCGATGTTTATTTTGAAATAAATGCGAGATATTAAAAGAGTGTGTGCTTACAAGCATGGAGTTATTGTATAACATTTTATTTATTGGGTTTTAAAGCCACAGAAAAATTAACCTTGTTATTTCACTTTTGGCTTTTATTGTTTTGTTTTTTACCGTGCTTAATATGCGCAGCTCATACAACTGTTTGCAAATAACCTTTGGATCTAATTTTCGACAAAGGATTTTACAACAAAAAAAAACTGACCATATTGTTAAAATTAATTAAAAAGTTAATACTATAAAGTTTACATTTGTCTTTGTGAACTTTGGTTCGCGCCATCAGCCACGGGTGGCGGCACCGCGGTTAGAAATTCCCGTTCCAAGCGACTTTTCCGTTCCATTCGCTAAATTACTCGCGCCAGATGCCGTATGCCGAGAGTTAAGGTGTTACAAGTGAAGGAAAAAAACGGAAAGTGTTGTCAGACGGCGACAGTCGCGCGTCGCCACGCATGGCCCCCCCCCCCCCCCCTCCCAAGATGTTTGCCAACGGCCGCTGTGTCGAGAGCGTGCCCCTTCGAACCAGCCGGAGAAACGCCCCAGTTTCCTCACGTCGCCGGCTCCATTATTATTCTGATTATTTTTTTTTATCGTCACATCGCGCTGTTTTTGTTGGCCTCAACCGGCGCGGCCGCGAAGCCGCTCTTGACCTCAGCGGAAAGGGAGACCTAAGATGCACATAGAGTTCTGCCATTCCCGATCACACCCGAACAATTCACCTTAGGCCAACTTCGGGATTTGTTTTATTTTTGCGCAGGAAAAATGAATTCAAATATTAAAAGTGGTCGGTTAGGTTAGCAACATTAAAATACTTTTAAAACACTATGGACGGTTAGTTTGGTTAGTATAGCTACATTAAAATAAACAGAGATATATAAATATATATAAATAAACCCGAGGTTGGCCGAAGGTGAATTGTTCGGGTGTAATCGGGAATGGCAGAACTTTATGTGCATCTTAGGCTTCCCCAGCGGAAACACTCCGTCTTACACCGACCCTCTCCGCCCCCCTCCGGCTGTTCAAACTTCCCGCGCAGTCGGACATGACACACGAGACCCCTCTCTTTGCGAAGAGAGACCTTTGTGCAGCTTCTGCTTTTGGTTAACTGTTCAGGAGGACTAGGCTTCGCCATCTTGCAGTTTGAAATATTTTGATACTGCTTGCAATAAAGCTTCCGTGCTAATTTTTATTTGACTCGGCATGGCATAGAATTAAGCACTTGCGAACTGGTGTGGTCAAAATGAAAGTTGTAGTCGCCCGCGAGAAATAGTGAGTTCTCCCCTGGCGGCGCTTACATACTAGAACCTGTTAGTACATATTTGGCTGCAAATATATAGAAGGTCTGAGAGACACTATTTATGCCTTGAAATGATAAAAATTGGGACGAATAGTTCAAAATTCAAATTATAACAAAAAAAAATGAAAGATAGTGGGGTCTAATCCCACTTAATCAGCAGGACTGTTGGCCATTAAGCTACCCTCAATCGAAGAAGTATGGAATCACAGGTTCCCCAGTTGCGACGACTCGCAAGTGAACAGGAGTTTGCCCAAGTATGCAGAGACAATGGCGGAGTGTCCATCCTGGAGGTCATTGGAGCCGCGAAATATATTTCAGTCCTTGGTTATGAAAACATGTGCCTGTTTAAGGCTCAAACCCACACGCCATTTTTTCCGCTCCTATATTTCTGTCCCCATTAACTAGGTTGTCAGTCGTTCGATACTGCTTGGTTTTTCGATATAGTGTTGAGCCAATAAAATATTACCCCCGATTCCCTTTTTTAGCCTACCGCGAAATGATACTGCCATTATTTTTCGAGTTTTGACGCTGTACTCTATTTCCACTGTTTCAAATACTTCGAATTTTGACTGCAGTGCAGGTTCCAGCCCGGATGTGTCACATGGCCAGGTGTTCGCAGCCGCGGCCGCCGAGAAGATTTGTGGGGGGGGGGGGGGGGGGGGGGGAAGCCACAGGCATGTGCCCGGGAGGGACTGGCTCATGCGTCATCTCGAAAAACACGGGTCACGGAAGCGTAGCCCCTTCGCGAACAATAATGTATGTGCGTCCGAGCGGCCAACATACCTCGTAGCAACGTAACAGATCATTTCCTCGCAAACGTCTGATCGAAAAAACCTCATTGCCGAGGAACGATTTCCTTATTTTTTTATTTTACGAGCACGTCCTAAGCTACTTTTTTTTTTTTTACTGCGGTCATTTCTCCCTCGACCGCGTGGTGAGCGAGTGGGTGAACTAATTTGTCCTCCAACAAGACGATCAAGGTTCTATTCCTGGCCGGGGGGGGGGGGGGGTGAGTTTCCCTGACCTCGTCGGTGTTGCTACCCTTCCACCCTTCCACCCATTCGCTCCGTCGAAGCTCCGTTCTCGTCTCTGGTGACCCCGACGCGAACGACGCTAAATGCGACTTTCGCTAGTACTTCCCAGCGCGGCATAAGCCTTTCGAGCACAACGCCGCGGCCCGGCGCGCAGTCTTCTCGTCGTGCACAGGACAGCTATGGGCTCCGAGCGGCGACCGTAACATTGCATGGCGGAGAAATGAAATATAAAGAAAGGGAGTAGTATGTAATAGCCGGAACTGGCACAGGCGCCAGGCGGTGGCTTGTGGCGGTTTCTGCTGCCTTGGAATCTACATCTCCGATGACGTCACGGCGGCCATTTTGGACTCAAAAATTCCCGTTTTAGGGAAAATTTCTCGTTTTCTTCCACAAAAAATAAAAAATTAGGATTTCGAAAAAAACTCAAAGTCTTTTGCCTTAGAAAGAACACAAAATCCTAAAAGAGGCTTAAGCATACATGTTTTTCAGCCTCCGATAAGCCTCTGATGTCATCTAGGAGTATGACGTCACCGTTGCAATTTCCGTTACGGACGCAATCGTGAAAATCTTTATTTATTATCCGATTTTAATAAGAAAAAAAATTTAAAATTTATAAAAAAAATTCAATTAAATAATTTTAGTAAAAATCTTTTAAAAACATACTTTTTCGACATGGAGGTAATGCAAAGTCCCTTGAGTGCTTTCAAGAATATCTACTGGGGAGTTTTATGCCTAAAATTATTCCTTAAGGGGCCCGCCTACCTGGGCACACACACGGTGTGCAGAGCTTCAGGAAAAACAACGCGATTTCAAAACTACTCAAGATATCCGAGTGGGGCCTATTTACGAATAGCATTTAAGAGTTCGCTGAGGACCGAAAAGTACTTTTAATTTCGGATTAAGTTTTTAAACTGTATTTTTAGAAGCGTTAAAATGGCTAAAACGCGTGTTTTCGGAGTAATTTTTAGGCATAAAACAATCAGTACAGATTCTTGAAAGCACTTAAGGGGCTTGCATAACACCTTTATCTTCATTACTCCGCCATATAATGTTACGGTCACCGCTCAAATTTCACAGTTATCCTGTGACGACGAGACGAATGCGCGCCAGTTCAGAGACTTGCGCTTAGAGGCTATACAGCGCTGGAAGCACCAGCTAGCGTCGCGCTTATCATCCCGCCTCACTAACACACATACACCCCTGACGAGGCGGGCCCCTTAAACACGCGTTTTCGCAGTTTTCACTCTAGAATAAATACAGATTAAAAACGTAATCCGACCTCAGCGTATTCTTAAATGCTTTTCATAAGCAAACATCTCAGGTATATATTGAGCAGTTTTTTTTTAATCGGGTGGCGCTTCGCGCACTGTAGATGTACCCGGGTAGGCTTAAGGCTCTCTTTCACTCGTCACGTTGATTTTTTTTTTTTTTCGTTTTCTTGACATTTCTATTTTTAAGGGCTATTTCTGCTATGTTGACCTTGCATTTGTTTGGTCCTTGATATTTCCAATAGATAATCACTAAATTTAATGTAATGGATGAAAAACGGCACGTATAAGTCGTACCTTGCGCGACTTTTCTCGCCAGTTGTATCTCACTTAGTAGATATCTGTTGTAAAATATTTGCGACAAAACAATAAATTCAAGGTAGGTATTTGAGTGTCAGCACGCGAATGCAAGAACATGATGAAGAGCTCGGCGCGAGGGACGGAGCTCTTAGATCGCCGCGACGACCCCTGGAGTGCAGGTCTGCCCGCCGACACCGCTCTCTCCTGCATTTCAGCCAGTATAGAGTCAATTATAGGGTTACAAACATTTAGGGCTTACGTGTCGTGAATTCATTGTTGGGATGTATTAGCATGGTTCAAAAGCTTGCAGTGAAAGAGATCAATGAATGACATAAGTGCTGTTAATTGTGTGCAAAAAAAATCTTGTAGAAGAAGTGTGTATTTCGTAGAGTATTTTTTATTTACAAGCGAATTTCAGTAATTTTAGCCTGTGATTCAAAGTGGACGGAGTAGAAAGTTAAAATGAAAGCCTCAGCGACGGGATCCATAACACGACATTCAGGGTCGCGGAGGTTACCTTACCACAGCAAGAAGCTGCGTGATCACAAAAACACCTCATTCCTCGTTAAACTCCGACCATCGACGACGTTTCGACGGTGTGTACCGCGTCGCTTGGAGCAGGCTCCAAGGGTTCCCTAGCCTGATGCGGGGTCGACGTGGTTAGCTACGACACAGCTCCGGTACTAGCCTGGACAGCTAGGAGAGGTTTGGATATGACCTCCACCGGACCACGGGTTCACTGGGTGATTGAGGGCTCCCAGGGAGATGTGGGAGAACGGGGTAGGCTCCAGCAACGCTGATAACGTCTAAGAGCTCAGGACACAGCCAACTGTCTGGTCAGCTGAGTGCGGTAGAGGGGCTGAGGCGGCGACTATGCTGGGTTGGTGCCCCAGCCGCTGATCGGTGTCGATGCTCTTATACCCTCCCGATCAACAACAGGGAGCGATCCCTCACAGTTATGTTTTTTTTTTTTTTAAGCTCTGGAATGTTATGAAAAGCGAACTGCAATGTTACTCCCACCCTATCCTATTAGAGCGCATATGTGGGAGGGGAACGTGAGAATTCCGGCCGTATGGTCGGAATAATCCATGTACCGTGACCTTCGAGTGTGAACACACATTTCGGAACAACACGGTCACATATAGACAGAGGTCTGGCAGCTTACCTTCATTCTCCGTCCGCAACAACATGGCGGCGGCGAGGTGCTACGTCACAGCATGCCGTCTCCAGGAGTAGGTATGAGCCCGACGGAACCACCAGTGCCGACTCGGCAAGGCCCGTTTAAACATCCGCTGCTGTTATGCGCGCGCCTGCATGGTTAACGGGCAGCCTTCTTTTCACAGACGAGAGAGCCAAACGCCCGATCGTGCATCTTCGTGTTTTTTTTGTTCATTGTAAATAAATATGGCGCTATGCTAAAAGGATACTAATGGTCAATTAGGTTAGGTTAGCTACATTACAAATACTTTAATACATTGTGGACGGTTGATTTGGTTAGGATAGCTACATTAAAGATAGGGAAAAAAAACATGAACTTCGGGTTTTGGCTCTCTCGTCTGTGAAAAGAAGGCTGCCCATTTTTAACGGGCACAGCACTCAAGGAAAATGCCGCGTCCAAGGAGAATTTGCGATCTCCATGGCCGCACCCGACTGACATTCATTCCCTTCCCCTTCTTCACCTTCCGTCCTGTTTACATCTATGCTACTCGCTCCCACGCTAACAGCTCGCAAGAAGACTTCTGGTGACAATTGTCACGTTCGCAGGCAGTTGCAACACATTTGAGTTTACAAAATCGCATTGCGTTTTGTACGCGCGAGTTAAAATTTCTTCATTTGTGCATGAGTGTGTGCAGGCCTATGTATTACCCCAAAATGCAAATTTATCTTAAATACTAACAAAACCGCATTATGTTGCACATTTGTAAGCGAACCCAGCTGTTGTCTTCATCGGCTGATTGTGACAGTTCTGTTAGCAAGTCGTGAGCCATTGGAAGAGCTATGCGCAGTACGTATACTAAACCATACCGCCATTAATCTGACTGGAAAAGGGCTAGCAGAAACGTCGGGAAGCCATTGTGGTCACATCAACTCCTACTCAGGTATGGATGAAACAAAAAAAAAAAAAAACTTGTTAGTGTGACTTAGATCACTCCCTACGCTTCGAATAAAACGTTAAAGACTTAGAAAACGATTAAACTGATTTCACGGACAATTCGAAAAAGATATAGTTTAAGTTAAAATTACACGTAGTTAACGTTTTCTCAGATAATTTCCAGAGCGCCCAGATTGTCGCTAACGAAGTGCGGTGGGTACATAATGACGCAAGAGCAGGAAACTGTGGTAGGTTGTAAATTACCGGGTGAGATGCAAACTAGGACATGAACATCGTGGTTAAGGTTAATTACCTTACACATTAAACTTCAAGGTTATGTTCACCGCGACTTATCGTTATGTCCGTTTCTAAGCGCTGTGCTGGCCTGAGTTGATGTTCTTGTTACTTTGCAAGTTAACAAAACGCACAATCGCACTGATTATTACAAAATTACTCGCGTCTGATAGGACACCTGCACTTTATAAATTGTGGAGTGCATTTATGTAATACAACCATACAACCTATAAGTGAACGTCCATTAGTATGTTGTCAGATGAGAATCTGAGAACCTGTGTGGTTGGTTTTCTTGGACATGGCGGTTCTTGGATTGTTCAAACAGACTAATTATCACCTGTTTACTGCAGATTAATAATTTTCATGAAGTATCACAAACTCGTCGGCTACCTCAAATTTGTCTCAAAATAGAGTAAAAGTTGGGAATTTTTTGCAGTGAGTTTGATATTACGCTGAATGCAGCCTTGAAAATGAAGGATACTTTGGCCAAGGCTACATCGGTAGAGGACACATCTTCTCTATTTGGAAACAAGCTTATCGGTAGAGGACAACATCTACTCCATTTGATAACAAGCTTCATCGGTTGAGGACACATCTACTCAACATATTTGGAAACAGCAAGGTTATCTTCACGTCCCTAAAAACTAAATATACGGTATGTTAAAGTAATACTTGGATTACATTAAAAATTAAAACTGTTCTTTTGCATCACTCTTACTTGCGGTCAATCTTTTATTGCGAAGTGTTTTTTCTATTGCTTCTCCAAAAAAAAAAAAAAGTACATTAATTTTCAGATAAATAAATCTTTTCTCAAAAGTAGCACGTAAGGCAGTTTAGTGTGCACACTAACATTCTTAGTATTTTTTAAATGTCAAATTTTTTTTTATTTTTCATTTTTGCTGTAACATAATATCCAGAGTGGCATGATTTAATTGCATCGATTTCCTTTGCCTTTTTTCTTCAGGAATAGTCCCAGAGAAGAGTGTTGTAGACAAGTGAAATATAAGAAATTCAGTGTTGCAAGCTACTATAAAAAAAATTTAAGGTGGTTTTATTTTAGAGATTACGTTCCGAACTATATAGTAAAAAAACAAATATCTGAAAATTTTCTTTCTAGACATTAATGGTGGTTTTTGACCAAAATGTTAATGCCTAATTCAAGCGACACTTAGGACAACAACACACATTTGGCAATTGATTTATCGCTTTCATAATAAGTAATTTTGCTGTGCAGATGGTACTTATCACATCAAATACAATTTATTAGAGGTAAAAATGGACAGTTAATAAAAAAAAGGTTTACACAAGCCCTAAATTATCAACTTTGAAGTGAAATATTTAGAAAATCGTGCTTCTTAAACAACAATCAACTGCAGTAGAGATCTAATGTGGCCAGACTACGGGGGTGGGGGCGGGATGATAAAGGTAATTATTAGAGACCTGCAAAATTCGCTGTTTCAATGGCCCTCAGGATAGACTGCACATACCCCTGTACACTCGGGCAAATAACGCAAGTTCATTGGCTGCCGACTTGTAAGTCGTCTCTCAGCTGGTTTGTCTGTGATTCGATCCTGCTTTTGGTCGAGGGTTTACAACTGGTTGAGATTCGTCCAGATGAACAGTAAACCAAATAGCAAAAATTATCTAAGAGGTGTATGTGTGTTTGAATTCTAGCCTATCACCGAATGAATCCGCGAAATTTCGCAGGTCGCTAGTAATTACGAATGTCTCAGCTTATTGCATGCATGCAGGCGTAGACCGGTTCCCCTCCCCTCGCCCTGAGCTCTGCGCGCGCCGATTGGCCCAGCCGGCCGGCGTGCGGCGCGGGGCAGGACGCAGGACTCGTCGCACGCCACTGCGCCCCGGGTCATGGGGGCGAACAGCCAGCGCGCTCCCACGGGACAGAAGGTAACTGGAGCCCGGGCCTGGCTCTCCCCTCGCACGCGACACCACACCACAGCACCACAACACCACAACAACACGCTGCCACGAACAACACCGCTCACGAGCCACCCGGAGGAATGACGTCTTCAATCAGTTTTTTGCCCTTCATACGTCAAGTTTCGCCATCTTGAACATTTCGAAATATTTTTTTTATGCCGCCTGCAATAAAGCTTCTGTGCCGTTTTTTCTATTGTTGACGTGGCATCGGACTTAGCCCGTGGCTACTTGTTGAAGTCAGAACTCGTTAAACTGGCGTGGTTGTCACGACAGCTGTTCTACAAACAATGACACGGAAACCCGAGATGGATCACGGAAACGGAGATGGACGTCTGCTGCTTCCACAATGCACGGAAAAGTAACAAATGGTAAGGTACCAACCAGTGAGATTGAATTTCAAGGTTAGGAAATATTAATTATTTTTTTTAAACAAATGCTTCAAAATCAAAGCACGAGAGTAGTATAGGAATGGGGCGCCGAGGACAGGCTTCAGGCTGTGGTGCTGTGTGTCCTTTCCGCCATCTTGGATTTTGACGTCACGGTGGCCATCTTGGACGAGCGTAACGGGACACCGCGTAACGGGACATAACGTAACGGGACAAGTAGATCACGGCGGCCATTTTGGATCCGCCATCTTGTATCCGCCATTTTGTTTTCTCGAACTTTCCGCCATTTTGGATGATGACGTCACCGTTGCAATTTCCGTTACGTCCGCCATCTTTAACTTTTTTATTTATCATCCGATTTTAATGAATTTTTTTTTAAATTTATAAAAAAATTCAATTAATAAAATTTTAATAAAATATTTATAAAAATTGAACTTTTTAGACACGGAGTTCGGAGTCCTCGGTTCGAACCCGACGAGGTCAAAAAAATTAAAAATGGCGACCGATCCTTCCCCCTGTGGTGGCTGCTGGCAGACTGACTGACCCCCACCACTTATGTCAATGCACATATATCGACAGTGAGCATGACGTCATGTCCGCCATCTTGTCTTCGATGTTGGAAACCATCATCATTGTATCGGCGGCGAGAGTGCGCTGACGCCTAGTTAGTTTGATTCTTACCCGCTAGAGTGCAGTAATCATTTATTACTGTGACACCCGCCATCTTGAAAATCCGTAATTTTAATGCTAGAGATTCGGGGAAAAGTTCAAAATCCATGAAATAAATTTGTAATCTATATACTGATTGATTAGATCGACTAAGGTCCTTGGTTTGATCCCTGGCCGATACAAAACAACTTTAATTTAAAAAAATACTAAAAAAGTGACAGGATTGAGAAAATAAAAAACACCGCAAGTACTTTTAAAAACTTTTATTACATAAATTCAATACACTACTACAAGTACAAAAAATAATACACAGACATAGAACTAAAGTCTTGTGGATTTCTCGATTCAAACAGTCTTCTTATTGTATGGACTAAGTCCTTTACATGTTCGTAAATGTCTATTCAGTCTATCAGGTCGACATAATGGTACACCACAATTTTCACACAAAACCGAATTATCGACTTCATTAAAAGGACAGTGATATATTTCGTGTCGTTTTGCAATTTGAATATTTGCTAATGTTTTGTTACAAAATATACAGCTTGATTCTGATGAATGTACAGACAGTCTATCACAATTCCTGAGGTGACGTTTTAATCTTCCATAACGTTTAAACTTGCTTAAACACCCGCGTGAGAAGTTATACTTCTTTGGCATCATTAAAAAATAGTTTTAAATTGCATGCAAATAATTAACTATGATAAAATAATAAAAGGGCTGGACCATGTATTGTGACAATTACGAAAAATAAAAAACCTGATTTATTTAATGAATTTTGGATTTTTTCCCGCTTTTCTAGCTACATTATTACATGATTTCAAGATGGCGGTCGAATTTCAAGATGGCGGGGGCACCTCGGTAATAAATGATTACTGCACTGTAGCGGGTTAGAATAAAATTAACCAGATGGAAATGTACTCCATAATACAAGTACACACACAAGATGGAGTACTCTGGCAGGTGGTAGCTCCTGGTAGCATGTACTGAACATAAAATGTCGGATCCATGATGGTCGACAAGGACAAAGTCAAATTTCAAGGACAAAGTCAAATTTCAAGGTCAAGGTCAAATTTCAAGGTCAAGGTCAAATTTCAAGGTCAAGGTCAAATTTCAAGGTCAATGTCAAATTTCAAGGTCAAGGTCAAATTTCAAGGTCAAGGTCAAATTTCAAGGTCAAATTTCAAGGTCAAGGTCAAATTTCAAGGTCAAGGTCAAATTTAAAGGTCAAGGTCAAAGGCCAAGGTCAATGATCAATGTCAACAGTTGAGGACAAAAGTATGGTGACCAGATAATTATACTACATGGTATCGGCACACTCTAGCAGACGAAAACAAGATGGTGGACTCCAGCGGATGAAGACAAGATGGTGGACATGATGTCATACCAGTTGATGATATAAACCTTGGTACTGGTGGTGGTAGATCAGTCTAGGTAGCTTTCATGGAGGAAGGATCGACCGTTTACTCTCGTCGGGAATCGAACCAAGGATGTACATCGATATAATCATGCAGAATTTAAATACATTAATTTTTTGATGAATTTTGGAATTTTTCCCGATTTTCTAACATAAAAACTACGGATTTCCAAGATGGCGTCCAAATTTAAAGATGGCGACCATAACGATAATTGCAACATTAATAGGATCCTCTGTTCCGTTTCGTAATTGTAGAACAGTGTAGTGGTCCGGCCCAGGTACCGCCTAAGTTCAGGCGGAGGTCTCAAATTACCGAAACTGTCGTAGTAAGTAGCTTTTTTTCCAGACTTTATATACGCTACCCAGTGCGTGCCGCGACCTGCAGTCGTGTCTAAATTAATTATGGCGCGTTCGTTGGTTTTTGGTTTGCTGGGTAAAGTGTCTCGCATAAACACGTCGCGGAAATTTGGTATTTTCAATTTGCGAGCGTACTTTATTAAATCTACGTTGGTGAGCGGTCGTTTCGGCAGAGAACTTAGGATTTTCGTTTCTTTTTCATGCCTCGACCTGATTTGTGAGGACGTAAGTACAGTCCTGCGCCGTTTTTTTTACCCATGGCAATGGCTTCCATGCTTGCATTATGTCGCTGTGCTTCTTTTAACTGCTTTCGCTCATTCTTCGAAGTGTTGACTGCCCGCACTATACCGCTCGTTGCACCGATGAGGCCGCCGAGAGCACCCAATGCAGGCAAAAGCAAAGGAAGAAATCCTCCTATAATCTTCTTGTCGAGAGTCTGTAATTTTTGCTTGGCTTTTTGTATGCCTGCTCCAGTCTTGCGTTTGGTCTTGCGTGAGTTAGTCTTTGACTTGATAGAGCTGGCTTGACGAGCACCCAGTCCAAATTTCGTCTTTGCCTTCATGATTTTAGATACGCCCCAGGCCGCGATTTTTTCTCCTAGACCCGCGTGCGTCGATTTACTTATTTCTTCAGCTTCCTGTGCCAATATCTCGTCGGCCCGGTGCCTGGATTCCAGATCCTTGCTTAATGAATATGCGATATCGTGCTGCTTGCACTGATCGTCGAGAGAATTAATGCCCACGTCACCGCGAGCTAACCTTTTCGCTAGTTTAGTGCCGGGGCCGCAAAATCTGTATCCGGGAATGTGTAGCTCGAATGGCAGATTGTTTATCAGCGAGTTCACGAGTCCTGCACCACTGTGTTTTTTGTTCTTACCTCTTCGAGTCATTACGCGCAACTGACCAGAAAGTATAAATGTGTTTGATTTTATACAATTTATTTAGTACAATGCAGGTCGTCAAGCAAGATGTTTGTTTGCCCGTGCGCATTACGCAAAACGATGAAACTAGCGGTCGCGAATCGCGACATGGCTTACTGTTGCCTTCTGCTGTACGATGCATAATGGCGGGACCGTCAAACTGTGGCAAGACGTGCGTTATACTGAGTTTACTGGAGGAGCCAAACGGTCTTCGGTTCGAGAACGTTTACTTGTATTCCAAGTCGTTGCAACAGCCAAAGTACCAGCGCCTAGCAACTGTTCTACGCTCGGTGGAAGGACTGGAGTATTTTCCGTTTAGCGATAATACCGATGTGGTGTCTACCGACGAAGCAAAGCCTAATTCCGTGTTTGTGTTCGACGATGTAATGTGCGAGAAGCAGGGTATTATACAAGAGTACTTTTCCATGGGCAGGCACGTCAAGGTAGACTGCGTATACCTGTGTCAGACGTACAGTAGAATACCCAAACATCTCCTACGAGATAATGCGAATGTTATAGTGCTTTTTCGCATGGACGAACTTAATTTACGTCACGCCTACGACGACCACGTAAACACCGACATGTCGTTTCAGGAATTCAAAGACATGTGTTCCTTGTGTTGGAAAGACGAGCACGGATTCATAGTCATCGTAAAGGACTGGCCTCTATATAAGGGCAGGTACAGACGAGGTTTCGATCAGTTTATCGTCAAACATGAGTCATAGCATTTCGAAATTCGGTCGTAGCAGCAGACATACTGTATGCCCCGACTCTGATATCCGCAAATACATTATACTACTGTCTCAAAAAGTAGAAAGTGTGAAAAACGAAATAATAGAGTATCTCGTTGCCATCGACCTGCGTGTGGAAGCCTCGGATTCTCGCATTCGCGACATGATCGAAGTATCGAATGCTCAAAGACGTGACGATTTGAGGACTTTTCAAAGTAGTCTGAAAGCATCACTATCTCACTTGACAACTAATTAAGATTTTGCCACACACAAGAAAGAAGTTTCTGCGAATGAATAAAAAAGTATATAAAGAGGACTTGCAATAAGTTTTCAGCCAGTACAATGTCAGACCTGGCCAGTGACCTTCATCGAGCTATACAGTCTGTTCGTGAAAAATATTTACTTGCTAGACGAACCAGACTTGCACGTGAGATGGAAAATGAGGAGATATTTAAACCAATCACTAGTCGTCTCGACGAACTTAAAAACATGGAAGAACCAGCTATCATTGTGAAGACAGAAGTTGAAGATGAAATGCCAACTGTAAAGAAGAGAAAGTATGAACCAGATCGAGAAGAAGAAGACTTAACAAGTACAGAGACCATGCACAAGAAAAAAATACCGAAAAAGGGACATCAAGTGAATGCAATGGTCCGACCATACCTGATATCGTTTACGAGTCGGAATAATGACACGACCTACGGAGTGTACAGAAAACATAATAAGTGGTTCCTCGGTGCTAAAGAAATAGACATTCTACCAGGAAATATCGTTCGCGTAGAAGAGTTCAAAACGCGCGGGACTCCTGGTCTGTACGAATTGCTGTTTCGCAGGGAGCCTAAAGGATATTCTCACAAAGACTTACAAGAGTACAAAAAACTGCTAGAGCTAACCAATGCACATTTTCGCGATAACGATCCAGATAGTGGAGTATATAAAGACGTAGATCATGAAAAAATCGACATTGATCATTGACCTTGGCCTTTGACCTTGACCTTTAAATTTGACCTTGACCTTGAAATTTGACCTTGACCTTGAAATTTGACCTTGACCTTGAAATTTGACCTTGACCTTGAAATTTGACCTTGACCTTGAAATTTGACTTTGTCCTTGAAATTTGACTTTGTCCTTGTCGACCATCATGGATCCGACATTTTATGTTCAGTACATGCTACCAGGAGCTACCACCTGCCAGAGTACTCCATCTTGTGTGTGTACTTGTATTATGGAGTACATTTCCATCTGGTTAATTTTATTCTAACCCGCTACAGTGCAGTAATCATTTATTACCGAGGTGCCCCCGCCATCTTGAAATTCGACCGCCATCTTGAAATCATGTAATAATGTAGCTAGAAAAGCGGGAAAAAATCCAAAATTCATTAAATAAATCAGGTTTTTTATTTTTCGTAATTGTCACAATACATGGTCCAGCCCTTTTATTATTTTATCATAGTTAATTATTTGCATGCAATTTAAAACTATTTTTTAATGATGCCAAAGAAGTATAACTTCTCACGCGGGTGTTTAAGCAAGTTTAAACGTTATGGAAGATTAAAATGTCACCTCAGGAATTGTGATAGACTGTCTGTACATTCATCAGAATCAAGCTGTATATTTTGTAACAAAACATTAGCAAATATTCAAATTGCAAAACGACACGAAATATATCACTGTCCTTTTAATGAAGTCGATAATTCGGTTTTGTGTGAAAATTGTGGTGTACCATTATGTCGACCTGATAGACTGAATAGACATTTACGAACATGTAAAGGACTTAGTCCATACAATAAGAAGACTGTTTGAATCGAGAAATCCACAAGACTTTAGTTCTATGTCTGTGTATTATTTTTTGTACTTGTAGTAGTGTATTGAATTTATGTAATAAAAGTTTTTAAAAGTACTTGCGGTGTTTTTTATTTTCTCAATCCTGTCACTTTTTTAGTATTTTTTTAAATTAAAGTTGTTTTGTATCGGCCAGGGATCAAACCAAGGACCTTAGTCGATCTAATCAATCAGTATATAGATTACAAATTTATTTCATGGATTTTGAACTTTTCCCCGAATCTCTAGCATTAAAATTACGGATTTTCAAGATGGCGGGTGTCACAGTAATAAATGATTACTGCACTCTAGCGGGTAAGAATCAAACTAACTAGGCGTCAGCGCACTCTCGCCGCCGATACAATGATGATGGTTTCCAACATCGAAGACAAGATGGCGGACATGACGTCATGCTCACTGTCGATATATGTGCATTGACATAAGTGGTGGGGGTCAGTCAGTCTGCCAGCAGCCACCACAGGGGGAAGGATCGGTCGCCATTTTTAATTTTTTTGACCTCGTCGGGTTCGAACCGAGGACTCCGAACTCCGTGTCTAAAAAGTTCAATTTTTATAAATATTTTATTAAAATTTTATTAATTGAATTTTTTTATAAATTTAAAAAAAAAATTCATTAAAATCGGATGATAAATAAAAAAGTTAAAGATGGCGGACGTAACGGAAATTGCAACGGTGACGTCATCATCCAAAATGGCGGAAAACAAAATGGCGGAAAGTTCGAGAAAACAAAATGACGTCATCCAAGATGGCGGATCCAAAATGGCGGATCCAAAATGGCCGCCGTGATCTACTTGTCCCGTTACGTTATGTCCCGTTACGCGGTGTCCCGTTACGCTCGTCCAAGATGGCCACCGTGACGTCAAAATCCAAGATGGCGGAAAGGACACACAGCACCACAGCCTGAAGCCTGTCCTCGGCGCCCCATTCCTATACTACTCACGAGCAGAATTTTTATTTATAATAAAAATAAATGACAAAGTTATAATAGAACACCAGATACTTGAAACTATTTTTAACGTACATTCAACATAAAACAAACATGGCTACCACCGCGGCCAAATACTCGGCTTTACTGGTCGCACGGAGAAACGTAAACGGAAGAGCTCAGCATTGCCGAGATAATCCGTACGGGTCTGTCTCATTCTGCGTCCTATTGTGTAAACCCTGTTTCGTGAGATCCACCTCCGTTCCCGTGTCTTTGTGGAACGGGTCTTGAAGCCTGTTTCACACGATGGAAAGGTTTCACACAGACTCCGCTAGAAGCTTTGAGAAGCCTAAGATGTACATCAAGTTCTGTCCCTGCCCGAACACGCCCGAATATTCACCTTCGGCCAGCCTCGGGATTTGTTTTATTTTTGTGCAGGAAAAATGAATTCAAATATTAAAAGTGGTCGGTTAGGTTAACTACATTAAAACACTTTAAAACACTATGGACGGTTAGTTAGGTTAGTATAGCTACATTAAAATAAACAGAGAAATATAAATATATATAAATAAACCCGCTGTTGGCCCGCAGGGGCAGAGCTTGATGTACATCTTAGGCTTCCCAGAAGCTTTCAGCAAAACTGCTAGCCGAGCCTCCATGGCACCAGGTGTGGATGTTTCTGTGGAAGAAACTATGTCACGCGTAGAACTGTGACTGGTGTAAGCCAATCTTGTACGAATGGTGTTACTATGATAGTTAATACTTTTTGTATTGTATGAACATGGATGTTTCTCATAATGGTTGCGTAATGCTGTAACTTCTTCTGAAAGTCAGTGCTGTGTCTTGCAGCGACTAACCTCCGTCCCCATACACGGGTTGGAACTGCTTCAGTCAGTGGCTTCATTTAACATTTAACTTCAAAGTCAGACCATTTACCGTGGCTCCGACCGCAACAAGGTATGGTCCCAAAACAAACACACAAGCAGGTGACTGGTAAATAAGTCAAAAGAAAGCAAGACGTTTACGATGCGTGGTAGTAGTAAACAGAATTTAAACTCGCTAAAAAGGTTGCCAAACATGTAATAGAAAAAATAAAATATTTAAAAAATGAGGCAAAAAACCATCCAATGGCAACAAGTTTAAATTTAAAATGTATTTATCCAAATATTACCAACTAACATTTAATTGCGCGCGAGAGACAAAGAAATAATACAATTATAAAGTTTGTTTACCCTTCCACACATAGGCAAACTAGAAAATTCTGCCAGTTAAAACAAATACCATAACTTTAATAGGTACAAATTATTTAGACACTTAAAAGTACCTTAAAATATTTACTAAAATTATTAAAAACGTTCGTAGATACAACGTAATTTGGGGAGCTAAGTATCGACTTAAACTGAAACTTTCAAAGTCATTGCCAACCTGATATATTAAGAACCAAACTTACCAAAAGTAAATTAAATTAAAAATTTAACAAATAGAGTGAATAAACTAAGTTAAAAATATAATTACGAAAAACTGACATGATTAAAATAATGAAAATATAAGTACAATAATTTAAAGAAATAAAATACAGTGACAGTCCCAAGCCACACTTCAACAGACAATATTTTCACCGAGTTTCAAATCAATAATAAAGATAACTTCAAATAAATCCGAAATAGATTAACGTTTTCTTAACTCTAGAGGCACACTACCACTTCATCCTGATTGGAGAAAAATTTTCATCTTCTACGAAACCTTTCACAGAAATTTGAACACTATCGAATGCAAAAAAATAAACGGCCAGCGCTCTGTTAATTCTTCCACAGAATCATCCATACCTGCCGTCTTGGAAGACCTTCCAGCGAGCGGTAGACCTGGGGTGTGTTGGGGTCTGACCAGGTCAGGGGTCAGGGGTCATGGGTCCCAGCAGGTGGCGACTGGGGATTGCCCGGCGAGAGGAGCGGTCCGCACGCCCTCAGGCGGCCGATGTGCGCAACTCCTCGTGACGTCACCGTCAGCCCGGCCCCAGGGGGGGGGGGGGGCAGTGTGTGCGCCGGTGTTTGTCTTGTGTTCTCTTTCCCTAACATGTCGTCCGCATTCTGGGAAGTCACGGAAATGTCAGGGAAGTTGGAATTGGTCAGGGTAAGTCGGGGAATTTAATTGGGAATCCTGGGATAGTCGTGGAAATCCTCCAGCGATAGTAACTTGAGGGGACAATATTTCATTCTCCATTCTGCCGTCACCCAGCCAGTGAAATAATTTTTTTTCCAGATGGTGTTTTACAGTTTATAGCCATACACATAGTTAAATGGTCTATGCGAGGTTCTGTTTTTTTTTTTCTGTATAATTCTACTTTCAAATGAAGTATGATGGTTTGTAATCATGTGAAACGAAAGTCTGCATAGTAGCGGAGGCTTGGTTCTCATTATTTATTTCATAAAATTGCAAGTTAGACACTTTATTTAAAACATCAGGGAATTTTAAAACTTTGGTCAAGAAAAGTCATGGAAATGGTATTAAATTTATTTGTATGGAAATACTTTGATTTACCTGCATTCTATGTTATTAATAAAATAATTAAAAATGTATATTTCGAGTAAGTTGGACTGCGATCTTGTATAAAAAGAACGGTGTCTTGTGGGCGGTCACATTTTTATGATGATTGTTTTTAACTTGTATTATTGGCCGAGGGTAAAAAGGAGGAATTCCGTGTTATTGGCCGAATGGAAAAAAGTGGGATTCCCGATTTACATTTTATCAGTTTTTTGATGTCGAAGAATGTACACTCAATTTCAAACAAGGTGTTATTTTTTGACAGGTGTTTCCTGAACAGTCAGCCTTTATGACACCTGAAATTGATTACAATGAAAAATAATTAATTTGTTATTGATACATTATTAACTACATAAAAATGTTTTTTATTATGTCTGATAACTAGTAGCATTTAAAAGCCATTGTTATTAAATGTACAAGCTTAGTTTTATGGTTTTGTCTTTAAGATGTATGTTTTTGGACTACGAAAATGGTTTACACGGATTTTCCTCATACGTTTTTAGTCATGAAAATTTTTGCACAGTATTGTATAAGTGGTAGAGTAGGTTAAAAAACCTTAACTTCCGTCATTTAGTCAGTAAGTAATAAATAAATTCCAGAACGAAGATGGCGCAATTAAAGAGGAGATGCGATTATGAGCGCCAGAGCGACGCGGGTCGTTACCACAACGCCGAACGCACAATAACGCCGAATACCATAACGCCTAATGCCAAATTGACCGCAACGCCGACAGCTAGAAAACTGCTGTGTACCACAACGCCGAAATACAGTAACGCCGAAAAATGTTGCTGCGGGGAGGGGCAGTCCTGCAATGACATTTTTCGGGGTTTAATGTATTTCAGCGTTTTGGTACACAGCAGTTTTCTAGCTGTCGGCGTTGCGGTCAATTTGGCATTTCGGCGTTATGGTTTTCGGCGTTATTGTACGTTCGGCGTTGTGGTGCGTCCCCGAGCGACGCTCATGCCCGACGCTCGGTGCTCGCCTCGTGTGGCGTGGAGGTCGCAGGTGCTGGAGGAGACCTGTTCGCGGGGTGAGGGGTTTCCCGGCGTCCCCCCCCCCCACGAGCTAGGAGGGGGGGGGTGCGCTGCAGACGGAGCGCCGAGGAGGACCGCGGGGTTGCGACATCTCGTCGGGGCGGGCGCCCGTCGGGCGACATTCCAGCCGCGGCCCGCGTCGTGGCCTGGGGAAGCCTTCATCTCACAGACGAGGGAGCCGCATCCGAAGTTCCCCGAAGTTCATGCTCGCTTTCCTTCCTTCCCCCCCCCCCCCCCGGTACCACAACAGGTGTATTTATTTGGGATGTAGCTTACTCATACGTCATACGCCGTTCTTTCTATCTCATTGTATAAACCGGTGTGGCATTAAAATTTTGCGGTCGATTAGGATAGGTTAGCTACATTATAAATACTTTAAATCATTTGTGAATGGTTGGTTGTATTAGGTAAGTATATAGATATATTAAAAAATACTGTAAAATTTTATCGTTGCCTAGCAAATAACTTTTTAATATTATGTAGCTATCCAGCGCTAGAAAACCGTTTGCATGATTTCACAGTATCTTTAATGTAGCTGTCATAACCAAATCAACCGTCCACAATGTTTTGAAGTATTTATAATGTAGCTAACCTAACCTAATTGACCATTAGTTTTCATGAGTTGTCCAAAATAAACATTCACGGACACGCGGCAAACGAAAAATTTGTGCGGCGTACAAATAAAACCGTTGCCTTGTTTATGGTCTTTCCTTTTATCAACACCGCCATATTTATTTACAATGAACAAAAAAAAATACCCTAAGATGCATGATCGGTAGAGACCTGCAAAATTCGCGGATTCATTGACCTCTAGGATAGACTCCACAGTCCTTTAAATACTCGCGGAAATGACACCTGTTCTTTGGCTACTGACGCGTGAGACTTCTCAATTAGGCTGTCCGTAATTCGGCACTTTCTTGGTTTAGTGTTTCCCATTGGCTCACAGTTCCCCGGATAAAATGTGGGCCAATCGCAGAAGCGGTACGAAGATATAGTTGTTTTGATGCTAGCCTATCGCAAAATGAATCCGCGAATTTTGCATGTCTCTAACGATCGGCCGTTTGACTCTCGTCTGTTAAAAGAAGGCTTCCCTCCGGGGGTCGCCGCGGGTCCCGGGCTCCGACTGGTCGCTCCGCGCCACTGCAGTGTGTGGTCGGTCTGCCACCCGTCAGCTGATCGTGTTCGGGCAGCCTCGTTTCGCTTCTGGCTGCCTCGTCGTTCTGCGCCACCTCCGTCAAGGTGGGACGCGGGACGATAAGTGCGACCCTCGCTGGTGCTTCCAGCCCGGTGTCGCCTCTAAGCGCAAGGCTGTGGACTGGCGCGCGGTCTTCTCGTAGTGCTTAAAAGGGGGGGGGGGGGACAAATGCGATTTCAGTGGTAACCATAACATTATACGGCGGAGAAACGGAGATAAAGATGTAATACAAGGCCCTTGGGTGCTTTCAAGAATCTGTTCCTAAATATCATTCCGAAACACGCGTTTTAGCCATTTTCATTCCCCCAAAAAATAGTCTAAAAGCCAAATACGGAAACATAACTAATCATCCGCCCTCAGCGTGTATTTATTCTTGAATGCTTTTTCGCATGTGCAGACTCCACTCGTATATCCCCAGCAGTTTTTAAACTCCGTGGTTCTTCCGGAAGTTCTGCATCCAGTATGTGTGCTCAGGTGGACTGGAACATTTCGGGGATTCGTTCCGAGATAGGCTGAAACTCCGTGCTGCTCCTGTGGTGGTGCCACAGTTTTCTTCTTCTGGACTCTGACTTTGAGCCAATGAGAAATCTTCAACCGAAATGAATCAGATCAAAATAGAAACTTCCTAACCAGTCAGCAATCAATGAACAGGCGACGTTTGTTGGGTTCTATAGCAGATTCATTGAAACTACGACAATTTCTCGTCCCTAATCTTAATATATTGTTACGAGTGGGGGGAAAAATGAGTTCGTAAGGATAGCCTAATTTTTATATAGTTTTATTTTTAATATCTACGCGTTAAATTAAACTCACAACCTGGCCACTATTAGCTCGGCACGACAGTGGCTCGCTCCTCTGCCAGTCTCTGTGCGCTCACCGCAGCCCTGGACATCTACCTCCCCACTCACCCACGCCGCGCCGCTACTGTCGCCCCGACTCCTGCCGGAGAGACTCTTCCTCCTCGGTGGCCGTCGAACAGTCGCTCCGATGTCGCGTGACTCTCCGCTCCACGCCTGTTTGGAGGCCGGCGTACACTCTGGCCTTCTTCCTCGCACGGACGGGAGTGGTCGTGTCATGTCGCGTCATCCCGGAGCGTCCAGAACTGCGGCGTTGATGTACGTACATGCTTAATTTTTTAATTACTTTGAATCAGTTATGAATCAGTTATGGTTGAATCTTTTGCAGAGGTGCCCACCCCCCCCCCCCCAAACACTATGGCTCACCCTCCCCTAACCTAATGATGCGCCCCCCCCATGCCATTTTCTCAATGATTTACTCAATTATTTTATAATATTATACTTTTTTAGTATTATATTTTATCACATTTTGCATTAATTAAAACTGATTTTCTAATAATAATTTTGGTCATATCAGGTAATATTTCCGTCCTGAACCGACAGATGCCAGACTGCTTTTGTTGAGGAAAGTGCGGGGTTGCCAATTTGATTTACAAGATCCCTTTCAATTATCAAATCACCAGAAACGTATTTTCACATTAGAAGCTATAATAATGTAAATAATATATACATTTTTCTCGTCTTTTAACCCCCCCCCCCCTGAAATTTTAATGACGCAGTCTGCGTCGTTACCCCCCCCCCCCCCTTGTGGGCACCCCTGTCTTTTGTAATATGTAGTTAACATTTGAACATTAAGTTAAAATTTTAATTTCGTTCTCTTGATATTAAGTCAACACCTGCTTATATCATGCTTAATTTTTTATTATTCAACCCTTTGATGTAATCGCAGAAAAGTGGTTAAGTGTAAGAAAAATCTTACCGCCTTAACTTCGCCACCAATAAAGACGATAAATAAATAAACTGTTCGGCGGCGGCCTCGGGAGGCCCGCAGAATTCCCAGGTCATTAAGGGAAGGGGGAGGGGGGGGGGCGACGGAATGCATGCACGGAATGCATGCATGACGTCAGCACCCGTGCGGGGCCTCCAGTGAGACTACCGCTGGAACCTGGAAGGCCCGTATCAGGTACCTGGCACGGCCTTGCCTCCTGGCACGCATGCAACAATGTTGTCCGCAGCAACATCATTACAAACACAAACAAAAGTGTTATTTTAGGAAAAAAAAATTAATAGACCGTAGCGCACACACTGAAAGAATATGTTTATTGGCATTGTTCGAGGATAATAAGTTACGAATAATTTCGTTTCTAATTTTTAAAAAAAATTCTGGTGTTAATGTAGTAGATAAGTATATGAGTATTTATAAGTAAGGTCTCGAATATTTAAATATTAATTTTTATCCTACTTTTCGTCGCTACCCTATTGCTTGAACCTGTGTGTGAGGTCCGAGTGACCGGTTTTAATGTAGTAGCACCTATATTTTTTATACTATTAGCTGTATGTTTAATCACTTTCCTTTTTATGTATGTCTATGCTTAATTTTTTAATTACTTTAAATTAGTTATGGTTGAATCTTTTGTAATAGCTAATATTTGAACATTAAGTTAAAATTTTAATTTGTTCTCTTAATATTTAGTCAACATCTGCTTATATCATGCTTAATTTTTAATATTCCACTATTTGATGTAATTGCAGAAATGTGGTTAAGTGTAACTTCGCCACCAATAAAGACGATAAATAAATAAATAAAAATAAATTACACCTTTATTTTCGTTTCCACGCCAAATACTGTTACGGTTACCATGCACGACGTGAAGACTGCGCGTTAGTTGTTTCAGAACCTTGCGCTTAGAGGCGACACCGCGCTAGAAGTAGCAGCGAGCGTCGCACTTATCATCCCGTCTCACTAACGCAATCACACCCCTAACTAGGTGGCCCCCCTTAATAATTTATCGTCTTTTAGATTAAAATAAATTACTGAAACAAAAGATTTTAAAATGTTCATTCAATTTGGAAAGTACTGTAGGTGTGTGTGTTTTACGAACATGTGCAGTGCTGATAAAAAAAATAATAATTTGTAAATTAAGGTTTGAAATCACAAAATGTTATGATGGCAATCTGTAACTCAAGGATGCCTGACATTCCTTTCGAACACGCCAGTCTGGGCTCTTGCTTCGTGGCGTTGGTTAACGACATTCTCGATAAGAGACGTTTACGACAGAAGTGATTCACCTGCCATCGGCACTCATCCGGCCTAGACTCCAGACAGGCTGTCGCTGTAGTTTCACTGATTTATCAGTGCTTAACTGCTGTTCACAAACGCAAACACCACTGAATTATGAAATACCTAATGTACTAGCTGTGGTACCCGTATGGATTGATAAACACAAAAAAATTTCTTCTTTTTAGAATCACTATAATCTCTGATTTCTACATTAATGTCAAATTCCAACAACTATTTTTTTATAATCTAGTGGCTTTCAAGTTCAAATTTATTTAACCAATACTGTATCGATATGACTAAGATAATTACAGTAAGAATGGATCAAGATCAGAAAATTATGTTCACTTTATATATATATATACTTTACATTTGCGTAAATTCCGGGGGAGGGGGGGGGCAGCCCCATCTCCCCAGCCCCTGGAATCTAAAAGCCCCCTCCCCCTCCCTTTCGGGGCCCCACTTGCGCTTGCAAAATCGTGAATGTGAAATGGGAACGATAAACGTCTTCCCCCCCCCCCTCCCCAATCCGGGGAATCCTATAGATTTTTGCCTCCACATACACGGGCTGTCCAGAAATTTCGGATGGGTGGCAGGAAATGCCAAAACAAGAAGCAACGTTTTCTAAGGAACAAATGTCGGGAAACGCAATACTGAATTTTTTTTTTTTAAATGATTTTATGATCAGAGTTCTCCCTACGTATTATGATAATCATTGAATTAGGAATTTCTGCGTTCTGGATTCTAATTTTTTTTTGTTTGTTTCCATAGTGCCAGTGCTGTGTGGTAGGCTGTATCCGAGGACAGAGGTTTTTGTCCAAGAAAATCGGTAATTTGTCCCCGTGAAGTTGAAACGCCTCGAGGAAAGCAGGCGCATACGTAGACGTTGTAACCGGTTCAAGAGCACTGAATGTTACTAGCTACGTAAACGAATCTCAGTTTTTAGGATTCGCGGATGCAGGGCCGGATTTAGAGGTCTGGAGGCCTCGGGGCAACAGAGGAGCGGAGGCCCCCTGGCCCCAAATTATTTTCCAAATAAAATGAACCATTTTTTTTTCAGTCGAGTTTTCCAATAAATATTGTATTGTGAAATCAAGTAGATTCTCTTAGTATTTTAAAAAACATACATAAATATAATCGGAGACAAGAATTATATGAAATTAAATTTTAGTGTTAATGAATATTTCTGTTAATATTTAACAATAATATAATCATGTATGTACAAAGTACTGTAGGTAAAGGTAAAACAGCGAAAAAAGAATATCAAAGGAAAAGATGTTTACTAGTCGGAATTTGAAAGAATTTTTTTCCGAAGTCTCTATTGTCAGGGCCCTCCGTTTGTGGCGGCCCTACCCTAAATCCGGCCCTGCGCGGATGCGAATTCTAATGATCAGTTTTCAAATCCTGTGGTTGGTGCGAATTGTTGGCGCGACCGACGCTCGCCCGTTCTACACAGCACATTCACCATTGTTCGCATCTTATTCCGGCATTTGCCGAACTGACCTGAGGAAAGAAAGGCGACTGTGTGTTTTATTTAACCACGTATCCAAAACAGGAACAAGTGGATTTTGAGGTCAGAGTGTGATTAGTGATTAAAATTTCTAGCGAAATATGGAGTTATTTTTACACTTTCCGACTCTGAACGAGCTAGATGCAAGCAGTGTAACAATGAATATTCGCGAAAAGGAAGAACTGCAACATATGTGAGAAATCATTTTGTGAATTGGAAACAAAAGCGAAAAAGGAAAGTCTACTATGTCTAAAGATTCATTACCTATTAATTAATGTTAAAGTTAAAGCTGATAAAATATATAGTTGCAAGGTAATAAAGTGGGGAAAAAAAATAATTTTTTTTTGAAAAGGAGCAAGATAAAACGTTTCCAATAAAAATGCCAGGAAATTGATTTTTAAAATATTATTCTCACATTAAAAAAAAAAAAAAACAATTTGTTCTGATATTCATATTAGCAAAATATTCGCACGAGTTTTGCGAACGCGAACTTCAAGAAATGTGCGGACGCGAATATTCTTTATGACAAGTGCGCACGCGCAGTATCAGCGGCACCTGTGTCGCGCGACAACCGCGGCAGTGGAGGGGAAGCCTACGATTCATTCGTCCTTCTGGACATACCCGTATACTCACGTTCGCAAGCCTTCTTTTCACAGATGAGAGAGCCAAACCCGAAGTTCCCCGAAGTTCATGCTAACTTTTTTTTCCCGCACCACAACAGGTGTATTTATTTGGGGGAAACCGCTTACATGATTTCACAGTATCTTTAATGTAGCTATCCTAACCAAATCAACCGTCCACAATGTTTTAAAGTATTTATAATGTAGCTAACCTAACCTAATTGACCATTAGTAGAGACCTGCAAAATTCGCGGTTTCGATGGTCTTCAGGATGGACTGCACATACCCCTGTACACTCGGGCAAATAACGCAAGTTCATTGGTTGCCAACTTGTAAGTCGTCTCAGCTGGTTTGTCTGTGATTCGATCCTTCTTTGGTTGAGGGTTTATAACTGGCTGAGATTCGTCCAGATGAACAGTAAGCCAATAGCAAAATTGTCTAAGAGGTTTGTCTGCGATTCGATCCTTCTTTGGTTGAGGGTTTATAACTGGTTGAGATTCGTCCAGAGCCAATAGCAAAATTGTCTATGTGTTTGAATTCTAGCCTATCACCGAATGAATCCGCGAATTTTGCAGGTCTCTAACCGTTAGTAGGGTCACGCATTTTTCGCGAAAAGATCTGCACACTTATTAGACTGCAACAAGGTATACCCGTACCAGCGGTTTCTTCCTTGTGATTGGCGTCCGTCTGCGAGAGAAGTCGTTGCCTTCTTTGGCCGAGCCATTCAAGACGCGTTTGCTTCCGCACTGAATTACTGTGATTTGGTGTTGTTACAATCGACATGTACCTGGAAGAAACTCGCACCCAATCACGAAACACAGACGACGATGCTACCGTGTTTTAACTTTCAGCTGGTCTCAAAATCTTTTCGCGAAATCTGCATGGCCCTAACCATTAGTTATCGTGGGTTGTATATTTATTTACAATGAACAAAAAAAAAAAACACGAAGATGCACGATCGTGCGTTTGGCTCTCTCGTCTGTTGAAAGAAGGCTTGCCAACGTGATTATTCGGGTATGTCCAGAAGGACGAGTGAATCGTAGGCTTCCCGCAGTGGAGCGCGGGAGCGGCTCGGAGACGGGGCGACGCGGGGCTGTGATTGGCCGGCGGACATCCAGCCGGGTGACTGCCGTCGTGGGACGCGAGTGCACCGGCCCGCATTGTCTCGCATTGTCTCGCATTGTCTCGCGAGGCGGTCTCCCACGCGGGCCGCCGGTTACCCGCCGCGCCCGCGAGACACGTCTAGTCTGTTGTTGTTTTGTCCCGTGCCTGGCACTGAGAGGCGTCTCGGCTGGTGATCACGCTCCACCTCTATTCTTCAATTGCAACTGCCAACGTGTGTGTTTACATGTTTTTTGACGTGACAAAGTCTAATAAATCGATGAACGCCGGCTGCACGCAAGTAAAAGTGTCCCGTTACGCTCATTGTATGCTTGCGCCGCATCTATCTCTCTTCCACTCGATTGGAACAACCATCGATTTGAATTTATCGAGGCACATTAAACTTGAAACACTCGTTTCCTATTTTTCCTATCATCGTCCTATCCTTAACAGAATAACACAGATTAAAAGTTATAGTTTAAAATAATCTGTTCGTTAAAGTAATAAACATATTTGAATTAATGAGTGCAAATAAAAGTAAATTTATCAATTAAATTGTAGATTTCATTTCACTCCTTCTTTGTATCCATACAAAATAGTGATAATTCAATAATAATGATTCAATTTTATTCATAAAAGTATGCAATCATTTCATCGATGTTTTTTATCGTCCGTAAAACGACTTTACAGACAATCAATTTTTTTTGCACTAGGTTTACGACAAAATTAAAAAAAAAAAAGACAGAAACTGAATAAAGACCACATACAGATGTTATGGAGTTTGAGGGAGACAAATGCGATTAAAATTTCCTTCACATTTGATTTCACTGAGGTGATTAAGAACTAAACACGAGATTATAATTTACATACAGAATAAGACATTAATGGCTGTTTTTTTGACTAAATAACAGTATGCCCACCAACGATTTTTTTTTCCATCCGTTTCCCCGTGTCTTTGGTGATTTACAACTTGTACCGATAAACAAACATAAATAACTAAATGACCCAATGGCCAGCGACCGTTGGCTCATGCTTCCATGTGTGTCCTTCTACGGCGCCCGTTTGAACACGGCTTCTTGTGGCGAAACAGGAAGTTGTAGCGCTGTCGTGACACCGGTTCCAACCTCGCGCTGACGACGATATACTGAGATCCTGTCCTTGACTTCTGCGCGTTACTCCAATATCGAATTACGGGTTGTCATTATCGGGAAGCCTAAGATGTACATCAAGTTCTGTCCCTGCCCGAACACGCCCGCATATTCACCTTCGGGCAACTTCGGGTTTATATATCTCTGTTTATTTTAATGTAGCTATACTAACCTAACTAACCGTCCATAGTGTTTTAAAGTGTTTTAATGTAGCTAACCTAACCGGCCACTTTTAATGTTTGAATTCATTTTTCCTGCGCGAAAAAATAAAACAAATCCCGAGGTTGGCCGAAGGTGAATATTCGGGCGTGTTCGGGCAGGGACAGAGCTTGATGTACATCTTAGGCTTCTCGTCATTATCAGCGGACATAAACAATGGCACGTGCGTTTGTCTGCAAATGGCACTCCCAACAGACACGTGGTTTTGTTCAAACAATGTAAAGCTGTATTTTTGACGCAGTGCTAATCATGATAAATCTGTGAAGTGCTAAAATAGAAACGCTCGTGAAAGACTCGCGTATTGAATCAAACCAGTACTGGAAAAGAAAGGACTTTTTTTTAATGTGTCATTAATGTAGCATTCATATTTTAAATTTTCAATTTTACTGTAACTTTTTACTTAATTTAACGTGTAAATAGTATATTTATTTACTATTGTTAAGGTAGTTAAATTAATAGTCCGTGTAACTTTTAACAGTTCAAGTACCTCTCCTATGATTTTCTCAAATGTCTAATTTAAAATATAAAGCTAGCTAAACGTAATGCATGAAACAAATTGTTCCAGAGTGTGGCAGGCGGTTAGCAAGATAAAAAAAAAAAGTGAGCGAGTCTCTCAATACCCTCCAGTGGTGTGTAAACATCTAACCTCGGTGAGGAGACAATTCACATATTCTCATGTGGTTCATGTTGCAAATAAACTTATACGAAACTCGAACCAGAAATTCTCTGTAGAATTATTTAAAATAACGCAGAGCGTCATAAGTATACCATATTTTATAACCTCAAACATGTGTTGAATTTATATATATATAGTGCGTAGCCAATCCATCATTATACTTCACACGCTGGTTCAGGGCTGCGAATTTAAGCTCAAATTTACCCGCTTTTTTATTTTATGGTGGTTAACTAATTCCATATATTTTTGAGGGGGGGGGGGGTATCTTAATGGTACTTTAGAAGTTGAACAGTATGTATTGTTCGCCTAAAAAACAAGAGTTACAAATCATTGGAGACCACGTAATCAAGCGAACAAAATTTTTTTTTCCTGACTTTTACAAATCGCAAAAAAAAAAAAAAAAAAAAAAAATGAGTTTGGAATTCCACGCAAGTTGGATTATGTTAAACACCTCGATTTGTAAGAGTCTGATAGTACTCCATCTGCGTTGATTTTATATCGTAATTGTTGACATTAATACAATGCACGTGCGGTTCTGTTGATAATCGTGCATTGAAGTCACCAGGCGGGAAGTCGAGGTCACGCCCGGTCGTGGTCTGCAGGGGCCGCCGCAGCCAGCCGACCCACGGCCCACGCGTCTCATCAAGGCGAAGACTGTTACGGCAGCCCGGGAATTGGAACTCCCGATCGTTGACCCTGGATGGATTGTTGGAGGGGGGGGGGGGAGAGGAGAGAGGAGAGAGCTGCAACCTATCTGTTACGGACGAACCTGTCCGCATGCGTGGTTTCCCTTGAAATACGTGCTGCGATCGGGCGATTAATTGCGTCACGCGTCGAGAAGTCCGGCGGACGGTTCACGGAACAAAACGACCTCTGGCGGAGCCGCGTCCCTGGAGCCATGTGGTGTCGCCACGGAGCTGACGAGGCTCATGAGGTGTCGCCACGGAGCTGACGAGGCTCATGAGGTGTCGCCACGGAGCTGACGAGGCTCATGAGGTGTCGCCACGGAGCTGACGAGTCTCATGAGGTGTCGCCACGGAGCTGACGAGGCTCATGAGGTGTCGCCACGGAGCTGATGCGGCTCATGAGGTGTCGCCACGGAGCTGACGAGGCTCATGAGGAGTCGCCACGGAGCTGACGAGGCTCATTAGGTGTCGCCACGGAGCTGACGAGTCTCATGAGGTGTCGCCACGGAGCTGATGCGGCTCATGAGGTGTCGCCACGGAGCTGCCGAGGCTCATGAGGTGTCGCCACGGAGCTGATGCGGCTCATGAGGTGTCGCCACGGAGCTGACGAGGCTCATGAGGTGTTGCCACGGAGCTGATGCGGCTCATGAGGTGTCGCCACGGAGCTGACGCGGCTCATGAGGTCGCCACGGAGCTGACGAGGCTCATGAGGTGTCGCCACGGAGCTGATGCGGCTCATGAGGTGTCGCCACGGAGCTGACGAGGCTCATGAGGTGTCGCCACGGAGCTGATGCGGCTCATGAGGTGTCGCCACGGAGCTGACGAGGCTCATTAGGTGTCGCCACGGAGCTGACGAGTCTCATGAGGTGTCGCCACGGAGCTGATGCGGCTCATGAGGTGTCGCCACGGAGCTGATGCGGCTCATGAGGTGTCGCCACGGAGCTGACGAGGCTCATGAGGTGTTGCCACGGAGCTGATGCGGCTTATGAGGTGTCGCCACGGAGCTGACGAGGCTCATGAGGTGTCGCCACGGAGCTGACGAGGCTCATGAGGAGTCGCCACGGAGCCGACGAGGCTCATGAGGTGTCGCCACGGAGCTGACGAGGCTCATGAGGAGTCGCCACGGAGCCGACGAGGCTCATGAGGAGTCGCCACGGAGCCGACGAGGCTCATGAGGTGTCGCCACGGAGCTGACGAGGCTCATGAGGAGTCGCCACGGAGCCGACGAGGCTCATGAGGAGTCGCCACGGAGCCGACGAGGCTCATGAGGTGTCGCCACGGAGCTGACGAGGCTCATGAGGAGTCGCCACGGAGCCGACGAGGCTCATGAGGTCGCCACGGAGCTGACGAGGCTCATGAGGTGACGCCACGGAGCTGATGCGGCTCATGAGGTGTCGCCACGGAGCTGACGAGGCTCATGAGGAGTCGCCACGGAGCCGACGAGGCTCATGAGGAGTCGCCACGGAGCCGACGAGGCTCATGAGGTGTCGCCACGGAGCTGACGAGGCTCATGAGGAGTCGCCACGGAGCCGACGAGGATCATGAGGTGTCGCCACGGAGCTGACGAGGCTCATGAGGAGTCGCCACGGAGCCGACGAGGCTCATGAGGTGTCGCCACGGAGTTGACGAGGCTCATGAGGTGTCGCCACGGAGCTGACGAGGCTCATGATGTGTCGCCACGGAGCTGACGAGGCTCATGAGGTGTCGCCACGGAGCCGACGAGGCTCATGAGGTGTCGCCACGGTGCTGACTAGGCTCATGAGGAGTCGCCACGGAGCTGACGAGGCTCATGAGGTGTCGCCACGGAGCCGACGAGGCTCATGAGGTGTCGCCACGGAGCTGACTAGGCTCACGAGGAGTCGCCACGGAGCTGACGAGGCTCATGAGGTGTCGCCACGGAGCTGACGAGGCTCATGAGGTGTCGCCACGGAGCTGACGAGGCTCATGATGTGTCGCCACGGAGCTGACGAGGCTCATGAGGAGTCGCCACGGAGCTGACTAGGCTCATGAGGTGTCGCCACGGAGCTGACGAGGCTCATGATGTGTCGCCACGGAGCTGACGAGGCTCATGAGGAGTCGCCACGGAGCTGACTAGGCTCATGAGGTGTCGCCACGGAGCTGACGAGGCTCATGAGGTGTCGCCACGGAGCTGACTAGGCTCATGAGGTGTCGCCACGGAGCTGACGAGGCTCATGAGGTGTCGCCACGGAGCTGACTAGGCTCATGAGGTGTCGCCACGGAGCTGACGAGGCTCATGATGTGTCGCCACGGAGCTGACGAGGCTCATGAGGAGTCGCCACGGAGCTGACTAGGCTCATGAGGTGTCGCCACGGAGCTGACGAGGCTCATGAGGTGTCGCCACGGAGCCAACGAGGCTCATGAGGTGTCGCCACGGAGCTGACGAGACTCATGAGGTGTCGCCACGGTGCTGACTAGGCTCATGAGGAGTCGCCACGGAGCTGACGAGGCTCATGATGTGTCGCCACGGAGCTGACGAGGCTCATGATGTGTCGCCACGGAGCTGACGAGGCTCATGAGGTGTCGCCACGGAGCCGACGAGGCTCATGAGGTGTCGCCACGGAGCTGACTAGGCTCATGAGGAGTCGCCACGGAGCTGACGAGGCTCATGAGGTGTCGCAACGGAGCCGACGAGGCTCATGAGGTGTCGCCACGGAGCTGACGAGACTCATGAGGTGTCGCCACGGTGCTGACTAGGCTCATGAGGAGTCGCCACGGAGCTGACGAGGCTCATGAGGTGTCGCCACGGAGCCGACGAGGCTCATGAGGTGTCGCCACGGAGCTGACGAGACTCATGAGGTGTCGCCACGGAGCTGACTAGGCTCACGAGGAGTCGCCACGGAGCTGACGAGGCTCATGAGGTGTCGCAACGGAGCCGACGAGGCTCATGAGGTGTCGCCACGGAGCTGACGAGACTCATGAGGTGTCGCCACGGTGCTGACTAGGCTCATGAGGAGTCGCCACGGAGCTGACGAGGCTCATGAGGTGTCGCCACGGAGCCGACGAGGCTCGAAGTGTGTTCGGACACGGCGGATCAGTCCGCTGATTGCACGCCAACAGCTGCTCGACTTTTACATCCCACGGAAATGACCCGTAAACCTTTCCGCTTTCGGGATTATTTATGAGGCGTGGACGACGAGCACAAATCCGCGCGCACCCGCCGCGAGATGATTGCGGACTTCTCCTTTTACGACGCGCGCGCGCACACAATACGTCTCAGGCCTCATCCAGGCGCTACGGGCTTCTTTACATTCCCCTCCTCTTCACGGGCTGACCTTGAAGGGTACCTGTTTGGATTCACGCTGGAGGATTTCAAAGGGACCTTTTTGTTTGTCTTGTTTTGGACGCTGGCTCGGCGCGTGGAGGCCAGCCCGCGAGGAACACGCTCTCCCATTGGTCCGGGCATGGGAGCGAGAGAGTGTTCTGAGCTATTGTAATACCTGCTTGCCTTAATCACCAAACATAAAATTGGGCTTTGTTACAGCTTATTTTACAGATTTGCGTGCGTACCGCACATAAATCAATATTATTTTCGCTACTGTTTCACATGCGGCGGCACCGCTTTGACAGTCTGCCCACCAAAAAAAAAGTGACTCGAACGCGTTAAGTTAAATTTCATTTGTTTGCAACGTCACTATATCAAACTAGTATTTTAAACTTACAGCGTAAACATTAATAACTATGCATCTATTTTGATTTTAAAGTCCTTCAGGTTAATTTCCTGTAAGTGTAACTGGATGGTATTCATTATCTGTAAATTCGTTTATTAGAAAAGCTCGTGAACTTTATTATTCAAAGCAGTTATTAAATCAGTGGCGCAGGAAACTATTGGTTTTTTTGGCAGAGGTTTAATTTCAACGTAAAAACTAACCATTAGCTATAATTTTATCAGTTTAAAGTTCCCTAAAAAGAAGCACGTGTTTCAAGATAAATTCCGGAAATGAAAGAGACTTAATGGTTAAAGAATGTTTAAAAAATTACAATTGCCAAAACTGCGCATGCATGCCTGGCGCAAGATTCAAAACCAGCACGCCTCAGACCTTGAGAGATAAGACCCAAAACGTTCGATGTTACACAGTAAAATTTTTGTACTTTTTAAAAGGAAAATCCTTGGAAGTTGCCAACGATCTCACTTAAAAAACTTACAAGGCAGAGCTTTGTAAAATGACACACGGTACAAAGCTATGTCTTGGAAGATTTACAAGTGATATCGTTGGCAGCTGAGTTTCCAAGGACTTTCCTCGTAAAAGTAGAAAAAACATTTTACAGTGTAGTTTCAACAGCTTTTTTTTTTACTTTAAATGTTTAAGATTTGCATTCGTTGAGTGTATCCATCATTAATTAGTCTATAGTTCCCGTTCGTCGGCGGTAGGGTGTGCTGTGTGCAACTCAAGAGGCCACTAAAGGCGTTACGGGATGCAGATCTCTCCTTAGCATACGGGATAGAGATAGAATCCTAAAGACCCCATCTTGGTTTCAACAATTTTTAGGCCATAACAATTATTGTTTAAATTTGGCCTTCGTTTCGACAGAGATAACATATAAAATACTTTCTGAGGGTTATAAAATAGCGTTATTACAGTTATAGTCATTACTAAGAATAAATTCAGTACTGAGCGCCAATAACATCACAGGAGAAACTATTTGTAGCAAGTAGTCGTTGTTCCATCAAGGTATGTACTATGCCTTAACGAAGCCAAAAATCCAATATTTAACTAAATCAAATAGTCACAAATGGCGTCTACATTATCCTATCTGTCCCCCTTGAATCAATACTATACAGTGTATTTTTTTGTAAGTGGTTCAGTAATATTAATGTAAAATTATATATTTGTTTATTTACATGAAAACAATCGTATAACTACAAAATAGTGATCGCAGTAATACTGGATTCGGAATTTTACCCGGGCATTTTTGCTATGTGTTCCACCGTTCCCTGAATAGCTTTCCCGTATTAACTGCGCACATTAATAAGCATAATAAAACAAAATAAAGTTCAATTATTTAATATTCAATAATTAGAGCCACGAAATTTTCGCGCATTCATTTAGTCACAAGCTAGAATGCAAACCTCCACACTGTCGCACTGTGTTCATGATTGGACCGCAGTTATCTGGACACGCCCCTCTACGACCCTGAGCCAACTATGTCCAGCTAGGAGAGAAGTAAGCGAATCAGGTAGTGCCAAATAACCAGGATAAAAATGTTCTCGCTAAGAAATCAACCAATGGGAAAGTAAACATGGGTCGAGCACACCTATAACTTTGAATTCTATCCTGAGGACAGAGGAATCCGCGAAATTTCCGGGACTCTCAATAATCTATTCCATAGCTGAAATAAAATCATGCTTGGATGAAACATCAATTAAAATATAAAATCATGCGGCAATTATCGTAAGAAATACTCAGTATTATCTCTAAAAACGTATTTAATGTATGCGAAAATAACCATAGCCACGTGTTGAACAAAATGTTAAAACATCTTTCTTGCAGTATTTATTACGAAGTACCTTCTTGGCAACTGGTTTCCAAAGGAGTCTCTCATAAAAGTACAGAAAAAAATTGGTTGTCTGTAAAGTCGGTTTACGGACGATAGTTTAACGTGACAACGTCTTAACAAAACATTGATGAAATGATTGCATACTTTTATCAATAAAATTGAATTATTTTTATTGAATTATCACTATTTTGTATGGATACAACGAAGGAGTGAAATGAAATCTACAATTTAATTGATAAATTTACTTTTGTTTGCACTCATTAATTCAAATATGTTTATTACTTTAACGAAGAGATTATTTTAACTATAACTTTTATACATGTTTGCTATTTAACTTCTTCCAATCTGTGTTAGTTTTTTTAAGATAGGACGATGATAGGAAAAGTAGGAAACGAAAGGGAGTGTTTCAAGTTTAATTTGCCTCGAAAAAAAGTCAAATCGTTGGTGGTTCCAATCGAGCGGAAGAGAGATGGATGCGGCGCAAGCGTACAATGAGCGTAACGGGACACTTTTTTCGTGCGTGCAGCCGGCGTTCATAGATTTATTGGACTTTTGTCACGTCAAAAACTTGTTTCTGCGTGTGAGCACGCGACTCGCGTCTCTTCCCGCACGTCAGGAGAGCGCAAACAACACCGCGCGCGGCGGATGACGGATCCGGGGCGTCTGGGCTGACGGCCCAGTTAAATAACGTCCCTGGAGCGGGAGGGACGCGGAGAGATGTAGTCACGTCCCGCTACGGGGAGAATGTAGTCGGCGGCGTTGCGAGGAAAGGATCGCAAGCCGTCGTGGTGCGAGCAGTGTTACCTAACCCCCCCCCCCTCCCCCCCCCGTGGGCAAACACCGCTGGCCTCGCGCCACGCTGGGTCAACAGCTCGCGAGTCGGAGCGATTCTCTCACGTGAGCTGGACGCGAGCTTGTGTGAGGTTCCCGCCAGTCCCAGGCCGCGGCCCGAGGACTTCCTGAAGAACACCCGCCCGTGTATTACCAGATAAGCCCACGTGCTTTGTCCATTACTAGCTGAAGAAACCGGCTTTTCGAAAGAAAGAAAAAAACGTTCTCAGTCGATGCTTAAGTATGAGGAACGAAAACAACATCACTTGCCGATTTTTAAATCTGATGAACATATAATTGAAAAAAAAAACGGGAAAGTTTGATCTTTAAAAGTCTCCTCCCCCACAAACAAAGAAATAACTGATACGAAGAATGCATCAACAATGCAATAGCTATTGCTATGGAGATTTTCGACACCACACACTGAAATTTTGATCTTTAAACCCCCCCCCCCCCAACAAATGGTATGATGGAAAGTCCCTCGAATGCTTTCAAGAATCTTTACCGGGTTTTCATGGCTTCATTATATATATTCATGAGATATCTGAAAATACGCGTTAAAATTACAGCTTGAAAACAAAATAGCGCAAACTGAACTACTCATCCGCCCTAAGCGTATTTTAAAATTATTTTCATTAACACACCACTCTTTAAGCAGGTTTTTAAATCGAGTGGTATTTTCTGAAGCTCAGGACACTGTGTGTGTGATCTGGTAGGTCGGGGTCCGTAAGTTGTGACGATGAGTCGCCAGAGCTTAACGATAAGTGTAACACACTCAGGAGTGGGGCGCTCGATGGAGTTGAGGGGGATGAGAGAGGGTGAAAAACGAATTTAGTAGGGAGTAATACAATTATTAGAACTTTGCAAGTTTTTATTTAATGTGCACCTTGCAGAAGTTCACTTAGACAACTGTAAATGCATATAATTTTAAAAAAACTTAATTTTTTTTTTTAAATCTTAGTTTGGGAGTAGGAGAAACCAAAATATTCCAGCATGGTGGGCGAGAAAGAATTTCTAGTTGGCCGATGCGCGCGAACGAAGCGTGGTGCATTGGACTGACTACTCGTTGCTTCTGTCTCCGTGCTACCAACACAACTCTACTTGATGTAAGCTTTTGTACATACGCCATTGCTAAGCACTTTTTCTGTAGAAGAAACCTAAAAAAAAAATACCCAAAAGACAAAAAACACAAATTAAGCAAAAAATTGCTGTTGTCAAAAGGATATGAACACCACATAATATTCCATAACAGGAATATGGTCAACAAACAAAGAAAAACAAAGAAAAATGGACTAAGAGAACGAAAAAACCCCCACAAATGATGACAGCACAAAAATATTGAACCCAAAAAAAATCAGCACAACAGTTGAAACGAGACAAAAACACGACAAAAACAAAAAGACGAAACAAACACAATAGTTTTCTAAAACAGAAACAAGCGACGTTTGCTATCTGCTCCCGTCCTCCAGCTAGTCGTGGCCTGGGAGGTGCGGGGTTGACAAGTAGCGCTGTCGAAGTGAGCACGTGAAACGAGGACGTAAGCTGTAGACGCGTGCACATCTGCAGCACATCGTCGTCGCAGTTAAGTGACGTTTCTTCCTTCTTTCGAAGGCTCGTGATTGCATGATTGTACTTTAAAAATGCCTTCTCATTCAGAATAATTGCTTACAGGCAGTTAGTCTCTGCACTCTCTTGTGTACACCAGACCCGTTCCGTTACTTACAAGAAGGCACAGACGTGCATATCCCCGTGATTGGTCGTTCCGTATTGAAAGTGTAATGAAGTAGCCACCGTACACTCTTTTAGATGTATCTGCAATATTATTTTCACGTTCTTTTGACATCTCGGGAGACTATTGAAAGTGTACTTGATATTCTCTTATCATTTGGCTACATTCTCGCAGTATTTAGGCCTGCATTTGACCGTTTATTTCCAAAAATTTCCTGCCAAATATTCGCATGAATACTTGTCTTCAGACTACGTGCGATTGGCAGGAACTGGAATGATGTAGCCCTCAAATTGATGGACTTGGTTTATAGTTTGTATTAGGCCTGGATTGCAGAACAGAAAAAGGGTGCTTACTGTTGCGAGTTTGATACTATTTGACTTGTCAACATAAATATTCTTATGTTATGTATGATCGATAATTATTATTATATATATTTCATTTCATTATTTTCTATTTTTTCTAAAACCATAAAATCGTGAACACCTAGGAAAAACTATTTGTTGCAGTTGGTCATTTATTATATACTATGGTCAAAATAATTCAAAAACGTTAATATTAAATGCTATAAAAACCTTTGTTTTATTAAAACTGCTGAAACCAAGATGGCGTCTTTGAGTTGCATTTTATTAAAATTAAGAACTGACCGTTATCTGATGATGCTCTTTTGATGAAATACAACCAGAAAATTAATTTTGAAAATTCTCATTACAGTTATTTCTTTCAAAAAAAATTTATTTTGTACATTTTTAAAATTTGTCATTACCTTATACAGCAGTGTCCAAAACTGTTTTGCTGCTTGGGTGTATCTGGAAAATGAGCACACCGAGACAAGAACAGCGCTAATACCAGATGTGCACTGTGAAGAGAGTAAAGCAGGGTGAGAGACGCTAGTTTCTGCGTGAGGGTACCTAGATCCCCGCGCCGGCACCTAGATCCCTCGCCGCGGCTGGAGGAAGGGGAATCCAGGTGCGAGGCAACCACACGTCGCCGGGTCTTCGTGAGCGTCATGGCACATTTCCCAGAGGAAACCTGTTCGCAGTCCGCCGGGAGGTTCCCTGTGGGTGCCGCCCGCGCCGACAGCTGTCGATGCCAGTCCCGCCGTCGCGTCGCACAGTGGGGCCAAAACCTCAAAATTGGAAATCTACGCTAGAGTAATTTTGACTGGTGGAGTTGGTAGTGGAAGTTCTTGGCTTTGCATCTATCTTTGATTTTTCAGTTCAAAGTCAGCCATCGTGGAAAATGTATCGAGTGAGCATTACTGCAACAAAAAATACCTTTTCTTAGAAATTCAATCACGTGAAAGCGAAGCCGAGGCAGTTTCGTGGACAGTAGTTAGTAGAGACGCCTGCAGGGGCGCCCCAGGGCTGTGGAGGGGACAGTGCCTTAGCCAGTACTTTGTGAAGTATTGCCATTATATCACGAGTAGAGACCGGAAAAATTCGCGAATTCATTTCGCGATAGACTAAAATACAAATAGTTATACCTCAGTGCTGCCTCTGCTATTGGCTCACAACTCACCTGGATGACTCTGGGCCAATGAGAAACACCAAACCAAAGCTTTATCGAATCACAGGCTGCTACGTTGGGACGTCTGACAAGACAGCAGCCAATGAGTGGGTGACTTTTGACCGAGTGTACGTAGAACTGTGGAGTTCATCCTACAGGTCATTGAACCAGCGAATTTTTCCGGTCCTTAATCATGAGTAAGTTATTTGTAATTGTATTTTAAAAGAAAATTTATTATCGTAATAAAATCATAGGTAATAGTATACTTTTAGAAGAACTTCCAACGTTTGCTCATACAAATTTTAGTAATGATTTTGTTTGCAAAAAGTAAACCTGACATTTTTATATTTTGGTTTTTAATTAATTATCTTTGATATTTTGTCCTTAAATTTTTGATAATTTTGTTTAAAACAAGTAGTAAATACACGTATTAATATTATTAAATAATTCAAACACACCCCCACATTACACATGCAAATAAGCTGCTGTGGTTGTGGAATCATTGGCGACGTTGAACTGTGTACTTCTCAACCTCACGTTTGAACTTGGAGGGTGTTTCTGAGCCTCGCCACTCTGCAGGGAGCCGGTTCCAGTCGCGCGCCGCAGAAACAGGGAAGGAGTTGGAATAGTATTGCGTCTTGTGGACGGGAATAGTAAAGTTTAAGGCCCGGTTTTTTAGCGTGTATGAAAACTGTGGGTATCGCTTACAAGACTAGTCGGTTGCACAAACAATATGGGCTAGAATTATTAAAAAAAAATTATAAAGAAATGTTAAACGATTTAAAATCTGTCTTTCATGAAGTCGCAACCAACCAAGCTGGTCATAATACTCAGACCGATGATCACGAGACTTTTAGTTAAAATCCAACCTACACATAATATCTTTGATGTCAGATGTTATGTTGAATTGTCACACACATCACAGTAGTCAATAATGAAGAGTCGGTCTAGCGATGAACGGTGGGAGACAGCACCGAGAGAAAGGGAGCTTTTCCTCAGCAAAATATTTGTTCGTATTTGGAAGAACAAGAGAGTTTACGCGAGTAGATGTTACCTATATGTAGTAGAGAATATGTCGTAGATTCATTCGCACGCTGACGTCAAGTGGTCGCGGTGGGCGAGGAATTGCCTGATCTCTCAACTTCAACCAAGACGATCCGCAGTGGATTTCCGCCGGGGTAAACCAGGATCCATTGCAAGGGGCGGCTCCTTATCCGTCAACTTCCGGGGGCGGCGCGCGGCCAATCGGCGGTAAGACCGCCCGCCGCGCATGCGCGCTTTCTCTCTCCGCCTCTCCCTCCCTTGATTACCCTACTAGGTCGCAGAGACGGCGACCGCGTCGGTGACACACGACATCGCGGAAGACACTCGGTGCGGCGGTACTCACAGACGCACAACGCGACAGCCAACTTTCGCGTTAATGTGAACATAGTACGATTTTTACCCGCGCGACAAACAAAAAAAAATTGGTTGTCTGTAAAGTCGGTTTTCGGACGATAGTTTAACGTGACAACGTCATAACAAAACATTGATGAAATGATTGCATACCTTTATGAATAAAATTGAATCATTTTATTGAATTATCACTATTTTGGATGGATACAAAGAAGGAGTGAAATGAAATCTACAATTTAATTGATGAATTTACTTTTATTTGCACTCATTAATTCAAATATGTTTATTACTTTAACGAAGAGATTATTTTAACTGTAACTTAAATACATGTTTGCTATTTAACTTCTTCCAATCTGTGTTATTCTGTTAAGGATAGGACTATGATAGGAAAAGTAGGAAACGAAAGGGAGTGTTTCAAGTTTAATTTGCCTCGAAAAAAAGTCAAATCGTTGGTGGTTCCAATCGAGCGGAAGAGAGATGGATGCGGCGCAAGCGTACAATGAGCGTAACGGGACACTTTTTTCGTGCGTGCAGCCGGCGTTCATAGATTTATTGGACTTTTGTCACGTCAAAAACTTGTTTCTGCGTGTGAGCACGCGACTCGCGTCTCTTCCCGCACGTCAGGAGAGCGCAAACAACACCGCGCGCGGCGGATGACGGATCCGGGGCGTCTGGGCTGACGGCCCAGTTAAATAACGTCCCTGGAGCGGGAGGGACGCGGAGAGATGTAGTCACGTCCCGCTACGGGGAGAATGTAGTCGGCGGCGTTGCGAGGAAAGGATCGCAAGCCGTCGTGGTGCGAGCAGTGTTACCTAACCCCCCCCCCCTCCCCCCCCCGTGGGCAAACACCGCTGGCCTCGCGCCACGCTGGGTCAACAGCTCGCGAGTCGGAGCGATTCTCTCACGTGAGCTGGACGCGAGCTTGTGTGAGGTTCCCGCCAGTCCCAGGCCGCGGCCCGAGGACTTCCTGAAGAACACCCGCCCGTGTATTACCAGATAAGCCCACGTGCTTTGTCCATTACTAGCTGAAGAAACCGGCTTTTCGAAAGAAAGAAAAAAACGTTCTCAGTCGATGCTTAAGTATGAGGAACGAAAACAACATCACTTGCCGATTTTTAAATCTGATGAACATATAATTGAAAAAAAAAACGGGAAAGTTTGATCTTTAAAAGTCTCCTCCCCCACAAACAAAGAAATAACTGATACGAAGAATGCATCAACAATGCAATAGCTATTGCTATGGAGATTTTCGACACCACACACTGAAATTTTGATCTTTAAACCCCCCCCCCCCCCCAACAAATGGTATGATGGAAAGTCCCTCGAATGCTTTCAAGAATCTTTACCGGGTTTTCATGGCTTCATTATATATATTCATGAGATATCTGAAAATACGCGTTAAAATTACAGCTTGAAAACAAAATAGCGCAAACTGAACTACTCATCCGCCCTAAGCGTATTTTAAAATTATTTTCATTAACACACCACTCTTTAAGCAGGTTTTTAAATCGAGTGGTATTTTCTGAAGCTCAGGACACTGTGTGTGTGATCTGGTAGGTCGGGGTCCGTAAGTTGTGACGATGAGTCGCCAGAGCTTAACGATAAGTGTAACACACTCAGGAGTGGGGCGCTCGATGGAGTTGAGGGGGATGAGAGAGGGTGAAAAACGAATTTAGTAGGGAGTAATACAATTATTAGAACTTTGCAAGTTTTTATTTAATGTGCACCTTGCAGAAGTTCACTTAGACAACTGTAAATGCATATAATTTTAAAAAAACTTAATTTTTTTTTTTAAATCTTAGTTTGGGAGTAGGAGAAACCAAAATATTCCAGCATGGTGGGCGAGAAAGAATTTCTAGTTGGCCGATGCGCGCGAACGAAGCGTGGTGCATTGGACTGACTACTCGTTGCTTCTGTCTCCGTGCTACCAACACAACTCTACTTGATGTAAGCTTTTGTACATACGCCATTGCTAAGCACTTTTTCTGTAGAAGAAACCTAAAAAAAAAATACCCAAAAGACAAAAAACACAAATTAAGCAAAAAATTGCTGTTGTCAAAAGGATATGAACACCACATAATATTCCATAACAGGAATATGGTCAACAAACAAAGAAAAACAAAGAAAAATGGACTAAGAGAACGAAAAAACCCCCACAAATGATGACAGCACAAAAATATTGAACCCAAAAAAAATCAGCACAACAGTTGAAACGAGACAAAAACACGACAAAAACAAAAAGACGAAACAAACACAATAGTTTTCTAAAACAGAAACAAGCGACGTTTGCTATCTGCTCCCGTCCTCCAGCTAGTCGTGGCCTGGGAGGTGCGGGGTTGACAAGTAGCGCTGTCGAAGTGAGCACGTGAAACGAGGACGTAAGCTGTAGACGCGTGCACATCTGCAGCACATCGTCGTCGCAGTTAAGTGACGTTTCTTCCTTCTTTCGAAGGCTCGTGATTGCATGATTGTACTTTAAAAATGCCTTCTCATTCAGAATAATTGCTTACAGGCAGTTAGTCTCTGCACTCTCTTGTGTACACCAGACCCGTTCCGTTACTTACAAGAAGGCACAGACGTGCATATCCCCGTGATTGGTCGTTCCGTATTGAAAGTGTAATGAAGTAGCCACCGTACACTCTTTTAGATGTATCTGCAATATTATTTTCACGTTCTTTTGACATCTCGGGAGACTATTGAAAGTGTACTTGATATTCTCTTATCATTTGGCTACATTCTCGCAGTATTTAGGCCTGCATTTGACCGTTTATTTCCAAAAATTTCCTGCCAAATATTCGCATGAATACTTGTCTTCAGACTACGTGCGATTGGCAGGAACTGGAATGATGTAGCCCTCAAATTGATGGACTTGGTTTATAGTTTGTATTAGGCCTGGATTGCAGAACAGAAAAAGGGTGCTTACTGTTGCGAGTTTGATACTATTTGACTTGTCAACATAAATATTCTTATGTTATGTATGATCGATAATTATTATTATATATATTTCATTTCATTATTTTCTATTTTTTCTAAAACCATAAAATCGTGAACACCTAGGAAAAACTATTTGTTGCAGTTGGTCATTTATTATATACTATGGTCAAAATAATTCAAAAACGTTAATATTAAATGCTATAAAAACCTTTGTTTTATTAAAACTGCTGAAACCAAGATGGCGTCTTTGAGTTGCATTTTATTAAAATTAAGAACTGACCGTTATCTGATGATGCTCTTTTGATGAAATACAACCAGAAAATTAATTTTGAAAATTCTCATTACAGTTATTTCTTTCAAAAAAAATTTATTTTGTACATTTTTAAAATTTGTCATTACCTTATACAGCAGTGTCCAAAACTGTTTTGCTGCTTGGGTGTATCTGGAAAATGAGCACACCGAGACAAGAACAGCGCTAATACCAGATGTGCACTGTGAAGAGAGTAAAGCAGGGTGAGAGACGCTAGTTTCTGCGTGAGGGTACCTAGATCCCCGCGCCGGCACCTAGATCCCTCGCCGCGGCTGGAGGAAGGGGAATCCAGGTGCGAGGCAACCACACGTCGCCGGGTCTTCGTGAGCGTCATGGCACATTTCCCAGAGGAAACCTGTTCGCAGTCCGCCGGGAGGTTCCCTGTGGGTGCCGCCCGCGCCGACAGCTGTCGATGCCAGTCCCGCCGTCGCGTCGCACAGTGGGGCCAAAACCTCAAAATTGGAAATCTACGCTAGAGTAATTTTGACTGGTGGAGTTGGTAGTGGAAGTTCTTGGCTTTGCATCTATCTTTGATTTTTCAGTTCAAAGTCAGCCATCGTGGAAAATGTATCGAGTGAGCATTACTGCAACAAAAAATACCTTTTCTTAGAAATTCAATCACGTGAAAGCGAAGCCGAGGCAGTTTCGTGGACAGTAGTTAGTAGAGACGCCTGCAGGGGCGCCCCAGGGCTGTGGAGGGGACAGTGCCTTAGCCAGTACTTTGTGAAGTATTGCCATTATATCACGAGTAGAGACCGGAAAAATTCGCGAATTCATTTCGCGATAGACTAAAATACAAATAGTTATACCTCAGTGCTGCCTCTGCTATTGGCTCACAACTCACCTGGATGACTCTGGGCCAATGAGAAACACCAAACCAAAGCTTTATCGAATCACAGGCTGCTACGTTGGGACGTCTGACAAGACAGCAGCCAATGAGTGGGTGACTTTTGACCGAGTGTACGTAGAACTGTGGAGTTCATCCTACAGGTCATTGAACCAGCGAATTTTTCCGGTCCTTAATCATGAGTAAGTTATTTGTAATTGTATTTTAAAAGAAAATTTATTATCGTAATAAAATCATAGGTAATAGTATACTTTTAGAAGAACTTCCAACGTTTGCTCATACAAATTTTAGTAATGATTTTGTTTGCAAAAAGTAAACCTGACATTTTTATATTTTGGTTTTTAATTAATTATCTTTGATATTTTGTCCTTAAATTTTTGATAATTTTGTTTAAAACAAGTAGTAAATACACGTATTAATATTATTAAATAATTCAAACACACCCCCACATTACACATGCAAATAAGCTGCTGTGGTTGTGGAATCATTGGCGACGTTGAACTGTGTACTTCTCAACCTCACGTTTGAACTTGGAGGGTGTTTCTGAGCCTCGCCACTCTGCAGGGAGCCGGTTCCAGTCGCGCGCCGCAGAAACAGGGAAGGAGTTGGAATAGTATTGCGTCTTGTGGACGGGAATAGTAAAGTTTAAGGCCCGGTTTTTTAGCGTGTATGAAAACTGTGGGTATCGCTTACAAGACTAGTCGGTTGCACAAACAATATGGGCTAGAATTATTAAAAAAAAATTATAAAGAAATGTTAAACGATTTAAAATCTGTCTTTCATGAAGTCGCAACCAACCAAGCTGGTCATAATACTCAGACCGATGATCACGAGACTTTTAGTTAAAATCCAACCTACACATAATATCTTTGATGTCAGATGTTATGTTGAATTGTCACACACATCACAGTAGTCAATAATGAAGAGTCGGTCTAGCGATGAACGGTGGGAGACAGCACCGAGAGAAAGGGAGCTTTTCCTCAGCAAAATATTTGTTCGTATTTGGAAGAACAAGAGAGTTTACGCGAGTAGATGTTACCTATATGTAGTAGAGAATATGTCGTAGATTCATTCGCACGCTGACGTCAAGTGGTCGCGGTGGGCGAGGAATTGCCTGATCTCTCAACTTCAACCAAGACGATCCGCAGTGGATTTCCGCCGGGGTAAACCAGGATCCATTGCAAGGGGCGGCTCCTTATCCGTCAACTTCCGGGGGCGGCGCGCGGCCAATCGGCGGTAAGACCGCCCGCCGCGCATGCGCGCTTTCTCTCTCCGCCTCTCCCTCCCTTGATTACCCTACTAGGTCGCAGAGACGGCGACCGCGTCGGTGACACACGACATCGCGGAAGACACTCGGTGCGGCGGTACTCACAGACGCACAACGCGACAGCCAACTTTCGCGTTAATGTGAACATAGTACGATTTTTACCCGCGCGACAAACAAAAAAAAATTGGTTGTCTGTAAAGTCGGTTTTCGGACGATAGTTTAACGTGACAACGTCATAACAAAACATTGATGAAATGATTGCATACCTTTATGAATAAAATTGAATCATTTTATTGAATTATCACTATTTTGTATGGATACAAAGAAGGAGTGAAATGAAATCTACAATTTAATTGATGAATTTACTTTTATTTGCACTCATTAATTCAAATATGTTTATTACTTTAACGAAGAGATTATTTTAACTGTAACTTAAATACATGTTTGCTATTTAACTTCTTCCAATCTGTGTTATTCTGTTAAGGATAGGACTATGATAGGAAAAGTAGGAAACGAATCGAAGTGTTTCAAGTTTAATGTGCCTCGAAAAAGTCAAATCGATGGTTGTTCCAATCGAGTGGAAGAGAGATAGATGCGGCGCAAGCGTACAATGAGCGTAACGGGGCACAGCATAACGGGACATTGTGGGTGATGGGACACTTTTTCGTGCGTACAGCCGGCGTTCATCGATTTATTAGATGTTGTTACGTCAAAAAAATAATTATTTATCATGTTTCTTGCTGTTACATACACACCAAACATACTACAGACATCTGTGCTTGCTGTTTTTTTTTTTCAAATCGATATGTTTGAGAGAAATATGTTTAATTCTAATTCAGAAATTCGATTGTGAAAATCACTGTGCTGTGCGTGGACCGTGTCAGAGATTTCACTGATAAATTTATCAAATTAAACCTTAAAAATACAAGACTGATAATAGAATTACCGATGCACCAGTTTATCAATCTTTCGAAAACAAAATCCCGACCGGCTTTCATAACGCCGTGGGAGCGACGTGGTTAACAACACATAACTCCAAAGTCAGAGCCACCGAGAGAAACTAAAGGTCCGGGAGAAAAAAAAATTGTCGCGCCCCAGCATATTATTATTAGACATATGCAAAATTCGCGGATTCATTGGGTGATAGGCTAGAATTCAAACACATATACCTCTTAGATAATTTGCTATTGGCTTACTGTTCATCTGGACGAATCTCAACCAGTTATAAACCCTCAACTAAAGAAGGATCGAATCACAGACAAACCAGCTGAGACGACTTACAAGTCGGCAGCCAATGAACTTCCGTTATTTGCCTGAGTGTACAGGGGTAAGTGCAGTCTATCCTGAAGGCCATCGAAACCTCGAATTTCGCATGTCTCTAATTATTATGTATACAAATTTTAAAACCACGCAATTAAAAACAAATCTAAAGGATGCGAACGTTACTGTGACCGTAACTGTTAACGTATTCTGTGCGCACCGCATGTTTTGTTACGTCTACAATGAGTTGTATTGGTAATAGACTTTTAATTTTCGTCTAATCGGAGTAAATCCGAGCATGAAAAAATATAATGGGAAACCCCGTGTATTTTGCTCCCTCGCTCCCTTACCCCACTCACTCTGTACGTCCCTGGATGAAGTCTACTAAGATCCAGTTACATGGAACTACACGAAGAACGTCGGTTTATTTGAATACATTCCTCGATGGAGATTTGGCAAAGCTGCTGCAATTGCAATTCGTACAGTTGATTGGTCAGCGACCCAGTTCCCCTGCGAGCGGAGGTGGTAAATATTTTCGTACCGGATATTCACTAAACGTTATTTTCGAGCTGTGCAAAGCCACGTAAGTCATCATCATGTTCATGAACATTTGCGTGACTTATTTTTACCGTTGTTATGTAATATCTTAGTCATTATCTGTTGAGGAAATTCGAGACAAAACATAAAATGCATGATAGTTATCTGGGTGAATGTACAGTGAAAGCCCTCAAAAAATAATGGTAATGATAAGTAAATGAATTAAACAACCTGGGCAGGTTTAAAATTAGTGTCGGGTGTGAAGGGGGGGGGGGGGCGCTAAAACCAGCCCCATTTCCTCGGCAGTTTTGACAGGCAAAGGCGCTTTATCAACGATGGCTGGGTGTGGTTGGAGGCCAGTCCTCAGTGGCCGGGTTTTACCGCTTCAGGCGTCACGGCTCATTTATTGCTTCGCGTCCTGAGTGGTTATAAACCGCAGGACCTTTGAATATATATACTGTATAGAAGTCGCCAGCCCAGGTTAAAATTTCTAATACGGTTTTGAGGTAGTTGGTTAATTCACCGCTGCAATCGCCACCATCTCTAGGGCATCGACTTGTGGTGGTCCCTAGCGGACAAGTGTCGAACTCTTCAAACACCCCTTCCCCCTCCCCTAGAACGACGTTGAGCTGCAGTGAATGATGGTTGAGGGGTGCGGGGAATGACAGCGGGCGACAGTGCTGCGCTCTAACGTGTAAATAACAACTAAGACGATACAGGGCGTTACGGCAGCCCACTGCAGCGGTGAAGTTCCCAAGCTGCTCATCATACGCTTCTGAAAAACGTAGAGTAAATCCTATCCACTCGCGACTTCTATACAGTATATATATTCAAAGGCAGGACGTAGCTAGCGGAGATCCCTGGGGACCGATCCCCTCTCTTCCAGGATTATTAAGGAAAAACAATCAAACAAGCGAAAACAGAATAAGAGAACTACAGAAACTTAGGGATACAAGTTTACGGAAGTATTAGTTTCGAAGAATTATTGCAATCCGTAGCGGGCTACAATAATATATTTCCTCCCCCCCTTTTAACCCAACGTGCCTCATACACAGAAGCAGCTGGAATTGTGTTTCCAAGTAGTCTATATCTAATGCTGGTTTGCACATGTGTTATTGTGGGTATAAAACACTACGTCTTTTTTTGGGCATGTTGTACTCTTAACCATATATTTGACCATCGTTGGACGTTCTTTCTGTTGACATACAATACTAATACCTATGATATGTAAAATAATAAGATATTTGGGGTTCAAATTGTCTGAGTAAATAGGTGAAGCAATATTTAAAATTATTTAAACTTTTCTCATGAAAATTTTGGTTTTTGTGACATAGTGTCTTATGCCTCCGAAGTACACTATTTATGACTGAAGTACAAAATACCTTAAATAATTAAAGTTTAAAACAAATCATAAAATGTACAGTTATCTCTTTCTCTTCTCAAACAAAATAAACACTTAAATTGCTATGTGTAAACGTTGGCGTTTTAAAAGTATGCTATGTCCATATATATTAGTGTGATAGCCAATTTTATTATAAAATTCCGTTATGAAGAGAATTTATTCATAAAAAATTATATAATGGTTATACTGGACCCTTCCCTTAACAAAAATTCTGGCTACGGCTTTGTAATAACGGTATTTTTTAATAATATTTATTTATTTATTTATTCTTGCGAAATTTTGTGGTTCGTGGAGTTCCTAAGTCTCTGTGCAGAACCATGTAACGTTAAGCCCTACAACAAATTTGCGTTTTCCTTTGTTGTTTATCTGGCGTCCTCTCCGGGGAAAGCGACTGCAGTCGCCACACCTGCGCCCTGCCGGTCACGTTGCACAACTCGCGTTCCTCGGCGCGTGGGGGCACTCTCTCTCTCTCTCTCTCGCTGTCTCTCCCTCTCCCTGTCTCTCTCTTCCCCCCCCTCCATCTCTCGCTCAGCCCAGCCGCTCCGCGCCCACACGCAGGCTAATGAAGCATAGAGCACGGTTCAGGGGAGAACCTTCAAGATTCACCGATCCCAAGTCAAACGCCCTAATGATACGCGCTCGTGCACCATCAGATTTTTTTTTTTAAAAATGAAACTTCTGCACAGCATGCAGGGTAATTTGAGCGATGACGTCATCGCAGGGTGACGGAAAGAAAGCAAAGTAACGGAGGTTGGAGGACAACGGATCTTCACACTTTGCACTTTCGTGGTATGAATTTGACTGTCTAGCAAAGACCACGCCACCTGGACACACACACAACGTGCAGAGCTTCAGGAAAAAAACCAAACACGTGATTTGAAAACTGCTCAAGATATATGAGTGAGTGGAGTGTGTTAAGGATACTCTGAGGGCAGATGAGTAGTTCTGTTTCCGGATTTCGTCCGTAACTTCATTTTTAGAAGAGTGAAAGTGGAAAACAAAAAAAAAAATCGTGTTTTCTGAATACATTTTAAGCACGAACCCCCCGGTACAGATTCTTGAAAGCACCCAAGGGACTTGCATTACTAGGGCCACGCATATTTCGCGAAAAGATTCCGAGACTAGCTGAAAGTTTAAAACACTCTAGCATCGTCTCTGTTTCGTGATTGGGTGAGTTTCTCTCAGGTACGTACATGTCGAGTGTTACAACACCAATCAGAGTAATCCAGCGGGGAAGCAAACGCGTCCTGAGTGCCTCGGTCAAATAAAGCGACGACTTCTCTCGCAGACGGCCGCCAATCACAAAGAAAAAACCGCTGGTTAGGGTATACTTTGTTGCAGTCTAATGGGTAGAGACCTGAAAAATTCGCGGATTCATTTCGTGATAGTCTAGAATCCAAAAACGTTTGCCTTATTACTGCATCAGTGATTGGGCCACAGTTTATCTGAATGATACTCGGCCAATGAAAAACCTTTAACAAAAGAAGTATCGAATCACTAGCGTCCCAGTTAAACAGGCGACACGAGTCAGTAGCCAATGAGCAAATGTAATTTTCCCGCGAGCGTAGAGGATCCTGGAGTATATCCTACAGGTCATTGAAATTGCGAATTTTTCCGGTCTCTATTAATGGATGTTCGGATGTATTCGCGCAAAATGCCTGCCCATATGCATTACTCTTTATCTTCATTTCTCCGCCACATAATGTCACAATCACCTCGCAAGCCTGGTAGTCGCCACGACGAGAAGACGAGCCCGACCCTTGGAGGCTGTGCCGCACCAGAAGCACCACGCGACAACAGGAACACGCACGCGGCTGAGCGGGCGCCGCACTTATCGTCAGCACCTACGAGGTCGGCCGGAAGCGCAGTTGCGCGGCACTTCCGGCGCTGCAGGCGCTGCTGTCTCGGGTCTCGGTCGCAGGCGCGGCCGGGAGAAAGTGCCGTGGGGCCCGCCGCCACCGCCCAGGTATGTGCCGCGACTGTGGGTCTCCGTGGAATGCCTGGCGAGGCGCAGCGCAGCTGGCCGCGATATGAACAGTCAGTAGCCTTCTCTTTGAACACGTGTTAGGAGGCAGTCATACCGACATGGTGTGAGAATCTACGGTTCTCAAGCGACTAGTTTTATTTGATAATTTCACCTTTTGAAGGTCATCAGTAGGGGCAGGCATTTTTCGCCGCGGGCCTCGAGGTCCCAATGCCAGGTCCGGGTATCGAACCGCGGGCCCGCGAGGAGTCCAGGCCGCGGGTTGCCGCCCGCCGCCTCTGGTTGTGGAAATAGCTATTATGTTTTGACGGTGCTGTAAATAACGGATGTGTAGAGACCAAAAAATTCGCATATTCGTTTCGTGATAGGCTAGAATGCTATCTATTGTACATCTTCGTTGCTATTGTTATTGGTTCACAGGTTGCGTCGCGGACTTTGGGCCGATGAGAAACCCTCATCCATTTAAGTATCGAATCACAGGCAAGCAAGTTGAGAACTTTGAAAAGTCAGCAGCCAATGTACAGGTGGTATTTTCCCGAGTATGTAAAGGGCTATCGAGTCCATCCTAGAGGTCATTGAACCAGCTAATTTTTCAGGTCCCTACGGATGTGTAGGGGCAGGCATTTTTTGCGAATAAATCTGAACGCCTATGGGACTGCAACAAGGTATATACCCGCACCAGCGGTTTCTTCCTTGCGATTGGCGGCCGTCTAGCGAGAGAAGTCGTTGCCTTTTTTTGACCGAGCCACTCAGGACGCGTTTGCTTTCGCACTGAACGAACTACTGTGATTGGTGATGCATCCATCAATCGACATATACCTGAAAGAAATTCCACCAATCACGAAACACATACGATGCTACAGTGTTTTAACTTATAAACTAGTCTCGGAATCTTTTCGCGAAATATGCATGGCCCTATTCATGGCCATCGAATATGAACAGTTAGTAGCCTTCTCTTTGAACACGTGTTAAGGAGGCAGTCATACCGACATGGTATAAGGATCTACCGTTCTCAAGCGACAAGTTTTATTTGATAATTTCACCTTTTGAAGGTCATCAGTAGGGACAGGCATTTTTCGCGAATAAATCTGAAAGCCTATCAGACTGCAACAAGGTATACCCGCACCAGCGGTTTCTTCCTTGTGGTTGGCGGCCGCCTGCGAGAGAAGTCGTAGTCTTTTTTTGACCGAGCCACTCAGGACGCGTTTGCTTTCGCACTGAACTACTGTTTTATTGGTGTTGCATCAATCGACATGTATGTACCTGAAAGAAATCCAACCAATCACGAAACACAGACGGTCCTACAGTGTTTTAACTTATAACTAGAGACATGCAAAATTCGCGGATTCATTTCGCGATAGGATAGAGTCCAAACACTTTTGACATTATTTTGCTTCAGTGATTGGGGCACAGTTTATCTGAAGGACTCTGGGCCAATGAAAAATCTTTAACAGAAGTATTAGCGAATCACGATCATTCCAGTCAACAGGTGTCACGAGTCGGTAACCAATCAGCAGAGGTAATTTGCACGAGTGCGTAGAGGATCATGGAGTCTATCCTTTAGGGATTTGAAATCGCGAATTTTACAGGTCTCTACCAATCGTGTGTTCAAACGTCGTAGCATCGTCTGTGTTTTCGTGGTTGGCTGAGTTTTCTTTCAGGTGCATGTCTGCCGTCAGCGCACCAAATCACAGCCGGCCAGTGCGAAGTGAACTGAGTTCAGAAGTACCGGGAGCAGGCCTGGAGCACGTGTTCATAAACGTCCCTCCGGTTGATCTCAGTTGGAGGGGGTTGCCCGCAGAGCCGGCGCCAGAGAGTCCTCGTGGCGCTGTTGACCTCGCATCGCGCGGAGCGCCCACGGGGGTCTGGCGAGAAGCGACGACGGGTTCCAAGGTCTCGTCCTCCGCGCCTGCACGCGCCTGCGTGCTGCGTGCGTTAGTGCGACGTACTTCCGTGGACACACGTAGCCTGCGTGTACTGCGCAACGGGTCGTTACCACAACGCCGAACGTACAATAACGCCGAATACCATAACGCCGAATGCCAAATTAACCGTAACGCCGACAGCTAGAAAACTGCTGTGTACCACAACGCCGAAATACAGTAACGCCGAAAAATGTTGCTGCGTGTGTGTGTGTGTGTGGGGGGGGGGGGGAGGGGCACAGGAGCAAAATGAAAAAAAAAAACAACTGAATGAATTTGTGTACTAACCTTACCTAACCAAACCTTTGTGGCAGTCCTGCAATGACATTTTTCGGGGTTAATGTATTTCGACGTTGTGGTACACAGCAGTTTTCTAGCTGTCGGCGTTGTGGTCAATTTGGCATTTCGGCGTTATTGTACGTTCGGCGTTGTGGTGCGTCCCCCTGCGCAACACATCTACTACACAACACACTACTTACATGTAACCTGTACTAAATACATACATTATAAACTATACTACACATATCTGCATTCTGAAGCACATGCTTCACACCTACACACACACACACACACACTATATAAATACACGTATGTATGTAGCCCCTACATGTGTATATATAGCCTATAATACTGGTGTTTCTGTTGTTTGATAAGTTTGTTAACAATCGTGCACACAAAAAAAAATAATCGTTCAAAGATTATTTTGTAGCGTCCAAATCGTTGTCTTATCGATAGCTGAATTGAAGTGGTGGGGAAAAAAATTGGACCGCAAGAAGCTGTATTCAAAAGTATTTTCACGCATTACTACAACTGGATAATCCCAACTTTTATTTATTTTTCTTATGTATTGAACAATCAAGATAATATATATGACTTTAAACCTAAAAAGTTCAAGTTTTATATTTCATTTCATTCTTATTATCCATACTTCACAAAAACGTTAAAAATGCTCTTTGACTCGAGCCGCCAGGGGCAGATTCAAGGGGGGTTGGAAGGAGGAGGGGAAGGGGAACTTGACAGAAAAAATCGAATGCAGTTTATTCATATACAATCAAATACATTTGTCAAAGAATGTACTGGAAAGGTGTTTTGTATGAAAAATGTATGCCTTTTCCGAGGAATTAATTAGAAGGAAGTTGGCAACACTGCTTGGTACTTTCCTTGTGTATAGTCTAGTGCATCTTTACCGAGGAATTTCTTAATACGAAGATGGCTACACTGCTTGATAGTGTCCGCAATAGTTTCACGCGCTGTAAAATTAAACAAGCAGCGGACCATGGTAGTGAGTGCTGTTTCGGTAAAACATGTTTTTTGTGTGCTGTTTGGCTGCAAGATTACTGCAGCATGGCGCGTGACTTTTAGAATATTGTACTCGCCTTGAAGTCAGCATATGTCAATGAAGCATTGTTAAGAAAAGTAGAACAATTTTTTGTGCGTCTGATTGGACCTTTTCAAATGACGATTATCTTACATGGATGCGAGTTTTGTTTTACAAACATTTATTAACAGGAATTTTACACTTTTCTTAAACAAAATTATTTATAAAAGTTTTTTCCTACTAAATAAGTTTTTATTTAATGTTTTTTATAGACTTAAAAGCAAATATTTACGTCAGTCCTAGCGGCATTAAAAACATGAAATCAGGTTTTGTACTAACCGTGCGTGTGTAGCTTTCGTCTTAAAACACTTCATTTTTTGGTATATCGTTAATAAAAAAAATAAAAATTAGGTTTTCAAAAAACCCTGAAAAAACTCCGGTTTCTAGGGTTTTGGTAAAACCTATTTTTTTTTATTGATTTAATGAATCATTTAATGTTTTCAGTTAATGCTGACGTAAAATATTTCCATTTAATTCGTAACCATTAAACAATGACTTTCTTGAGTGTTGTATTATAATTATATCGTGGAATTACATGTAATCGTGTGCAAAAACACGGAATATTTGAAACGAAATATTTTCTGATGGCATTCCCTTGAGCGAGGAAAGCGATCTGCGGGTATCAGGGCGGGTTCCGTGGCCGTGTGCGTGTCTGGCCGGCGGCGGCGGGCGGCGGCGGCGGGCGGCGGCTGCCCCCGGGGTGAAGGTCGCCGGGCCTCGGCGCTGCGCCCACCCGGCCGCCTCAAGGTCACGTGCCCGCCGTCGACCCGAGCAGGCCCCGGCCTCCGGCACCAACCAACCAGGAGTTAGCACAGTCAACCTGCACAGCTCCTCCGAAGCCGCTACCGCAGGAACCCGAGTCACATCCGTCTGTATTCACCCATCATATAGAGACCTGCAAAATTCGCGGATTCATTCGGTGATAGGCTAGAATTCAAACACATATACCTCTTAGATAATTTTGCTATTTGGCTTACTGTTCATCTGGACGAATCTCAACCAGTTATAAACCCTCAAACAAAGAAGGATCGAATCACAGACAAACCAGCTGAGAGACGACTTACAAGTCGGCAGCCAATGAACTTGCGTTATTTGCCCGAGTGTACAGGGGTATGTGCAGTCCATCCTGAAGGCCATCGAAACCGCGAATTTTGAGTTTAATAGGCGTTCAGATTTATTCGCGAAAAATGCCTGTCCCTAGTGATTATTGTCGATTCACGATTTTATTCGTTAATTTATTATAATTGGGTTAAATCAGTTTGAACGTGAACTTAGGCTACAAGAATCGCATTGGAGTATTAACAACTTGAAAAAAAAAAACTAAAAAAGTTGTTTACTTACGTCTACCTAAAAAAATCTCTTCTTTCTTTTTCTTACAAGTTCACGCCGATGACAACCAGGCGCGAGTACAGGACAGACTTCTTTGATAAGGGAGGGCATTTTTGTAGTATACAAATATTCTCTCTGGGACTGGCTTCTGGCCGTAGTGCAAGTGGTGCCGACCACCATATTGCAATGTGACGTAACGGCGGCCATCTTTGATGACCTTGACCTTTGACATCGACCTTCAAAATTTGCCCAATAATTCGCCAAAACCGCCAAAATTGCTAGTTTGGGGGGGGGGGAGGAATTCCTTTAAAAAAAAAAAGTCTTTTTCTAGGGAAAATTTCCCGTTTTATTCCTCAAAAATTCAAAGCTTTGGAATTCGAAAAACCTCAGAAGACTTCGATATAACAAAAATTTGCCAAAGAGCCTTAAATTCCCCAACGACAAGCCACCATAAGCCTCTGACTGTCATCTATGATGACCTTGACCTTGACCGTAAAAATCAAATTCTTTAATTATTGACCTGTAAATTCATAAAAAATTCTTAAAACAAAATTGCTTACTTCAATTGTTTAGTTACTTAATCGATTTCAGTCCTCGGTTCGATTACCGGCGAGAGTAAACATGTAATTTATTAATATATTAAAATTCTTAATAAAACATAAATATTATATAAAAATTTCTTACGTCACACCTGCCATCTTGAAATAACGTAATCGTTGCAATTATCGTTACGGCCGCCATCTTGAAAAACCGTAATTTTTTATGCTAAATTCGGGAAAATGTTAAAATATATAAAAAATAACTAACAAAAATTTTAATAAAAATATATTATAAAAACACTGTTGCACATATCGTTACAGTCGCCATCTTCGATTCTGGAAACGTCGCACATTTCATTACGCCCGCCATCTTGGATGTGTATGACGTCATCGTTGCAGTAAAGTTACTGTTATCTTGGATTCTAGATCGTTACAATTTTCGTCATCTTGAAAATTCTTACTTTTATCATAGCAAATCGGGAAAAAATTTATAAAAAATAATTAATCAATTTTTAATCAATTATTATTTTAAAAAACTCACTACGTCCTCAGTTCGAACCCGCTGAGGGCAAAAAACATTATGTCAGATCCTTCTTCCACAGAAGCCGCCGGCAGACTGACCTCCCACCACTAATGCCAGTAATATCGACAACACATCGGCAATGAATCAGCGTTTAACTTCACTATAACAGGAAAAAAAATGGTTTGCTATCGAAATGGGTAACGGGAGGGAGCTTGTTCATATTTTGACTGAAGTAATTATTAACATGGCAAAGATTACACACACGGGCGCGCGCGAGCGCTCCCGAACTTCTTACCTCTTTGGTTTACTCATGTTTTGCTATCTCTAAAAAAATAGTTCAATGTGGTAATTTTCTATTTTAAAAGACAAGTGAGTCATTCTAAAAAAGTACTATCTCCATGGCATTCCCATGGCGTCAAGAAACATTCCAGTTGGAACTTGACCCTTGATTTGGTGCGTGTGGCTTACAGCGCGAAGGCCAACTGGATCGCAATCGGCACTGCAATCGGTCCTAGCAGAATCAGGTCTCCGGTGACACTGACAATACCAGTGACAGCTCAGAACACTGACGGATGACAAAGGCGTGGCTGTGACCTGCCAAGCCAAGGAGTTCCTTGTGGTAGCCCGTACCACTGATTTAGTGGGTAGTATCCTTAATTATTTTGCTTCCATAATTTCGTGTTTTTGCTCCTTTTAACTAAATTCATAATATAACTTATCATCTTTTATAAAATAGTAGCTGCAGTACCCGGCGTTGCCCGGGCTGAACACAGGGTGATATATACCTATTGTTCGCGAGTTAAAGCAAAATAAATAGCGCTATATGACAGTGTGGTAGACACAGAGAAATTACTCGCAATTGCTGTTTGTATGTCTATGACCTATGATTTTCTGTTTACCCATGGCGAATTGTTGAACGGTTTAGAAGTTTAAACGCTGCAGCGCCATCTAGCGGCAAGCTACAAAAAATGGACAAAACTTATCTTTGCAAAAAACAAAAAAAACACTTCGACGTGCCTACTTTCATGGCGATGGGTCAAACTGTGTCGGAGTTTATCGACGTCATACATACATACATATATACATACATACATACATACCAACATCCTATTTTGTAAATTCAGATGTTATAAATTTAAGACTGTTTTTAATACTTTATGTCAACTCTAGCACGAACTTAGAACATGTAATCGTGTTGTTTATAGTTTTAAATTAATCTTTTGTTTGTATCCTTTGACATTTATTACTTATATATATGTATATCACTTAGAAATTATTTAAAAAAATTGGTTTTACCACAATCTTACACACCTGAGTTTTTCAAGGTTTTGGGAAACGATTAATTTAAAACTGTATGAACACGATTAGCGCTTGTAGTTCATGCTAGGGGTGACATAAAAATTGGCATTTAGTTCCTATAAACTATTAAATACGTATTAAATTTATTTTTAAAAAAACTTGTACAATTATTTACATTAAAAATATAATCAAATTTTTCTGAATTATTATAGAATTTTCATTAAATAATTAATTTTTGCCCTCGATAATTCTAGCTGTGGAGTACGAACTAAATGACTTAAGTGTATTTTGAATCAAATATTTTTTTTATAAATTTTAAATATATTGTGTTAATTTTTTGATATTTTAGGCAAAACCGAGATCGAGGTGACAAGTTGCGCCTGATGTCAAGTACCAGCTGAGTGCAAGACAAAAGCCTAGCGTTTGGACTTTTAAGCTGCTTTGCGTACATTAAATAATGGATAGTTTTGGGAAACAAAAACCGTAAAATTTTCCCTCAAAACGGTAATTTTCCCTTGGAAAATGACATTCTAAGTAATTTTGAGCTAATCTGGATAGATAAAAACACCAAATGATTTTCTGGTTGAATCAGACTAGCGATGATAGACACGTTTTAAATGTTTTAAATAGATTTATTAAATAAATAAATAAAACAAAATAATCTTGAGTATATACACATTTTTAAAACCATAGTTTACGACAGCATCTGTGCTATTTGGGCTTGTTAAACAAGTGCAGGATTGCGCCTTTGGAATGCGAGAGTTACCGCAGATGATAGACGAGCTCCAAATCATAGGCATCTAGAGGCGGACACGCCCGAACATGCGCGAATCCTCACGAAAGGCAAGCCGACAAGCCATCAAGCAGTGGTCTGGTCCCACAAGAAATATGTAAATTGGCCAGAATCGGCATTCGTACGCCACTTTTTGAAATTTCTGTTCTGATAACATCAGGGAGAAGTTACATGTTTGTGTGGGCATGTGTTCAAGGGCGTCGCCAGCCGATGGCTTGGGGGGGGGGGGGGGGTTGTGGGGAAAGTATGTAATTTTTTTGCATTTGGCTACATTTTTTTGAATATCTAGGGCTCTAGCCCCCCCCCCCCCCCCCTTATCGACGCCCTTGCATGTGTTGTTTGCTGTGGCACCATCGCGTCTTCGCGCTATTGGTTGCGACGGGCGACCTTCCCGCCGCCAGCCCGTGTTCCCTGGAGGCGGTGGGGGGCAGTGGGAGTCGGCGCATGCGCGGGCATGACCGGGAAACAACGCCGCTGACGCTATTCACGAGAACGACGGCCGAGGCAGTTCTCCGCCCCGTGCTCGCCGCGGGGTGATTCGTCCCTGCCAGGGCGAGCAACCGCTCGAGCAATTCTCGCGAGCGAAGAGTTATTGCTCGCTGAGCCCCGCCGCCTGGATCACTGCCGCGGCGCGCTTTTCCTGTTGGCGTCTCCATCGGGTCGTTACCACAACGCCGAAATACAGTAACGCCGAAAAATGTACCACAACATAACCTAACCTAGGCTAGCCTAACCTAACCTAACCTTACCTTACCTAACCTAACCTAACCTTTGTGGCAGTCCTGCAATGACATTTTTCGGCGTTAGTGTATTTCGGTGTTGTGGTACACAGCAGTTTTCTAGCTGTCGGCGTTGTAGTCAATTTGGCATTCGGCGTTATGGTTTTCGGCGTTATTGTACGTTCGGCGCTGTGGTGCGTCCCTGTCTCCATCTGGTTACACGCTACCGCGACCTCCACAGCGGACACCACTCGCGAGAGACACAGTTGCAGTCCCGGTAGCTGGACCTTGCATTACAGAAACTTGCCTGACTAGACTAATTTACTCTTGATATTTAAAAAAAAATCATTAATTTAATGTTTAACTATCACAGCCAAATACCACAATCGTGACGTATTTGCCATCAATTTAAATCATCATTTATGACACACTCCGTTGCTAGTGTACGCTGTATATCGAAGAGAGAACGTATGGATAACGGACAAAGAACGATGAGTACGCGAACACACAGAAAACAAGCCAATACCAGACGATGTCAAATGTTAAAATATAAACAGCACAGATATTTCCGTGGAAGGAATGAGAACAATCTCACAACACAGACAAAACAACACAGTGGCTGACAGCGACAAGACAGTTGCAAGGAAAAACACTGAATACCTACAGACAACAACCTTGGACAACAACGATAATACAGACACACATGTGAACCCGGCGATTAATTTAAACATATAATCTGACAACACAACGACGACAGCACAGACGAACACGGATCACAGTAAGCTTCCAGAGAAAAAAAATGACGTTACGGGAACTGACACAAATTCCCGTCATCAGGCACAAACGGTTTGCTCTTGTCAGTCAGAAATAATCTTAGCCATTCTATAAAAATAAATAGCATCCAAATTATTTTTTTTTTTCATTTGAGATGAATATACTACTGAAAAAGTGAGTTTAAAACCTACTCAAGAAACGTGACAGTTTTTGTTTGTATGAAAAATTTCAATAAAGACCACATCTCAAAAGTATCTTGTCTTCTTTTCTCGCTGAGAAAATTCAGTTTTGTTATTGGTTACCGCCAGTATTTGTATGTGTCAAACGGTTTTAAATGAGTGAGTGAAGTAGTCCAAACAATTCCACCATCTTTTTTCCCGCACGGCGTACAGAAATCAAATAGAGCGTTTGTAATATCGACAGGGCCGACGTGTGAAAGTTGGGGGGGGGGGGGGAGGGGGGGGAATCATTCCACTAGGCCCGTGCGCCAGGGGGCCCGGCTAAGATTCGTGTTTTTTTTTTTTAACCCATGACTTTACACTGTAATTCCATTGATAATAAGAATTCATTGAGAACCTTGCAAATGATGCATTTGCTCAGAACACATTTACAGCTACCATCACGGTGACATTTTAAGTTTTAAATATATATATATATATATATAAATAAAATTGTGAGGGGTTTGTGAAGTTGTGCAGTAAGTAATGGGAAGGGAGCCCCACCAATTTCGTTGTTCCCGAGTCCTCTGTTTCTCTTGACAGCCTTGATTGTTGAGATATAAAAATAAAGCTGTATATGAGGTGTGATTTAAAAAAAATACGGTGAAATGAATTTTTATAGCGGGAACTGCGGACGGTACATCCGTGTCAAATCCGAACAAGTTGTGACTTGTCCTCTTCCAGAGCTAGAAGAGTAGGGTCGTGTTTACAGTGTCTGTCGCGTTTCATGGTCATGGATTTCGAACAACGCATTGACAGTTTTGTCTGCGAAACGGAGACCAGAAAAAAAAATGGGTCTTTTGGCTTCCTCACTTCATCACGACAACGCGCCGTACCACAACTCGCTTCTGATCGACGAGTTTTTGGCCGAACAAAAGGTTCCTTTTCTGTCCACTTCCAGGAATGCTTCCAAATAATGGACCAACATCAGTACAGGTGCGCATCGCCAGCCAAGGAGAGTATTTTGAAGGCGATCAGTTCAAATTTTAGTGGAAGGTTATTACTTTGTTCGTAATAAAAATTGTTCAGCGTATTTTTGATCACAGCCCGTATTTGTGTACCATGTTTCACTTGTGGGTTCTGCATGTATTCCAGCCATTTCATACCCTGGAAACTTCGTCCTGTGTGTAAGTTTGTATTTTTTTTTTGGCTTAAACGAGATGACGTAACGTTTTGTTTGTTTGCTTCCTTTCAGCCAGACACCTGGTGCTGGTGACCGACCCCGAGAACGGCAAGGACGACTATGCTTTCGACAACCCTTGCTTCAGAGGTGAGTGTGCTTGAGGGAGCAGGAGAGATGCATGATGTCGCGTGTGAATCATTGTCGCTCTGATCAGAAGGAGGGGCATCACCATGTTCAGCGGGCCTCCTCCTCAGGTCGCAGCGTGCTTTATAACGGACATTCACTCTCTCTTTCCAGCGCACGTTTTCTGCCATCAGCGCTGTCCCTGTTTCGGTGCGCGCTGTTGCCAGATATACACCATAGTGCACAAATATTTTAGACACAACTTTGTAAAGTAATGAATTTTATTTTACATGTATCTAAAATACTGTATTTCGTTAAGTAAAATTTGGAAAGTCGCGACTCGCCGACTGGACGACGTCTCCGGATACAGCCTCCCCCCCCCCCCCCAAAAAAATTACTTCCGTAATATTATCACCAGTTAGTTGCAACTGGCTTTAGCGTTACTAAGCTGTAGGGAAATGTGAATTGTTAAAAGGCGCAAGTTACAGCGTAGAACAGCCAGTGGCGTAGCCAGGATTTGTGTATTGGGGGGTGTTAAGAAGCATGTGCCCCCCCCTCCCCGTATTAAAGCGGGGTGGTCCGGGGGTCCTCCCCCGGGAAAATTTGGATTTTAAGGTGTAAAATAGTGCTATTTTAGCAGTTTTTGGTACTTAAATTTAAATATTGTAATGGTAAAAATTTTATCAATTTTTAATATGAAATTTGTTTGAGTGATGAATAAGAAATTTAATTAAAGATTTGGGGCTAAGGGAGGGGGGGGGGGGTTTGGACCCGTAAACCCCCCCCCCCCCTGGCTGCGCCCCTGAGAACAGCACATCCGTAAGTGCAGCAGGTATTTTGCAAACTGAAAGCGTTTTTTTTTCTGCTTAGGCCGCTAAATTTAGTTTCCACGTTTTGTTTTGAAAAAAATTTCCAGCACACGTTCTTCTCAAAGTGGTACAGGGACGTCAAGATTGATTTTATCTGCACAACTTCGTACTGAAATGTCAGAAATGACCACTCGTTCTCGCTAGAAGGCGCGTTGCGCTCGAGAGATTGTACGATAAAACCATTCCAGTGATACCTGGTGTCGGTACTGTTGGTAGGTAGCGCCTGATGGGTAGGCTGCTCTCCGGCCACCGCCGCTGAGAAGGCGGCGGAATATCAAGTACGCAGTGACCGGAACATTTGTGTACCCAACCCGTGGGATGCAGAGAGTATTCCTCCCATGAAATTAATCTTCAAGTTGCGTGAAACAAACACACATGTGGAATTTCGCATAAAATACGGGACATCATTCTCTTGTTCTAGCGTCATTCAAAATGTATCGGATCAAAACTTCTTTTTTTTTTTAGATGCTATGCATATGTCTGTTCTCCTGAAAGGTCCCGCCTGCCCGGGTACACTTACGGTGTGCATAGCTTCAGAAGAAACCACGCTATTGGTTTTGAAAGCGCCTAAGAGGCTTGCGTTAGACCGTTACATTTATTTCTCCGCCACATGATGTTAAGGTTTCCGCTCAAATGACGAGCGCGCTAGTTCCAAAGCCTTGAGCTTAGAGGCGATACCGCGCTAGAAACACCAGCGAGCATCACACTTATCACTCAGCCTGACTATAACACAAATACACCCCTGACTTGGTGAGAACCTTAAATGGTTTTCACAATTTCGAAGGTGCGCCATTAAAACTTGGGTTCATCTGCCATTTTGGAGTTCCTTGTGTGCTACCAGTTACCAGGTGGCAGGTGGTGGTCGCATATCGCTCGCTCTCCTTCGCTCCTGGGACTCGTATGTGTCGAGATAATGTAACAACCTGCGGGCAGGCCCGGGACGCAGCGAGCTGGCAACACTGCCGGCGGCGCTGCCACGTCGTGCCGCGCCTGACCTTGCCGCGCGATTGGCGGTGCGGTTCGCACCTCGGTGGCGGGGGGCGTGGCTTCTCCCCTCTCACCTCCTCCCCCCCCCCCCCTGTATCCTGCACGTACCGCAGGCGCGCCCACGAAGCCGGGTTCGCCAGCAGCCGCGAAAACAAAGCCTGGGCCATGGAGTAAGTGATCACGCAGGAGCGACGATACCCAGGTGGCTTGGGGGGGGGGGGAGGGGAGAGAGAGAGAGAGAGAGAGAGAGAGAGAGAGTTACTCGTCGTTCTGATCCCGGCTAGGGTCAAACACAGATTTTTTTTTTTAGTTGTAACTTGGCGGACGTTACCGTGAGTTTGGTTCTTGGAGAACCCGTCCATTCCTCCCAGTTAAAATTCCCCGTCACCAACTTATCACCCTCGTCGACTCCAGTGAACCCGATGCACACGAGACGGCTGGATGGCCGCTGCTCAAGTTTTCTTCAAAGTGTCTGATTGCTGGAGACCTGCAAAATTCGCGGATTCATTGACCTCTACTGACGCGTGAGACGTCTCAACTAGGCTGTCTGTAATTCGGCACTTTCTTGGTTTAGTGTTTCCCATTGGCTCACAGTTCCCCGGATAAAATGTGGGCCAATCGCAGAAGCGGTACGAAGGTATAGTTGTTTTGATGCTAGCCTATCGCGAAATGAATCCGCGAATTTTGCATGTCTCTACTGATTGCGATTAAGAATAAATAGCATTTCAGCCACCTAATTCCCTGGTTCATTCATTCTGTTGTTTTTACTTCCTGGGGTGCATTCTTACTCGTCGGTCTATTTTATTTCACATCTTTGTACGTGGCGAAGTTAAGACGACACGCCTTCTGTTACACTCAACCAGTTTTGGGCATTAGCTTTACAAGAAAATAAATGACGATAAAATAGGTTATGTGCACGGAAAACAAACTTAAATCCTAGCCGAATTCAAAAAATAAAAACAAGAGTTAAACATTACAAAATCCAACCTAAACCTTATTTATATATAACTTTGAATTAAATATAGGTGTACGCGTGCTCCAATAAAATTACGGGTACAACACCCGAGGTTGCAAACTCAAAAGAAAATAAGGACTGCGGCGAAACTGCGTAGGCGATCTCGCGTCTGATTGGCCACTCCTCGGTGTGGAAGTCTCGCATTGGTCGGGTCCTCCACCCGCCATGTTGCCGACCAGTGGCAGGGATTGGCTGTTCGCCTCTGAATGCGCCGGGGGAGGTGGTGAAAGGTGTGCCGTGCCCGGGCTACGGTCGCGCTACGCCTCACACCTGCGTGGTCACAGCGAGAAGCTCTGACACTTGCATACGCCCGCGCGAAGCTGAAAAAATAGGTAACGAGCAAGTTATTAAATGGCAGAGGAAAGTTTAAGCAACTTCCTCTGGGCGAGACCTGTCCGCTTGGCAAAGCTAGTGGCGATTAGCGAACTAACGGCGCTGATAACAGTTTAGTTCAGAACTTCATCAACAGATGGAATTGCTTTGAATGTGACACGCACTGTCGTTTGGTGCGTCCGTCACGGCTTGTCTCTTTAATATTATCTCTTGTAAGCGCATCAAATTTTTGTGTGAAATATTACAATTATTTTTATAGATACGTAGTTAAAATTCACAGTCACAAATTTTCCCTAAACTCTGTATGGGATTATAAAACGTTACGGGGATAGATAATTTCCCCCCCCCCCCCCATTTTTTAATCGGTTTTAAAACGTTTTGTTAGAAATATTATTTATTATATTATTATTGCACAGCGCAGATACTCAAAACTAAGATCAAGGCAATGTGGGTAGGACACGGGTAAACAGAAGTCAGGTTGTTCGTCCAGTGTTCCGTAATGCGATCCCAGTGCTTCCTTCGTGCGGCTCATGCGCAGAGTTGCCGCAAGGACGTGCGCGGGTGCTCTTCGCAAAAGGTGGGGAAGGGGGGGGGGGAGTAACAACTTTCACGCTACATAGTGCGCGTTATACAAGGGACTGTAGTGTGTAACAAGCATGAGAACATTACGTGGGAAAACCCTACTGTACCTAAAAACAATTGGTGGCGGGAAAAATTCCCAAACGATAACCTCCCGAAAAAAGGTACGCAGACATGCAAGACATCACGTCTGCCAACCTAATTAAAAGGCCGTGTTAAATGACCTGTTCTCAGTTCTCGGGAAAGGAGGGGAAAAAATGTGCGGGGTGGGGAGGATAACACCGCAGCTAACGATGTTATGAAGTGTATCTCGCAAAGAAATCATTTGCACTGTTTTTTTTTTTTTACGTTGTGCGGCATTTTTTTTTCCTCCTCGGAAGGTCATTAAAGACGGACGTGACTTCTATACTCTGCAGTACCTACTCGATCTGATCCTGAGCGCGCCTTCCTGTTGGCCGACCTCCTAGGCGTGCTCTCACTTCGGCGAGAATTTTTCTGTGTTCGATTGCAAGTGAAATATTAGTAAGGACACAAATATTAATTATGTAAGAGGAAGTGCGCTTTTCAATTGGGTTTATCTCATCTAAGTAGAGACCGGAAAAATTCGCGGGTTCAATGACCTTTTGGATGGACTCCAATATCCACTACACACTCGGGCAAATGCCAGCTGTACATTGGCTGCTGACTTGTAAGACGTCTCGACTGGGTGGCCTGTGATTCGGCACTTCTATGAGTGAGGGTCATTAATTGGCCCCCAGTCCTCCAGATTAACAGTGAACCAATGGCAGAAGCAGCACTAAGGTATAATTATTTGAATTTTAGCATAACACGAAATGAATCCACGAATTTTTCAGGTCTCTACATCTAAGTTTAGGTGTCGTACTTATGAGCCTGGTAAACAAACAGTTTTGATTGTGATTTTGAAAAAGAAGTGACTTTTGGGGCACTTCCGGTCTCATCGTCCATTAATAAGCTTTGTCTGTGACACTTTCCATATTAAAATTGGTGAAAATAACTATGTTATTAAACGAATGGACTCCAGGATGGACTGCGAAGTCCCTTCATACCCGGGCAAATATCGCCTGTTCATTGGCAGCCAATTCGCGAGACGTCTCAACCGGGCAACCTGTGACTCGACACTTATTTGGCGAGCCAATAGCGGAAACAGCACAGCGGTGTAAGCTTGTCACTGTTTCCTATCTCAAAATGAATCCGCGGATTTTTGCTGTTAAAAGTATTATTGGGGCATGCATTTTTCGCGAATAAATCTGAACGCCTATTAGACTGCAACAAGGTATGCCCGCACCAGCGGTTTCTTCCTTGTGATTGGCGGCCGTCTGCGAGAGAAGTCGTTGCCCTATTTGACCGGGCCACTCAGAACGCATTTGCTTCCGCATTCAACTACTGTTATTGGTGTTGTAACAATCGACGTGGAACTGAAATAAACTCACCCAATCACAAAACACAGATGATACTACGGTGTTTTAACTTTCAGCTAGTCGCAGAATCTTTTCGCGAAATATGCATGTCTCTAATTATTAAGTAGGTATGTAGTTTGTGTTGCAGTTTCAATCCCCCTTCGCCTCCTTCAAGTCTTCATCCCTAAATAAGCATGCTGGCATAAAAGTGATGTGTTGGTTTCAATAAACCAAATAAAAATAATACTGAGTTATTCCTGTTTGGTCTCACGTAATTCGATTGCACGACCGCTTACCGGTATCGTGCTTTACAGTGGAAAAATTTGACTGTTCGATAGGTGTCGATGAACTGTGTCGATATTTTCAACATTGACTTTATTATTGGCTGTGGTCGGCGATATAAACCGTTCCGCACTCAACACCACCAATGGGGAAACGCGTATCGCAAGACAGAACGTCCGACATTCGTCATAAATAGGGCCATGCATATTTCGCGAAAAGATTCCGAGAAAAGTTATAAGTTAAAACACTGTAGCACCGTCTGTGTTCCGTGATTGGGTGAATTTCTTTCAGGTACATGTTGATTAATACAACACCAATCAGAGTAATTCAGTGCGAAAGCAAACGCATCCTGAGTGGCTCAGTCAAGAAAGGCAACGACTTCTCTCGCAGACGGCCGCCAATCACAAGGAAGAAACCGCTGGTGCGGGCATACCTTGTTGCAGTTTAATAGCCGTTCAGAATTATTCGCGAATTAAAATTTAATTTATGACAATAATATATAAACAATACTAGTATAAATGAGAAAAAAGCTTGAGGCGCTTTGTGCCATATTTTTTGTATATTAAGCTAACGAACGTAATAAAATTGGTGGGACATTTTACAGTGATGAGGCACTCACTCTTAGTCGAAAGAGTTACAGACGAACAGACAAACATACAGGTGAAGCTAATATAAAGCATGTAAAAATGCCTGCCCCTAGTCATAAAAAAAAATGCCTGCCCCTAGTCATAAAAAAAATGCCTGCCCCTAGTCATAAAAAAAATGCCTGCCCCTAGTCATAAAAAAAATGCCTGCCCCTAGTCATAAAAAAAATGCCTGCCCCTAGTCATAAAAAAAATGCCTGCCCCTAGTCATAAAAAAATGCCTGCCCCTAGTCATAAAAAAAATGCCTGCCCCTAGTCATAAAAAATGCCTGCCCCTAGTCATAAAAAAAATGCCTGCCCCTAGTCATAAAAAAATGCCTGCCCCTAGTCATAAAAAATGCCTGCCCCTAGTCATAAAAAAATGCCTGCCCCTAGTCATAAAAAAATGCCTGCCCCTAGTCATAAAATAACTTACGCCATGTAAAAATTATCTTTTCCAACAGTGCGAGTCAGAGACCCGGAAATTTCCCGGATTCATTTGGTGTCAGTCTAAAATTCACAGTCATGTGTTTTCCCTGCCCATAATTTTTTGTCTGTTGGTGGAGACTGAATCATTCACTGATTCATTTCGTGATAGGTTAGAATCTAAACTCTACGTCTTTGCTGCGTCGGTGATGGGACCACAGTTTATCTTAAAAGCTCTGAGATAATGGAGTACCTTCAAAAAAGAAGAAGTATCGAATCACAAGCAACCCGGATAATAGGTATCACATGTTAGTAGCCAATTAGCACGCGGCGTTTACCCGAGTACGTATAGGATTTTGAAGTTCATACTAGAGGCCATTGAAACAGCGAATTTTTCCAGTCCCTACCTATTGGCCGATACATAAATTGCGAAACCTCTCCTCGCAAGACGGTCGTCGTGTTTCGGGCACTGCTCTGCTAGCTGGCGGTTAACTGGCTCACGGTCGCAGAGAGGAGTGGCCAAATATTTTCCATCCAATCGTCATAGCTAGAGACCTGAAAAATTCGCGGGTTCATTTCGTGTTATGCTAAAATTCAAATAATTATACCTTAGTGCTGCTTCTGCCATTGGTCCGCTGTTAATCTGGAGGACTGAGGGCCAATTAGAGACCCTGACTCATTGAAGTGTCGAATCACAGGCCACCCAGTCGAGACGACTCACAAGTCAACAGCCAATGAACAGTTGGCATTTGCCCGAGCGTGTAGTGGATATTGGAGTCTATCCTGGAGGTCATTGAACCCGTGAATTTTTCCGGTCTCTAACTCTAGGCATTTATTTTTTGCGAAAATCTTTCCATACCAGCTGAGAGTTAAAACACTGTAGCATAGCATGTGTCAGGCGCATGTCTACTGTCAGCCCACCAATCACAGCCATCCAATACTGAAGCTAGCGCGTCCTGAATGGCCCGGCCAAATATAGGGCAGTGGCTTCTCTTGCAGACGGCCGCCAATCACAAGGAAGAAACCGCGGGCGTATGCATACTAAGTTGCGGTCTAATGGGCGTTCAATATTTTTATTCGCGAAAACTGCCCGCCCCTAGCGAGAGATCATATTCTATAGTCGTCACTGGAACACTGTCGTTGAAGTAAGTGAGATTAAGTTAACAGAGAAAGGCCGTAGCTGAGTGCTTACAGGCTCTTATGCGGCAAAATGAATTCGCAAGAACGGCCAAAATAAAATAAATAATCATGCGGTAAACTGGAAACGGAAACTACTCAATAACTAGAAACCTGCAAAATTCGCGGTTTCGATGGCCTTCAGGATAGACTGCACATACCCCTGTACACTCGGGAAAATAACGCAAGTTCATTGGCTGCTGACTTGGGAGTCGTCTCAGCTGGTTTGTCTGTGATTCGATCCTTCTTTGTTTGAGGGTTTATAACTGGTTGAGATTCGTCCAGATGAACAGTAAGCCAATAACAAAATTATCTAAGAGATATATGTGTTTTAATTCTAGCCTATCACTGAATGAATCCGCGAATTTTGCAGGTCTCTATCAATAACATTTGCTGCAGTTGGTTTAAGAAGGAATAAGCCCGTTTGTTTTTGTTCTTACAGCCTGATGTGTGCTCCTCCACTACGTGACAAACCCTCGCGCGCTGTTGCAAAATTTCACCTTAAATTTACGAAGAACATTGGTTGCAAATTATCCAGAGATCTTCGTAAATTTCTCGTTATCTTCGTTAATTTACAGCTGCTGTTCACTTTAAACTTGAATCCACAAGAATAATCCTGGTGTATAAGCTCAAAAATCGGTAAAGATTTCGACCTGCAAAACCACAATTATTTCTTCCTCCTGTTTACATACCGATGGACAGTACCCGGGAGTAGGGTTACCAGACGTCCGGCAAAAGGAGGACATGTCCTCCTTTTTATGTATTTTTTTGCGTCCGGCCGGATTTTCCTTAATGCTCCAAAATGTCCGGCTTTTTTATAAAGTGAGATAATTCCTGCAGTTACACTCTGAGTAAAGCGCGCGGTGCGCGCTAATGCGCTGTCCGCAGTCACCCCACTAGTAAGTAGTTCTATGACAGCTTGACAGGTAGCAGCACATGCAGAAGCACGTGTTTTTAATACGCTGTATATGCGTAGTTTGTTTGATTCTTTATACTGAAACTGTATTAAATGCCAAAACATTGTAAAATATCGTACTCCATTGTAATTAATTCATGGCTTTTTAAAAAAAATATATATTGTCCTCCTTTTTAGTGAAATGTCCTCCTTTTTTATTATCAGTGTCTGGTAACCATACCCGGGAGTCAAAATACGGAATTTTTTCTACGAAGATCCGGTTCGATCTTTTTGAGTGGAATTGTTGGTTGAAAAGTCAGCTGCTGTGCTGTGACTGCGAGCTGTGTGGACCCGCGAGGCGCCACCATCTCCCTCGTGCGTGAAACATGGCGGCCGCATGCGTGACCCGGCCGTCTTTGGCGTCGTTTACCGTTGCGCGTCGGGGACCGGTGTGACGGGAGGATAAATATTCATGGCGCCAGATCTCGCCACGTCCGACCCAGGTTCGCGTGGCGTCTTCACGGGATTGGCATCTTGCGTTCGCAAGCTCTCTCACTCTCTTACAAGGGGACGGCACGACAAGGGTAATTCACTTCGGGGTATTTAGTAGGGACAGGAAAAATTCGCGGATTCAATGACCTCTAGGATAGCCTCCATTAACCTCTGCATTTCTCAAGTAAACACGCGTGTTCATTGGGTACTAAATTGTGAGGCGTCTCCACTGGGTAGCTTGTGATTCGACGCTTCTTCGGTCGATAGTCTCTCATTGGCCCAGAGAGCTCCAGTTAAACTGCGAGCCAATAGCAGAACCAGCAGAATTGTACACAAGTTTGAATTTCAGCCTATCACGAAATGAATCCGCGAATTTTTCCGGTCTCTAGGTATTAGTAGTATACATTTAGGGTAGAGACCTGCAAAATTCGCGGATTCATTGAGCTCTAGGATAGACTCCACAGTCCTTTAAATACTCGCGGAAATAACACCTGTTCATTGGCTACTGACGCGTGAGACGTCTCAACTAGGCTGTCTGTAATTCGGCATTTTCTTGGTTTAGTGTTTCCCATTGGCTCACAGTTCCCCGGATAAAATGTGGGCCAATCGCAGAAGCGGTACGAAGGTATAGTTGTTTTGATGCTAGCCCATCGCGAAATGAATCCGCGAATTTTGCATGTCTCTACTTTAGGGTGTTCACCCCTTAGATTAATGAAGTACACTGGCCAGCCTATTCCGGCTTATGTGGTAACGTACTTGTTTGCCGCGCAGATGCTCGGGTTTAGATTCTCTCTGACGATCACTTTTATAAAAAAAAAAAATTAAAAAAAGGGGTGCGTGTACGTAATATAATATTTACATAATAATATGTACACACGTCAGACGTTATAATTACTTGGCGTAGTATAAACCAATTTATTTTAACTTTGCATGCATACAATTATGTAAATAAATAAAATATAAAATGACTGGAGTTATATTAGGCCTATAAATACTGTTAGTAAAATATAAATTAAATTTTTTATTTAGTTTACTAAAAAAATTAGATAATTTTTAATTTTAATTATTTATCAAATAATAATCTAAAAATTTATAATTCAAATAAATTATACATACGGGTACATAACCTCACTTACAAAATAATCTTGAAAAAGTTTATGAACACAATTTCTTTCACTAATAAATATTCACAATAAATATATCTTGACTATACGGACCATTATTCAATATTTATCACGAAAGTATATGATTTAAAAGCAAATATGTAATTTTTATTTGTATGTAGACTTTTTAAATCCATTCAATGTCTGTTGCTTGCTGCGCGCGTATCGTTAAAAATTCATTCCCATAATTTTTGTCATAACGCGCTTAAATAAGTATAACCTAATCTCACTTATATAAATACACTTGAAAACGTTTATAAACACAATTTCTATCATTAATTTTCACAATAAATAAATATTTTTCATGATATGTACCAGTATTGAGTATTAATCACTAAAGTAGTTATAGCCTATGATTTAAAAGAATATATAGATAGATTTTATTTGAACGTAGCCTTTTTTATATGTAGCTTCTTTTTCTCATAATTTTAAAATTTCGTTGCATGATGCGCGCGCATCTTAGAATTTGCTCTCATTATTTTTTACATAAAGCGCCTAATGAAGTATAACTTCAAAAATATTTATTAGATATTACTTGATATTTATATTACAGTAATAATTCAACATTTTAAATAGAAAATAATAATGGGTATAATAATAGTTATAATTTGTGCTTACAATAATTAAAATTTTAGATTTTTTATTGATGATATTTTTGATCGTATATTTTGTTATACAAACAAGAACCTGGATGTTAATTATCGTAAAAACATTGGAAACAAAACTTTTCTGGCTCCTTCCACAATTAATAAAAGATTGTTTGCATGAAAAAACGTTGCTGAAGTAGTTCTGTTGGAAAACATACTTCATTAACATTAGGAAATATTTCCTATTTTCTTACAGTTTAGAAGCGAACCAAGCATATCTTAATATTTTATTCAAAATGGGAGATGACGATTGATGAGCTACCTATTTGATTGTATTTTGATACAGTCTTCACGGGAACGTATTTCTCGTTTTTGTTTGATTAAATAAGTTTAATTCTGTAAACTCTTTATTTGATTGTTTACCTGTCTAGATAAAAATAAACGTCGCAATGTTCAACAAGAGTAGTAAATTTTGGAGGAATAACTCTAATTACATAAGTAGGCAATGTATCGTAATCCTTGAATAAGTATCAATTAATATGTAATAATATATTTTTTAAATAAATAAATTATTTTCTTTAAATTAATAATATTTGTAAAGAGATTTATTTATTTATTTTATTTACAAAAGTGTTGTCAGCTGGAATTGGAACCTAAGAGACTGGTTGGTAAGCAAGTAGTAGTTACCACCCAGACCATTGGCCGGAGATAAACTTAACTAGTATATAAACTGTAGTTAAATTTTCATATGCTTTTTTCTCGGAAGTAGCTGGCCAATGCGCTTTATTATTTTAGGGGTGAACACCCTAAAAATAATACTACTTATACACCGAGTATCATCCCTAGAGACCTGCAAAATTCGCGGATTCAATGACCTCCAGGATAGACTCTACTACACTCTACACACTCGGGTAAAATGCCACCTGTTCATTGGCTACTGACTTGTGAGTCGTCTCGACTGGGTGGCCTGTGATTCGACACTTCTTTGAGCGAGGGTCTCTAATTGGCTCTCATTACTCCAGATTAACAGTGGACCAATTGCAGAAGCAGCGCTAAGGTATAATTATTTTAATTGTAGTATATCACGAAAAGAATCCGCGAATTTTGCAGGTCTCTACTCATCCCGAAGTCAATTGCCCAAGTCGTTCCTCCCCTTGTTAGTACAGGAGAATGTATAAAATGCACGCAAGTTCTGTGTGTCTGCATGCTGTGTATGCGCGCATTTGGAGTTTCGTGCCAACCTTGCAGCATTGGCTGGATCTACGGGGGTACAGTATGTGGTTGGCATGGTTCAAAATGTTAGTGGCCGGCCTTGAGACGCTGTAATCGCTTTATTTTCATCGGAAAAACTAACTTTATGAAAACCTGCTTGCGAGATATCTTGCGATACTGCTCACTGACACGCAAAGCATCTTTAACCAGCGAATATTCCGTCAGAAAATAAATTACAGCTGATTGCATTTCAGCTCTTTAGTTGCCTGTGAAAATTGCTGATTTTTTTTTTTTAATAGGATGTTTTAGTGACTCCCGTTACAAGCTTTTAGGAATTATTAAAAAAACAATCATAAACCACTCTCTTCAATCAATTCCTGAAAATATACACGTCGTATGATAATTACAGGAATAGACGATAATCCAACCGGTTTAAGTAACTTCGCAGAAAAAAAATTCGAAACTTTCATCGTTTCATTAAAAAGATTTTTTTATCGTGCATAGGATGTTCAAATATAAATAAAAACCAGCACGTCTACTATATTGCTACTCTACGCAGGAATCGTCCAGACTTCCGCCCGCCCGAATACAGGCCTCCGCATACGCCCCGGAGGGTTACATTTTGATGGAAGTCATTTTGAACAATTCCCGTAATGATGTAACAAACATTTTTTTAGCGACGACAAAAACATGTTCTTGGTTATTACAAATAAGGATGCTTGTTTTATACTCATGATTTTTTTTGTCCTTGTTCAAATAATTTTACAACCATGACAGTCAATTACATAAGATTTAAAAAAAAAAGTTGTAATGGCCACCTTTTTTCATTGCTTCTCCCATTACTTCATTATGATACCACGGTTTATTCACGTGGACGGGAAAGAAAAAAAAAAACTGGTCTGGTTGTTTGGTCATTCTATGTTTACAACAGTAGATTAAGGCAGTTTTTACTCGAAACAGCTTCAGTTTCATAGCTCAAATGTGTGATGAGGACGGTGTGCGTGTTTCAGAGGGCACTCCTGTGGGAAGGACACTTCCTGGAGAGAAGGATGTCGGCAAACTGGACCAGAAGGTAAGGATGTCTTCAGGGGAATGAGGAAATACTTCCTAGAAACATAATAAAATATATTTAAATGTGGAGGAAATTTTTTTGTAACTAGCAGGTTTTGTTTTCTCTGTAGTGTTCGTGTTTTTCTTTACCTTGCCTGCACGACCGCAGTAGGATTTGCCTCGCAAATGACTTATAGCAATTATTTAATTCGTCACTGTGCTGGCCCTCAGGCCACTGGCAGTCACACTGTTTGTGTTATGTATCGTGAGCTTTCGGTATTAGGGCGCTACTCCTGAATTTATCTTGAGTGAACTCGAATCAAAACAAAAAAAAATGACTGGACTAATTAATGCAGTTTTTTTTGGACATACGCCATTGCAGTTTCGCACTGTTTGTCATTTGGATACCGTCTGTGTTAGTCAGTGCTATCGTCGTTGTTTTGTCCATGGTACTCGTTTAGTTTCATCGTTTGTTCCGTTTGTCCGATATCAGCTGATTCAGTTTTGTTTTCTGAGAATTTTTTATCTTTATTTTTTTTATATTCGAAATTTTTCTATGACAAACAGTGCAAAATTGCAATGGCGTATGTACAAAAAACTGCATTAAATCAAAATTTTTCCATTGCATGAATCATTTAAATAACGTATGGCTGGACTAATCTTCGGCATTAAAAATCAATATTGCGAAGGACTTTGTGCCTTGTGTACAGAATAGGTTTCTGTGGAATAAAAAAAAAGATACAAAGCTGCAGCAATTACTATTACACCAAATATTGTATTGAATCTGCATGAATACTCTTACAAGCTAGTTTCTAAGGGGGAAAAAAACTTTGATTTAATCTGCTAACGGTAACCAAACGTGATTTTTAATGTGTCTGATTAGCCACATATTAAATAAATGTTCAAAGTGTGTGAGTAATAAGAGAGTGCAGTTGGTGAATATCACTAACAAATATACTGCATCTTGAAATCATTTTCACGCAAAAGTTATGTTGACCATAATGATCATGTTGAATTATTCAAGTGTGTTCCTGTAACGATCAATCATTAAAGTCTCCAGCTGTGGGCCTGATATTGAAGCCTCTGCCCACTCGACAGTCGAGTGGGGACGTTCTGCTATAACTGCTGTTAACTTCACTTTACAACGCACTTTGTTGGGTTAAATACAAATTAATATCATTAAAAATAATTATCTAAATTTATATAGTTTACCCATTACACAAATTATTTTATTTTAAAGTAATCTGCCATGCCCTTTTTACGATAAACCATCACGCCATTTGCTTGGAGTGATTTTTGTTAACTTTGGGAAGCAAATCGGGATAGCCGAAACTCAATTAGAATCTATCGAATTAGAGTCCTGTGTTAGATCGATGCTCGACTGATTTCAAACAGCGGATTTTTCTTAGTTTAAAATTTTGCAAAACTGAAATTTTTCGGGAGAAGCAAAAAAGGAAGTTCTTGCTTGCTCTTTGGTAAATTATATGAAACTTATACTGTAACATAAAATAAAAACTATTTTACACTTTGATGTTTTGATCAACATTAATATTCAAATACCTATAGTTATACAGGATTTAAACTTTCTTGGTTCTGTAATGATGTTTTTTTTTTTTTTTTCAAAACAAATACTGTATTGATTGATTGGTGATGTAGGAAAGCAGTTACAAACAAACAAGTAAACAACACAAGAAATGGTTACATCTTACGATAAGGTTACAGTGATAATAATGCAATTATGACATTGGTTAATTTTGCTTTCAATACTGTGGACAATGGTGGTTTTTTGCTGAAAGCAAATGGTCGTACTGACCATTGTTGTTTTCGTTTTAAAAGTTGGTTCCATGCGTGCCCACCAGGGAACACCACAAAAATGGACCGATAAAACGCAAGTGTTGAGAATGTTCGGGACCATGGTTGTGTTTGCCGAGAGGTCCTCAGTTGAGAGGGTGCGCGGCGTGCTTGCTCGCAGACTCGCTGGTCGGCGTGGAGTCCGCTGGGGGTCATCGTCGCGCGCGGCGACAAGAGGAAGGCGCTGGACGACTCCTTCCTCGCGGTGAGCGCCTGTGTGTGTGTTGTGTGTGTCTCTCTCTCTCTCTCTCTCTCTCTCTCTCTCGCCGGCTCGAGGAGGCGACCCCGTGCGGCTGGCATCGCCGCCAGCTGGACCCAGGGGCCGCACTGAAAGGATTGTTTCCCTAAACAAAATATTTGTTTATACATGGCGAAATAAATATATTTTGTTAATTCTAACAAATATTTTGTAGTAGGAAAGATTCTGTTTGACCCAACAAAAATATTTTGTCAACTGAAATGTATATTTGGTTAGATGTAACGAATTATTTTTTGTTACTTACCGAGTTTGATTAAACTAACAAAATATTTTTTGTTCCGCCAAGTAAGTATTTATTCCGCCATACATAAACAAATATTTTGTTTGATTCAAACAAACCTTTTTCTCTGTGCGAGGCCCACAACATGGCACTCGCTAGTCAGCCCCGGGGCCCGGTCGAGTGTACCAGGCGGCAGTGACGTCCGCAACCTCCAGTTCTGGGGCAGCCTTCTTTTCACACACGAGAGAGACAAAACCCGAAGTTCCCCGAGAAGTTCGTGTTTTTTTTTTTCCTCCGTATTTTTTTAATGTAGCTATCCTAACCAAATCAACCGTCCACATTGTTTTTAAAGTAGTTATAATGTAGCTAACCTAACCTAATTGACCATTCATTAGTATCCTTTTATCAACACCGCAATATTTATTTACAATTAACAAAAAAAAAAAAAACAACCGAAGATGCACGATCGCGAGTTTGGCTCTCTCCTCTGTGAAAAGAAGGTTGCCACTAGTTCTGAGTCTAATCAGGTTTTTAGTTTTTCAAGGGGATTATTGTTCAACGATATATATATATAGCTTTGTTTAAATTGTTGTGTACGTTACGCCATGCTTGAAAAGGTACTGCGTAAGTACCTACATGTGATGAATTAATTTAATAAGTTGGTAATTTAACCGGCAAATTGCCGGTAGCAGATCGACGAATCAGGAGCCGGGGGGGGGGGGAAGGTGTATTTTACATTATAGTGTCATTGTATCATGGCGATTTTTATACAAACAAGTTCCTAAGCTCCCCCACCGAAATGGCACACCACTCTGCTATTGCGCCATGCGTCCGTAGAAATAAATCAGGCCTATGTTAATTTCTATTCCTACGCGCCGATCTCTCCCGTGTGAATCAGTATGTTTGGAGACTCTTGCGGTCGGTGCGTGTTGCTGTTGTTGTGGATCCGGCCTCAGCCCGCTGTTGGTGTGGTCCCTCGGGCGGCGGGACTTGGCCCGGGGCACCAGGGGGGGGGGATACTCCGGAAATGAGCGGCCTTGGTCCGCCGAAAGGCCGGGGAAGGGAGCCCACCAGAGACCAAGGCCGACGGGAGGTCGCTAATGACCCGCCAGGGCGGCGCTTGCGTCAGCGCTGTTCCTCTGACGGCGGAGGGGTTCCCCGAAGAGCGATTCGCTCCTGGAGAAACAAAAATACATCCGGTTAGGACCGATCAAGTATCCGTGTAAATAGGCTCAAACAAATAGCAGGTATATCCAATCAGTGGCGTGCCCAGGATTTTTCTTTGGGGGGGGGGGGGGGTCAGGCAGAAGGTTAGGGCCTTTCCGGGGGGCCTGGGGGGGTCCGGGGGTCTGCCCCCGGGAAAATTTTGAAAAATATGTGTTCAATATTGCTGATTTAGGCTATCTAAAAATACTGGCCGTAACTTCATAAAAGTCAGTTTTATGAATTTAATATTAAAATATTTTTAGCCCTGGGGAGGGGGGGGGGGTCCGGTCCCACTCGTCCCCCCCCCCCAGGCACGCCCCTGATACCCATGGTGCAGTCGGGCATATGGTTTTTTGGGAATGGAGAAACGATTAGATTGCAAGTTTGTCTCAAGCGGCACCTGCGTAGATACAGTGAGCGAATTTCTCATTCCTCCTTTTTTTTTTGTTTACTTGCTTACGCGAGTGATATAACGCTCTTTCCCCCGTGCGTGCTTTAGTATGTAAGAAACCCACCACTAGAAAAAGGCTGTCTGTCGTCCATTGCCTGTACCTACAAAAAAAAAGTGGACCGTTAAAATATTTGGTTGCTAAATCGTTATTTGAGTTTTCTTCTTTCTGACTGATCTCGAGATTAGTGATTAATGGTTCGTGTAACCTCCTCGCCGCCGCTGCTGTCAAGTTTATTTTGAATAAAATTATTGCAAAAATAATGCCCCGTTCCTTAAATACGGACATAAAATGTTTGAGAGTATGTCCGTCTTTCTTTCTGTCTCGCCTTTGTTACTAGTCACTAGTGCGATTAAAATAAAATGTAAACTTGATCAACTAGCCGCTTACAACGCTAAAATTTGACCTTAAATTTACGAAAAACGTTGGTTTCAAATTATCCAGCAGGGATACAGCTATATTCGTAAATTTACGGGTACTGTGTCCGCTTAATTTGAACATACATGAATACACAAGAATAATCTCGGTAAACTAAACAAAAATTAAAAAAAAAAAAATTAATTTAAGTCCATGGCAAAAACTCTCTTATTTCTTCCACGTGTTAGTTTACCTTCGTTGCAAAGAAACATTCAACTTGGAGTCCGGCATATGCCGCAGTTTCTATACGAATATTAATTTACCTGAAATTACAAAGAAGTCTTCGTTTATTGTTCTTCAGCCTTCTTCGCTGATAAGCGTAGAAATTTACTGTAATGTCTAACCGTGTACAAGGGTGAAGAGCTTGAAATGATACTTTTAACAACTAATATTTCATGTAAACAACGTACATGTGCACCTGTGTTTCTTTATAACTAAATACTATGTTTAGATAAATTAAAAAAAAAACTGTTAATTAGTTTCAAAATAAATGATTTAGCAATTACGTATGATTTCAGTTTCTGTTTTTTTTCCTCTCACTCTCTCTCTCTCTCTCTCTCTCTCTCTCTTTCTCTCTCTCTCCTCGTGGTGGCCGAGTTAACCAACAACCAGCAAAACTCGCAACCGCTCATCTTTACTTCCCAAAGGGAGAGGGTTCACGTGTCGCGCGCTGTTTGGTTGGCCACACTGCCCGTCCACCCGGGACGACTGCTGAAGGCGGGGCGAGTGGCCCACGCCCAGGGCGGCCACCTTCACGAATGTTTGTCTAGACAGTCGTTTCCTCTTCTGGGCGAGGACAGGGCGTCGCGAGGCCGCGTGCCGGAGTCGTGGTTGACGAAATAGTTCCCTTGCGTGGGCGGATGCAGAGATACGTGTTTGCGGGAGAGATGGGAGGGGTAGCTCAATGGTCTCAAACTAGTGCCCAAAACGATAAAACGTCATTTTTATCATGTATGCGTTACGGTAAGAAAAAGCCCTCTGTGGTGTCTTGCACCGCGCCTCAGTGACGGCCCCCTGGAGGGAGTTAGCGGCGAAACCCGCCCGTCCACTCTTGCTGGCGTGAAATAACGTCCTCCGCGACTTGAGAAGCCGTGCGGCCAGTGGACCCCCCCACCGACATTGTGATGTCGACCGTGGAAAACCTGGTCGCATTTTGTCACAGTCCAGTTTCTTAGCAGCGGTGACTTTTTTGTGGTCCGACGGACCCCCGCCGGGATGTACATGCCCTCCGCGGCCGCGGGCGACTGTGTCTCGGGTAAACCCCGCCCCGCCGTGCCGCCACGAGAAGCCTGAGATGTACATCAAGCTCTCTCCCCAGCCCGAACACGCCCGAATATTCACCTTCGGCCAACTTCGGGATTTGTTTTATTTTTGCGCAGGAAAAATGAATTCAAATATTAAAAGTGGTCGGTTAGGTTAGCTACATTAAAACACTTTAAAAAACTATGGACGGTTAGTTAGGTTAGTATAGCTACATTAAAATAAACAGAGAAATATAAATATAAATGAACCCGAGGTTGGCCGAAGGTGAATATTCGGGCGTGTTCGGGCAGGGACAGAGCTTGATGTACGTCTGAGGCTTCCCTGCCCCCACACGCCACGGTCACCGCTGAGAGTTCTTCGCTTCATCGCCAGGCGGAGTCTCGCCTCAAGGGTGCTGCCACGTGAGCGCCAAGCCAGGATATGCGCGTCTTCATGGCATTGTACAGTTCAGTGCTATCCACGCACGATTCTTAAAATTTGATAAGTTGTGTATTACACATTGAAATATTTAAATAATACTATTTTAAAAATATTATGCCGTTACTATAAAAATAAATAAACACAGCAGCGAAATCTTTCTGCATTTTACAACTTTTTTTACTAGCTCGCTTCCTTGTCTGTTTGTTCGGTACAAATTTTGCAGTCTATTTTAAACTAACTTTCCGATAAGCTAGAGACTTGAAACTTTGAACATTGCTCAGAACTTGATGACAATGCAATACACATCTGATAAAAAAAAACTTAGGTCATTCTCTATAGTGTTGAAATATTTTTTTTTGCAGTTAGGACATCCTTAAATGATAAATTTTAGATTTTCTTTAAAGAAAAAAAACTATAGCACTTAGGCCATTATTCCCGAAAACTCCTCACTTATTATAGCGAAAACGATAACGTAATTATATTGATTTTGTAGGGCTTGTTGTGAATAAAGTTTTGTTTTGCGGATTTAAATTTTTGCAATAGAAGAATTTTATTTAACTTACTTTTCCGGCGTGTCATTTGAAAGAATGCATTCATACGAGTGCCGGATTTTCCGAACCGAGCTGTGCCGAACAAGAGCAGTCCTTCTTTATTTAACTTTATTTTAAGCTTTTAATAGTTATGATTATTAATTTATTCTTTGAAGGATTGAGTGGAGCGTTTTAATTTTCAAGTGGTTGCTCTTAAATTCGTGACTTCTCGCTAACGTCTGACTCACTCGTAACTTCGGCAAACTTGTCCAGGATCGAAACACCTGTGGCGCACGTAACGACGGCTGAAAGCAGTCGACATTTCTCATCTGGAGTTCGACCTATGCAGATGCTGTCAACCTCGTTGGGGAGGCCAGACCAGTTCAGCTCGAAACGTTGAACGCCTTTAAGGCGACTGGAGAGTGAAAGTAAGCATAACTCCGCGAATGTTTTTTATGAATATGTTTAATAGTTGCAAGAATCGCTAAAGGAATGGCTTCAGTGGATTTAAAAAAAAAAAAAAAAGAAATATGGATTCAGAGTGCGCCATTTTCTCCAACAACAAACAGGGGGCGTGTCTCGGTCCGAATCGAATTGTAGAAACCTTGCAGCTTGCAAAGCTTAAAATACGAATTGCTCAAACTACTGCCCATCGTAACAAAACATCAATTCAAACATATGTGTGTATGTTGGAGAATATTTGTGATTGTACAGCAAAGGCAATACATTTTTGAGATGCGTATATCAAGACGTGATAATATCTGCAGAACATTAAACGAACTGTCTCTCCTTCAGTAAATAAATTTTGCAACATGAGTGCTAGGGCGAGTACGATGACTCGAGAGCAGATACAGCCCCCAAGAGAGAGTGCAAGGCATTGTGGGAGGGGTTGCGGGTAGAAGCGGCAGGAATTCCACCCTCTTTATCTCGCTCGTACTTCCCTGTAGTATTTTTTGCTACTGCTAGAATGCTCTTATTTCCACCATGTTTCGGGAGAGATTGAATGCTGTTGCCAACATTCACTTGGCTACTGAGTTTCAGCATCCACTTGTGAGAAAGTGGTAGGTAGTTTCACAGACGTAGCATGGACAGTATCCAGAGGCAATTGGGGGGAGAGGGGGCAGTTCCCCCTCTTCCGAAGTGAAATAATAAATAAAACAAGGAGCAAGTTTCCGTAGTTGGAAAAAATTTGTAACTAATCTTCACAAACTATTGTTTCAAAATATCTTCCGGGTAGTTACCGACGTACAGATATTGTTGGAACCTAATAGACAAGTCTCTTCCGTTAATAAGTAAGACGCTACTTTAAATGAAATACAGCCACGTAAATGAACCTCAAATGAAAGAACTCTTCCGGCCTAGCACACAGAGAAGAGCAGAGGCTTTGGTAAGGGAACGAGTTTTTCCCCAGGGAAGTCGAGAATCATGTAAGATATTTTTTTTAGTCTTCAGAAAGAGGGATTTTTTTATGCGGATAATTACGTTAAAATACCATCATCACTCCGTGGGTTTCAGTTATTAATTTTTTTTTGGAAGTACCTTCATTTTTTTTTAAATATTTTTGGAAGGGACGACATTAGGGCAGTACGAATGATGACGTGAAATTGCTCCACTCAGGAGTGCGATATTAACTCGACCCAGAACTCGACCACCCAGCTGCGCGCTTAGTCCGGGTCCCCGGCGCGGTCATGCACAGATACTGGGGGAGACGGCTCCCAACCACTTGGTAACGGGAAGCCTAAGATGTACATCAAGCTCTGTCCCTGCCCGAACACGCCCGAATATTCACCTTCGGCCAACCTCGGGTTCATTTATATATACATATTTATATTTCTCTGTTTATTTTAATGTAGCTATACTAACCTAACTAACCGTCCATAGTATTTAAAGTGTTTTAATGTGGCTAACCTAAGCGACCACTTTTAATATATGAATTCTTTTTTCCTGCGCAAAAATAAAACAAATCCCGAGGTTGGCCGAAGGTGAATTGTTCGGGCGTTTTCGGGCAGGGACAGAGCTGCATGTACATATTAGGCTTCTCCTTGGTAACGTGGGGCGCAGTCGGGATATGTGAAATAGGGTTGGGGTGGGAGACGATATTTGGATAGGCCTTTATTTCTGGGGTTTGGAAACCCTGGGGGACATTTTAACCTGAAATTATTTTATAAAAAAAATGCCACTCAGGAAATGTAGATAGGTAGTATATCCCTGCACTACCATTTCTTCTGATTACAATCTAATCGTGTTTAAAGAGAAGGCTACTCCGATTTGGCATATTCAGTGATCATGAGTTGAGCCAACACTTTGTAATTTTGAGCGGGTTAGTGACGAAACTCGGTCTCCCCTCACCGACTACGCCCTGGCTTGGTGGAGGACTCGATGCTCATAAACTAGAGTCATACCCCGGTGTTGGTATCGCACCCACGAACACACGCGAGGACCGCTTACGGCGTGTGTCGACGCAGTGGCTGCTTGGGCGGACGTGGAGGCATGGCCTCCCCAATACGGCGACACCCCCGACCCCTTCTCCTCCTGCGCGAGACTCTCGCTGGAATGTGACGCGCAGTTAGGAGTCCGGCGGTGTCCTTTCGCCATCGGCACGTCGTCCTTCTCCTCCGAACACGGGCTGCGCCGTCTGTTTGGCTATTCCGTGCACGCGGGGCAAGCCCGGCTCCTCCCAGCTGCAGGCGCGCGAGTGTAGGCCGAGCTGCTTGCACGCCTCGCCCAAGGACAGGAGGGGGGGGGGGCTAGCCCCCCCCCCCCCCTCGCCCGCCCGCCTCATGCGACACTGCGAGCCTCCTCCCTCGAACCAATACAGGACAGCTTCGGTGATTTCAGCGCCGCAACTCTTTCATTGTTGTCACACCAGCAGTGTTAAACACAGGAATATTTTCCCACCAAAAAAAAAGGGAGAGGTGAAAAAAAAATAAAAAAAAAATATTAAAATTGTACACATGTATTGTAAAAAAAAAATACATTACTGCTGACACTAACACGCTAACATATGGGCCTACTGTAGAAGCCATAGGCGAGGTAGCTTCTCACCCAGTACCTACATACTGTCTTCACTGATATTTTACAAATATTTTCAATACTTTGGGGGGAGGGGGGACATTGTATCCCCTCTATTTTCCCCCATCCCCCAAAAACAAAACCCATCTTGCACCCATCACTAAACACCAGTCCAATTGATGGCAGAAGATATGTCCAATGTTACATTGTATTTGTTTAATATTTACAATACCAACATCGTTTCAGCAAATTCAAACAATACTTTCTCTTAGAAATAATTACCTTTTATTTATTGTTACACAAATTTACTGTAAATAACTCTAGGGCTTCAGATTTCCTAATAGTAGTGAAGCAGGTTAGTCTCCAGATGATAAAATACATTAATCAACTATCAACTAACAAAAATTGATAGCAGTGTCATGCCGTGCCACCAGGTTACGTGTCGCATGCTTACCTGTGGTGATAGCGTAGAGCTGTTCAACATCATAGTCATCATTGCCACGTGTGCACTTTAATTAGGAGCCTTTCTCTGTAATTATCTGCTGAAGGCAACAGCAAGCCGTCGTAGAGAACATCCTGCCACAAGAACCTCAGGTTCTTGGCAGTAACCTCACTAGGATTGAGAAACATAAAACCTTAACTTTAACCTTGGATTCTCAACCACTACGTAGCGTGCATGCAAAAAATTCGAGTGGACATTACAAAGTTCGAGTAATATAGCATTACATCTCTGAAATGTTTCTGAAACATTGTGTGCTGAATGGGAGTGGACTATTACTATATAAATTTCCCACAGGTCGGTCCTATATTTTCTGATTCAGTATTGAACACTTGTACAATCAAAAACCCTGAAAAAAAATCCATATTGAAAACTTTAGAACTTACAGGTTGGTAATGTACAGTGGTCATGACAGTAAGACATTATAGTCCAGAGTAGAAGTCGGCAGACTGTTGCTTGCTTTTTTCATAGGATCTTATGGTTCTACAACTCACTGCGCTGCCATAGCACAAAAAAAAATCATATCTCATCAGCTGCTTGGAAGAGTATGAAAAAGAGAAATCAAAAAATTGATATCTCACCATCAGTGGACAGCTGCAAAACAAATACCTAAAATAGTGCAAATCAAATTTGATACCTGAAATCATATTCCTGAAACCTATGATACAAGAAAAAAAACTAGCATTTGCTATTCTAACAACCTTTGACTCTACCTATTCATGTTAACAAACATTAGTTACTTGCCAGACATAGGATAGGCCAGTAAAGTTTAATATTCCTCAGCTGATAATGTTTGTTCACAATTTTTCTTACCGGAATAGAACTCCATTAGTAATTTATTTTTTGTATGCAATTTTGAGGAAACAATATCACACAAATTCTTCTTCATCATCATTATGAAACATTTCAAAACTAAAATAGTTATATAAAATTCAAACAACTTACTCTTTATGTTTAAGGACTACAATAGGTATGACCAACATGTAAATAAAACTAATTACATAGTAATTTAATTCTGTTTTTAGTAACCCATTTAGAATTACCAATATGTAGCTATTTATTTGTCTACCAAAATAACTATATCTTAATACTTCCAATAACTAGTGTAGGTACTCTTAAATGGATATTATGTACCCATTTATGTATTATAAAAATTATAAATTTATGTTATTGTCAATTAACTTTTCTGGTAGGGTTTGAATGTACATATGTATGTGTCCGTGTCCATTATTTGTTTTTTATTCTTTGTGATATTCGTTGTATTATTACTGTTCTTTGCAGCTGTCTGCACACACTTGCAATCTCTTTAACTTAACAAGTGTTGGTGTGCATGTCATAAATATAAATAAAATAAATAAATATATCCTTATGTTTAAAGAAAATGTTCACATTATCCATGTGCAAGGACTTTTAAGAAGAATTGCCCCTTCCTCCTCCACCAAAAAATTTCAAATCTGCAATAGAGTCTCCAAAACACAGGCAGCTGCACATTAACAATTCTGGCTGATACTGAGCAAATAAATGCAGACAACTTGGCCTCTTAAGAGTTTCTCCAGGATGTAAATAAAAAAGACGATGCACCATCTCTTGACCTTGGGCCAGCTCAGGCCTTTTGGTTTTTATTGTAAAAAAAAACCTGTTTAAACCTGTTTTATGATTCCATCAGTGATTCTGTCTGCAAATATGGAAATTCAATTAAAAATATCCTGTTCAGGATTTTGCGATGGATCTGGAAATATATATTTAAACTGGAAGTACATATTTACACTGCTCAAACACACATTAAAAATGTCCCTTTTTTCCCTACAAAGTGTGGTGGGAGACAGGATAAAACCTCTTAATATGTCTCTCTTGAAATAAAGGTCAGTGTTAAAATGGGATGTCTTATGAGTTATGAGAAAATACTTTCCTTTGCATAAAATCTTTTATTTATTATTTTTAAAGATATTTTTCTTTTGGCAAAATTTACACATAACAGTGTTTGTAGTATACTACATACTTAGTTTTGTAGGATCAGACACACATTGATTCAAACACTAGTGTAACTTGGGAGATAGCAAATTAAATATGTTTCGGTTTTGGTAAATAAATCTACTGTCTCTAGTCATCAAAAAAAGTCGTATGTATGACATAATTGAACTTGAATTGTTTGCATGCCTGAGGAATATTATTTTTCAGTATTTTTCAAAAAAGAAAGGGAAAGATTATTTACTGATGATAAGTATTGGTATAATTTTTTTTAACAACTCCAGCAGTCAAGTGTGAACGTAGTGGTGCTTGCACTGCACCCAAGTTTCGTGACGCTGTGTGTTTTCAGGAGCCACAAGTGAATGTTGTGGCACTGCGCAGTCACGACTTCACAGGGCTCGGCTTCAACATATGCGGCAACATGCGGGATGGCATATACATCAAGGATGTCCTGCATCGCGGGCCAGCATCTGAATCTGGACGCATCACGCCTGGTGAGGATGATTATTATTTCACAGGAGAAACTATTTGTAAGAGTCGGTAACTGCCAATACCAAAGCATTTCATTAAATATGTACTCTGGTCAAACACAGCCAAAATATTTAATATTAAATGACACAAAATATTCTGATGGCAAAAGTGGTTGAAACCAAGATGGTGTCTTCAGATACAATTTTTAAAAGTAATAATTGAATATCATTAGACGATGCTCTTGGTGAAATACAAGAAGAAAATTTATTTTCATAATTCTCGTTCCAAATTATCCTTTTGAAAATAATTTTCTTCTACATTATTAAAAAATTTTTTGTCATATTATAAAGCTGTCTCAAAAACATTTGTGTTATTTGGGTATGTTGGCAACAAAGCACCCTGAAACGAGGATAGTTTTAATAGCTTATATCATGCATTGGAAAGAGAGAGTAAATGCCCATTAAAATGCACACTGCAATCTTAGAATTAGACACACTACGTAGTGTATGCATGCATTTTGAATCACGCTTAGATTACGTTGTTGGCTAAAATAACTCTCTTAGTTGTTTATCAAGCCATTACACTAAGCAACAGTAAATATGCCACGTACAAAATTAAAAACCCTTTAGTACAGTGAAAGGTTTTGAACCCGGCATTCTTTGGTAAAGGCCTGGCATAAATAGATTGGTGGATTCAGGCTGTTTAACTTGGCCGCACTGACAATGTTTTTAGTTTATTCCGAGTTTATTGTTACTGTCAGTTTTCATTTAAGTAAAGATTTTTCTTTTTTTCTAGCAAGTTACATTTCACATTTCTACACTTGGTATTCCCATCAAAGCTCTATTGTTAGATAATTCACCAAAATTGCTGATTCGGCATGGTTGAGGTCCCGAGCGAGTCTGCTGAAAGACCTTGCACCGTATTTCATTAAACTCCGTTACGACTGTAATATGGTGTGTGTATTGAAAATTTGGTGACAGTGCGGTATCACGTATCCAAGTTTATCCCTTGATCCTGTGGTACATGATGCTTGCTGTTTTAATTTTTTATGGCAATAGATCCTGCAGATAACAAGAACTTGTGATATAAGAATGCATTATGATTGTAAATTGAATACAAATTTAAAAAATTTACCGAGGACCTGACAAAATTTGTTTGCATTGTGATATTCGAGTTTTTGTTTGGGCAGGATCTTCCGATGTACTAGCGAGCATCATGTGCCACAGGATCATGCCGGCAGGGGATAATCTTGGCTATGTGATGCAGAACCATTACATACCAAACATTTCTGTTTTCCTATATATGGCATTTTTTTTATCTGATTATGTAATTGAAATTACTAAGTGGTGTGGCATCATTAAATGCCAGAATGCACATCTTTTCCTTACAAAGTAATAATTTAAATAAATTATATTTTAAACCACTAGCTAAAATTGTCAAGTGTGCATCTTCAGCTGGCCCTTGAGTTTCTATGGCTGAATTCCTAAGATAATTTTATTTATTTTTATTGTGACCAAACTACTTTTTTTTTTTTTTTGGGTGGTAATAATCTTATGGTATAATTATATATTAATGTATAATTATTTTATAATATTTAATAAAAGTAATATAAAATTTACTTATTTCATAGCCATAAAGTGTGATGTCCACTAGAATGTGCACTGTCAATTATCCATTTCTGATTTTTAATAACAATAATTAAACTTTTCAGATTGGCAATGTTAGTTTCATAGTGTAAAAAAATGAACTGTTTATTTTGCAGGAACACATTTTATAGTCTTTTCTGTACTGTATGTATGAATTAATTTTTGAAGTGTTTTTTTTTTATAGTAATGTGTATTGTAATACACCTGTTAGCTTTCCAACTAAATTGGTGAGGCAGAAAACAAATGTTTTGTATGGCATACTGAAAACTCACGCAAATTGGCTTAAGTAAGAGTTTGGAAACCCTAATTTAGAACATGATGTTGCAGAGGTAAAGAGGGTTTCCTCAAGTTACACTTTATTATATCATTAATTTCACTCCGTCACTGCCACGTTCAGGAATGAAGGGTAGTAGGGTCCCGGGCAGGATGGGGCAAAATCGCACAGGGCCCTGCAATTAGCAGGCCCCGTGCTGGTGCTTTCCATTTTTGTTTTACTTCTTCGTCTAATTATCTGTTAAAAATGTGGACATTAATGGGCAAAGGAAAATTAAAATTTTACTAGCGTGTAAATTAAAGTACTGGTCAATAACAATTGCAATTCACAATTTCATATTAGAAACGTTTCAAATATTTTATTGCCACAGATATTTACCGATTCCACCTAAATTTGATTATAAGCATTTATAAAATTGACCAAAGGATAATTTATCAAGTGAAGAATATTAAAATTTAAGATAAATTAGCAAAACTATCATCAAAAATTAAGTTCCTAGATATCTTAAAATTTAGATTGAAAGAGTTATTTCTCAAATTTTCCAGGGGTGGGCCTCCCTAAAAGTTAATAGCCCAGAGCCCTGCAAAGTTTAGGACCACCACTGAATCAAAGAGTATAAACCCCCTCCTCCATCATTCGCAAGGGTGTGCACTATGAACAATATTAATCTGATTTCCTTGTGACATGTCGCAGGGGACAGGATCGACAGTGTGCGCATCAGTTTTCGCCACATGGTGTTTGAAGACGCTCTCACAATCCTGAGCTACGCGTCGCCGTACGAGGTGCAGTTGGAAGTTGAAAATGCTACCTCGTCACGCCCGAGCACGCTCATCCGGACAAAGAGGATGTCGGGTTCCAACGCAGCATTCGGCGACAGAATCTGCCATCCTTTCTACAGGAGCCAGTCCATTGCTGATTTGGCTCAGGTGAGACCAAGTGCAAACAAGCTGTCCTTGCTAGCGTATGTAACCAGTCTAGTGAAAAGGTCTTCAATCCAGCCTTCCTGCTCTGTAATTCAGGAGTAATTATATCACGTGCATTCAGATGACCTTGTCTATCAGGTTGCACTACTGCACTGCCAACATTTTTACTATGCATGGAGTATCGTTACTGTTAGTGTTCATCTCAGTTCAGTGTTACCCGTTACCTACTGGGTTATGTATTTTTCACATTTTATGGGTACAATTCCGTAATGATTATTTTTGGGACAGCAGCTCTCAACTGTATTTTTTCTTTCAATAAGACAGCTTTTTACAACTTGTTTTAACTACCATTATACTGTGTTTATGTATGTGTGTGTGTGTGTGTGTGTATATATATATATGTGTGTGTGTATATATGTATATGTGTATATATATACACATATATACATACATACATATATATATATATATATATATATATATATATATATATATATATATATATATACTAATGGTATATCTAAGGAAGGATGGATGGATGGTTGGAGATATATATATATATATATATCCCCAACCATCCATCCATCCTTAGATATACCATTAGTAAAAATTTTAAAAGATGTCAATCACAATCAACTTCAGGAAATTGATGTAATATCGCTTACTAAAATAAAATGTTTAAAAATTAATTCTAATTATTGGTCTAAATGGCTTTAAACTCATAAATGTAGGGTAAATTCAAATAGAGTTGTATTAATAGAGTTAATACTTGAATGTAGACTGATGAAAAATGATGTATCAGAGATATCATTAATTATTTACAATGCACTAGTTAATACAAGTTTACATCAATGTTACACATTAGGACTGTGGTCACACTAAAACTACAATATTACAAGTTGTACACTACTGCTGTAAAACTCATAAGGGAAAAAAATTTATTTTAAGGAAGTTAAGATACCTATCAAGTTCCCACTTTATATGATATACACTAAGGCATAAAAAAAATACATATTTCTCTGTTTCAATGTTTTCTTTCTGTTTGTGTAGATTGGCAAAGACAGTCTGAAGAGAATGCAACAAATGGAGGGCATCACAAAGTCACCACGAACAATCAAACCCGAAGGCCTCGATGATTTAGGTGCAGGAGATTATCCAACCCTGAAGCTTTCATCATCCCCGGGCACTGTCGAGGCTCGGCGAGAGAATGCCGGCCTCGAGAAAGCTGCAGTGCCTCAGCAAGGCATGGAGCCCGCTGTGGTGAAACCTGAGAGGACGAAGAGGAGCTCGCAAGCATCACCAGAAGCACACAGTCCTGAAGATGGTGGCACGCTCAGCAAGTTCCAGAAGTTTGGAGTCAGAGTTCTGCCCGATCCAAATGCAGGCAACACCATGAGACCGAGTGACAGTGCTGAAACACCCAAGATGAGGTCAACGGAAAGTCCCAGGAAGAATGGGGTGGCAGAACCTGAGAAGCATCAGAATGAGCAGAACTCCATGATAGAAAAAAGTAGCGAAGAAGTTTCTCCAGCACCACGGAAACAGCAAAACAGACCAAAAGGTAACATCCACCCAAGCATGGACATTGATGTCGTGGATGGCCGGAGACCAATCGCAGAAACATTTTACGATGAAAGAGGGATTGATGTCGGTCCAGTTGAGTTGCAGAAGAAGACATCAACTGGTCATTTTAGGGTTCCGAAAGTCGACAGTGGAGCTAGCGGTAAATATTCTGATCCCGAGGGTCATTCTGAGATGGGTAATGAGGGAGCTAAAGAATCAAATGTGAAACAGCTCATCACAAAAGGCTTCCAGAACCTGAAAGAAAAGTTTCACTCCATTGATAGAAAGAAAAGTGGAAGCACTTCTGAGACAACAGATGATGAGTCTTATGCTCAAAATGAGAAAGATTTATCTTCCCTTCACCAGAAACATCTCACAAGTGACAGTAGAGCTGCAGAAATCGCAAAGAACAGCAAAGATACATTGAATAAAGAAATGAGCAATAAAACTGAAAGCATGAAGTATTCAAGCAATATTCCAACAAACCTTCCTGAAGAAGTTCGTAGAGCAGCCATAGCAGCGGTCAATAATCGTAGGTCTTCCGGGGCAGTGGTTTCTCAGGAGGAAAACAAACCCAATACATTGCACAGTCACGAAAGAAGTCACATCACCTCACAGGACAGCATTAGTGGGGACAGTTCAAGCGAGGAAGACAGAAGGACATCTGCACCAAATTACGACACGGACAGCAGTGAAAGGTTGCCAAAAAAGTCACCCAAGAGAAAGGCACCATTACCGCCTCCAGAGGGTGAAGAGGACGTGGAATGCTCACTTGTAGAGTCTGGAAACAACAGTCCTAAAGCTGTAAACTACACCCACACACATCCACAGCAAATCAAAACAGAAATAATAAGCATCAAGGGAAACAGTAACCCAAAACCTGCACAGACAGCAGATAAAATTCTTACATCATTTGGTAACATTGGAGTACAGATAAATAACACCGAAGCTGCAAGCAATATAACGGAGAGAAATCAATCACCCCAAGTTAGTAAAAATGTACATAGCAATAGTGAGAAAGAGCACGAAGAGACCACAGATGTTTCCAATGAAGTAGATATGACAAATCAGGACTTAATTAATGCCAACATGAGTGATGTAAACACAGAGTCTGACTCCGATGTTGAAAAAAAATCTCAAGAATTCTATGAAGCTAAGAGGAGTAGGAAAAACAAAGGTGGGACAAAAATAGAACTAAATTCGTCACACATCACAATACATCATAACCCATCTGACATGGCTGTGGATATGGAAAATGAGAGCACTCGCAAAGCAGCCTCACTTGGAGACCTGTCACGGTTGGACTCCGAGCAGCCAATGAGCATATTAGAAAGAGCAGTGTCCTTGGATCTGGCTGATGGGGGAACACCTCATGGTACAAAGAAACGGAAAGCTCCCTTGCCGCCACCGGGCGAAGACTACTTAGTGTCCGCACAAGACAGTGATGAAGGCTCATCATGTAAAAAAGAACCCAGGTTGGACGGAGCAATGGACACGTTCCAAAGACGCCGCCTGAAAAAGTCATCAGATTGGGGAACTTTAGAAGATGCATTGCAGCAAAATAACCAAAATTTTTCAGACCAAAAGAGTTTTCTCCTGAATACAAATACAACTGAAGTCACACAAGGTAAGACAGGTGTTGATAAACCAAACAGTACTTCAACCGAATTTGACACAGGTGTCCAGGGAAAAATCTCAGTAGAAACAATATCTTCTAGACATGATCGTCCTAATATTCACACATCATCAATAATCGAATCTTTTATAATGGCAGAGAAAAAACACTCGGATGCTTTAAAATTCATACCTATTGACTCTCCATCAAGAATAAACATAGAAAGTAGTGCTTTGAAAAGAAGTGATCCAAAGAATGATAGCGAAGATGGTGAGGGCTCGATTGAGGCTCGCGAACACCAGCGTAAGATGGTACTGCATGTGAATCCTGATGCTCACGTAACAACCCAGGTCACTATTTTACCAGCGACAACCTCGACCTACGAACGGTATGGAAATGCCACTGGTGAAGGTGATCGTACGTCCACGATGCTCAGCTCAGTTTCTTCATCTGAAAACCTGCCTTCAAGGATTGTCAGCTCCACGCCACTTCACAACATTGCATCGGAAGTTGTGAGCTCAACACCTAGAAACCAGCACTTCCATTCTGAGAGGACTACATTACAGTCTCCTCTCATATCATCTAGCAACGTGGGTATAAGCAACATACACGTCACCTCAACACAAGATTCATCCGACCTAGATACGGACCCCAATATGCTGGTCACGTCTGCAACGGATCCATTCGTCACAGCCATGACCACGGCGGATTCTACTACGTACAGCGACAATTTTGAGGATGATTCAACGTGGGAGCAACCACCCGAGCTGCCTACTTCCCCGATACCTGCATCGACGTCGTCGTCATACATAGCATCACCATCCATGACCTACATTACGGAAATACAAGTCGTAACATCGACGGACAATACTCGCGACATTCCTCTCGATAGAAAAGCACCCAGCAACACAAAAACTGTTTCTCAAGAAGCAAGCAGCGTTCTGGGTGGTGCTCATGACCAGGCAGACTCAAATTTAACTTCTGATTCGATTGGCAGCAAAGGGGACCAGAAGGAAGTGGAAGCTATTGTGTCGGGACGTGAACCACATACAGACAACGAAACAAAACAAACAGGGCAAGCCTTGGCGGCACAGAAAAGCAACGTGACCGTCACCGCTATACGGAACACGGCCGGCTCGATGGGCAACGTCGAACGATCCCGAATACCCACTAGGATTCATCAACCAGACAATGTTAAGAGTTTAAACCACGTTGAAGAGAACAAGGTAAAGCCGGCACGACCTCCGGTTCCACCCAGAAAGTCGGAGGCTTCTTCCTCTCTCATCACAGTTCAAGGACCTGTCAGTAACCATGCTGCCAACACGTCCAGCTCAGGAAAGTTCATCAGCTTCTCATCGCTGACACCTCGATCATATCCCCAAGACAGTGTGCCAGGGCGAAACAGCAGTTTCGAAAAGTGGGTGTTTCTCGACGACTCCAACACCAGCAACGTCACAAAGCTGAATGGACTGGAGAGTGTGTCAAACGACGACGTTAAAAACACTCAGCAACATTCCACAGTTGTTACATTCCCAACATCTACCCCCAACAGGACACAAACAATAACGCACATTGTACTGGACACAAAATCTGGTAATAACACAGGCAAAATGTAAATTCCATCCCTTTCCCATGTATTAATAAGTCTTGTTACCTGAAGCTAAAAGTGTACATAGAAAATATTTTTAGTGGGTGATAGTTAGATAGATAACATTTCCTTCACTTGAAAATTATTAATCAAGTAATAATTGTTCACTATTTATGTACATTGCAGTATTCTTAGTACTTAATCTATTAGTACTTAATTATAATTTTGGAAATTTTACATTCCACGATTGCAAAGAAATTGGTGGTGACATGACAGTCGCTTTACAGTAGGTTCTCATATTCTGAAGACAAACCAGGCCTGATAAAGGTTTTAATCCTAGCATGGGCAGTGTGAGTTTATACTTACTTCTAAAAACAAAGCAGTATCAACATTGTTATTATTTGATCCAACACCATGCATATTTACAAGAAACATGGTTGTATTGTTTACATAGCTCTGACAATAAATATGTAGAAAATAAATTATAAGAAAATCTTAACGTTTGAAGCAGGTGCTAAAGATATCTTTAAAATAGTACGTCAATATTATATTTACATGAAAACACTTTAAAATTTAATTTTTATAGGAGATAGTTTAGCTATTGTGTACTCTTTTCATAAGATGATAAATACAAGACATCAAACTGTGTGATAATAAAATAATGAAATATCTATTATGAATGTTTTATATTAGTTAACTAAATAAACATTTTATTTGTAACAGTGTGTTATATTACAGTTGGTGATGCTTAGAACAATATATGTACACAGTAGTTAAAAACATGAATGAGTTAGCTATATGTGTACTTGGGAGGAGAAATCCGTTCCTTTTAAAGTGTGATAAAGAAAGATTAAATGTAACAAATAAATTTTTATGTGATAAAAAGTACCATATATTTTATATGAAAACGTGAATATATTTGTGTGTGTGATAACATTGGTTATTCATCTTACTATTGAGACATTGATTGTCCTCAGTAGCTTGTCAACCACTGAGTCATGTTGAGACAAATGCTGTTCTTTTAAAATATGTTGGGATGAAGTGAACTGAAGTGATTTTTTTAGCTTTGACACTTTAGACAACGAACAGCTTTGAAAAACATCAGCACCCCAGCGAGATAGTGCCTTGACCTAAACCAATGAGTTTTTGTGTACTGCAAGATGCAGATAACTAGTGTAGACATTAAGTCACTTCGTCACATTCGGTGGACTACCACAAGCCAGAAGATAACCAACCCGTTAGTGCTGCATGTAATTGGGTTGTTCAGTTAATGAAATCACTGTTTTGTGTGCCAATACATTTTTTGTATGATATTCGTAATTGTACATCCTGCAACAAAAATATCCCTTTATAGTAGAAACTACTTTAACTGCACATGCATACAATGGTGCAACAAAAATTTAAAGGAAAAAAAATAAATATTTGTTAATCAATTTTAACATTTTTAATTTCTATATGTACAGTAAAAGTAATTACATGCTAAAAGATGTGGTTGAGGGTAATATTGTTACACTTGTGCATATCTTTGATGTATGTGGATGTATATATTTCTTGTTATTCTGTTTTGTTGGTACTTCAATTTTTAACTTTCGCCAATACAATATTTTTTTTTTTTTACTCTGTTTATATTAACATGTAAATATGAGTGTAAAATACAGTATTAGTATTTTTAATTTGTTTTTTTTTTTTTTCCTCTCTCTCTCTCCTTTATCAATTGTTCAATTGTATCAATTGTACATAGTTGACAAAAGCTGGAGTCAAATCATTGCAGTCACATTTTTGTCTTGTAACAAAATGGTTTAGTGTGTCAGTTCACAGACTTGAAATTATTATTTTTTTTAAATGTGGTCTAATTGTAAAATTAAGTACATACAGGCTGAATTTAAATACTTTGTAAATCTGATATCAGTTTATTGCAATGGTGTGAAACTGATGCATTTAAAAATATGCATAAACTACACATATGCATCCATATCTGAATATAATTTGCAGATGGCATGAAAAAAAAAAAAAAAAAGGGGGAAATTAAATGTTTAACCATGCCATATCTTCTTTAAAGTGTAAAATATATGTGTAACTGCACTTTTAAGAAGATGGACACAAACTCAATAACAAGTTTTTGCTCATTTGCTACATTAGAATAATTAACGATTTTGTGTTGACACATTTCTTGTCTGTCCCAATTAATTTTTATTTTTTTTATTTTAAAGAATTGTTGACACCAAGGTCATTAAGGGGCCCGCCTAGTCAGGTGTGCATTTCTGTTACTAAGGGGATGATAAAGTGCCACGCTCGCTAGTGCTTCTAGCGCAGTATTGCCATTAAGTGCCAGGGGCTGAACTGTCTTCTCGTCGTGCATAGGGCAACTATGATATTTGAGTGGTAAGCATGGCATTATATGGCAGAGAAATGAGACACTGAACATTAATTTTGTTTCCTTGCACTAGGTTAATCACTCCTTACATGATCTTTCCATAAAAAATTTTTTACTTCTAAGTGTGTGTCTGCATCTGATGCTGTCTTTGGTATTCCGCCTCTTGCCTACCTCTTGCTTTCTAAGCACATGCCCAAATTACAGCTACCTTGCTTTACTCATCACTTCTTCCTGCTTCAGGACCACAGCCATGCCAGAGTAGCAATTTTGCCAAGCTAATCCAACATAAATGTAGTTTTAAAATATATAGTTTTACAAGGCGAGCAAGAATGAGATGATATGGCCGTGTCCAGAGAATGGGAAAACAAAAGCTACCTAGGAAGGTATAGAGATGAAGTACACAGGAAGAAGCCCGGAAGCAGAAGACAAAGGAGGAGGAGGTAGAAAGAGCAGATGGTTAAAGGAGTGTAGGAGAGGGGAGAAGAATAGGGCAAAATGAAGGAGGAATGGTGAAGGGACAGAGGAAGATAAAGGCATTTTACTTTGCTGACTTGGCAGCAGGCTGGAAGCAGTTGATGATGGTGGTTTCAACAGTAATACCAAAGAAAAATTAATAGAGAGTCCAATTACATTCAAAAAGAGTTGTAATAAGCAGTTCTATGGCTGTACACAGTTGTAATATTGTGCAAAAGTAATATGCAACTGCTAGGAAAATGGGAATCCACCCAAAAACAAATAAAACTGGCGGCTCGATCGGTGACAGATTACAGAATATGCCCAACCGAATGTAGGATTAGTATTTAATATTTAATCTCATGTGCTTTCAACACCCTAGTTTTGAGACAAAAACTGTAGACTTCCTGGTTTACCCCCTCCTGCAAATAAACATCACCTCTAAACCTCACAATGTAGTAAAAAAATTGGTTGTCTGTAAAGTCGGTTTACGGACGATAGTTTAACGTGACGTCATAACAAAACATTGATGAAATGATTGATCCAGAAGAAAAGGAAATATATTCGTCCTGAGACTGAGCCGTAATAGGTTTTTGCAACCAAACCATTTAGGCATTAAAAATATTATATTCTTTGAGGAAGAATTTTTTTGTTACATTTTTCTATCTTTTGTATGATAAAATCTACCTCTGCATACTTTTATGAATAAAATTGAATCATTTTTATTGAATTATCACTATTTTGTATGGATACAAAGGAGTGAAATGAAATGTACAATTTAATTAATAAATTTACTTTTATCTGCATTCATTATTCAAATATATTTATTACTTTTGAAATGTTACGTGCAGCGTATTTATTTTTACAAGTACAAAAAAAAATTTCGTACCTGACGGGTTTCGAACCAACAACCTTACTATTTGAAGTTAGCGCCGCTGATTGCTCAGCAACGAGGCCATATTCAATAATCGTTAGTTTCAGATGTTATATATACATTTATAAAAATTTTGTTCACGGTAGGGGAATAATATTATTTTGTTTTTATAACTTGATTTTATAACAAATACGCATCCCAAATACACCAAACTTATTTATAATGTGTTACAATATTTTTTAAAACATTGTGCAAAAGATCCCGGTGTAATTTGAATTATTATGTGTAACTGTAAAACACCATTGTTGGTTCAAAACGTATTTCAATATTCAACATTACTTTTAAATAACTGTACCGATTCTGCTGAAAATCGGTGGACGATCGTTAAATTACATAATATTAATAATTCAAACGACGAAAATATGATTGAAAAGTCAAATCGATGGTCGTTCCAATCGAGTGGAAAAGAGATGCCACGCATGCGTAGGCCCTACAATGAGCATGAAGAGAGATGCCACGCATGCGTACAATGAGAAAATAGGACACATCCGTAGTGGGACACTTTTTCGTGCGTGCAGCCGGCGTTCATCGATTTATTAGACGTTATCACGTCAAAAAAAACAATGCCCCAAAAATGTTTCCAAATATGATAGTAGCTTATTATTTCATTGAATTCTTTTTGTTTCTGCAGTCAAGCTCGTGGTGAAGATAATGACACAATTTGTGAGCTGCGAGTTGTGAACTAAACAAATTTGTTAACCACTACAATTACCTTGAATGTTCTGTCGTCATAAAACCTTAGAGCACTGCCCTGCAATGTAACAGCCAATCATTACCTATCGATAATTATCCATTAGTACTCATGCTCCTTTCTTTTTCACTTTAATATTTACATGCAGTCTATCCTGTTTGCTGACAAATGTTTTTTAGTAATATATTAAAATGGTGCACTTCAATTGTTCCAAAATAATCCAGCAAGTAAAATGCTTGATTGATTAGTTTCATCCAAACAAAGTTACATTAATTTTTTTTTCAGCAGCTGATAAATTTTTTGGAAGTCTGTTTTCAGTCTGTGGTCAGGTCCCATTCAAAGTTCATTTTCTTTCTCTACCCTCTTCTTTATCACTCCTCTACAGTGAACTTACTTCCTGTCTCTTTCTAGTACACTTCATTTTTACAAGCTATACCTTTCCATTCTCTTAAGTAAACCAGCTTGTCTAGCTATTTCGTACAGGCCATGTTTTTTCTGCTCTTCCGTGTATAAACTTTGTCACACTGTACCTTCTTGCAATTAGCATAAATCAAGTTTAACTTCTTATAGTTTAGTAATCTGACTATTTAAGATGCATTTTACTATTCAAAAAAAACATTAAGTTAAACCTGAAGATACTTTTTTCAATTATATAATTAAATTATTTGTGGTTTAATTGCTGGCCAATGACTGGCCAGCATAGAGCAGGTCGGGTACTGGGGGGAGGGGGGGCAGCTGGTACAGTATTCGCAGACAGAGGGGGTGGAGACCCCAAAGCAGATGGCCTAAGGGTGAATTCACAACCTCCAAATGCATGGCCGGACATTTTACCGCATGAGCGCACACACTGTTATGACCAACCTAGTTCAAAATAAACAGCATTGAATTAAATGGATCATGATGATAAGCATATTATTATAATAAACACCTAACTGCATTACTTCTGTATGTTACTGTTCAACATTTCATATACTACATAACTATGTACAATGTGATTAATACTTAAGACTTGTAAAATTTGCATTTATCATTTAGCAACAGGCTGCATAGAATATTTGTACTAATATTTTTAAAAAAATTTTGTTACAATAAAATTAAAATTTCATCATATTATATATTTGAATGGAACTGTTCATCTGAAAAACACTGGTTTCTGGTTATGGAGGACTCGATCAAGCTCACACAAAATGCTTGAAAACAAAATGGCAGTCAGGTAAAATGGTAGCAGAAACCAGACAAAGATAACAATGTCAAATATTTAGGTAAAAGAAAATAACACAAATATAGCAATTATTTTATTTAGTACATGAACACAACAGAGGCAATAAAACAATGTTGTGCATTCCAGCTAATTGAACAGTTGTAATTAACTGCTTACAATAATAATTACTGCCAACAAAAAATACAACTTAAACATAACTTGTCCTAAACCCACTTTAAGTGAAAGAAACATTGGCAAGAGTTTGAAAGTAATCAAATTAGCTAGAATGCACCATACTTTAATAACTGTATATGCATAAAAACATAAGTTATTAAAAATTGTGAAAACTGTCAATAACATAATATAATTTTTAAATTATAAACAATAATTCAGCAGTATAAATATCAGTATGTTTAACATGAGATAATTTATGTCAAATATCAGTTTCATTGGACTAGTCATTAATTCAATTTGTTTTAAAGCTTAATAAATATCTTAAATAGCACTAAATTCTGTTTCTGTCACAAAACCTTTCTGCGCAGAATCTGAAGTTTCCTGCTTACATTATGCCCATCCAGCACTTAGTTCTGTTCCACACTTAAATACTACTAGTATTCCAACCAAAACATTTATTATTAGTACTCTGCAATTAACATTGTAGTTGCTCACAATCACTATATAGGCACTATTTTACATATATCAGGTTCAAAACACAACTCTTCTGAAACCTACTACAAATTGAATCAAAGGTTCACTGTAGTTCTCCAGCCATGGTAGGAAAGATATGTATGCCATTTCCTTCTTGCTACTTGCATCCTTTCTCAAGATGGATTAAGGCTCAGTCTGAAATAACAGCACAGTTTTTTTTATTTTGATGACAGTGCAAACAAACTAAAAACCGCAACTTAAATAATGATCACAAAATGTTTTGAAATACAGCGGAGTCCTGCTAATCTGAATTAATTGGAGCAGAGACTGGTTCAGATTATAATATTTTGAGATTAGCTAAATAATTACTGTATAATAACAGCAAGTAGTAGAATACATTTCTATTAGCATTATCACTTAGCAGAGCCTATAAACATTTACACAACTGTCAAATCACTTAACATGTTAATAAAAATAATTTTTAAAAAATACATACAAAAAAAATCCTACAAAGATTTATTTCCATCCTATACTCTTTCATATTAGTGGAACTCCACTGTGTTATTAAGTATGTCAGCAAACGTTATTGTATTGATTACACAGGCGGTGGTCTTTAATCAGATGTCCCTTGGTTTTGACATATTAATATGGAACTAATTGAACTGCTAGCATTTGGATTTTTTTTAAGGTGGATTCAGGCGTTTGTAACTTTACCGCCAGGTTGCACCATTGTTTCTTGCCCTAGAGCAGCTCATTACAACGTTTTTGAAGTAGAATTTGTACTGTACTTTTTACCTAATTCTTTTCATATTCCCATTAAAACTGGACTGATGTTAGAAAAACTGGCATAGCCGTGTTCCTAAACACACTGGACTCGTGAGCTCTCACTGTCCATAAGCTAATTTAACCATAAAAAAATAATGTGAGTGAAATGTAATGCTAGAATCACCGCCTTGCAAATATAGTAATACGTGCTGCAACTACACCATTTTTAAAAATAAAATTCTTAACTAGCAGATACTGGTGTTTTCAGCACAGCTTATTTACGATTATAAAAATTCACAGCCAGAAGCAATTAAAAAACCAGATTTAGAATGAAGCTTATTTTGTTTCATGTTTACAAATATTTGTGAACTTAAATTACATACATATCTTATATCTTTAAATAAGCAATTCTTGTATATATGTATATATAATCTGAATCTCGGAAACGGCTCCAACGATTTTCATGAAATTTAGTATGCAGGGAGTTTCGGGAGCGATAAATCAATCTAGCTAGGATTATTTTTCAGAAAATGTTGTTTTATCCGTGTTTTCAATTATGTATAAATATAATCTGAATCTCGGAAACGGCTCCAAAGATTTTCATGAAATTTAGTATGCAGGGGGTTTCGGGGGCGATAAATCGATTTAGTTAGGATTCATTTTTAGAAAATGTTGTTTTATCCGTGTTTTCATTATATATATATCGTGGGCGTACAAGGAAAACCCACTAAGTCCAGTTAGATAAAAAAATGAGATATTCATATGACAAAGTCCAGTTTAATGTGTTTCATGACAAGTATATTATGTGATAAGTATATTATTATGTTAGATTAAACATGTTTCATATATATTATATCTTTAAACAAGCAATTTTTGTATATATATAATTTTTTATTTATATATATTCTGAATCTTGGAAACGGCTTCAACATTTTTCATGAAATTTAGTATGCAGGGGGTTTCGGGGGCGATAAATCGATCTAGCTAGGATTCATTTTTAGAAAGTGAAAACTCATTTCAAGAAAACCTTCATGAAAATAATTTGGTTTCCGCTCGTCCCACAAGTGCTGCTAAAGTAAGATGCTTGCAAAACTTGACTAACATTATACGAGCAGAAAGGGCTTATGATTTAGATGTTTCACGAGAGCGTGCGTCACAACGTGTGGCCGCTGAAAAAAAATATTATTCATATTTCATCAGTATGTAATTCGTATTTAAATATAACTTCTAAAAAACACAATTTACAAAAAAAAAAAAACAATACCGAGCAAAGCTCGGTCATCCAGGTACTATATTTAATGTGAGCTGTTATTGATGCTTCACACTCTTAATCAAAAAATAATTAAAGTATGAGTCAAAAGTAACAACTGGAACGAGGCAGTGCAATGATAAGGCAAGGGGACCAGTGGTTCTATAACTTTCATTTAAAATCCTACATATAATTGTAGGCATGCCATACACAAATTTCTGAGGAATAGAGCAACTACAGCACTGTAATGAACTAAATCACTGTGCGAGCAAAACATGTAGAGTCGTTTAAATAACACATGATGATGCTGCGTTAACAGAAAGAGTGGTAGATTCGTAATAAAATGGTATAACAGAGTAATTACATTTATTTATACATATATACACATTTCTTTGGAATACCACAGGGCATAACATTTATACAGTCAGTAATTAACTCTCTTTGGATGAGATGTTAGGCCCAAATAAAATAAAAATTAAAAACTAAAAAAATCTTTACGGGATAATTTATGTCAAAAATACTGCATACAGCCACCTAGATAAAACTTAAATAAGTAAGAATGTACATGTTTGCATCTACACTTACATATTGATGAGTTAATTACCTACCAAGTCAATTACAGAAATAAATAAATAACCAATACTGTGTTATTCATAACTTCTTGTTCAAATTTTGTGAAAAAATAAATTTTTGTAAATGAAAATTTCACATGTTTGTCCAGGAAGAGAGATCCCAACAGGATGGTACCATCTCTAAAACATTAGTCTTTAGATCATAATGTTTTTCTTATTTTTAACTGTGCATTTTTTTTTTCACTGTGGTATAGCTCATAATTATCTGATATTGACAGCAAACATTTTTTTTTTTTAAGTAAAGCCATTTTTAAGAATGACAATGCTAACTCTCTTGTTTGCCATAATTTAAAAAAAACTTTTTCATAATAAAGGAAAAAAATTGTTACAGTCACAAAACTGTTTACTTTAAGAAGGAATCTTTTGGTAGAGATGCAATTGACCTAAATTTTAATTTTTGTCAATATATAAAAAAAAACTTAAATGTAAAGAGTTAATCCGATAGTAGCTATGTTATGAATGCTTAAAGATACTATTTTTTTCAAATAAAAACTTAGTTAAATCTTTTGTGTAAAATATAAATATTAAATTGAATGAGTGGTTAAGATGGTGCGCATTAACTTCGCCACATAAAATAAGTCTATAAATAATAATAATAATGAATAAATTAGGACAATTTTTTGTCGACATTGGAGACAATCAAGATGGTGAGAGGTGTTGAGATGAGAATGAAGCAATGACAATGAATGGGTGTAAGAAAAAGGCCATCACACTAACGTCCGCCACATAATCTCCTTGCAAAATACCAGAGGTTTGACGCAGCAAGGAATCGAACCCCAGATTACCCTGGTGGAAGGAGTGTGATGCGAACATTCAACATCCACATCCAAGGTGAAAATAAGATGTGTTTCTCTTTCCTTCTCCTCTCGTCATCTTTATTGGGGAAGCATATCGTTATCTTGTCTGCTACTGTTACTATATAGCATGTAAACTATTTTTTTAGTGACTGTCATAGTTTGCATAGTTAGTTGTGATGTGCCAATGAGGATAATTAAATGGATCACAGAACTGAAACGTTTTAGGTTGAAGATTCCATGGAACACCAGCAAGGAGCAGTTTATAGTTTAGGTTACCAATCACCTCTTAGCGCTAGTGGGCGTGAAGGTTTCCCCTCTCGTGGCCGAACTGCCTACCACATACCCCAGAGTATCCCTCCCTCCACCCTCTTGCCCTCACCCCCTGGACTTTATGCCTGTGGGTGGTTCTCCCCCGGCCCCAAGGCTCGTGAAGAGCCCCTGTACGTGTTTCTTCCAGTCAGTGGCTAGCCAGATGTCAGTTTGTGTAGCAATCACGTACAAGAGCGTTAAGTTCGCTGTCGTCCTACAATAATACATAACAGAAATTAAGATAATGGGTCTCGAGTTAAGATGTTTGGTTTTCCTAAGACGGACAACCGAAGAAGTCTATGGCTGCACAACATTTCTAATGCCATCTGCCACGCCCCAAAGTGTTTGATCTCCCACCAGCTTTAATGTGTGTGCTTCTTGAAAACTGAGTCATTTAAAATCAGTGCCACGCACCTTTAATATATATTATTACATTAACACATATATAAATAAGCGTTATGGTTTGTTTGTATGTTTGTTTTATAAACAAATTTTGGGTTTCAACCTGTTCTCGTTGAAATTTTGCACACTTGAGCTTTGAAACAAGAGGAAAGTCGCTGTCTACGTGAGATTGCGGAGAAACACCCTCGTCCACCATTACCATACCTCTTAAAGTAGAATTTTTGGCACTTCTTAATGAAATTTTGGTACTGCATTGTTGATGCTTTCTTCATCTCCTGACAATGGCTATTACATTGATGCTCGCATTCCATTACTACCCAGTGATTCAAATAATGATGAAGCAGTGCCAGACAAGAAGTATTCAATAATGTAAACGGGAATGTAATTAATACATGAATAGAAATTTTTTAAAGGATTAACTTTGTTTCACTCTCGGCACGGATTCGCAGTTAGCACACAGAGAGTTTTGTTTGGTGCGCGGTCAACTGCTAGCCGCTAATGTGTGTAGCACCCAACCCATTCTCTTCTGATCGCCACCCGGGATGGGAAGCTTGCTGCATACTGCTTCCCGAGGACTTCAATTTTTCTTTCACTGATGAAATTCCATCCAACATTTTAATAAGCATTGAAAACTTGTTTCGTCCTTGGGGCCTACATCAAATAGCAAGACTTAAACATTATTTTTGCATTCAAAGTTTCAGAATTTTTAAAAAACAATGAACTCTAGCTAGCTCCAGACCATGAGGTTGTAACATTTGCATGCCGCTGCCCTCCCCAGCTTTATGAATATTTTTTGAGAGAAAATATTTTTTGTCATTCAGATTGATCAGATGATTATTTAGTTCAAGGTTATATTGACCTAGCTTAGTATTTGTATTTTATTGTCGTAAATATTCTTGTAATTCATTTTTGTATAAAGATGTTTTATTTAGACAAGATATTATTCTATTTTTTACCGGTTACATTTTGCTGGCTAGGTTATTGTTTGTGTAAATGCATTTTTCAGGCTTTTATTTACTTTCAATAGTGATTTTATACCTCTGTTTCAAGCTTGTATTTATGTGAAAGTATTTAATTACATTTCTAGAACAATGGGTATTGTTTGAGTGAAAGAAAGGGTGAAGGACAGATGTGCCACTCGGTGGCACTAATATTTTTTATACATTTTTTCCAGCTGCCGAGGTTTTTTTTGGCAATTTCTGTATGTATTCCTATGATGGGGAAGTTAAAATTCGTACATTTCCCAGTGCTTATCATTTGACTTAGAGAAGGAAAGAAAAACATTTCCTGTATTGACATGTCTTATGATTGGTGGAGTTGTGAAAGCTGTGTTGTAATTCGGCAGTGAGGTCATGCGTCTTCCTCCTTCTTTGTGTGGCAGCATTGCACTTTAAACCTAAAGGGTTTCAGTTCTGCAGTCCATACAATTCCCTTTGTCACCACATCAGAAAAACTCACAAAATGTAACTTTGGCAGTTAATTATGCAAAAAAAAATATTTTTTTTATTTTGTAAATGTTCAACCACTCAAAAAGTATACATACTTAACAAAATTTAAGGTAGTTATAAAACCACTAGCTGAAACAGGTTGCATCTCCTAAGACACAGAGGCAGTACACCCACCTATGCAGAGGACTGCTTGTAGTTCTTGGTCTCCAGCAACTTCTTGCCGCACATGGCACAGATACCCTTCTTGTATGCACATGCCTGGCAGTAGTGGGACCCCACCTGGTGCACCTTCTGCCGGCAGATGCGGCACGTCTCGAACTTGGTCGTGTACGGACTGAACCGCGACTTGCTGGCCGTCACAGCCTTGTTCTCGCCCACCTTGCGCCCGCCGCTCTCCACCGTGTTGCGCGCGCCCGTCTTCCACGGGTCTGGCGTTATCACGCGCCCCAGCTTCCGCTCACACTTCTCGCACACCATCGCAAGCGCTCACCTCTCCACCTCAGTCATGGACCCTGTTGCAAGAGCGCCAGTCCAAATACAAACACTACAAACCAATTACCAATGTGCGTAACGAAAATTAAAAATATATATACCACTTAATAACTACAATGAAATGTCTTTCGAGTACAATGCTATGGTGGATTAACAATGTTTCCAGCCCGTACCTTCATTAGCTCGCTCTCCCTAGTCCCCTTGAATCCGCTTGAACAGATTTACCAGTATTTCGACCCACCTCCTCCTCTGTAACGTTCCGCACTCCAGACCAACAAATCGCCCTCTTCCCCTTCTTGACCACACTCTGGACCTGTTTACGCCATCCTAGGCTGTTTGCAGTTACCCCCAAATCAATTGAACGAGGGCATTAAAGACATATACTGCTTTTTAAATAAGTAATTTTTGTGTTTCTTTTCCTTGGGTTCCTGTTTCTTAAGTGATGCTATAGTTTGTTTTATTCTTATGTAATGGTTGGGTAATTGCAGGGCTACATTATTTACACTTTCCTAGTACTTGCTCCATTAACTCGGTAATATCTTAAGGTAAATATGTAGAGTAGTGATATATGCGGAAAAAAATGCTAAAAATCCGAAAATACTTTTATTATATGCTCTTTCACTTCCTCTTTTCAAATCAACCGGCGGAGATAAGAAATTCCAAATACTTTAGGAGATATCAAATTTTTTAATTTTGAACATGTAGAGTAGCGGTATTTGCAAAAAAAAATTCTAAAAATCTGGAATTACTTTTATTATATGCTCTTTCATTTCCTCTTTTCATTAAAACCGGCGGAGATAAGAAATTCCAAATACTTTAGGATATATCGATTTTTTTAATTTAGCAATACAACACCTGTACAACCATTCGAACTGCGCAATTTTTGTTATTTTGCCGTGTGTTCGTGAATGCGTAATAAATAAAATGGTCGATTAGGTCAGGTCAGTTACATTGTTAATACTTTCAAACTAAGCGGACATAAAAAATAATGTGAATTATTTTTAATGGCTGTTTAGTTTTAAAATATTTATAATGTAACTGACCTGACCAAACAAACCGGGACAAAGGATGAACAGTACGAACTAAAATGGTCGATTAGGTCAGGTCAGTTACATTATGAATACTTTAAACTAAGCGTACATTAAAAATGATATGATTTAATTTCAGTGGTTCTTTAGTTTTAAAGTATTTATAATGTAACTGACCTGACCTAACAAACCCGGACAAATGATGAACATTAACAACTCACGTAAGATTTTTTTGTTACTTATTACTTGCACAACAATATCCAAATAAAAAATAAGACTTTAAAATTAGAAACGTTAAAAGCCCACCTAAGTTGGAGGTGGGTACATTTCCTTTGCCATTAGAAGGAAATGATGTCGTTCACCTACGTCGCGATACCTCCGACGGAACATTAATAAATAAATAAATAATCACGTATTGGTTCATTTGAATACTGGCCAATCACGGAACTGTCACGTGACAAAATTGTCCAATAAGAAACATAATAGATACTCGTAAACAAGAAACAATGGTAATCACAGCATGAATATGCAGGTATTGTGATGAAAATTAAAGGTAAATATTTACAATCGCGGTAGATGCCAAAAAAAATGGTAAAAATCCGAAAATACTTTTATTCTATGCTCTTTCACTTCCTCTTTTCAAATCAACTGGCGGAGATAAGAAATTCCAAATACTTTAGGAGATATGGAATTTTTAAATTTTGAACATGTAGAGTAGCGGTATTTGCGAAAAATAATTCTAAAAATCTGAAATTACTTTTATTATATGCTCTTTCACTTCCTCTTTACATTAAAACCGGCGGAGATAAGAAATTCCAAATACTTTAGGAGATATCGAATTTTTAGATTTTCATCACAATACCTGTGAATTCAGGCGGCCACCATTGTTTCTTGTTTACGAGACGAGTATGATTTTTTTCCGCGTAGGTGAACCGACCATTGTTGCTTGTTTACGTTTATGATTTTTTATTTTCGCGACGTAGGTAGAACGACTACATCATTTTCTACTAATGGCAAAGGAATGTACCCGCCTCTAACGTATCTGAGTTTTTAACGTTTCAAATTTTAATGTTTTATTTGTTGCGCAAGTAATAAGTAAAAAAATTACGTGAGTCCTACCGTTCATCCTTTGTCCCGGTTTGTTAGGTCAGGTCAGCTACATTATAAATACTTTAAAACTAAACAACCATTAAAATTAATTTATATTATTTTTAATGTCTGCTTAGTTTGAAAGTATTAATAATGTAACTGACCTGACATAATCGACCATTTTAATTAATTAGGCATTCACGAACGGTAAATCAAGACGCACATAAAGTTCTGCCATTCCCGATTACACCCGAACCATTTACCTTCAACCAACCTCGGTTCTATTTATTAATATTTATATTTCTCTGTTTATTTTAATGTAGCTATACTAACCTAACTAACCGTCCATAGTGTTTTAAAGTGTTTTAATGTAGCTAACCTAACATAACATAACTATAATAAAAGTATTTTCAGATTTTAATAGATATGTACTCCTAAACAAGCAACAATGTAGTCGTTCACTTACGTCACGGAAAAAAAAAATCATACTCGTCTCGTAAACAAGAAACAATGGTGGCCGCCTGAATTCACAGGTATTGTGATGAAAATTTAAAAATTCGATATCTCCTAAAGTATTTGGAATTTCTTACCTCCGCCGGTTGATTTGAAAAGAGGAAGTGAAAGAGGTATTTTCAGATTTTTAGCATTTTTTTTGGCATCTACCGCGACTCTACATATGATGAAATTAAAAAATTCGATATCTCCTAAAGTATTTGGAATTTCTTACCTCCGCCGGTTGTTTTGAAAAGAGGAAGTGAAAGGGCACAGAATAAAAGTATTTTCAGATTTTTAGCATTTTTTTGGCATCTACCGCGATTGTAAATATTTACCAAATTAAAAAATTTGATATCTCCTAAAGTATTTGGAATTTATCTCCGCCGGTTGATTTGAAAAGAGGAAGTGAAAGAGCATAGAATAAAAGTATTTTTGGATTTTTAGCATTTTTTTTTCGCATATACCGCGACTCTACATATTTACCCCACTGTGTAAAGACATGCAACACAAAACCCTTACTGCTTGTAAAAATGTTGTTAAAATTCAAACCAATGTTAGAAATTTAAATAAATTTCACCGAATGTTTAGAAAAAATGTCAGGAAACACAACTTAATTTTTGGATTTTTTCTTGTTTTTTCGGATGGGCACCTCCAGTCATTAATTTAAATATAGGTAGATTTTTAAAATCATTTTATAATTTCTTTAAAATGTGAATAATACACTCTGTCCGACTATCAAATCGTGCACACTTCTTTGAATTCTGAATAAATCTTGTGCACCCATTAGCAAAATTAAATATAATATAACTTACTTTATTAGGATTGTCATAAAATATAAATAGACTTGTTTTACATCCTGATTAACCGTAAATATTTCTTCGACAATAAAATAACTCACAAATATTCAACTACCTGTAACAATAACAAACTTCGACCATATGTAGTTACAAAACAACAACAAACACATTTATGCATGTTAGCCAACGTTGAGAAAAGTTATAAAGGCTAAACAGAAATATATTTTTTCCTTTTCTCCCAACACAAAAGTCCACATTTATTTATTTGGCGAAGAATGAAATATTTTTGAGAAGTATTTCTCCCCCACGTGTATTATTTTTATGTAAATAAATTTGATGTATAATTTATTTAGTTTAATTTTATTCAAATTGTTTCTATTCTTGTCTTCCGAGTTATAGAAGTTGTGTTTGCAGCAGTTTTATCTGTGTAACATATCTACGTCCTTGTTCGTTTTTGATAGCGAATCCAAAATTTGCTTTGTAAATTTGAATTCGCCATGTCCCGCGGTCTCGTGCTTGTGACCTGGGGTGAACCTAGTGTAATTATTGGTTTTGGAAAGACGTATTACTCTTGTTGGAAACGTGTATTTCTTCAGTAGGGCGCCAGCTAATTTTCCACTAACTGTTGTGTGGGCCGTCAGCTCCAGCGTGCTTTACTTGGTTCTAGGCCGTTGGAAGTAATTGATCGGGTTAGGTTGTAGCTATGAAATGTAAGCTGGCGTTTAGTAGTGCGAGTTTTAATCATACTTGACATGTGCTCATTGGCCTGGTTCTGCTTAGGACATGAGTCAGTGACATGCTGTGTATTGCTTTATGATATGTTACACACTAAATATGGCACTTACATATGGGAATGTTGAACCTTTTACAAAAATACGTGACTTGGCACATTTCGTTATGAGAACAGAATACGAAAAAAAACATGTTACACTTAACTGGAAAGTATATCAAAACATTCTAAAATAAATTAACAAAACCATCTTCAAATTTAAAGTTACAGGTTGGGTTAATAATGTAGTTTGAAAGAGCACATTTTTCAAATTTTCCAAGGGAGGGCCTCCATAAAAGTAAACAACCCCAGCAAAGTCTAGGGCCACTGCTGGGTCAATTTAAACTTTTTGTAACAATCTGCGTCCTTTGGTAGCATAGAAGAAGAGTACTTGATATTTGCTGTTTCCACTTGCTGTATCAAAAACGCAAACCAAAAATAACGGACAATGTGGTCGGAACCGTAAACCAAGAAGACAGACAAAATATTCATTAGTGTTGTTCGTTTGCAACTGGCATTTTTCAACAGCCAAACACACAAATTCAATATTGGCTTTTTTTTCTCTCTTTTTTTTTTTTTTTGGGGGGGGGGGGGGGAGAGAAAGAATTACTTTGCCTGCTGTTTGCTTTCAAATTCTTTCCATTTGTTGGTGGGAATGATAGATTTTTTTAGGATTTTGGGGGGGGAGATATATATTCCACCCTCACCCCTTGGTATGCCACTGCTGTCATTTGACATCCAAAGAGTGACAAAAAGTATGTAAAGTGACTTAAAATGTGTTTATCATAACACTTAAAACAAAAAGCATCATTTAATAACATTGCAACAAGCTTTAGAAAAAAAATCATAATTTAAAAATTTTTGGGAAAAGGTATATAATAGCAAAACATTATTTTTTGGAGTTTGTTAACTTTCACAACAGCCAGATCACCAGGGGCGTTGCCAGGGGGGGGGGGGGTTTAGGGATTCAAACCACCCCCCCCCCCCCTTAGCACCAAATCTTTAATTAATTTCTTATTCATCACTCAAACAAATTTCATATTAAAATTAATAAAATTTTTAACATTACAATATTTAAATTTAAGTACCGAAAACTGCTAAAATAGCACTATTTTACACCTTAAAATCCTAATTTTCCCGGGGGAGACCATGCTTCTTAACACCCCCCCATACACAAATCCTGGCTACGCCACTGCAGATCACTGCAGGTCTGCTGTCATTGGCAAACTGTTTAAAGAGGCATGCAATATCATTTAGCAGAACTGTTTTCTGCTACAGTTCTGCTTGAGCTAGGAATCCTTATGTTCCTAAATCAAAATCAGTTAGTTAGTAAACATGTTTTTTTGGTGCTGTGTAGGTCGCTTTCATAAGTACACCTTCATCGTCTTTGTGAGATGACATTTGTATTCTACTGGTTCCAGATGCATTTTGGCAATATCCTCTGAACTTTCCCCGAAGTCATCTATCCTACAACCAACTATTATCATGAAAATATGTTCATTTTTGATTGATTATCAGATTTCATTGTTTGACATTTCTGCAATGGCTTGTGTGGGGCGATTTCCTCAGGGGTCTCCAAAGCACGATGTGAGGCTCTATTACTGATTAGCAATTTCATTTCATTTCATATGAGATAAAATAAGCAAATGTATTATATATTTACTTCTGTCAAATTTAAAAATATATTGTTATTATTTCTTAGTTTATTAATAATTTTCAGTATATCAGTGTTCTTGTGCCTATGTATGTTGGTGTATTCACTTTGGGAACTGTATGTTACTAAAGTATATTTTTTGACGTGATAACGTCTTATAAATCGATGAACACCGGCTGCACGCACAAAAAAGCATGACTCATTGTCACGTTCCGCCTGAGCCGAGCGTGCAAGCGAGAACGCGGAACAAGCGATAGAGAGGCACGATCGGCCTGAGCGTTCGGCTTGTGACGCATCTTCTATCTCTCTTCCACTCCATCGGCCGATGCGTCCGAGTAGAAGAGAGACAGTGGCAGCACACAACCTAAACATGAACTGTTTTGTCAACTGTTTATAAAGGACGTTATCACATAAAACTATTGTCCGTAAACCGACTTTACCGACACCCCCCCCCCCCCACTTTTTTTTTTTTTTTTTTTTTTTTTTTTTTTTTTTTTTTTTTTTAACAAAATATGCATTTACACAAAGCACAACTTTATCATTTATCACTTTTATTTTATAATGTTTGTATCCTTTTTTATAGATATTCTTGGCCTTGTCACACTTCAGTCTTCAAAGTATTGTGGTACATGTGCTACAAAGGATATTCAAGGTATTAAATAAAATACTTTATTGCTAGAAAGTCTAATTTTATAATTACTTCCGTGAAACATTATAGGTAAAGAGGGAAATTTTCATGCAATACTTTCCATTGAAGAGTCCAAATTATTAAAAATATTTATGCACAAAATGAGGCCAAAAATAAAACTTGTGAGTATATGACTAAGTGTTCTATGGTGTTTTTGCATTTATAAACATTTAAAAACCCAACCTGCTGCATTTAGTCAGCACGATCATTAGAAGAGGGCGGAGGGGGTGGGGGCGGAAAAAATCCCTAGGGCCCGGTTGAGTTCCGAAATATATATTTTTATGCTTGTGTTTACCCTAATAAGACTATTGATAATAAACCTTCCAAGGTATGCAATTTTTTCAGATCACATTTACAGTTATGGACATTGTAACTTTTAGTGTTTAAATATATATACATATATTTTTTATTTTGGGGTTTGAAACATTGTTCATTACGTAATAGGGAGGGGGAAGGCACAAAATGATTTCCCCCCGGGCCCTTGGTATCTCTTGATGACCCTGCTTGCAGTACATGCAAGTTGGCTGCAGGCAACAGAAGAAAAAAATAGGATTTTTAGGAAGAGGGTACCTGATAGTATCTAACACAGGTAGTCACAATCCACTACCTTTGTTTTGATACACCAAATGAATTAAAAAGAAACTGCTATAATAAACTGAGTACTTTATTGCGATTTGTACAACTACTTCCAAACATACAACTATAAATACATCTTTAATTATGTCTAGATCCCAGTATATTAAACCATCACATCTTTCACATCAACTTCAACTATTTCACTGAATGCTGCAGATAGATTACATACTCACTAGTGGTGAATCCAGAATTCCAACAAAATGTAATTCACTGTAAGTGGCATTTACAAAAAAATAGGATGGTAAGGGTTTTTTTTTGCCCCTGGAACCACCCATGCTACCTTCCTTAACAGTTAAGTTGATGCAGCATTCACTTACAAGAAATTACTTTCTACATTTGAAGATAAATATACATGCATACGTATGTACTGCATTTCATGCAAGTGCTCGTAATTTTGACAGACACTGTTACCAATGAATTCAGCATTTTGTCATCAGCTGGGCCCAGACTCTTTCCTGGACCCTGATGTGCCGTGTCCTGTCTGGCCACTGCTCACATTAATACATGTGGCTGTTCAAACAGCTTGCTGGCATCAGCAGTTGCAAGAAATTTTTCAATATAATTTTAAGAAAATTTTAATTATTCTGGAAAAATAAACTGGTGTTTTTTTTTTTTAAGAATAATAAAAAATATGGTAATTTTTAGAACAATAATGATTAACAAATTCTGTAACACATTCTGTTCGTGTATTATGTTAAAAACCTGTATTTAATTGCTTATGATATTTTGTGTTTATTTTCAAGAAAATTTCACAATAATAATAATGACTTGTATTTACATCATCATTAAATTATTTTGAGTACCTATTTATTTTTTATACGTTTTTCTTACTGTTATTAATCCATAATTTTTGATTATGTAAGCATAATTTTTTACCATAAACTTTTAAATTTTTCATTAACTGGCATTTTATTGTAACCAGCCATGCTAGTCCACAGAGAAGTTTCTCTCAGAATGCTTTGATAATACCCACATTATTTTTGGTTTTAGTCGTGTATTGAAACTGATGTACTATTTTATGATTTATATTTATGACTTCAAAGGGCAGGGCAGACGGAAGTGAAACGGAATGAGTAGGGTCTACACACTGTTTATGTTGATGAACCATTACCATGGAGCAAAGTGTAAGTTATTTTCCTTGTGTAGCTCACTACTCGCAATTGTAAATTACGTGCATAATCGGGCAGTTCATGACCACAGCCATGCCGGATAAGATATTTTGATTAATAATGATCAACAAAGACTTAACAGATCTAAGAACTCTATGCATTGATCTAAGAGCTCTATGTGTAGAAGCAAGATTTGCACGGATGTTGTATTTTAATTCCATTATCAAAATGTTAATTGATGGAAACATGCAATAATAATAATTGTAAAATATTGTTAGAAATTAAGTTGGTCAATATTACATTTTAAAAAGATTAATAGTTCTTGAGAGAAACACCTGAAAAAAAACCTTAAAACATTAACTACGTACTTAGTGTTGACCCATTTACACAGCAATATAATCTCTTACAGTGTTTTTTTTTTTTTAAATTGTGAGTGGTTTTAAAATTATGCATTAAATAACAGGTGTGAGGCCATAAACATTATTTGCCCTCCGGCCTTTAGTTTATTATGATGACCCCGGGGATTACAGGGACAGATGGGGCTTGTGCCCCGGGTGCCTCATTTGGAAGGAGGGGGGACATTTAACTGGCAGAGTAATTTTTACTATAGATATTCACTTGAATATCATAGTGTTAGAATACAAAAAATAAGTGTTGGAGGGCAGATGAACTGAATTAGATATATTGAAAGACACATACATGTATATCATCAAACATTTAAAATCTGGTATTTTTCGCGTACTATCCAACTTGCGATGTTATTACAAATTAATGACTGCAACTAAATCTATTAATTTACCTTCTATGTTGAATCAAAAATATTTGTAATAGTGGAATTAATATGTGATGGTATTATGAAGTGTTGTCAGGAAAGGTTTTGGTTTGGTTGGCTTGGGAAAAAAAATGAGGTGCCAAGATGAGTTCTTGCACGGGTATAGTTACGTCCCTGACAGTTTATAATGTTCTGACATGTTTAACAGAACGACAAATACACCTTTGGAACTTTTAAGAACTGTGAAAATTAGACAAATACATGAAATGCAGTCTGTTGCTTTATTAATATTGGTGCAAGTTAAGAGTGAAAAATTACTTAGTGATTCACAGAATGTTCCAAAAACCAAATTACATTTTCTCCAAGACTTCCTTACAGTATGCAATTCTTTGTCTTCATGCTAATAATCAGGGGTGCAACAACATAATTTCCAAAGGGCAATATACCTTTTTATAAAGAATCATCGATCCCCCCTATTGAAGCGGGGGGGGGGGGGGGGGGGCCTGGAAAAATTTGTATTTCAAGGTGGAAAATGGTGCTATTTAAGCAGTTTTATTATCTAACAATTGATTACACAGCACTTTCTTTGCCCCCGTTTGCCCCCACTTCAAGGTTTCAGAGGGGGCAAAATACCCTTGCCCCCCCCCCCCCCCTGTTGTTGTGCCCCTGCTAATAATGAATAACATTTGAAGCTGAATATATGACCATTATAATGTGTGATATGTTTAGAAAAAACCTAAAATGAAGATAAATTGTATTATTTAAAAGATTTTAAATGTTCTTGAATAAAGTTTGAACTCAGAACCTAGTGAATGTTGTTTTTTATATTTATAATCAAAGTTATAATTATCATATTTAATATATTTATCTGTCAAATTCTTGGTTTTCCTCCAATAAAATGTAAAAACAATAATTATCAACTCTACAAATGCCAATGCTAAAGATAGAAAAAAAAAGTATTTAATATTTCAATATTTCCCTTTTTTAGTGGAAATATCATAAAACACCTTGTTTGTCTGACCAGTATTAATGGAAAACACAGAAAAAGTAAAGAAATAAAACAATGTTCCTGTTTAGCTGCAAAAATAATATTTTAGCTATCACATTTAAATATATTCATAAAATAAATAATTACAGTATTTTGGTGTATTGAATTTGGTAAATTTTAACCTACTTCTTGTATCACAAATAAGTTTTATATAATTTACTGTATGAATGTATTTCAAAATAAAAACATGGGTAAACATAAAAAACCATTTCAGTGTTTACACATTCATTGAAGTGAATTTTACATGATGGCTAGGGACCTGAAAAATTCGCGGATTCAATGACCTCTAGGAAAGCCTCCATTATCCTCTATATTTCTCAAGTAAACACGTGTGTTCATTGGGTACTAAATTGTGAGGCGTCTCCACTGGGTAGCTTGTGATTCAACACTTCTTTGGTCGATAGTCTCTCATTGGCCCAGAGAGCTATAGTTAAACTGCGAGCCAATAGCAGAACCAGCAGAATTGTACACATGTTTGAATTTCAGCCTATCACAAAATGAGTCTGCGAATTTTACCGGTCTCTAATGATGGCTATTTTTTGCATTGTCATTTAGATAAATATGATAAAATAGTCACATAATGATAAAAACAATGTATCTCTAAGGATGTCATAATATAAGTTGAATGATAGGAACAAATATAACTATGCTAAATTTATAACAACAGTATTATATAAATAAAATTTTTCTGTATGTACTAAAAAAATTATATAAAATTAATAAAACAGTTCTTCCATATACATATAATGTGAACATAATTATTCATAACGTTAAGTTGAATACTGAATGGATAAATTGCCATAAAGTATAGTTTCAATGTTAAACTGTGGCTTCTCCTTGTAACGAGAGTTTGTGCCCAATGGCTTCAACCCGTGTCTTTAAGTGGTTCAGGATGTCTTCTGCCAGTTCGTTGATGACTGAGAATCGACACTTGTGGAAACTGAAAATGTCTATCAGAAAGCCAGTAACTTGTTCCTGTAGAAAAAAAAAATTAAAATGAGACAAAGATGGCAAAATAAAAGGTACAAAAAAAATTTATCTTGGATTATAAGTATTAAATTAACTATAAGTTAAACAACTGTACCAAGTATTCACATGACCACTGCACTTGGAGTACAAAGTTGATGGAAGACCTTATTATAAGGGGTGACACCTTGATCTCATACTTTGGGGAGGAGAAGAAGTGACAACTGTCTTCCCTGAGGGGGTGGGAGGCCTGAGGCCACAATGAGCTCCAAAACACTTAGCTACCAACTCAGCACCATTAAATTTCTGGTGAAGCAAAGGACTCAGCTCGAACTAAAAATGATCTGCTTCGCTCACCACATGAGCATAACCATCAAGTAGCAATGTAACAGAGTCAAAGACTTAACAATGTCATTATCAAACATCCATTGTCAGTCATCTTTTGATATTTACTCTTCAGAACATTTTATAGAACATTATATCCATTCTTTCCAATACTTTCACACTTGCTCATTTTCTGCTATTCTCAAAACCGTTATTTGGTTTAACCCCCATATCATCCTCCATCACATGCTTTCATCATGCCAGAGTCATCCCATTAGTCATTCTGTTATCATCTCTCTTGTTTCTTTTTAAACAGTAAAGTTCTCATCAGATACATAAAACAGTCCAAACTTACTATAATTCTCAAAATTAAAGCAGCTAATGCATTTTTTTTCCGAGAAACATCTTATCCAAATATCCTTCTAGCAAATTCTACTTTCTCACTAGGCTGTATGCCCTAATCATGAAGACATGTAACCTTGTGAGGAGGAATTCTTATTGGATGATAATGCCGTATTTATCTCTAAGGTGATAAAAAGCCACCTGAATGATTTTGAGCACTGATGCAAAGCTACTGAACTAATTAAAATAAGTATTTACATTGTGGGCACCAGTAGCGGATCCAGAGGGGGGGCTAAGGGGCTCAAGCCCCCGCCAAAAGCACCTGGGTCCACTATTGTTTTAGTGTTTGCCTTGATAAAGCCTAGCCTCAGCTGGGTCAAGCCCCTCCCAAACCAAAATCCTGGATCCGCTACTGGTGGGCACCAAAAAATATTATCACTGTCATAAATTAATCCCAATCCGAGGACGGGTTCCACCATGCCCTCGCCGTACGAGTGAGGTGTGCTGGTGGCTCAATCAAGTAGGTACAGCATGCAGCGAGACAAGAGGGTTTACCCTGAAGTACTGGCACACGGCCTTGAGGTTCTCGTCGGGGCCAAGGAAGCCCCACGCCATCATGGGCAGGACCTGCTCGGAGATGGCGTAGAAGTGGGAGATGAAGCCGTCCGGGTACTTGAGCATCCTGCGCTTGCCCTTGAAGAGGGACCACACGGCCGTCGTGAGAGCCTACAAGCAAGATAACATTCCTCGGGTTCATACTCCACAAGCAAAGCCGAACATCATGACACAAAGTTACGCACTTTCAACGTTCATTTTATTTACTTTGAAGAGCTAAAAAAGTAATTGTATTAGTTAAAGTATGTAACTTCAGCTTCAACCATAAAAACACAAGTAGTTTGATATTCCAGGTGACACAATCTCAAATTTAAATGGCTCACGCCAGGGCAGCCTGGAAACTTACTGTTAGACGACTGCTGGGTAAATAATTTATTGGAACATATGGTTCTTTATTTTGAGATTCTGCTATAATAACTTCCGAAAAATGTTCTGTTTTCAATGAACCGTAAAAAGTGCCTTTTTGTGTAGCACCAACAACAACTCTTGATCACTGCTGACCCCTCATTTTCACTAACACCCCTGTGCAACTAAGTATTTTAACGGACTCTCATTCCGAATTGACATCTTGTAGAATGCCGCATGTCCCATCATTTTAAAATAAAAGTTATAAAATAAAAATAAACTTTTAGAGCAGCATGTCTATTAATGTGCCGTTCAATTTCCTCTAGGTCTTTACGTACATCCTTATTTCAAATTAAGCGACTTACCACGGCACGGTCGTGATGAATATTGCAACTTGATGTCTGTACTTTAAAATATTTTTATTTTAGAAAAAAATAAATAAAAAAAGGAACATATTTGAGGATAGTGTTTGGGCTATTTTCTGTAGTGGTATCTTCATTGCATCTTTAGTACCACACAGTTGCAATGAAGATACCACGTGATCAGGGGCGCAACAACTAAATTTCTAAAGGGGGGGGCAATATACCTATTTATAAAGAATCATCGCTCCCCCCTTTGAAGCGTTGTTGTTCAAGGTGGAAAATGGTGCTATTTAAGCAGTTTTATTATCTAAAAATTGATTACACAGCACTTTCTTTGCCCCAATTTGCCCCGACTTCAAGGATTCACAAGGAAGGGGGGGCAAAATACCCTTGCCCCCCCCCCCCCTGTTGTTGCGCCCCTGCACTTGATACTATTCTTACAAGACAAACGTCATACTTGAAATAACATCATCATTCGATGTTTACCGTCTCTTTGAAGCCATTGGACAGCCAGCGGTTGTAGACGACGGCGGTGAGGGTGGACGGAGGGGAGTCCAGGTCGTCGAAGGCGTCCATGAGGATGAAGTCCAGGACGATGTCGTAGAAGGTCATGGCCTTGACGCCCTTCAGGCTCAGCTCCTGCTCCACGAGTGTCCAGTTCTCCTCCTGCTTGATGAACTCCAGCATGTCCTCGTACGCTATCAGCAGGTCCTTCGGGTCCTGGCGGCACGCGACCACAAAGAGTTGTTGTGTGAGGACCCTGCCGCATCGACGGCCCCAGCCGATCAGCTGTGCGACTGCTGACCCAGCGCCTTGGGACATGCATCCAGGGCCGGCGCGTCCATATAGGCGAACTAGGCAACCGCCTAGGGCGCCAAGTAGCTGGGGGCGGCGCAGCACGACACATAACAGCTCATATAATATGTTTAACGATTATTGAAACTAGATGAAAATGGATTTTTGTAACAGTTTGGAATGTTTATATTGATATAAGTAGTTATTTAAAGTCCACGGTGACCTGTTTATGATTTGTAATAAGTAAAAAAGTAAAAAAAAAAAACACAAGCCTGCTTACATTTGATTGTTAACAAAATCTTAAGCTTACGTGATTTATTTTGAGGCAAGGAAAATTTTTTTGGGGTGTCCGGCGGGTGGGGGGTGGGGGGGGCATTAAGGTTTTTCGCCTAGGGCGCCAATTTACCTTGCACCGGCCCTGCATGCATCCGGTACAATCAGTGGCGGCCCAGGACTTTGAAGGGCGCCCTGGGCCATTTACTTCTGCGGGACCCTGATATCGTGGAGAGGAGACTTGGAGAAAGTTTTGGGGGAGGAATAGCTACTCAGAAAAGGAAGGGTGGAGGGGATCAGGCGTCCTTCCCCATCAAATTTTTGTTTGAAAAGTTTTTTAATCTAACCTCGAACTTAAATTCTAACGATGGTTTTGCTAATTTATCGTCAGGTTTTTTTATATATTTTGTTATTAAAATTAGAATAGAATTGCGTTAACACTACACGATGAATAGGATTGTATAAAAATGATAAATAGTTTACCTTACAAGAGCTATGGTAGTAAAAGCGACTGCGCGGGGACCTGACGAGTGTTTACTCGGTTCGCCCGCACTGGGGCCGTCCCTGGGTTCAACAGGGCAGAGGGTAGCTGTCCAACATGTATACATGCTCTTGCATGCCTAGCTTCGTGGGTTGGCCTGCAGGAGGGGAATCGACCGTCGAGCCTGCCAGGCGGTAAGCGTCGGAGAGATGTAGGGAGAGAGAAAGACAGGGGTGGCGGCATACAGGTGGGAAAACAGTTGGTTCCGTCCCAATGTTAGAACTCTGGTGCTCATACGTTGTTCAACATGAACACGGGGTGTTGACGCGGAGGGGCTAGCCAGCAGGCGGAGGGGCTAGCCAGCAGGCGGAAGGGGAGAAAGACTCGCCTTGTCGGCGAAGATGAGGATGTCGGCGAGCACCTGGCGGCCCGTGTCGGCCAGCCACCGCCAGTTGGCGCGGTCCCGGAACACCAGCTGCAGCGCCAGACGCACGCAGTGCAGCTTGCACAGGAACTCCAGGTCCGAGCTGCAGTGCACCGTCTCCGTGCGCAGCGTCCTGCCAACCACGACCCTGTGTCACTCCCCTGTGTCACTCCCCTCCGTCACTCCCCTCAGTCACTCCCCTCCATCACTCCCCTCCGTCACTCCCCTCTTGCACTCCCCTCCGACACTCCCCTCCGTTACTCCCCTTTGTCACTCCCCTCTGGCACTCCCCTCTGTCACTCCCTTCCGTCACTCCCTTCCGTCACTCCCCTCCGTCACTCCCCTCTGGCACTCCCCTCCGACACTCCCCTCCGTTACTCCCCTTCGTCACTCCCCTCTGGCACTCCCCTCTGTCACTCCCCTCCGTCACTCCCCTCCGTCACTCCCCTCTGGCACTCCCCTCTGGCACTCCCATCTGGCACTCCCCTCCGACACTCCCCTCCGTCACTCCCCTCTGGCACTCCCCTCCGACACTCCCCTCCGTTACTCCCCTTCGTCACTCCCCTCTGGCACTCCCCTCTGTCACTCCCTTCCGTCACTCCCCTCCGTCACTCCCCTCTGGCACTCCCCTCCGACACTCCCCTCCGTTACTCCCCTTCGTCACTCCCCTCTGGCACTCCCCTCTGTCACTCCCCTCCGTCACTCCCCTCCGTCACTCCCCTCCGTCACTCCCCTCCGTCACTCCCCTCCGTCACTCCCCTCCGTCACTCCCCTCCGTCACTCCCCTCCGTCACTCCCCTCCGTCACTCCCCTCCGTCACTCCCCCCCGTCACTCCCCTCCGGCACTCCCCTCCGTCACTCCCCTCCGTCACTCCCCTCCGTCACTCCCCTCCGTCACTCCCCTCCGTCACTCCCCTCCGTCACTCCCCTCCACACTCCCCTCTGGCACTCCCCTCCGTTACTCCCCTGTGTCACTCCCCTCCGTCACTCCCCTCAGTCACTCCCCTCCGTCACTCCCCTCCGTCACTCCCCTCCGTCACTCCCCTCTGGCACTCCCCTCCGACACTCCCCTCCGTTACTCCCCTTCGTCACTCCCCTCTGGCACTCCCCTCTGTCACTCCCCTCCGTCACTCCCCTCTGGCACTCCCCTCTGGCACTCCCCTCTGGCACTCCCCTCCGACACTCCCCTCCGTCACTCCCCTCTGGCACTCCCCTCCGACACTCCCCTCCGTTACTCCCCTTCGTCACTCCCCTCTGGCACTCCCCTCTGTCACTCCCTTCCGTCACTCCCCTCCGTCACTCCCCTCTGGCACTCCCCTCCGACACTCCCCTCCGTTACTCCGCTTCGTCACTCCCCTCTGGCACTCCCCTCTGTCACTCCCCTCCGTCACTCCCCTCCGTCACTCCCCTCCGTCACTCCCCTCCGTCACACCCCTCCGTCACTCCCCTCCGTCACTCCCCTCCGTCACTCCCCTCTGGCACTCCCCTCTGTCACTCCCCTCCGTCACTCCCCTCCGTCACTCCCCTCCGTCACTCCCCTCTGGCACTCCCCACTGTCACTCCCCTCCGTTACTCCCCTCCGTCATTCCCCTCCGTCACTCCACTCCGTGACTCCCCTCCGTCACTCTCTTCCGTCACTCCCCTCCGTCACTACCCTCAGTCACTCCCCTCCGTAGCACCCCTCAGTCACTCCCCTCCGTCCACCCCCTCCGATAATCCCCTCTGTCACTCCCCTCCGTCACTCCCCTCCGTCACTCCCCTCCGTCACACCCCTTTGCCACTCCCTCCGTCACTCCCCTCCGTCACTCCCCTCCGTCACTCTACCTGTCCGCAGCGGCGCCTCGGTCATCGTGGCCAGGGAGGGGCAGACGGGGAGCGCTCAACTGGCAGAGTCATTTCTACCATTGATGTTTACTTGAATAGTGTAGTGTTAGAACACTAGGGTAGATTAAATGAATTATTTATATTGAAAGGTACATGCATGTATATCGTCAACTATTTCTCGCGTACTATCCAACTTGCAATGTATTAAAGATGAAATGACTGCAAATAAATAAATTTATTTTCCATGTAAGTTGAATCAAAAATATTTGGAATAGTTCTCTGCCTGGTGTGTTAGGGCATGTCCCGCCTGGCAGGCCTCACCACCAGTGCCGGTTGTGTTTCTAAAAGGCATATGATTTTGAATTTAAAGCTAAAATAATAATAATAAAAATGAAACATAATACGAATGCAGTTTGCATCTGACTATAAATTTAATACGCTGGCAGTTCTGCAACCATTTTTAAGTGTTAGATATTAAGATTTTAGCATATCATATTAAAATCTAATAGTCTTACAAAAATAATAGGCATAAGTGATATCATCTCTAGAATATTTTAAGGCATGTAGAGCGTATACATATGTAAGTTGTATGATCTTTCCATTTCTTTAGTTTCAGGTGCTTGCCTGGACCGAGTGTGGGTGGCTAGTGTATCCACTCGACACCAGGAGCGCTTGCGTCCCTGCGCATAAATCCAGGGAAGCCTTCATTTCACAGACGAGAGAGCCACACCCGATGTTTCCCGAAGTTCATGCTCGCTTTTTTTTCCCCGTTCTATCTCATTGTATAAACCGGTGTGGCATTAAATTTTGCGGTCGATTAGGATAGGTTAGCTACATTATAAATACTTTAAAACATTGTGGATGGTTGGTTATATTAGGTAAGTATAGCTACATTAAAAAATACTGTAAAATCATTTTATGGTTGCTTGGCAAATAACTTTTTTAATATGTAGCTATCCAAGGGCTAGGAAACCGTTTACATGATTTCACAGAATCTTTTATGTAGCTATCCTAACCAAATCAACCGTCCACAATGTTTTAAAGGATTTATAATGTATAGCTAACCTAACCTTTTACGATGAACAAAAAAAAAAAAAACCGAAGATGCACGATCGGACGTTTGGCTCTCTCGTCTGTGAAAAGAAGGCTTCCCATAATACCAGTCCTGGATTAAAAATACAAAGCGGACCTAGAGTCCCAAGTGTCCAATCCCCCCGGTGTTCGCTCGCGAGTGCGTCGCAGTTCACTTGAGTGTAACTTGCAGAGGCGGTCTACCTGTAGGGGATGCCGGCCGACTCGAACTGCGCCCTGGCCTCCTGGTACAGCGGCAGCTCCTCCGCGTCGGGGAAGCATTCCGCGAACTCCTCGAACTCCCTGAGGTCTGCAATCTGCGGCGGACCCCCCCGTTGCCCGAAAGCACTTCCCTCACGTTGAACACGACAAACCCACACTCCCAGTGGCGGATCCAGGATTTTAGTTTGGGAGGGGCTTGACCCAGCTGAGGCTAGGCTTTTTCAAGGCAAACACTAAAACAATAGTGGACCCAGATGCTTTTGGAGGGGGCTTGAGCCCCTTAGCCCCCCCTCTGGATCCGCTACTGCACACTCCCCGTGTTCCTGTTCATTCGTCGCAACTAGCTCAGGATTATTTTTTTTTTTTTAGTGGAACATGTGATAGGTAGGGACCGAAAAAATTCGCGGGTTCAATGACCCATGGACGTCGCAACCGGGGGGGACGGGGGGGACACATCCCCCCCCCCAATAATAAGTCTTCAATTTCGTCCCCTCCAATAATATATTTAGTTTCGTAGTTATATTAAAAATATGATTTATGTGATATAACCCATATGTTGCGCATGGTGCATTTAGTCCAGTCGTGGTAATGTGAGCACTGTGTTTTTACAAATTTGTTCTCTGAAAATATTTTTTATAAAAAATAAATTATATATTGCATCCAACTATAATTAGAATATTTAGGAAAGAAAATGCCTAAAAACCACCTTTTTGCACTTTCAAACCCCAAATTTTCCCTGGGGAGGACCCCCGGACCCCCCACTTTTTTTTCCCAGGGGATGGATATTCCTCAACAACTAAATAAATTGCAGTCCCCCCCCCCCCCCCCAAAAAAAATATATCCTTGCGACGCCCATAAATGACCTGTAGGATGAACTCCATTGTTCTACGTACAAACGGTCAGATGTCACCCACTCATTGGCTGCTGTCTTGTGAGACGTCACAACGTAGCAGCCTGTGTGATTCGATACAGCTTTGGTTGAGTGTTTCTCATTGGCCCAGAGTCATCCAGGCGAGTCGTGAGCCAATAGCAGAGGCAGCCCTGAGGTGCAACTAAGTATTTGAATTTTAGCCTATCGCCTAATGAATACGCGAATTTTTCCGGTCTCTAGTGATAGGCCTACCAAACTATGCCTGGCTTTGTGATTCGCTGCAAGCATTATTTTTGTGCGTAGAATAAATGAAAAAAAAAAACCGTCTAATTGAATATTCTAACATATATTTTTTCAATCTGAAATAATAGCTAAATAAAAAAATAACGATGTTGACAGTTTCGTATTCTTAAGACACAGTCAAACACGCTTGTGTTTTGGTATCCATTTTCTGGTCACTATCATAATTTTTCCGTAAATATATTTCTATAGCTCTTCTTGCGTTTATCATTGCGTCAAAAATTGTCGTCAGCTATTAATAAAGAAAAAAAAAAGGATTTTAGAGTTGCGTGACTTTTTTTATCGGTATTAGATATTATTTATTAAATTTATGTTCTGAAAATTTGAGACGAACAATAAAATGAAAGTGTTATCGTGACCTATTTACAGGAAAATCCTTCAACAAATATAAATGACAAAAAATGAAATTACCAACACGGTGTGTGAAGCTGAGACTTAAGCACCCAGACAGAGCGATATACACACGGTGGATGGCTGTGTAAACTGTAAATGTCTTTTTTTTTTAATGGAACCGATATATCCATGTAAAAATTACAGATATTTGTACATTTGTACATTTACGTGAAAACAACTGTATCACTACAAAATAGTGTTCACAATTATACTGGGTTCGGATTCATATCCGGACATTTTATGCTTTGTGTTGTTCCACTAACTCCATTAGTTTAAGTTATTTGTAAACCGTTCCCTGAATATTTTTAACTGCACAAATTAATAAAAAAAATAAAAAATAAAGTCCAATTATATAATATTCAATTATATTTTCCATGGTTTAAAAAAATTATGCTTGAATGGAACATAAAATTAAAATGTTAAATTATGCTCCAATTTTCGTTAAGAATACTCAGTATTATATCGAAAAAGATATTTCATATATGTAAAAATAACCATAGCTGAGTGTTGCACAAAGTTACAAAATTTTTCTTTTAGTATTACAAAATATTTTTTTTTGGCCACATGTTTGCAAGGGAATCTTTTGTAAAATAATTTATTTTTCTGCGTACATGGAACAAGTTTGACATGAAAACAGGTACACACATGGCCCCCACATTCGATTACGGGCCCTGAACCCAGGATCGGAGACGGTCCCCCACCCCCCTTATTTTACAGTCACGTGCTAAATTATAATTGCATGGTTACTTCTTACCTACACTCTTTTTAGAATGATATTTAACCTGAAAACACGGGGTATAATTATGGTCACTATTTTATAAGTCCAAATTAAGCTTTATTTATAATATGTTTAATAGGTTTTTTTCTAGTTTGTAAAGAACATTTAAAAAATTGGTTGTCTGTAAAGTCGGTTTACGGACAATATTTTAACGTGACAACGTCATAACAAAACATTGATGAAATGATTGCATACTTTATGAATAAAATTGAATCATTTTTATTGAATTATCCACTATTTTGTATGGATACAAAGAAGGAGTGAAATGAAAGCTACAATTTAATAATTGATAAATTTACTTTTATTTGATCTCATCAATTCAAATATGTTTATCACTTTAACGAAGAGATTATTTTAACTATAACTTTTATACATGTTTGCTATTTAACTTCTTCCAATCTGTGTTATCCTGTTAAGGATAGGACGATGATAGGAAAAGTAGGAAACGAATGGGAGTGTTTCAAGTTTAATGTGCCACGAAAAAGTCAAATCGATGGTTGTTCCAATCGAGTGGAAGAGAGATAGATGCGGCGCAAGCGTACAATGAGCGTAACGAGGCAATGTGCGTAACGGGACACTTTTTTCGTGCGTGCAGCCGGCGTTCATCGATTTATTAGACGTTGTCACGTAAAAAAAATAAGCAGGGCTGGGGCCCGGGGCCTGGACCTTCGCGGGGGCCACGAGTGCACAGTAGCGGTAGCTGGCGGCTGGCGATGAAGGAGATGCTCAGACTGTTTGCTTGATCAGACAACACTGCGACACAGTGTGCCGCAAACTGTATTGTCATCACAGCTTCTGCGGACCTCGTGGTCCGGATGCCAGAACCCAGCATCGAACCAAGGGCCCGCGAAGAGTTCCAGGCTGCGGAGTGCCGCCCACTACCTCTTGTTGTGAAATAGAGTTGATGTGCGGATGTCTGTGAAAAGGATGATACCGGGTTACTTATAAGGCGGTGTTAAAATTTGTTTCTCTATAGCGGGATCGCGGTAGGGACTCGAACCCATATGCTGCTGTGGGCATTGTGATGAATAAAGAGAGAAGTCACGATGAAGGAGATGATCTCACCTCGTCCTGCGCAGACGCGAACGACTCGGGGGCCGACGTGAAGGAGGACAGCGCGTCCCCGTAGTGCCTGGACGACGTGTCTGTGTGGAACAGCACGGAGCGCTGCGAACACACGCCGGGACAGGCGGCGCTTCGTGAGTCGCTCGCCAGCCGTGCCGCGCGCGCACGGTACACGAGTCACGTTCGGGGACGCACCACGACGCCGAAATACCACAACGCCGAAAACCATAACGCCGAATGCCTAATTGACTACAACGCCGACAGCTAGAAAACTGCTGTGTACCACAACGCCGAAAAATGTCATTGCAGGACTGCCACAAAGGTTAGGTTAGGTTAGGTCAGGTTAGGTTAGGTTACGTTGGGCTAGGTTAGGCTAGCCTAGGTTAGGTTAGGTTGTGGTATTTTGGCGTTAAGATACATTTAAGAAACACACACAAATTCATTCAGTTGTTTTTCATTTTGCTCCTGTGAGGGCCCCCCCCCCCCCCTCCCTCCACCGCAGCAACATTTTTCGGCGTAACTGTATTTCGGCGTTGTGGTACACAGCAGTTTTCTAGCTGTCGGCGTTTCTGTCAATTTGGCATTCGGCGTTATGGTTTTCGGCGATATTGTACGTTCGGCGTTGTGGTATTTCGGCGTTGTGGTAACGACCCGTCACGTTCGTGCAGTGCACGCGTCAAACAAAACGCCAAATACTAGGTACTACTTAAAAAAAAAATTGCATTCACTCCTTTTCTGTAACTATCCAATCCCATCCAATAAATAATATAAAAAAAATTGTACTATTTTTCAACCCATTAATTAAAAAAAAAAAACTAAAATAGGTTTACGAATATATATGTATTTCAAAACGTTCACTCTCTAGTTTCATGAGCTATATTTACTGTACGAAAGGTGGTGTACACTATTATTTCAGAAATGTCACTAAGTTTTCCTGTTTCCGTAATAAATAAATAACACTCCGAAATTTAGTAACTGGACTACTAAATCAGTCATAATTACGTAAAATCTGCACACAAAAAAACTTGACAGCACTACGGGTAACATCAGGATACCAACCATTTCTTTCTTATCAGTAGACAAGCGAGTGTTTCCTGCAGCTAAACATGGCGGATAACAAGATCGTGTTTATGTGATATTAACGTGATGTGAAAATTAGTCAAAAGTCCCCAACACGGAAAAATCTACTCAAAAGTGAACAGAATGTTAAATAAATACATTAGCAGTTAAACTGTAGAATCACTTCGAACTGAACATGCAAGTTCACATTTTATCTCCGTTAAAGTACGGCGAATAATTTAATGGAATACCTGAAGTTAATAATGACTGGTTGCTACAAAATGTATCCCTCTGTGAAGTCATTTTCGGTATGATAACGACTGTAATAATACTGCCAATAGGCATTACGACGTGATCTTTCAAAATCTTGTAGTATGTGAAGGCCATTTTTAATATTAAACGATGAAGCAGTTGAAATCAATATGGCATTTTAGTTATTTCTCTATTTTTCTCCATCTTTTTGTCTTTTTTTTCTCACTCTCTCACTCACACAAAAAAACACACACACTTAAAATTAAGCTAAACGTTTACTGCGGTGGTGTATTTTTGACGCATGGTACTCTTAAAAAAATAGTAATTGGAACTGAAATAATTATGTAAAATTACATACATATGTACATTTGTACATTTACATGAAAGCTACAGTATCGCTACAAAAAAAAATATTCGCAGCTACACTGTGTTTAAATTCTTGCCCGGGCATATATGCTTTGTGTTTCCTCCAGTACCTACTTTCTTTTTTTTTTTTTTTTAAGTTATTCGTAAACTGTACCTACACGTGATAGCTTAAAAAGGAAATAAAAAAAAAAAAAAGAAAGTCCGAGTGTTGAATATTCTATTACGGTATCTTTTCATGGTTTATATGCTTATTTTTATGCTTGAATAAAGTATCGATCAAAATTTAGAATTATGCGACAATTTTGTAACGCACGACAGAAAATATTCAGTTTTATTGTTTCAAACATTTTCTTCTCGTAGAGTAACGAGCTATTTGTTGGCAACTGGTGTCCGAAGGAGTCGGTTGTGACCAGGGGCGCAACAACTAAATTTCCAAAAAGGGGAGGGGGGGCAATATACTTTTTTTTATAAAGTATCATCGATTCCCCCCCTATTGAAGCGATTGGTCCGGGGGGGTCCTCCCCCGGGAAAATTTGTATTTCAAGGTGGAAAATAGTGCTATTTAAGCAGTTTTATTATCTAACAATTTATTACACAGCACTTTCTTTGCCCCCGTTTGCGCCCACTTTAAGGTTTCAGAGGGGCCGGGGGCAAAATACCCTTCCCCCCCCCACCCCTGTTGTTGCGCCCCTGGCTTGTGACAGTTTGACAGGCGGGCGGTGCGGCGAGAGCGGCAGGGGGCAGGGTTGCAGAGGCAGGGTAAGGGGCAGGAGAGGCGCCGACCTGGTCCAAGAACAGCAGCTCGCACTGGTCCTGCAGCTCGTAGGCGGCGTCCACGAGGCGCTGCAGGTCGCGGCAGAACTGCGCCTCCTCGGCCGTCGTCACGGCCGCCGCCCCCGCCGCCCCCGCCGCCCCCGCGCCTCCGCCCGACGTGTAGGCGGCCAGCGCGTCGTCCCAGTAGTTGATGGCCGTCTCCAGCGCCTCCATGCCTGCGGGCACACCACACCCAGGGTGTCCACAGGGAACAAAATATTTCGTACCAACTTAGGCGAGAAAAAAGAACTAGATTTGAAAGAAAAAAAAAGTACTAAATTATAATTTGTTATGGTTTTTTAACAATTTAGGAAAGTTATTATGACATTACAATGCTCGAACTTAAATATCACACCACACACACACACACACATACATTCCATAGTTTTTAAAAATAATTACGCTTAATAATAAAACATATTGGAGTTACTATAATTTAATTATATTAAAGAAAAAAATGTACTATAATTGTACTAGACCACTAAAAAAGTTATAAAAGTACTAGAAATAGTACGAAAGTACCAATTGTGGACACCCTGACCACACCCCGCCTGCATCCCGGCCCGACACGCACCCAAGCGATGCTTCAAACCGACACGATGGATGGCGCTGCCGTAGCTAGCTAGTTCTTTCCGGAATTCAAAGAGCGCGTTATTACTCATAATTAAATAATAATTAAAATGTTTGTGCAAGGAATTACTAGGGGCAGGCATTTTTCACGAATAAATCTGAACGCATATCAGACGGCAACAAGGTATACCCGCACCAGCGGTTTCTTCCTTGTGGTTGGCGGCGGGGACGCACCACAACGCCGAAATACCACAACGCCGAACGTACAATAACGCCGAATACCATAACGCCGAATTCCAAATTGACCACAACGCCGACGACCCGAAAACTGCTGTGTTCCACAACGCCGAATGACCACAACGCCGAAATACATTAACGCCGAAAAATTTCATTGCAGTACTGCCACAAAAACAAACTCAGAAGAAAGTCACTAAATATACTGAAAGAGAATTTAAATGTACAAAAACGCCGAAATACCATAACGCCGAATTCCACCAACGAATCTACAATATGACCATAACGCCGAAACCATTATATGACCATAAGGCCGAAACCATTATATGACCATAACGCCGAAACCTCAATGTGACCATAGCGCCGAAATTCTAATATGACCATAACGCCGAAACCATAACGTGTTGCCTACCTGCCAGGCATTGAAATGCTGTATTCGTAAGATAAGCGCACTCTCTTGCAACTGTGAAGCTAAAAATTATACACTTTCTTATTTTTTATAGGACAAATGGAACATTGATCGAAATAAAATATATTTTTGAAATAATCATTTTTTTTTTTTACAATTCAAGGTCAGGTTTAATGTTTTTTATTTCGAAAATGCGACGTTTTTACAAGGGTTTCAAGAAGAGTAGGCGGCCTTTGAAATGTCAGCTCCTTAGAGTTGATTTGAGGAAATAAATTAGATATGAAGTAGCGCCGGGAATGATGGGCAGGAAAAACACGAGATCCCGAAAAAAATTGCCAAATTTCGTTGAAAATCTGGAAGTAAATTGGACCCGGATCGATTTTGTGGGAGGCTAATGCTGTAGCTAACCTACACTCTTGCAGTGCGGATGTGTTACTAATATATTATTCGATTCAGAATTACGTAGTTATAACAAAAATGATATGGTTACCGCTTAAAGTCCCGTAGGTACACGCTGCACAATGAAAACGCTGCATGCTCGTTCAATTGCTTGTACGTGAAGGGCGACTCAGAGTTGGAGGCACCGAGGATAAGGGCGGTATATCGATTTAGTGTCTCATTCACACAAGTAACCTATGAGTGGACGAGCGTCTTAAACATTTGTCTCAATAAGTGTAGTAGTTTGTAGTTCGTAATTTACACAAAAAGTATTTATTTAAAATGTACGCTTTTTGCAAATAGAGCACCACTTGTCTGCAAAAAAAGTATTATACCATTTTAGGCTATTTTCATAACAATATTTACAATACTTTAGGTGCATAAATTTAAACACTATTTTATTCATTGCTATAAAATAATGTAGATAGGCTATACATAATTGTATAATAGTGTAGAAATAATAAGAGATTCTTTAATACCAATAAGCCTACTATATTTTCTTTAAAAAAATTATAACTACTGTAAAACTACCTGGCATTTCCCTAAGGAGCTCGCCTAAATGTGCCTAAACTGCATTGTAGCATGTCAGAGTAATTTTTTTACAGATTTAGTTAAGTGTCTTTATGCTGTTTATCTACGAAAAAACACACACTTCTTTCAAGAAAACATGCGCAATATAAAAACCTTTACTTCGCGTCTAAATAGCCAAAAATGGGGTGTTTAGGGTGCTATTTCAGAAAATTTACTATCTGGATACAAATGAAACTACTTAAGGGCGTTGCAATAGGCGGGCCCCTTAAATGCGTTCAAGTGTGAAAAATTCACAGTTTTATGTTTATTATAAATAACGTTAATTCTGTATACATTATTTGTAAGCATAGTTTGCATTTTTTTGTCAAAACAGCTTGTTAAACACCAAATATGCATGTTACACGAGCATACAATCAGTAAAAAAAATATTAAATTATTCAGAATGAAATTACGTGCGATAGACAATATGCTGAAATATACCCATAACAATATAATTTCTTTATTTTTTTATAATTTCTGCGTTTTCGAAATTTTTTGTAAAATACGAGGTTCTTCTGGTATTCATGTGATAGCTATCTTTGGGTTATTATATCCAGTTACGTGAAGTTATTTAAGGTGGTCGTTTAGACCGGCCGCTATAAATACTGTGCAGAGCTTCAGCAGTTCACGTATCACACAAGTGTACCGCGTGTGTGCTCGGCACTTGCTACCAATACCACTTAACATATGTTACACATGTTCCTAGACCATTGCCAGCTTATACAATCCTCTATATAAATAACCTCTTTTGGAAACTTAAAATGGCTAAAATGGTTATTTTCACAGTCAATTTTAGGTTTGAAAATACAGTTTCACTGACTTGAAAATGGTTTAGGAACGTACAACAAACCTTCATATTTAATATTTAGACTTAAAATGATAGGATACCCACTGAAATTTCCTTAGAGGGGAGTCTTCGACAATGTTGCTGCATGTCAGAAGACCGCCTGGCGGATATAGGCGTTAGGACCTTGATGCGCGTGACTGTATCGCTCTTAGCTGTCCTGCCCTTCCCACGCCTCGAACATTAAAAAAATACCCGCTGTCAGGCGGCCACCTTAAATCGTTGCGCAATATTTATGATTCCTGCGTACAACTGTTAGTTCATTTTCAAGGTAGGCCGTTGACGGTAAAGTTTACACTTTGAAAATAACTTATATTTGAATAACAACCAATATTATATTTCGTGGAGGTTTCGAACATATAGTTTTTGTTGGGTTGAAAAAAACAGACTATCTTGAATAGAAAAATCTAAATATTTAGCATAAATGAGTAGTGAAAGGATACAAATTGATCGAGAGAAAAAAAGTAACCAGGTGCTCAGAAGTGTTAAATTTACCGTGAACAGTCTTCAGTTTAATTAGTATATGGAATATATATATATATATATGTATGTACATATATACATATATATTTTTTGGCTTGTACAGGACCCTAACGGCAATATCCCTGTGCTTATGGCGTACTTCTGCTGATAATTATTCATGCCTACCTGGCATGAGAAAGTCTAAGGCAGTCACTTTTATGATTTTGTGTATATATATCGCTACTCCAACACCTGATTTTCCAGTGATTCAATCTCATTTATGAACGTCTTTAAAAGCGCAGAGGGCATGCTAACGTTCCTTACACTGGACACATTTAAAATACACTTTCATTTTGTTGATATGTTATTTAAAAATCAATGCTCAAACGATACAATTACATAAATGCTACAAATACACAAAAACACTCCTAAGTGGCAGACTTAGTACTAATATAAAAAATTACAATTCTATTACGTTCATGTACACTCACACCCACAATTATACAGGTCTGAATAAACATTTTGCGGAATGTCAGTGTCATCCCCTCAGCCATGGGATGACTAATCTGATGTCGGTAAACTGTTCCAAGCTTATGACGCGACAGTAGTGGATGACTTTGAATATAAATTAGTCTTGCATAGTGGTATTAACCATCTATTGTCACTTTAAGAGCGGTGTTTACAAGGTGATAATAATTCAAATATGAAAATCAATTTTTTTACGTTACCAAGGGTGGAAGAATTTAGTATTTTAGCGCCAGTGGTATGGCAGATCACAACCAGCATTCGGTAATTGCGTAAATCTGTGTGTATTATCTGTAATATCCCTCACATCGTTGACTCACTACTAAATGAACGTTTATAATAGTAGTTATAGTACTTAGTAGTTGATGGTAGACGTTGTTTGTTTACAATGTGGGACGTGTACCACCTCCTCCCCCACACTTAGGTCCCTAAACAGGTTTATGGTAGTGTGAGGATGGTTCAACCAAATATTTTAGAAGGACAATATAGGAAAGTCGTCAAAAGAACGGGCGACACATTCAGCAGCGCATTCTGGCGGCCTAGCTTGGACCTACGTTGAAAGCGCATTTGAGACAATGTTATTTTGCTAATTTTGAATGGACGTTTTTTCCTTGTTTTCTCCTGTTTAAGTTATTTATAATGACTGGGAAAGTTTGTGCTATGTTTGGTTGCAATAATTACGATGTATCTAGCTGTTAGAAGTTGTTTTTTTTTTGTTTTCCGAAGGCTGAAACTATAGCCAAATATCTTAATAGGAACTACAATATTTGCTATAGCCATGTTTACTTGTGTATGGTTTACATCAAATATTCCTTTTCCACTGTTTAAAAATGATAGTGCCTTATTGGAAACAATGATACATATTTCAACATTCAATGTTTTGAAATATTTTTTTAACCTATGTTTAATAGAATTTTGTTTTTAAATTTTTATTGTATATTTTTAAATATCTTCAAATTCTTATTTTTGCACTCCTCTCATTATGCTGAATGACTTAGTTGTCACTGTAGTATTTCAAGCAGTTTACCAAAATTATTGATTTCAAAAGTTTTATGTTTAATTTTCAACATAAAAATAATGTAAATTAGTTTTAAGTATTTGGTTATGTTAAATAAATTTAATTGAGCTAATTTTTTTTAGTGTTTGGTTGACTTCAATTAGCAACATACTTAATTGTTGTGGTCATTTTTAATTTTGGTTCGGGACAAGTCATATTCAATTTTTAAGTTTTTTTTTTACTTAAGGCAGTTCCTCGAGGAAATTTTTTTTTTCAACTTTCACGGAATATTTATAAAATAAGTGATTTACATGTAAGTATGTTAAATATACAACACCTACAGAAACTAAATTACGATTCATGCTGTATTGTAAGTTCAGATTTTGCTTGACTTCATGTCGCACAATTGATTGTTTTTCTCACGCTATTTTAAAACTTTTTGTTCCAAGAGGTAATAAAAATTTGAAATATTACAGCAAAATGCATTCATACCTTTGCCGACAAATATTTGGTTTGGTATCTATTTAACTGCAAATTTTAAAAGCACACATCATTTTAACCTTATACCTTTTTGTAATTTAGGCCTAATCACTTTTATTTATTCTAATAAATTCAAATTTAAAGCTGTGCTTATTAGGAGTAATTTTCGCACTCTATTTCTAATCTAAAAAGTTGTTGCCCTATAGCATTTAAATATTTCCTACAGTTTTACGTCTCCGCGACAACGAGATGATTGCGCACACACCTTACACATCAGACAGAGACTGTTGGGAGGAATCATCAAGCATGGCATTTGTTAAGGAACCGTCCCATTATGCGCCTGGAGTGATATAGAGAAATAATGGAAAACCGAAATTAATATGACCGAACCAGGGATGGAAACCGAACTCCTTTTGAATGCAAGTTCACTCTTAGAAGGGTAAAATATGCACAAGACTTATGCAGTTATACATATATATACTAGGTCCAAATCGTGGTTTCCCCCCCCCCCTCCCCCCGCCCAAAAAAATCTAAATCCGCTCTTGGCTGCTTACTCACTTATACAGCAGTATTTGTTTTCGGACACCAATAAACAGCAGCTTACCAATAGCCTGGTCTATTAAAACTGCCTGAAAAAAAATTAAATATAGACAAATAAGATAAATATAGCTTAAGGTTAGTTGTTATAAATCAAATTAAAATTCAGTCCAGAGGCAGTTTTTCTAACACTGGAAAGTAAGTCACATTGCACTGATATTCTAGGAAGTTTTCAGTAGTTGTTCTTATAATTCTGAGCTGTATGTTAACAAAAACATGGCATAGAAGTACACAACAATGAAGTCCTTTATTTTCTAAGCATACATTAGTAAATGTGAGGTTTATAGTACCTACTTAATCGACATAATCAGCGCCAATAAAGATAAAACGGGGTGGGAATTTAACAATGGTGGATCATAAGGGTGGCAGACGTGGGAGTATCTCGATTAAAACTACCGACCACCGGCAATGTACGCCACTATCTCTTGTTGGAAATTCCGATGTCCACCCCACCGCAAGTCGAACCCAGATTACCTTGGATGGAGGCTGACTTGTCAATTGCAGAACCACCAAATCTTCTTCAGGTGTTAGTACCATAACTGTATTAAATGCACCAATTAAAGTAACTTTATAAAAGCCTAATCAAATTAACATCATAAGAATTTTACAATAAACTAAAGGAAATAGTATTTAATGTAAGTACAATATGTATAACATGCATTGAAAAATATTGCACTGTTAAAATGCTATCATCAAACATTTTCTAAAAAGCTATAACATGTCTACATGTCCGCAACATATTCGCTATTTTCTAACGTATGTTTAATAATAGTTAGATATACTAATTGTACGACCGTAATGCTTTTGCAACACATTCTTTGCCTTTATCACTTCTGACTGACTGGCAGGATTTTATTTATATTAGTACGGCCATAAAATAAAAATAAATTTTAGCGTTATGGCTTTTACAGGATCACTATGCACGATAGCTGCACTCTCAAGTTTCGACTTCTGAGCATACGTTTTCTTCTTGGGACAGTACGATTGTTTCCTTCGCCCCATTGTTGTAACAGAACTATTAAGACATCTTAGGCCCATTCTACAATGACACAGATACGGAGACGAATCCCACGGAACAGAGCTTCTACAAGAGCACGCAGACGGAGACGGACCCGCATGAACCAGTTCAGCAATGCTGAGCTCTTCCGTTTATGTTGCTCCGTTGGACCAATAGGAGCACGTTATTTTTTCACTGCTTTTCTCAAGCTACGTTTGTGTTTTCATTCCTACAACTGAAATGTGATTTATTTTTGTTAAATTTTTATATTTTTATTTGACATAAACAAAATGGAAACAAGTGTTTGAATTCTTTGCGTGTTTTTCGTCGTGACGAATTTTAACGAACTGCTGATTTTCATGGTTAAAATATTTACTATATATATGACAATATGGAGAAAAACTTTAAAAGGAAATGTTTAAACGTAAGGCGAGGAGAGTTATGCCTTCCATTATATCGGAATTCCTTTCCAAATGGCTATTTCTATATTTCCAGATATACTACCGTACATATAATACAAGGATTTAAAAAGTAATTAATTTGATACTCTTAGTTTTATGTGACGTCACGCTTGCTATTTACTGGCTGTTTTTCTTACGGGTCTGTGTAATTGTAGAAAGAGAAAAATACGGACGGAACGGATCAACGATCCGTTTTCGTTTTCGGTCCCGTCTGTTCCGTTACCGTTGCATTGTAGAACAGGCCTTACTAGAAAAACGTAACGATTTTTCACTATACGCACAGTAATTACTGCATCACGGCAACGTATATTTATGGCAAACCCAATAGAATATCTGACCTACGCTTTCGAACTGAACATACATATATTTAGTTTACATAAATATTCACACTGTCGACTAGGAAGTTGTCACGTTTTGTGTTCTGGACTTTCTGGCGCTCTTCGTTCACTTGGAAAAGAACAGACGAGTAAGTGACAACAGCGTGCCTTCCTTAGCACACTGGCCGCGCCAAGCACCTCCTAGCAGAGCACTCCACGCATTCTAGCGGGCTCTTCGGAAGCAACGTTTACCCTCGCGGTATAGAGAATAGTTTGTTCTTGGGCTCCTGCACAAGCCAATTACCTTTCTTGAACGCAGTAAACGTACGAACGGGACCTAACTCTAGCTTTATCAGTTTACATACATGCTATTTTACAAATTCGTTGCTACGCTTTAATAAGATAAATTTATAATTAGGTGCATAAAATTTACAGTAGCCAAGTAAATAATATTTAATTTATTATTTATTGCAATCACACTAAATTATATCTATGCTAGGCTCAAGATAAAGCCCCTGGGAATGAAAAAAAAACAGCAAAATATGTTCGCTAATTATACTTTAGTAAAATCTGTAACATAAATACGAATGGTGCAAGATAAAATTTTTAGGTATAATATGCTTATTTTTTTATTTTGTTAAACACATTTATATCGCAGTTAAGTACGCATTTGTGGCTAGAACAAGATTTATTCTTAACATGAAAAAATTCAGAAACCCCTGCGATATGTAAGGAATTTATGAAATGTAATTTTCAAGACCCTAAAACGCCCGAATATCTCAACCGCGCCATTTCAGTATTAGCCTTTCGGGAAACCATTGAAAACCGGAATCAATGTTTAAAAGTTTGACATTGTTTGGTACAAATATAAAACTACAACTATTATTGCGTCCAAACCACCTTAATATAATGCATAATTATTTTATGTAGTCATCTTGCAAGACTTAAATGTTTTCCAAGCGTTTGAATAGCTACTTCAGTTATATTTGTACCTCCACAGTGCACAATGAAACTTAGGCATGGGGGATAATAATGATACATGGAAGTGAGTTTAAATGCTATAGTGAAATGATAACGAAGCAGTAACTGAGGAGACAGATCGAGAGGAATGATTTTATAAATCACTATTGCGATCACAAAGTATCCGGGGCTACTAATTTTCGCTAACAATTCATATAATAACTGACAATTATAATTTATTTTAATTATTTGTGCCACTGTACAACTACAGATAAGATTCCAAACTTTGCTGCTTTCGTTATAAATAAAATAAGTTTCCAAATACTGCGTTTAGGTTCCTGGCTGGTAGGCAACACGCTTGGGATTCGGCGCTGTGGTCAAATACGGATTCGGCGTTGTGGTCAAGTATGGATTCGGCGTTATGGTCAATTTGGATTTCGGCGTTATCGTCAACTTTGAATTCGGCGTTATGGTATTCGGCGTTGTGGTATTTCGGCGTTAAGGTACTTTTAAGAAACACACATAAATTCATTAAGTTGTTTTCAGTTTGCTCATGTGGCACTCCCGAAGCAACATTTTTCGGCGTTGTGGTCATTCGGCGTTGTGGTCATTCGGCGTTGTGGTACACAGCAGTTTTCGGGTCGTCGGCGTTGTGGTCAATTTGGAATTCGGCGTTATGGTATTCGGCGTTATTGTACGTTCGGCGTTGTGGTATTTCGGCGTTGTGGTAACGACCCGTTGGCGGCCGTCTGCGAGAGAAGTCGTTGCCTTTTTTGACCGAGCCACTCAGGACGCGTTTGCTTTCGCACTGAACTACTGTGATTGGTGTTGCATCAATCGACATGTAGCTGAAAGAAATTCACCCAATCACGGAACACAGACGGTGCTACAGTGTTTTAACTTATAACTAGTCTCAAAATCTTTTCGTGAAATATGCTTGGCCCTAGGAATAACATTTAAAAATTAAATAATAAACATTAGTAACAACATATATTATTATTTCATATTATTGTTTTTTTTTACGGTAATGTGTTATCACCTGATCGTTTCTAAAATGCCCGAAGAAAATTTAATTAGCAGTTATAATTTATTCCATATTGTAAAGAAGAGCTGATTTTAAAAAGAAAAACAAACCCTTTAGCGTTCAAAAATTGTAACGAACATACTGACCAATAAACAAGTCTTGAGGCGTTTAGTATTATTAATACTATACTGTGCGAGAGCCTCTGTTGAGCTTTAAAAAAAAACACTGAACAATCGATTTTTTTCAATGCATTCCATCGTCACACACAATCACGTTACTTCATTTATAGATTCGCAGATGGCAGTGAAGTCGGTGATTGTATGCACGTACAGGAAAACAACGTTGAGTTTCCAGTCTTTCATATATATATATATATATATATATATATATATATATATGCAGGGCAGCAACTAGAGTCTCTGGCACCCGGGGCATGAATTGATTCATGCGCCCCCCCCCCCCCCTATTTTTGGCACATAACACACTAATAAAGCGGGGGGTCTGGGGGCCCTCCCACGGAAAAATGGTGCTATTTCAGCATTTTCCATACCTACATGTAACAGTTTCTGTGCTACTGTAACTTCCATGCATGAACCCACTAGTAGAAAATTACAATGCAAGCGAATTCGGCGCCCCCACAGCTTTGCGCCCGGGGCGTATGCCCCGCTTGCCCCCCCCCCCCCCCCATAGTTGTGGCCCTGTATATATGGTCGTTGATCTCGTCAGCCGAGCTAGTCCCTCCGCCACTCAACAGCACGCCAAATAGCTTCAGTGGCGTCTCATTGCAGACTGGTGAATGAAAAAAAAAAAAATCTTATTCGAAGTCTACAGTCCTTTCAGTTTATCAAACTTTGAATCTCTAAGTCATCCTAGTCAACACCATACGTGATTTGTAGAGACCGGAAAAATTCGCAGATTCATTTCGCGATAGTCTGAAATTCATACACATATACTTTTAAGCTGCTTTTGCTATTGGCTCACTGTTCGTCTGGGCGACTCTGGGCCAATGAGAAACCCTCAACCAAAGAAGTGACGAACCACGGGCAATACCAGTTGAGACGACTCACAAGTCAGCAGCCAACGAATTGGCGTTATTTGCCCGAGTGTACAGAGGACTGTGTAGACTATCCTGGAGGTCATCGAAACCGCGAATTTTTCAGGTCCCTAGCGATTTGGCACAATTCTTGGGACACGCGCCATTTGCACCGTACGTCGTTGAAAAAAAAAATTCTTCTGTGTTTCGTGATTGGCAGAGTTTCTTCGAGGCGCCTGTCTACTGTATCACAGACTCTGTGCGGAAGTGAACGCACGCGTCTTGAGTGAGGCAGACGGGGCCCATTGCGACTGATGAGCGCTGACGTCAGTCCCGCCGCGAGAGGGTGCGTGCGCCAGTGGGCCGCCCGCCAATCGGGGCCGAGGACGACCGCGCATGCGCAGAAGTGGCACCGGCCCCCGCCAGGCAGCGCGGCGGTCGCTAATTGAGGCCTCGACAGGCGGGAAGCCGAGCTGACGAGTGCGTGGGACGGCAATGGAATACTTCTTGAAATTTTTGTTTCATGCAGCTTGTGCTTTAAGCCAATACATACATATGAATACATTTTATTTGTTTATCGTATTGCCATAACATTATTAAATACATAGCTCAGTCCATTGGATTATTTCATACTAGGTAGGCCTATAACCAGGGGGGCAAGGCTATTTTGCCCACCCCCCCCCCCTCTCTGAAACCTTGAAGTGGGGGCGAATTGGGGCAAAGAAAGTGCTGTGTAATAATTTTTTAGATAATAAAACTGCTTAAATAGCACCATTTTCCACCTTGAAGTACAAATTTTCCCGGGGGAGGACCTCCGGACCCCCCGCTTCAATAGGGGGGGATCGATGATTCTTTATAAAAAGGTATATTGCCCCCCCTTTGGAAATTTAGTTGTTGCGCCCCTGCCTATAACCTCTTTTTACCATGCTTTTATTAGCTTCACCTGTATGTATGTATGTACTTTGTAATAAAATCTTTCCCATCAATTTTTTTTCCCACTTTTCTACGTCCAAATGTGTTGAAATGTTGCATACATTTAAAGAAACTCTGGCAATACAATATTAGTGTTAAGTGTGGGTTGGGGGAGGGGTCAGAGGGTCAAAAACCACTTATTTCGAGCTATGGGTAATAACCAGACTTTTTGTGTATCCATGAGGTCGGGGCATGGTGGGAATTTGCCCCGGGGTCGACTGTTACCGGGAATTGTGTGTGTGTGTGTGTGGGGGGGGGGGGAGGTGGTGGATAAACACCCAAAATTTCAAATACTTTAAAATTCCATGCGTTTTTTTTATTTGAATTTTTTCCGTTCCAAATAGGCTGGGTTATCGTGGAAAATGTGCCCGGGTAAAGAGGGCATGATGCCTCTAAATTTTGAATATTTTAAAAGTATATTCTTTTCGATTTAGAGTTTTTCCGTGGTCGCGTTATGTTTTATGGTGGCCGGGATTCGACTTTCTTCTCTTCGGAAGGGTTTTTATCCTAGACAAAGACGTTTTATGTTACACCTTTGTTCTGAAAATCGAATGATTCGATAGTAGACGTAGTTACTCCGGTGATTTATATTGAATAACGGTCCATTTAATTAATAACATTTATTGTGAATATTAGTGACAAATTATATTTATAAAATTTTTAAAGTGTATTTACAAGTGTATTTATATACGTGAGGTTATACTCGCGAAAGCATAATTTATCTGCATTATAAATTATAACTTAATTATTTAATAAATAATTAAAATTTAATAATTATAATAAACATTCCGCTTCTTTATTGATTCCTAACACCGACTCAGTGCTCATGAATCAGTATGAGATTCCTAAGTGTTGGGATTAGAGCTGTAGCAAACCGTATGTATTCGGTACTGAGTAACGGGTGCGCCGTCTAGTATCGAGTAACGAAACTTTACACACGAATGCATTTCGTTACTCGCATTTTTCGTATGTTTCACGCATGCGCGCGCTTATTCGATGAAAACGTACGTTACAAAGAACGATTTGTAACAACGTAAGAAATTATTTTTTACAAATTAGAAATATGTATGTTTTTGTTTTTTATTATCGCGTATTTTCACTTTTTTTGTTCTTATCTTAAAAGAGATAATAATATAATAAAGCCGCTCTAATGAGATATAATTGTTTGTTGGTTAACAAAAGCTGTTAATTATCAAATATTATTAATTGTTTATATTCGATTTACTATTATTTACGTGACGTCATACTTTACGCGTACGCAACACGACTCGATTCGTTGCTGTAACATAACATAGCATGTTATGCGGTATCAGAAGTAACGAGTAACGTAACGATACGATAGTAACGAGTACTAATTGTTATAGTAACGAATAGAGTGGCGTAGCCAGGATTTGTGTATGGGGGATGTTAAGAAGCAACCTCCCCCCCCCCCCCCCCGTATCAAAGTGGGGGGTCCGGGGGTCCTCCCACGGGAAAATTTGGATTTTAAGGTGTAAAATAGTGCTATTTTAGCAGTTTTCGGTACTTAAATTTAAATATTGTAATGGTAAAATTTTTATTAATTTTTAATATGAAATTTGTTTGAGTGATTAAGATATTAATTAATGATTATTGCTAAGGGGGGGTTTGAACCCCTAACCTCCCCCCCTGGCTACGCCCCTGACGAATACATACGGGTACGCTTTTTTTCGTTACTTTTACACCTCTAGTTGGGATGCGAACCCACGACCCCCATCGCTTGAGCTTGACGCGTCCAGCGACCTCGGCCGCAGAGGAATTCTCACACTAGATAAAAAAAAAAATTCCCTGAAGATGGAGGATGCAATGTCAGCCGAAACAACTGTGAGTTTATTCCACCACAACTCTGGCGCTTACATTCGTGTCTTCTGCCAGACGTCTTATTATTCGGACAGCTTCATTGCCAGGAATTCAAGAAGATGAAATATGAGGAAAGTGCTAACGATACGACGCAGCCTCGTGTTATCTTCAAAGGCAGAGAGCATAACTAACCTCCACATGTATTGGCCCGTCAGCTATACATACGGTCTTGTCGCTGTAAACTAAAATTTAAAAAGAGAGAGAGAGAAAACAAATAACACTGAAAAACAAATTACTTACAGTCAAGTTCTGAAAAAAAAAGGTGCTTCGTCCATTAGGGTAAAAAGGATTTGTTTGTTCCCCACTCCAGGCAGCACGCCTTATCACCTCCCTGTCGCGCAGGAAGGACCTAACGGAGACAATTCCAAGCGCGAGGGCAGCCCCGGGTCTACAAGCTGATCCAGAAACACAGGACGGAAGAGCTGAACTCACTTCGGCTTAACGAACTACGCTAGACGCAACGAAAGGGTTTCCCCAACTTTCAGCTTGCGTTTTTTTTCTTCTTCGTGAACGCAGCGGAAGGCGAGGAAACACCACCGCAGAATCATCACGTTCCACCGCCGCCTCGCTTGGTTCTTGGTTAAAAGAAGTTTCGAATGTGATGGCAAATGGCCGATTAAATTTAATTTAATTTCGTGGGGTGAATTTACATTTTACTTTAAAATCGTAGTGTTGTCCAGCTCTTCCTTTAAGTGTAAAAGGAGGGGGGGGGGGGCAGGGCACAACTAGATTCTCTGGGCACCTGGGGCATGAATGGATTCATGAGCCCCCCCCCCCTTTTTTTGTACGTACCACACCAATAAAGCTGGGGGTCCGGGGGCCCTCCCACGTAAAAATGGTGCTATTTAAGCATCTGCCATACCTACATGTAACAGCTTCTGTGCTACTGTACCTTCCATGCATGAACCCACTATGTCCATAAAGTAGTCCGTATAATCACTAGACTTGTTCATTAAATATATGTTGAGACGTTATATTGTAAATTAGATTAGACATTCCTGGCATGCAAGTTAAAAAAAAAAAAAAACTTTTTACCAGTTACCAGTTGTAGTAGGAAGGAATTACAATGCAAGCGATTTCGGCGCCCCCACAGCTTTGCGCCCGGGGCGTATGCCCCGCTTGCTCCCCCCTAGTTGCGGCCCTGGGGAGGGGGGGGGGGGGTTGTCACTCGGGCAGGCAGAGGTCCCGCGGGAGGGCGCCCAATTGGCGGGTTTCCGCGGCAAGTGGGTCAGCGCTCGGGCCGAGAGGAATGAGGTCACTCGGCGAGAGAGAGAGAGAGAGAGAGAGACACACCCCCCGGGGGGGAGGCTACTCGCTGACTCAGCTCTCCAGTCGGCTGGACGGCGGCCGGATGCGCTCCGTGCCGAGCTTTCGCGTGGCTTCCTGCGAGGCCAGCCTCAGCCGGCGGTAATCGCTTCCGGCGAGGAGCAGGTCTAGAGTCACTCGCGACCGAAGACAACCCCCAGTGTGGACAGTCGCTCAATCAGATCTACTCAAAACTATTTGAAATAGTGTTTATAGTTAGTGGAGACCTGAAAAATTCGCGGATTCATTTCGTGTTATGCTAAATTTCAAATAATTATACCTTAGTGCTGCTTCTGCCATTGATTCACTGTTAATCTGGAGGACTGAGGGCCAATTAGAGACCCTCACTCATAGAAGTGTCGAATCACAGGCCACCCAGTCGAGACGACTCACAAGTCAGCAGCCAATGAACAAACAGTTAGCATTTGCCCGAGTGTGTAGAGGATATTGGAGTTTATCCTGAAGGTCATTGAACCAGCGAATTTTTTCGATCTCTAATAATTAGGGGAAGCATTTTTCGCGAATAAATCTGAACGCCTATCAGTCTGCAACAAGGTATACCCGCACCAGCGGTTTCTGCCTTATGACTGGCGGGCGTCTGCGAGAGAAACGTTGCCTTTTTTCTTGACCGAGCCACTCAGGACGCGTTTGCTTTCGCACTGAATTACTCTTATTGGTGTTGTATCAATCGACATGTACCTGAGAGAAATTCAACCAGTCACTAAACACAGACGGTGCTACAGTTTTTAACTTATTACTAGAGACCTGTAAAATTCGCGATTTCAAATCCCTAAAGGATAGACTCAATGATCCTCTATGCACTCGTGCAAATTACCTCTGCTGATTGGTTACCGACTCGTAACACCTGTTGACTGGAATGATCGTGATTCGCTAATTCTTCTGTTAAAGATTTTTCATTGCCCCAGAATCCTTCTGATAAACTGTGGCCCAATCACTGAAGCACAATAATGTCAAAAGTATTGGGACTCTATCCTATCGCGAAAGAATCCGCGAATTTTACAGGTCTCTACTTATAACTAGTCTCAGAATCTTTTCGCGAAATATGCATGGCCATAATAATAAGTAGGGGCTGGAAAAATTCACGGTTTAAATGACCGCCACTCCACGATACTCCATGTTCTCGGGGAAATAACACCTGCTTGTTGGCTAATGAATCCTGTGACCTGACTCGTCACACCAGTCAAATGGGATGCTCGTGACTCGATACTTCTTGTGTTGAGGGTTTTTCACTGGATGAGAGTCCTTCAGATAAACGGTGGCCCAAACACTGAAAGAGCATGACGGTGAACGAATTTGGATTCTAGCCTGCCGCGAAACGAACCCGCGAATAATAAGTAATAATAGGTAACAGTGGCGGACGCCCGAGGGGGTAAAGGGGGACATCTCATCACAACATATTTAACAGCTTTTTGCGTATCCGAATTACTCTGGGACCCTGACTGAGAAGTAGTAGCCAATAACAGGCTACCTAGATTGCATCGGCAACCAATGAGACGTGGCACTTGGTCAAGCATGCAGAGGCTCGTGGAGTCTGTCCTAGAAGTCGCCGAAGACCTTTAGCTGTTACGTCAGCATGGAAGCGGCCTGGAACAGTCAGTGGCGAATACCAGACACAACTTCGCAGTACATTTTCTTACGATGATTCGAGTTTTGACAAGAATCTGCGTGCGGTTCGTGGACCTTTCCTTGAGAAAACGTCACGGATTAATTCCGTCAAAGCAAAATAGAGGAGGAAAGACAAGTGGAAGATTGAGGAAGATTATTTTTTGTTTTGTTTTCCTCTCCTTTTTTTTTTTATGGCCCATGCGACAACAGCCGGTCGTGATGAGGTCCCGAGCACGAACAGTTTGTGAAAGTCGAAACGCGAAGAAAGCGATGTCTGTTTGGAAGAAGGAGGAACCGAGATCAGCGATTCATTTCCTGTCCGCGTACCGTTGCCTGCACGAAGCCATGCAAACCAACGAAAGAAAATAAAATCTAAACTCAATCTGAGTTATGTTCACACAGAATAACGGAACTGCCAGATGTAAGAAAGTGCTGGAATCAGTCAGCGTTGACCAACCCAAATTCACCCTGTGACAGGACAATGCCATCCGACAGCTCAGAACACACGTCTGCCAGTCAAAAAAAAACATATTGACCGGTTAAACTGTGTTGCTGACAGTACACGTGCACATGAAAAGTGACTCTCGACCAATCACGAAACACAGTGTTTTAACGCACGGGTAGTTTCTAAATCTTTTGCATGCCCCATACTGAGGCGCAGTCACGTTCAGGGTGTCCACAAGGGAAAAAATATTTCGTACCAACTTAAGGCGAGAAAAAAGTACTAGATTTGAAAAAAAAAAAGTACTAAATTATAATTTGTTATGGTATTAACAATTTATGAAGTAATTATGACATTGCAATGCTCGAACTTAAATATCACACCACACACACATACGTTCCATAGTTTTTAAAAATAATTACGCTTAATAATTAGGGACTGGAAAAAATCGCGGTTTCAATGACCTTCAGGATTGACTACACTGTATACTCGGGAAAATAACGCCAGTTCATTGGCTGCTGACTTGTGAGTCGTCTCAACTGGCTTGCTTGTGATTCGATACGTCTTTGGTTGATGGTTTCTCATTGGCCCAGAGTTATCCAGATGGCCAGTGAGCCAATAGTAAGAGCAGCTTAAAGGTATATGTAGTTGAAGTTTAGCCTATCGCCGAATGAATCCGCGATTTTTTCCGGTCTCTATTAATAAAAAAACATATTGAAGTTACTGTAATATTATTATATGAAAGGAAAAAGTACTAGATCTGAGCGTAAATGAGGTATGCTTCAAGCGCACTGCGCTGCAGGATGAATCGACAGAAGCCTTGTGTCTCCGAGTACCGGGTGTTCCCTCCACAGCCAGTTGGAGCCAGACGGTCGGATGGGCGGCTCGAGAGGATCACTTACACTATAGCCTGTCTCATGCTTAGATTGCAGTACAGAGTAAACGGCGAACACTGTTGCCAGATTGATGCCACCCGGCTGGTATTTTGTGTTCCATCGTTAATCATTATAAGTTTTAACATATATTTTTACCATACTATTTCTTGATGTTTCTAAGACCATAAAATAGTGTCTTTCAGTTGTAGTAATTCTGACAGGAAAAAAAAATTAAATGCTAAACATAAATTATTATTTCACAGGACAGTCAGTCACTGTTAAAAACAAGGCATTAAATGAAAGTATGTGCAATGTTGGAAAAGAGCCCAACTTCTTCAAATTGGATAATATAAACACAGTGTTAGCAAAACCGTTTGGAACCAAGATGGCGTCTTTCAATTTACATCTCCTTCAAATAAAGAAATAAAAATAAATGGAAATTATCAGATGATGCTCTTGGTGAAATACATAAGGAAAATGTATTTCCAAAATTCTCATTCCGAATTCTACCTTACATGATACCTACAAAATTTTCCGATACATCTAACAAATTTTCTTTACATTACAAAGTTGTGTCTGGAAGTTTCGCGCTCTGTGGCGTGCGTCTGGCAACGGAGCACGCCGGAACAAGGACGGCGCTAACGCACTGGACAGGGAGAGTGAATGCACACTGCGCACTGGGTATGCGCTGCGCTGTAGCATCCACACGGTCGTAATCACGGCTCGCACGGCCCCGACCCTGACCCCTGGGCGCTCGTGCTCCGGCCCGCCTTAAGAGGCCGTGTCAGTAAATTTTTATTTCCAATATTCTGGTCTAGAAGTTCTCTCTTTTAACAGTGAGATTTAGTGGCTTATTCAACCGAAGTAACTGTAACCGCAGCGCGTGATAAAACTACTATACCGCCAGATTACTCGACGAAAAATGTATCTGGTTCCTCGACAATCTGAGAGGATGACAATCTGACCGGCGGCTCACTAGGAAATTGCGGTGCAGGAATTCAGAATCAAGAAACCTCACATTTACAACTGTAGTATGAGTCGTATCTAAAAATTTTAATACTTTAAATGTATCGGAATACAATTAATCTTCAAACATGTGGTAATTATTCTTTATCTGGATGTAATATTCCGTGAAAAATAATGGTAGTTGACATTAAAAAGTATACGAAATTCATAGTGTAACGTTTTAAAAGGATAATAACATAAATTCTTATGCTTAATATTGCATATGCATTACACACAATCTAAATACAATCTCACTTAAGTCAGACTACCTAATTTTTTTACAATGCACCATCATACAGTTTAACAGAGGTAGGAGAGAGAACCTCTTATCGATGTTGTTTCAAAGAATCTAAATTTACAAATATTACTATTTATCTTATTATGATATGTATCTTTATGAATAAGAATTTACAAAAAAAAATGAATTGATTACATTACACTTTAACATTACAAAAGACTAAAACACTAACAAAACTTAGTTTTATATATTGTTGTAGCATATTAGAAGACGAAATAACTCACTAGACTAACATTAAGAAGGCTGTATCACAAATTTACTTTACAGAGGAGAAAATATCTTTTAAAGATATTTCATTACCTCATTGATTACATAATACTGCCGTTGATGTGATCGTAGATATAAAGTATTGAAAAATTAGATTTCATTATGTTTATGTAAATATTTAGAAAACGTTATTGCTTATAGATGCTCATTATTTAAATAATAAAGAATCTTTTACTTTTATGTACTGGACAAACAAAATACTTATAAGTTAATAAGCTTAGTTGAATAACATCTTCAATTTGTATTGAATTCAATGTACAAATTGAAAATCATGTACAATGAATGCAACTGATTGAATTCAATAAATATTTGATCTTGTGAAACGGCCATAATGGTGATGCAGATAATTATAGATACTCACATGCATTTTGAGAGTCCTTATAAAGCCTATTACAATTCTATAAGTATACATTAAAATGATTTTAAAATAGACATGTGTAATATAATTAAAACTTGTTTAAATAAGATCATAACAAAAAAAAATGAAAATCCTTCAACAGTAAGTTATGTTTTATAAGATTTTAACAAAACACACATACCATAAGAGAATATTAATCATGCCACATAATTCAACACAAAATATTCATTCCAATAGGCGCTACGTAAAAATAACTTCTATTTTTATGCTGATAACTTTGCATTGTTTTATATATATCATTATTTCTAACTTTTAATATTCTCCACACATTAACTGAAATTAAGTATTTTCAGAGCCTTAGCAAGTGTTGGTCTGTACCACATACAGTTCGTACGATATCTCTACGTGAAACACATACAGTTCATTATTTGTAATTTTAATTATATTTCCATGAACATAATGAAATTAGTATAGGGCCTAGGTTGTTCACTGTTGAGTACTTCTGAAGTATTTTCATTGTGAGTTAACATACATACCAAATGCCATTCTTCCAGTAAAGTTACAAAGAAGACAACAAGATAATATATGTATAATATATATAATATGTATAATATATATAATATATATAATATGTATGTAGTACCATATTTTAAACCCCTATTAAATGAATAATAACTCAATCTCTTTTCTGGACTATTAAGTAATAGTTTTTGATTACTGTTATTTGTAACTTAAATAAAATGACAACTAACAAATTAGTAAAATATATAATTACGTGCGATATAGTGACAGGTTTACTTGGACGGCAAACGAATATAATAAAATGTCTATGACAATGTTAACTTTACTCATTATTATGGAAAGAAACAAAATGGGCAGATAAGCATATTCTACGCTGACATTTAAAAATGCTCAATTCAAAATGAACATTTCTTCCCGATGACAAACAAAAAAGTTGTATGGTCGCGAATAATACATTCGTATGGCGTCACATCAGCGGAATATTCCCTTGGCATAAATGTGTGAAGTCTGTGACACAAAAACAAATGAACGAACAGCTTTTTTTTTATCGGATGTGCAATCGGAGACCCTTGGGGTGGTTGAAGAGTGTCAGGTCGGTCGCCAGACCAGATAGTGAAAGCTCAGGGGCTTAGGATAGAAAAGGCCTATCTCCAAATTATTAAGTATAAATGTTGTCATGAAATAGTTAAAGACTTGATTACAACCAGGTTTTTAAACCCATCATGATCATGAAGACACTGATCGGAAGGTGATGTACAATACATTTCAATGGCCTTTTCAGTTTTTGCTAAATAATTATAAATATAAGCAAAATTCCACTGTATCTGGACAAATCAAAATATTGATTATATTTTTTTCATCACAGAAATAATATATGATATGATAACTAAATTTGAAAAAAGCGGTTATGTTAAATGTATTGTATACTTTCAGTAGGCAAAATTTCTGGCCCCTACCTCTTATAGACTTTGAGAAAAACTGCCTTTTAAAATAACATTGATATAGATAGGAGCGCAAATTTGTGACACGGCCTCTTAATTAGCGACCTGCGCCTCCACGCCATCATGATGCCCTCCCCCCTTTACCACCCCCCCCCCTCCCCGTGTTCACCCTTCCGCAACCCCTGCTTCCGAAACTGCGCGGAGAGTAGGGGGCCTCCAATCCTCGGCTGCTTGAAACACACTGGACTACAAGACAACACTGGAGATGTACAGACTATATGACAGACACTGGAGATGATCTGACTATAAGACAGAAAATTGGAGATGTACTGACTACATAACAGACACTGGAATTCTACTCACTATATGCTAGATAATGGAAATGTACTGACTATATGACAGACACTGGAGATGTACCGACTATATGACAGACACTGGAAATGAACTGACTATATGACGGACACTGGAAATGTACTGACATATACAAATATACAGATAAGTAAAACAATCAGTACCAAAACTGGCTTCAGAAGACACAATCGGTTTACATAATATGATTTAGTTTTGTCTAGCTTTTATTATTTGAACTTTTAGTTAGCATTCAAGATTTCTATAATTGTATCTGCTTTATCATATAGTTTTTTTGCTATGATTTTTTTAAAATGTAAATGTATATAAAATCTTTTAATTTTCGCCACGAATAAACACGACAAATAAATTAAATAAACAGAAATTGTAGACAATGATTCATGATAAATAAGTATTTGAAAGATATTATTCAGCCATTTTCCGTTTTAATACAAATATGTATGTTATCAGAGAAAATATCCGAATAAGTTATCAAATATCTATTATGAATGGCCAAAGTGTTGTAATGAAATTGTACTGTATTTTGTCAATAGACAATTTAATAAGTGTAATTTAAAAAAAAAAAACACCAGTTATACTCTTTTATTATAAATTACAGCATTGCTCTATGCTTGTGCATAAAATCTCTGTGGAAACTTGTATGTTAAATACTCTTTGTAATTAAATGTTAGTTTAAAAAAAAAGATAAGGGAAAAAGAAATGAAAGTGATTATTAAGAACGTTGAGTTTTGAAACATATATTGAATTTAGAAAGCTGAAAAGGACTGTCATTTTTAATGTGATAATATAGTTTATTAATTAAAGTCCTACTCAGAATTCAAAGGAATATCTACGGATCAAGATTGAAGAATGTGAATTTAACACTTGTAAAAAACATTAATATACGATTAGCTAAGTGAAGATTCGCTGCTTTTAAAATAACTCTAACATATCTACTACAGGACTGAATCATCATTCTTCAAGTTCATCAGCTTCTGTTGACTGCTATGAAAGACTACAGAAATTAATATTTTGAATATTTTGTATTGATTGGATATTTCTACAATTGTATGTATGGTGATGATGTGTTGTTACTTCAGGTATATGTGTGTTTAGTTAGTAATAGATAAATATTGAGAAATAGGTTAGTTGTATCCAAAATTCTTCATATTATCATTGATTTCTGTTAAAGTTTGTATAATTCCTAATTTAAATTTAGCTTTGATTTTCTTCGTATACTGCACAACTATTCCTGATAAACTTAGTATTTTCCATCAGAAGTCCTGACAAGTTTTGTTTAATTAGTCTTAGTGCTATTTTAAATGAGTTAGTTTTGTTTACTGAGGTTAATTACTGTTTGGCAAATTAATTTTTTTTTAATTTTCGTGTGATTTAAGTATCAACCATTAATTTTGAATACAATTAATTAATTAATTAGTTGTAAATTGCTTAACATTTAATTATTTTTCTTGAAATATTTTACTTTTAATATCGTATTATTCATTTGGAAGATTTCGGTAGATACAACTAAATTAATATGGCGCTCATTTCAGTTAAGTGATTATATTGCCTGAACAGTAATGTTAGATCAGTAATATTTTACCTTACCGGGCATTTTGGTTATTGAGATACGTACAGAAAGATATCTCATAGTTATTAAAGTGTAGTTTAAATTTCAATGATATATATATATTTATATGTATATACCTAGTATATTAAAAATAAAATAAAAATTCCGTGTATGGGAAGAATAAGAACAGAAATCTATTAACTAAATCATAACTTTTAATAGGGAATTCTTGCCTTTTTTATGAATAACTAGGGACCGGAAAACTTCGCGAAATCATTTCGCGATAGGCTAAAATACAAATAGTTATAGGCTACCTCAGTGCTGCCTCTGCTATTGGCTCACAACTCACCTGGATGACTCTGGGCCAATGAGAAACACCCAACCAAAGCTGTATCGAATCACAGGCTGCTACGTTGGGACGTCTCACAAGATAGCAACCAATGTGTGGGTGACATTTGACCGAGTGTACGTAGAACTATGGAGTTCATCCTACAGGTCATTGAACCCGCGAATTTTTCCTGTCCCTATGAATAACTAACGTGTCGTACATAATCTGACGACGATATCAGCAACAGAATGTGATCTGCAGTGCTCGTGTAGCAGTGGCACAGCAGGAGTCGCCCCTAGCGAGTGTGGTCGAGCCTCGGCTACTATAGAGCATCCCACTCTTAGATTGCAGTGTGGAAGTAAATGGGCGCATTCTCTCTCTCTCTAACACACGCCGATTGCCGTTAGCACTGTCCTTGTTTCTTCGTGCGTTGTTGCCAAATATCAAACGAAATTTAAAATTTTAATTTTTGGACCAAGCTTTTTTTCATATTGTATAGAATCAAAATACGCATCAGGTAATGCTTATTTTGAATACTTAACAATATTTTAAGTGTCCGAAAAAATTAAAAAACATAACTTATTCGCTGCGAACTGTTTTGAAGTATTCCGATATGTTTCACATCAAAAAAAGAAAACCTACATGTGTATTTCATTCAGATTTTTTTTATTAGTAAATTAATGCCTTAGGACGCCACCGAACAAATGTTAGGACAAAAACTGTACAGGTTTCACTTAAATAATTTTTTTAATATATTGAAATGCATTTTCTCACAAACTGACACATCAAAAAGTTGACCCGCGGAAAAATTTTTTTCTATTAAAGATAGATGGGGGACGAAAGCGAGAAAAATGTTCACAATGAATTGAATTAGTTTTTAAAAGCAGCCCCATCTCAATTGCTTCTACAGTTTCCGTGGAAATAGCTGTTAAAGATGTGTCTTATCAGTACAAGAGCGCGCGCTGCCGTCGTAAGAGGAAACAGGGTCGTGTGTTTAGATAAGTGGGGTTCTATCCTACAAGCAATTTCAAATACATGGCTTCCTTAGTCAACAAAAAATATTATAATCGATTCTTGAACATAATATGTAAAATGTATGAAATAAATACGAAGGAATTCAATAGCGATCATGGTACAAAATTTTGAATTATTTTTCTATCCTCAACACTAAGCATCTTATCAAACATTGTTTTAGACAAAGTTTTGGAAAATAATTATGATATTATTACAAACAATTTAAACAGATTTTATAAGGTGTCTACTAAGGCAGTTACGTTTTTTTGTCCGGTGAAAAATTTTTTTGAACCCATGCAGTTATGCCTGGTCGTATCAAAAATGTATTTAGAAAACATTTTTCGGAATTAGGTAATCCGAGTTATCATACGTTAAAACGGATTCGATATTATTCATATTATGGGAGTTGTTGCGATTCTTCTGTTTTTCAAAAAATCTTCCCCATTTCGAACCAATTGTTCGGATTTTTCCCATAACTTACTCGGCCGAGAATTTCCATTACCGTATTTTATTTGTCATTTTGGACATGACTTGTCCAAAAATACGGCATTTATCGGGCCCATGAAAATGTGATATATATATATATATAATTATATATGGGATTTTTAGAACAGAAAAGAAAACTATAAGAAATTTTCGTCTACAATAGGTAGTTTTTATTTGAAATTTACATAAAAGTGGCATTATTACAAATTTATATGTGTAATAGTATAAAATATTATAAATTACGATATGATTTCTTAAAATGCTTCTTGTTCGATCCAAATTAGATACAAAGACACGCATCTCCTGAAATTCGTAATGTGTTAGAGATATTGCAACAGCGCGCGCCATAAGCCGTGTACTGCAATCTAAGAGTGGGACGGGCTATAGTGTTGAATACAACTATCTTCCCTAAGATATATTGTTATTCCCACACACTAGGCGCAAGACCGCGGCACGTACAAACCACACCTCGGCTGGAAGTGAGTCTCAAGCCTGATTGGCGAGCAGTTTTCTGTGAGCTGAGCTGAATTCAATCCTTCAATCGTACCCTTTAATGACTTGGTTTTTGTAAAAAAAAAAAAAAAAAAAAAAAAACAGGCCTAGTCACAATGTTCTTATTTTACTTCCAATTTTTTTTCTTCAATTTAGCTGAAAATCAAGCGCATATTAGGTATCTTAGTCATTCACAAAAAAAAAAAAAAAAAAAAAACAAGCTGTAACGTCGCTGTAATAAAACCACTTAAACGATAGTTCAAGCTTAGATCCCCAGGAGAAGTCTATTCCCACAACCCTTCTTTTTTTTCCTCCTGGAATTAAACAGCCCCTCACTGTGGAAGCATTGGTAACTGTGAAACACGCACTATGAACGTAATAAACACGCCCAAACAATGGTTAAGGATTGTTTTTATATTCTAAAGTTATCAGTTTATTAGTGAGAATACTTGTGTCGTTCGCCCCCTCGCACAAAACCCTTGAGGCATAAGTTCCACCCCCACCCCTTTTTCACCAGGCGAATCCTACAGTTTTGTTTACAGTTTTTACTTGTGCTGAAAAAAAAAAAAAAAAAAAGGAAATTGTCGTCGCCACATGTACAACAGCACTCGAGTGATTGTGCAAATAAGAAAGCGAAGTTTCCCGGCGAAAGTCCAGACGGAAGCAGCGGGGCCGGGCGTCATGCAAGGTCGCGGTTGCCATGGCTTTCGGGCGGCGTGACGTCACGCCGTCACGCCGTCTCATCTCTCCCGACGCACGTGATGAACACGGTGTAGAGGAGGAAGGGTTGAAGGGGAAACAGCAGAAGCTCGTTCGCTGTCTCTCGGCTCGAAGCAGGCACCGCAGTCCCGCGCAGAGCGAGATCCCCTCATCGACCATCGAGAAGCCCAAGATGTACATCAAGTTCTGAACCCTGCCCGAACACGCCCGAATATTCACCTTCGGCCAACCTCGGGATTTGTTTTATTTTTGCGCAGGAAAAATGAATTCAAATATTAAAAGTGGTCGGTTAGGTTAATTACATTAAAACACTTTAAAACACTATGGACGGTTATTTAGGTTAGCATAGCTACATTAAAATAAACAGAGAAATATAAATATATATATAAATGAACCCGAGGTTGGCCGAAGGTGAATATTCGGGCGTGTTCGGGCAGGGACAGAACTTGATGTACATCTTAGGCTTCCCACCGACCATCTGGCCACAGAACAAGGAGGGAGATATATACAAGCGCGACTCTTACAGTGGAAACTGAAACCATGTTTCGCGCCACACGTGACGCTATCTGCTGGATGAGCCCATAACTACAAAAAAAAACCTCGGGATAGAGGTTCTAGTACACAGTTTTATGTTAGTAATGTTAATTTATATATTTGACGGATAATTACTTAGTAAAAGTGATCTGAAATGTGCGAAGAACACTTAATGATGTTTTGTAATAAAAAAGGTCATGTAATGTATAAATGAGTAGGAGATGCAAACATTTATGGTTTGCCACACCACAAAATATTTAGCTACCAAAATGGAGTGAATTAATTTTCACTGTTTTGTCTGCCTGATAATAGCTATGTTAGCAATATATTATGAGTGCCACCATCTAGCGGACGGGCCCAAAACTGCTTTAATAAACTAGGTCTCAGTTTCGGCAGTTACAGTTTCTCCCCCGTGCATTCGCCTTCGCCGTCGGACTCCCGCCAACCAGGGTGTCCACAAAGGAAAAAATACTTCGTACCAACTTAGGAGAGAAAAAAGTACTAGATTTGAAGAAGAAAAAAAAAGTACTAAATTATAATTTGTTATGGTTTGAACAATTTAGGAAGTTATTATGACATTGCAACGCTCGAACTTAAATATCACACCACACACACACACATACATTCCATAGTTTTTTTTTTAATAATTACGTTTAATAATAAAACATATTTGAGTTACTGTAATATTATTATATTAAAGAAAAAAAGTACTAAACCACTAAAAAACTTATAAAAGTACTAGATCTAGTACGAAAGTACTAACTGTGGACACCCTGCCGCCAACAGCCGCAGTTCAAACCACACACACGTAGTCGCGCCTGGCTGACGCGCCGAGCTGACGGAGCAGGTGCGGACATGACACTGTCCCGTGACGTCAAATGCTGACGGCACAGACGCGTGGTGCGCATGTCTAGCCAGAGCTGGTGAACTTGAACTTCCGTGGTGAGACAGGTCATCAGAAGCCATGAATCATAGTTGTCGGGTCGTTACCACAACGCCGAAATACCATAACGCCGAATGTCAAAATTTACCACAACGCCGACAGCTAGAAAACTGCTGTGTACCACAACGCCGAAATAACAACTGAATGAATTTGAGTGTGTTTCTTAAATGTACCTTAACGCCGAAATACCACAATCAAACCTAACCTTACCTAACCTAGCGTAATATAACCTAACCTAACCTAACTTAACCGAGCCTATCCTATCCTAGCCTAGCCTAACCTAACCTAGTCTAACCTAACCTAGTCTAACCTAACCTAGTCTAACCTAACCATTGTGGCAGTCCTGCAATGACATTTTTCGGCGTTAGTGTATTTTGGCGTTGTGGTAATTCGGCGTCATAGTACACAGCAGTTTTCTAGCTGTCGGCATTGTGGTATTTCGGCGTTGTGCTCAATTTGGCATTTCGACGTTGTGGTATTTCGGCGTTGTGGTGCGTCCCCATAGTTGTCAATGAGAAACAAGCATGACAAGTATCAACAAACTGTATAATCGAGCGAAAACAATTGAGCTGAGGGGCGTGGAAGACACGCGGGGAAGTAGAGGAAGTAGAAAAAAAGAATACGTATCTAAAGGAGCGCGGCTAAGGAGGTTGAAAAGTCTCCTTGGACATACAATTTTTTTTACCAGTGCTCAGACAGCGATGCGTCGATACACGCAACAACGTCTGTACGATAACCAATGTTATTGCAACAGCTGATAAAAAAAGCCGGGCCGTGCCGAGTCGGCACTATTTGGTTCCGCATGGCTCCGCCTACCATATTTGGCTCTGCCAGTCCGTTCCGAGAAATGCGTTTCCATCCAACTATGGAGCACAGCTGGAAAGACTTTTGGCATAGGAGTGCAACGTTCGCATTTTCCCCTATCCCGGTTTCACGGAAGTATGGCCACTGAAAGAACATACAAAACTACAAACAGAAGGAATCTAATTTTTTTTATGGCGCTTTTACTTCAAATATGTTATTGCCACGTATAAAATTACACCAGAATTTGATCGTAAGCATTTCTAAGATTGACCCGAAAATAATTTATCAGATAAGAATATCAACATTTCTTAAGATTAATTCGTTAATTCATCAGAATTTACGGAGGGTCTCCATAAAAGTAAATACCAGAGCCCAGCAAAGTCTAGAACCGCCACTGATGGGATGCACACGCTACTTTCCACCCAGCCACGGGGCCGGGTGTAGGGGCTATGTAAATTCCACCAGGTTAGTGGGAAGCTTTGGGGTTGGGGAAGGGGGTTACGATTACGAAAGAAGAAGGGGAAAAAAGTGGGGGGGGGGGGAAGCTAAAGATATGCGGTGCACTATCGCAGACGCTGGGCTATCGCTGGCTGCGAGGGACGGAACAGCAGACGTCTTTGTGCACGAGATAGGTAGCCTCGGGGCCAAACAACAACTCCCACCCCTCCTGCAGGCGACCATCGGTGTGCAGGGGGAGCTGAATTGTTGCCCCTTGAAAGGGCTGCCCATCCAAGGGGCAACAATTCAGACAACCTTTTTAAAAAACACTACTGTCAGAAAAATCCTGAAGGGCTGCCCTTCCAAGGGGCAAGTTTTCAAGATTATTTAAACACTTAAAGAAACATGTTTTCAGAAATTGGATGGGCTGCCCTTCCAATGGGCAACAACTCAGCTCCCCCTTTAAAAACACTACTGTCAGAAAAATCCTGAAGGGCTGCCCTTCCAAAGGGCAAGTTTTCAGGATTATTTAAACACTTAAAGAAAAATGTTTTCAGAAATTGGATGGGCCGCCCTTCCAGTCGCTGTACAAACAAACCATTGCCAGAAAAATTCTGAAGGGCTGCCCTTCCAAGGGGCAACAACTCAGCTCCCCCTTCAAAAACACTACTGCCAGAAAAATCCTGAAGGGCTGCCCTTCCAAGGGGCACGTTTTCAGGATTATTTAAACACTTAAAGAAACATGTTTTCAGAAATTGGATGGGCTGCCCTTCCAGTCGCTGTACAAACAAACCATTGCCAGAAAAATCCTGAAGGGCTGCCCTTCCAAGGGGCAGCATTGCAATAGCCCCGGTGTGCATTCCTGATGGGGGGGGGGTTGTGTGCACTGCACTGCACCACACGACGGCGCTGACGGCTACGTTCCTGCCCTCTTCAGGAGCGCCACAGAACAAGAAAGGAAATATACAAGTCGCCATTCCTGTAATGGAAACTGAAACCATGTTTCGCGCGAATTGTGACGTTATCTGTTGGGTGGGCCCCGTAACTACTAGCAAAAAAAAAAAAAAAAACTCGGGATTGAAGTTCTAATACAAAGTTTTAGGTTCAATTGCAATTGAGCGAAATTCAAATATAACTGGACTCATTTCAAATGTATTTCAATCCCGGATTAAGTTTATTTTATTTATGAAAAAAAAAATCTGCATAAATAATATGCCTACCCCTCTAGTTCTGATCCAATCAAAACATGACACATTTGTGCAATATTTAGTATGAAAAACGAATTACGTTATATGGAAACTATGAAATAGTAATTATCACAAAACACAATAATTATGTATCCAATTTCTACACTACAAAAATGTCCATATTTTTCATGTACAGTATGTAAAATGTTAAGTAACGAAAAATTGAAACTATAATTTTCGTTAATCTTTAAGAAACTGTATAACTTTGCCAATCACAGAAACAAATGTAAATATACTTAGACTTTAAATTTTAGTTCAATAACAAGCTATTTCTCACGAACACGCGAATTTTAAATGTTGGAATGGCATTCGTGTCGCAATGTTTAAATGCATGGAAATATTTTTAAACCGATCGCATATGAGTTTATATAAATAATGTTTATGTTTAATTTAGGGTTAAATTAAACTTCGATAAAATAACTTACGACTCGGTGATAGGGTTACCTAGTATGATGCTGTGCATTTTGATCTGAAAATACATCACACAACATAACGAGTTGAATAAGTAATTGCTGGTTTTAAATGTAGCTAACCTAATACAACTTAACCAAATATTCGCACAATTTTAAAGTATTTCAGAACCACAACAGAGCCTCCATTTTATACATTATAGAAGTTCCGAAAAAACCACAAACTCTCAAATCTCTAGCGGAATCGCGATCCCGCCAGCGAAGTAGGTGGCGGAATAATTCCGACAGTTTGTGACGCAATTCGATACACAATTCCGGTAGCGATTGTTCAATACTGTAATAGGGTTCAATAATAATAGGGATTCTCAAATTTCTATTATTCGAACAGTGTCAAGAACAGGGCAGGAGCATCTTCATCTGTGCCAGAGAAGACACACGCCTCGACTAAGCACAATCCATGCCGGCTGTGAAAATAATTCAAAGGCCGGTATTCCAAGACACAAAAATAAGGGTTTAGGTGTTCAGTATGCTGCAACTTTCACACTAACCGTATTCCTACAGTGCACGATAGGACAAGGCCAGTTCTTTTCTTTTTAGGGAACGGATTTCGGTGTTCTATATCCGATGCCGAACTGTTGCCCGAATTCCGCACATGCGCAGAGCTCACTTTTTTTGTTTGAAGACGGACCCAGGGACATATCAAATGAAGGGAGGGAGGAGGAGTGGGAGGGTTTTCGCCTCTCTCCCTTTTCCCTGGGACGAGTTCGAATTACGAGCGAAACTTTCGTTGTTGAACAACGAGTATGACACTCCGCATGTTGGGGTACGAGTTTCGGTGCAACAGCGGGGAGACGGGGAGACTCAGCCCACCAGGAGGAGAAGGACGACAGTCGCCGCCAAGTGGGACAGATGGGGCGGTCTCCCGGGACGGCCGAGATGGGGCCTAACGGCGCCGCCAGGGAGAGGCTGCGGCCTGGTCCCGTCCAGATGAGATGATGATCTGTGTCCGCCGCGCCTTCCCTCCTCGAAGCCAGCGCCCCGAACCCATTACAACTGCGCATGCGCCCGTTTGAGCGCCCTGCGAGCCGCCGGCAGCCACAGCGGTAGTCGCCGCGATGGATCTACCCCCCTCCCCCCCCCCCACATGCACACAGTCGTTTGAACAAGGTGCAGCAACACTTTAATGTTAAATGCAAATGCTTCGTCAAAAACAAATTGTGCAACTTATACACTGCTACCGAAATAGGCGTATCCCAGCCAAAATGCATATCTGCGAGTGGAAATCGCCCAATTCGGAAAACAAATAAAGAGTCTGCACTGCGATAAACGTTTTTCACTACAAAAAAAAAAGTCATGAAATTACTGAACCAATTTTTTTTAACGAAAGATTGGCTTGGTTGGCTAAAAAAAACAGTATGCTATACACAAAAAAAGTTTTCAGAATTATTTACTTGAAATAACTGTTAACTTTTGGCACAAATTATAAATACAAATTCATCAGTCAAGCTTCCCTTGAGTTTCTCGGAAACCTGAAGGCTAGAAAAGTGACGGATTTAGGCAAATCTTTATAAAATACACACTATAATAAATTATATCTTAGAGACAGTAATTATTAGGGACCGGAAAAATTCGCGGATTCATTTCATGATATGCTAGAATCCAAACAACTGTACATTTATATTGCTTCTGTGATTGGCTTACAGTTTATCTGAAGGACTTTTAGCCAATGGGAAACGTTCAATCAAAAAAGTATCGAATCGCAAGCGTCCCAGTTGACAAGTGGCATTTGCCTGAGTATGTAGACCCGTGTCCCCGTTCCTGGCTCGAGGCCCTGCTGTCTGCCCGCCGTGGCGCTCTCTGTTGGGGTACACTGGGGTGCTGTCACAACTTAGAAACACACAACTTAGAAACACATAACTTAGAAAAACACAAGATATAATCTTCTAAGTTATACCTGTTCTAAGTAGTGTGTTTCTAAGTTATGATCGCTCTAACTTATGAAAGTTCTAAGTTACGTGGATTTTACGAGGTTTCTAAGTTATGACTGTTCTAAGTTGTGTGTTTCTAAGTTATGTGTGGTTCCCGGGTACACTCACACCTCTCTCACCTCCGCATTAGGGTACTTGCGGGTACGAGCAGTTCTCAGTTCAGGTGCCGTTTAGGTACATTATGAAAACGAAATATTGCTGTCTTCTGCAATACAAATATCATATAAACTATTCTGTTAAATCTCATTATAGCGTGACAACGTAACATTTCATAGTTTAAATGCAATATTGGCTCTACTGCTATATGGCCCGCTAGGAATACAGCGTAGACGGGGGCGGGGGGGGGGGGGGGGGCTCTTTTCAAAAAGGCAAGGATGTTTGATGTGAATACGTTACTGCCAGGACAAAGATTGCGTTCAATCCTAATTGGTTTTCCATTCCAACTGAAGATTGTTCGATATTTTTCGACCATTAATTTTGTGTCTTTTATTGAATTCGGGTACATTTGCGTACCCGAGCGGATCTTCTCGGGTACCGGGTACAGACATAGTAAATTGGGTACGTGTATTCGAATTCGGGTACGTCTGGCAACACTGTAAGATCTAGGCGTTAGAGTTTGTCAGGTAACTGTTTTTTTTCTTCTTTCAAATTTTACAGTTCTCAAAAGTAGTTCCGTTGGTATACGCATCCTTCTGCCAATGTTCTGTCAGCAGTATTTGTGGTCAACATGATGTGTGGAGAGAGATAGGGGATGCTTATACTATCGGAACTACTTTCGAGAACTGTCAAATTTGAAAGAAGAAAAAAAAGTTACCTGACAAACTCTGACGCCTAGATCACATCAGAAGAGTTAACTCGCACTTCACCGATGTTTTGTAGTTGGCAGCTAAGTTTTTTTAAAAATTATTTTTTCTAACCTACTTTCTTTTTGATGAACTGAATCATTTGAGTCACTAATATCCATGGACGAACTCTTCCCCTACCTGAGTTGTAAGGTTCCGTCTCTGTCATCCAGGCGTAAAGGCCGATAGGAACTAAAAAATAGCTGAAGGTAAGGTATGCAGTACGTCTTCGGATATTGTACATTAGGTAGGTTTATTAACGTCCCCGTTTTTGTGCCGGAGGGTGGTTTTTTTTTAAAACCAGAACCTGGTCTCAACAGTCTCTAAGACACCCGTCACGGCTTGCTAGGAATTCTAAACCAGAACATACTGGTCCAAGGGAAACGAATACCTACATGCTTTTATGTCACGGAGATTTCCAAGAGGGAAAAAATTACGAGATACGAGGTGGTCGCAAGGAAGTTAAGAGAATTTTTTTTTTTGCTAAATATTTAACAACTAAAATTTAGAGCTTCTAATAGTCTATCTGAAACGTCTACAATGAATATCACTCACAGCTGGTACAGTGTTGTATCACTTTGCATGTCTCATTTTCATTGCGTCATGTGTTTGGTATCGCCTCCCCGTATATAGAAATATGTGCTAGACCAAGATACAACTACACTTTCAATATATTTTAAAGAGACGATACCGACCTAGAAGCACCAGCGAGCGTCGCACTTATCATCCCGCCTCACTAACAAAAATTCAACCATGCCTAGGCAAACTTTTTTCATACCTATTTATTCAGAGATTTACGTAACACTTGAGCATTTTTGAGAGACCAATAATTTAATCCAAAAAATAAAGCCTATTGTCATGTTAAATTTACAAAAAATAATTTATGAAACGAAATGCACTGGTAGTGTCCCTATGAGATTTTTTTTTTTTTTTTCGGAAATGATTGTCTTGACAGTTATCAAGAATAAGTATACACATACAACGTGCAACTTCGTTTGCTATGCTCGGTACCTGTCGACGGAGGAGTCGTAAACTCAAATCAGGTAGAGAGGGGATTATGGCGCCCTATTGTTAGGAACCGTTCCTGGAGGCCCTTCCTTGGAAAAACCCTTGGAAATGTAGGATGAATCATGTCTTTGGCCTGGTTTATAAGCTACGCAAGACGCAGTAACGCAACTCTCCAAGTTAAAACGTGAGGTTGTTAAATGCACTACTGATTCCACAAACCACATTGTCGTACCCCTAACAATAATTGAATCACTTTACGTTTCATATTTGATTTTGAGGTGTTACCTGGTGTATCTTCGAAGTACAAGGTCCAATAACAATTAAATTAACATTGGACCACCTTGGAGCTGCATTGAACCCAACGCAAAAATAATCATTAAAATAAGTTCACAAAAGAAGTTATGGCCGAGCATACATTAAAAAACAATTACAGTCGAATTGAGAACCTCCTCTTTTTTTTTTAATTCGGTTAAATATTAAGGCTATAGGCCTACCCAGCATGAAATAAGGAAACCAATGGACTGAGCGATGAATTAAAATTATTAAACAATTAGATACACAAAAAAAAATTTTGTCAATGTTACGTTAAGTACAGCTTGTTTATTGCCACAAGGATGTTAAACTATTTCTTTCTTTTTTTTTGCAGCGCTGGGGTTTTAAACCAAGTCAAAGCATATCCTTGCATCACCGCGCACTAACCTGATGAGCTACGGCTACACAGTTAAATTGTTCCAGTTCTCTTGCGTATTATTACAGTGTGATCATTTCTAGACATGACTATTTAAATTTACAAAGAACAAGTTCTAGTACTGTTTTATGTAAAGTCTTTGGGCATGGGAACTTTTAAACTCAGAGCCACACCCTCTTGGAAGGACACTTACTTTCATCTCTATAAAACTAATGTAATTTTAAGTGACTAGATATACTCACATACAAGCTTGCTTTCGTGAATGCTAAATTTCCTGGTTAAAAGTGAATATTGTTAACAAAAGTGTAAAAAAAAGGGGGGGGGGAATAAAAATTATAATATTATTATTATTATAAAATAAGCACGAAAATTGCCGAAGAAACAGGCACCGTTTGGGGCTGTCGATAGCTTGTACCCTCTCGTTACGAAGCTATAGTTCGTAACGATTTCATACCTCGAGAATGACGTCACGGAAAAAACTTAAAATACGAAACTGTCGAGAACGAACGATAATCGATAGGCAACGACAAATTTGATCGAAAACAATAAACTTAGAATAAGCACCCTGGCCCCGCCGGGGACAGGAGTCGCAGGAGTGGCCGGCGAGTCGACCCACGTGGTTCTTGTCCACGGAGAACCTCCGTCGAGACGGCCGGACCACCGTCCTTCGTACTCAGGGTGTCCACATTTAGTACTTTCGTACTAGACCTAGTACTTTTATAAGTTTTTTAGTGGTCTAGCACATTTACGCTCAGATCTAGTACTTTTTTTCTTTAATATAATAATATTACAGTAACTCCAATATGTTTTATTATTAAGCGTAATTATTTTTTAAAACTATGGAATATATGTGTATTTGTGGTAAGATATTTAAGTTTGAGCATTGCAGTGTCATAATAACTTCCTAAATTATTAAAACCATAACAAAATATAATATAGTACTTTTTTTTTTTTTTTTAGAATCTAGTACTTTTTTCTGGCCAAGCTGGTACGAAATATTTTTTTTCCCTTGTGGACACCCTGTTCGTACTGCGAGTGGAGTGCGTCGACCACTGCTCCGCTTCACTCCGTGCTCTCTTGTCGCAGGCGGACACAGTTGACGTGGGTGACGAGAGACAGAGAGAGAGAGAGAGAGAGAGAGAGAGATTGTCGCGATAGGCCCAATAAGGTCACTGCTCCGCACGCACAAGTCTTTCAGCGGCGTGGCTAATCGCCGAGGCAAGCTGTCGCCTAGTTCACAGCAGCCCGTGTAAGGAACCCAACCAGCCTACGTCTTGCGAGCATGGAGTGAGCCGTGAACCAACAACTGTATCCTGGGGTCCGCCCAGCCAGGGGTGTATCCGTGTCGGCGAGGCGGGATGATAGGCGCGACGCTCGCTGGTGCTTTTCTAGCGCGGTGTCGCCTCTGGACTGGCGCGCAGTCTTCTCGTCGCGCATGGGGCAACTGTGAGATTTGAGCGGTAACCATTACATCATATGGCGGAGAAATTAAGACACATGGGTAATGCATGTCTGTTAAGTGCTTTCAAGAATCTGTACCGGGTGTTTCATGTGTCATGCCTAGAGACCCGGAAAATTCGCGGGTTCATTTCGTGTTATGCTAAAATTCAAATAATTATACCTTAGTGCTGCTTATGCCATTGGTTCACTGTTAATCTGGAGGACTGAGGGCCATAATTAGAGACCCTCACTCATAGAAGTGTCGAATCACAGGCCACCCAGTCGAGACAACTCACAAGTCAGCAGCCAATGAACAGTTGGCATTTGCCCGAGTGTGTAGAGGATATTGGAGTCTATCCTGGAGGTCATTGAACCCGCGAATTTTTCCGGTCTCTACAAATGACAAATGTACGAATTCTAACCCAAAATACTGCCTCGCTCGGTCCAATAATAAGACATAAACTTCCGGTTGAAAGGTTCCGGTTTGTAAATGGTAGTGCGGGATTGGGGGGGGGGGGGGGGGGTTGTGTGCACTGCACTGCGGGATGGGGGGGGGGGGGTGCACCGCACTGCACCACACGACGGCGCTGACGGCTACGTTCCTGCCCTCTTCAGGAGCGCCACAGAAGAAGGAAGGAAAATAATATACAAGTGCCGTTCTTGTAATGGAAACTGAAACCATGTTTCGCGCGACATGTGACGCTTTATCTGTTGGGTGGGCCCGTAACTACTAGCAAAAGAAAAAAAATTCGGGATTGAAGTTCTAATACAAAGTTTTAGATTAAATTGTAATTGAGCGAAATTCAAATATAACTGGACTCATTTCAAATGCATTTCAATCCAGGATTAAGTTTATTTTATTTATGGAAAAAAAAAATGTGCATAAATATGCCTACCCTTCTAGTTATGATCCAATCAAAACATGACACATTTGTGCAATATTTACGGACGATAGTTTAACGTGACGTCATAACAAAACATTGATGAAATGATTGCATACTTTTATGAATAAATTTGAATCATTTTTATTTAAATAATAAAAGAATAAATACATGAAATTATACTAGTAATCAAATTTTTAAAATGCAAGAATAATTAAACTTTATTGCCGAAATGGTTGTTGTAATAAGCAATGAAAACAACATTAACTTTTCACTTCACTTTATAAACAGTCGACGAAACAGTTCACGTGTAGATGTAAGTTGTGTGCTGCCGCTGTCTTTCTTCTCCTCGGACGCATAGGCCAATCCAGTGGAAGAGAGATAGATGCGGCGCAAGCGTACAGTGAGAGTAACGGGACACAGCGTAACGGAACAATGTGCGTAACGGGACACTATTTCGTGCGTGCAGCCGGCGTTCATCGATTTATTAGACGTTGTTACGTCAAAAATATATATTAAATGTATAGTTGTATCTTAACGAAGCACATATTTCAATATGCTAGTGATGCCCCTGATGCGAACCGTTAACACTCGACGCGCTGAAAATGAGACACACTAAGTTGTTCATCACTGTTCCAGCTGTGTCCGCCACATTGTTTATGATGGTTCTATTGGCCAATAAGCTGTTCGATGTCGGGACAGCCAGCGAGCGCGGTCTGCGTGACCACCAATCAGTAGACACCCGGGAATGTTGCGGGTTCTTTCGGTCGCAAGGTGGACTGCAAACATCTGTAATTTTTTATTGCATTGCTGGTTGGTTCAAAACTGTCCCGCCACTCCCCTCTGCGACTGTGCGTCAGTCGACTTCTAGTTGGACCGAATCACGCAGACCCACTCGCAAGAAGGGGGGGGTTACACAGTAAGAAACCAGCTAATATGGAAGCATATAAGGGTGGAGTTTACATTGTACTGTGAATTTCACCCTGACACCTAATAAATCCTGAAAGTTTTCAGGCGTCTTTCAATCAGTACACGGAAGAGAACGACACTGTGGAGTGTTTCTCTCGCTGCGCACAAGTACTACGTGGTCACGAGCTGATTGGCCAATACAAACCTTTGCTTGTCGTCGACAACCTTCCTCGGACCAGAGTGCGATGACTAACTTCGCAAACTGTCTTCGGTCAACAGAACACGAGTGCTTGGCAACCGCGGGAGGTAAACTCTCCCCGGGTAAAACCATGACCTATTTGCTCGAGAGTGCGTCGTCCATAGCTAGGGCAAAGTACTATTACCTCAGCACTATTAGCCTGCAACCCTAGAGATTGCACGATAAGTCATTGCTAGGGCCATGCATATTTCGCGAAAAGATCCCGAGACTAGTTATAAGTTATAACACCGTAGCACTGTCTGTGTTTCGTGATTGGGGGAATTTCTTTCAGGTAAATGTCGATTGATACAACACCAATCAGAGTAATTCAGTGCGAAAGCAAACGCGTGCTGAGTGGTTCAGTCAAAAAAAGGTAACGACTTCTCTCGCAGACGGCCGCCAATCACAAGGAAGAAACCGCTGGTGCGGGTATACCTTGTTGAAGTCTAATAGACGTTCAGATTTATTCCCGAGAAATGCCTGCTCCTAGTCACTGCTGTGATTAGCCGGGTCATTCACGACACGTTAGGCTTCCGCGCTGAATCACGCAACACACAGTGTTTTGCCACGCAGCTGGACTCGACATCTTTTCGCGGAAAGTTCTCGACCTTTGTCTGCAGCGGGCGGATTGGCACCCGTGGATCTGCGGGCTGCACGCATTCCTGAACGTGACGCGAAATGAAATACCAGGATGAAGCTGCGCGGCGGAATGCGGTGTTGGCGGTCGTCGTGTGTTCGACGGAATTGCGCGGGTCAGTGGCTCCCGTTCTCCAGGGCAAACGCCACGTTGATTTACCTTTTTTTTTTTTTTTTTTTCCTCTTTTCATTTCTGGTTTATCACTGGACACAGATGCTACAAATATTGTTCTTTCAACGAGAATAATACGTAGAGACCTGCAAAATTCGCGGATTCAGTGACCTCCAGGATAGACTTTACTACACTCTACACACTCGGGCAAATGCCACCTGTTCATTGGCTGCTGACTTGTGAGTCGTCTCGACTGAGTGTCTGTGATTCGACACTTCTATGAGTGAGGGTCTCTAATTGGCCCTCATTACTCCAGATTAACAGTGAACCAGTGGTAGAAGCAGCGCTAAGGTATAATTATTTGAATTGTAGCATATCACGAAAGGAATCCGCGAATTTTGCAGGTCTCTAATAATACGACATCCAACTTATACAATGTAAAAATCAAACCATTAAACATATTATATACCTATCAGAAATTTAGCATGAAACATAAAATATAATTCATTACAAATCAAACTTATGAGAGTCATAAGGATTGATTTTGAAGCGTTTTTGGGTATTTTTACTCTTCAGTTTAAAAACGAAATACGGAAACTGACAGAACTGCTCATCGATTTTCCAGAGTGACCTGAAATGCTTCCCGCGAAACAGAGACCACTGGGATGGCTCGAGCAGTTTTCAGACCGCGTGTGTTGTTTCTCCTGAAGCTCTCCACACCGTGCGTGTGTGTGTGTGTGACCGTCCTGTCTCCAGGAGTGGGAGGAGTAAACACCGCGGCCATGTGCGGCGGGCTCTTCGTCGAGAGCCAGGCACAACGGCACTGCGCGTGCCCCTGCGTGACTCACCCCCGCCCCCTTCACCCTTACCATTCCCTGGGCGCTGCAGCTCCGCGCTCTTCTTCCAGACGGTGACGTCATGCGGCGGGAGGTGTGTGTGTGTGTGTGTGTAGGTGTGGATCAGGGAAGGGGGGGGGGGGGGAGGGGAGGCTGAGCGCGTACCGTCCGGACTCGGCTGGCGACACAAGCAGCCCAGGAGGGGCAACTGAACAGGCAGAATTATGGCCACTAAAAAAAAAACCCCCGCGCGGTTGAGAAGTGCCAACATAAAAAAAAATTAAGTTATAAATACGAGGCAAACAGAAATTTCTTAAACACGATGACTTAAATAAAAGAAAAAAAAAGTAATTTTATAATCATTTTTAAGTTCAGAATATATGAAACGGTTTATCAGTGAAGTGTCATATTGAGAATAATTGCAAAATATTATAGTTTGGATTTTTTTTTTTTTGACAATGACGGATTATCTTGGTGGAAATTAAATAACCATGTTTGCCGTGTGCACATTGAAACTGAAGTTATGATTTTCAACACTCATACTTCGCGGCTGTGCAGTTTTAAAGTTTTGAAACAAAAGATAAAGCACTTTAACATAGTGTTTTGGTTGTTCCGTATTGGGAAAAAAAGGTAATCTGAAACATGTATGGTGAATATTCCCAGCAATCCAATCTTAAATATTAATAGTGAACATTGCCATCAACGATCGACCAAAAAAAAAAAAAAATCAAGGTAGCCAACATTTTCTTTCGAACAGTTAACGACTTTTAGGTTGTTAGGTGGCCGATAAATAACGCACAGTTTATCATTTAATGTTAAATAGTTTTTGCTCTTTTGTGTACAGAGCATCATTCGACTGTTACAAATAATTTCTCCTGTGAAATAATTGGTTTTAAAGCATTTTTTTTCCCCTCAAGATTACCACGACTAATTTACGATCTTACAATAATCAACAAGTATTACAATTAAAAAGATATAAAAACTTATTATCATTAAAGATGGTAAACAAAATAAGATTTGTAATGTTAACAAGCCGGGTGGTATCAATCTGGCAACTCTGTAGTGCAATCCAAGCGTGGGACAGACTACAGGAGTGTACTGGGACTGGGAGGCAGTTCGGCAGTTCGTTCAAGACATTCGTCCTGCTATCTATTGACGACCTCATCCAGTCACCTCAGTGTGGCCAGCCATAGCACACACAATTCTGGTACTTTCGTGCACGATAAGTTCACAGTTCGGGTGTCATTCAGACACAAACGCAAAAAAAAAAAAAAAAAAAATATTGATTGTCTGTAAAGTCGGTTTACGGACGATAATTTTACGAGACGTCATAAGAAAACATTTATGAAAAATTGCATACAAACCACATTAACTTTATTCTTCAATTTATAAACAGTTGACAAAACAGTTCACGTGTAGGTTGTGTGCTGCCGCTGTCTCTCTTCTACTCGGACGCATCGGCTGATGGAGTGGAAGAGAGATAGATGCGTTACAAGCCGATCGTGCCTCTCTATCGCTTATTCATCGCTCTCTCTTGCACGCTCGGCTCAGGCGGAACGTGACAATGAGTCATGCTTTTTCGTGCGTGCAGCCGGCGTTTAATCGATTTATAAGACGTCACGTCAAAAAAAAGTATGAAACAAAATTTTGGGTTATTCTTTAATACAAATATCATCTACACTGTACTGTTAAATCTCATAATAACGTGACATCATACAATTTTACTGTTTAAATGCAATATTGGCTCTACTTCTGATGCCCGTTTTGGGTGGTTGTAGGTGGAGGGTGAAGGGGGGAGGGATAATGTAAACTGGCATTTTCAGGTTAAAGGATGAGGTTGGTGTACAATTATTGTAAATATTACCTGTAATATAAATATGGCGGTTTACTTGATACTAGCTGCAAATTGATCCCCTGGTTCTCCAGAGATCCTTAGGAATATGGCGGAGCCGAGGCTGTTTCCTAAAAGGCCATGATTATTAATGTCGTTACGGTCCGGGCAAAGACTGACTGTTTTCCACCGTAATTGGTTTTCCATTTAAATAGAATATTATTTAATATTTTCTGACTATTTCCCCCCTAAAATCTGGCACATTTGCGTACCCGAGCGGATCGCCTCGGGTACCGGGTACAGACGTACATAGTAATCCGGACACGTCCGGCAACGCTGGTCGCCGCAGCGGCCCAACTGGACAACGGGACAGCGGGGTGAGTCGCCGGGCACGCGCGCGTGGTTACGAGGAGCGTGGCGCTGCATTCCGAGCGACGGCGCGCATGCGCGGCCGCGCCTCGCCCTGACCCGCGCCCGCGCCTTCATTCCAGTGCGAAGCAGTTCGAGCGGTGCACGTTCTATCTTCCGTATTCAGAAACAACTACCGAAGTGGGTATGCAAGCAAATTCATAGTTACCTTTGAATATATATACTGTATAGAAGTCGCCAGCCCAGGTTAAAATTTCTAATACGGTTTTGAGGTAGTTGGTTAATTCACCGCCGCAATCGCCACCATCTCTAGGGCACCGACTCGTGGTGGTCCCTGGCGGACAAGTATCGAACTCTTCAAACACCCCTTCCCCCTCCCGTTTAACTAACTTGAGCTGCAGCGGATAGGTGGGGGGTGCGGGGAATGACAGCGGGCGACAGAGCTGCGCTCTAACGTGTAAATAACAACTAAGACGATACAGGGCGTTACGGCAGCGCACTGCAGCGGTGAAGTTCCCAAGGTGCTCATCATACGCTTTTGAAAAACGTAGAGTAAATCCTATCCACTCGCGACTTCTATACAGTATATATATTCAAAGTAGTTACTTAGGATATACGAGGGTCGGTTTTTTTTTTCTCGTTCCTTTTACTTTTACATTATTACCAGGGCCATGCATATTTCGCGAAAAGATTCCGAGACTAGTTATAAGTAGAGATCTGCAAAATTCGCGGATTCATTCGGTGATAGGCTAGAATTCAAACACATATACCTCTTAGATAATTTTGCTATTGGTAGAGCCACGGAATTTCCGCGCATTCATTTAGTCGCAAGCTAGAATGCAAACCTCCACACTGTCGCACTGTGTTCATGATTGGACCGCAGTTATCTGGACACGCCCCTCTACGACCGTGAGCCAACGATGTCCAGCTAGGAGAGAAGTAAGCGAATCAGGTAGTGCCAAATAACAAGGATAAAAATGTTCTCGCTAAGAAATCAACCAATGGGAAAGTAAACATGGGTCGAGCGCACCTATAACTTTGAATTATATCCTGAGGCCAGAAGAATACGCGAAATTTCCGGGACTCTAGCTATTGGCTTACTGTTCATCTGGACGAATCTCAACCAGTTATAAACCCTCAACCAAAGAAGGATCGAATCACAGACAAACCAGCTGAGACGACTTACAAGTCGGCAGCCAATGAACTTGCGTTATTTACCCGAGTGTACAGGGGTATGTACAGTCTATCCTGAAGGCCATCGAAACCGCAAATTTTGCAGGTCTCTAGTTATAAGTTAAATCACCGTAGCGCCGTCTGTGTTCCGTGATTGGGGGAATTTCTTTCAGGTACATGTCGATTGATGCAACACCAATCACAGTAGTTCAGTACGAAAGCAAACGCCTCCTGAGTGGCTCGGTCAAAAAAGGCAACGACTTCTCTTGCAGACTGCCGCCAATTACAACGAAGAAACCGCTGGTGCGGGTATACCTTGTTGCAGTCTAGTAGATGTTCAGATCTTTTCGCGAAAAATGCCTGCCTCTAATTATTACTTTTATTAGGCACTATTTATAAAATTGTAACTCGATACCTTCCTTGCATTTGTTGTTTTGCCACAAATATTTTCTTCAACAGTTTTTCACTTAGTGTAATATGAGTGTAAAAAAAAACGCGCAAGTCTTCTTAATTATCATCACTTGCGTGACATTTCGCACCCGTTATTTTACACTGAGTGAACATCTGTTGAAAATATTTGCAGCTGAAGAACAAACGCAAGAGAGGCATCGAGTGAAAATTATAGATATAACCCATAACAAAAGTCACGACTGTACTCTCTTGCTGCAGTCAGCGAATACTGATCTTATTTGGGGGGAGGGGGGGGGGGGGAAACCAAGGGAGGGCACACTAGGAGAAAGCGCGGAAACAAAAGCCATTTGGATTCATAAGTGCCGCAATTTAGAAAACACAACTACTGCAAGTCAAATAAGACATACGACCCAGCTACATCCAGTTCAATACTGAAACACAGCTGTCGCATTAGTATGGTAAAAGCTGTTTCAGTATAAATAACTAAAAAAATAACAATTATATTACCTTCAAAGATCAGGCGGGCCTCTGGATCGGTCACTATGGGGGGAGGGGGGAGAGAAACAGGAACTGAACGCCATTTTAGTTTGCACTGTTTTCAAGCTACTGCAATTTTACATCGCTGAGTTTCCCAAATTAAGCTCCGTTAAAGCATAGTATATATTTTTATGGAATGCTTGAAGTTAATTGTGGAGTGTTGCTCTAAAACGTTTCCTCTGTGATATCATTACCGTTCAGTACTGAATTCATTTTTTAGACAACTGAAATAATACTGTCATAACACATTACGTTACGCTCAGGAGTCGCCATTTTGCGTAGGTGGCGCTGCAAGCGAGAAAAAAACAAAGCAGCACTTGCGCATACGCTTATCTAAAACTGTTCGAGTTACTTTTGGTGACTTTGAATCAACATTCTACAACGCTTACACTTAATACTATTAAAATTTATAACCGGGACATTATTTTATGGACATACTGTAGAATTTCACCAGCCAGCTTTGACTAGATGACATTTATACAAGCGATGCGTTGAGTCCTGTAGCACTGATCGCTAGAGGCAAATATACTTGGCATTATCTGCACAGGCAGATGGTCGGACGACTCGGTCTAGGTCGGTTGTGTTTGTTTGAGAGGCGCCGAGAGGTCGACCTTAGCGGGTCGATCAAATAATCGATCGCAGCGTCAGCGCTTCAAGGGAAGAGACGGTTAAAGGAGAGCGGGAGGGAGAGAGAGAGGACCGAGATATTTAAAACCGAATTCAAAGGCGCAGACGGACGCAAATAAACGGTAACAGCATTAACTTGACCGCTGCAATTATTTGTAATAGTGAAACCGATAAACACCGCAGCTAATTTTCGGGTAGGACGTGATCTCGAATGAAACTGTCGTGTCTTGAAGCATGCGGTGTCCGTGCACGGCAGAAAGCCCTGGCCTATATTCCCACCAATCGGGACTGAGACACATACGTAAAACGGACGGTGCCATTGACACAATGGGTTTCCTCAGAGTGTTCCGTCACTCTTTATACATCGAGCCTCTGTGGCAGTGATCGCTGAGACTTCATGCTACGTCACAACCCTAGGCGTTATCTGTGGTTCGGAGCCTGAACAACCACGGGACGTAAAAATTACACTATTTTCTGTCAATAAGTGGTCCACGGTTGTCGGCTCCTCTAAGCGCCCGAATTTTTTTGTTCTCAATCGTGTTTGTCCTGCAGCGAGCGGGATGTGAGTTAATTTTTCACTTTGGGAAACATTAAGTTATTGATTTCAACATAAAAAAAACTGTAGTTTTGATAACTAAACTTTGAGTGCTACTTCATGTTCTAACAGTGATTTTGGATTTTTTTTGTGGTGTCTAACATGGCATCAAGTCGACAACCGACATTTAACATTAATTATTCATTAGTAGGGGCATGCAGATTTCGCGAAAAAATTTAGAGACTAGATGAAAGTTAAAAACTCTGTAGCACCGTCTGCGTTTCGAGATTGGGTGAGTTCCTCCCAGGTACATAGCGATTGTAACCAACACCAATTACAGTGATTCAATGCGGAAGTAAACGCGTCCTGAGTGGCTCGGTCAAAAAAGGCAACGACTTCTCTCGCAGACGGCCGCCAATCACAAGGAAGAAACCATAGGTGCGGGTATATCTTGTTGCAGTCTAATAGACGTTCAGATATTTTCGCGAAAAATGCCTGCCCCTATTCATTAGTAGAGACCCGGAAAATTCGCGAGTTCAATGACCTCCAGTATAGACTCCAATATCCTCTACACAATCGCGCAAATGCCAACTGTTCATTGGCTGCCGACTTGTGAGTTGTCTCGACTGGGTGGCTGTAATTCGACACTTCTATGAGTGAGGGTCTCTAATTGGCCCTCAGTCCTCCAGATTAACAGTGAACCAATGACAGAAGCAGCATAACACGAAATGAACCCGCGAATTTTCCGGGTCTCTATTCATTAATTAAGCATCAATGCTGTTATACCTTCGCACAAATAACCACTAACTGGGCACTACGTCGTGTGAAATTCCAAAGTATAGCGGATCTTCTCGCCGAGCCGGAGCGCACATTTCCTCATCCTGATTCAGGCCACCGTCTGTGGTCGCTGAGCAGGGAGATCTGAGACGCGCATACCTCTGCAGCGTCACCGAGTGTGCTGTCCCACTGGCCACTGAGTGGACTCGCTGGCGCCCGCCGGCCCGCCACATGATTGTAGGATCCTCGCGGTATCCCCTGGACGCAGAGCGAGTTGACCTCCGACCAAGGACACTGCTATTGCTTCACCAACACATCCCATGTGAGGAGCGAGTACAAATTGCTATCGATGTGCCAAGGCGCAGACACAGGGGCTACGCATTTAAACATGACGACCAGATCTCTAGAGTTTTAGAAACGGTTTGTGAAATAGTATTTGAACCTCAAGGCATAAACGAAATTATTGTTTTCGACTTGACATATTATAAATTATTAATCAGAGCAAAAAAAAAACCTTTAAACTGAAGTCATAATTTGTTATTGATTTACATTAATTGCTATGCATAATTTGATTTTTAATTATTTAATTAACTTATTTAGACACGAACAAAACTCAGTACTAGAAGGGTTCTCAATTTTTCGTTGTTGTGTTTTAGTTTTTTTTAACAGATTAAAATAAATAATAACACCGTACTTTAATATTGGAAATATTATACAGTGAATTTATGTACAAAAACGTAATTTATAGATAGAGACCGGAAAAATTCGCGGATTCATTTCGTGATAGGCTGAAATTCAAACATGTGTACAATTCTGCTGGTTCTGCTATTGGCTCGCAGTTTAACTGGAGCTCTCTGGGCCAATGAGAGACAATCGACCAAAGAAGCCTCGAATCACAAGCTACCCAGTGGAGACGCCTCACAAGTTAGCACCCAATGAACACGCGTGTTTACTTGAGAAATGCAGAGGATAATGGAGGCTATCCTACAGGTCATTGAATCCGCGATTTTTTCCGGTCGCTATTTATAGACTAAAATATAAAAATTAACTTGCTATAATTATTTAAAAAAAACTATATGTTTGCAGATTCAAAATTCCGAAGAAAAATAAATAAAAGAAAAAACAGGAAGAATATTCTCATTTGTTATTATATCGGTAGTTACACTAAACGACCCCTTGTATCAGCGACGCAGATAAGCACAAAGCGAGGAAGATACAATCGCAACTCAAAGCTATAACTATCGCAGTTATTTTCTTTGGAGATCAGCCAACTCTACGGTATTTATAATCAACCTTACAACCTAAAGGTTTTTACATTTTCAAAAGTAAATGTTGGCAAACCTTAATTTTTTTGTGGTCGTTCCTTACTGGGAATAATTGCCATAAATGTTCAAGATTATCTATTCTGCATTACGGAAAAACCAAAACAATGTGTTAAAATACGTTATCATTTGTTTCAAATGTAAAAAAAAAAATGCAAAACAGCAAATTATAAGATTTGAAAATCATATCTTCACTTTTAATTGCAAAAAAAAATATATATACACGTGCAAACATGTGCACATGGCATCCATGCTTAATTAATTGCTGACAAGACAATTCAGCATTATTAAAAATTATTCAAAAGTATAATATTTTGCTATTATAATTAATACGCCACTACGTTAACACAAATTCCATAAATTCTGAACTAAGAATGTTTTTAAAATTACCTTTTTTTTATTTAAGTTATTTATGTTCAAGAAAGTTCTACTTTTTCTTTATTTTTATTTTTATTTTTGATGTTGGCATTTCTCAACCGCACGGGTTTCTTGGTGACCATGTTCCAAGCGCGGCTCCAGAAGGGGGGCGGATGGGGCGACAGCCCCTCCCGAGACCAATTTTATTGATTAAGTATATATTTAAATTTACTTGAATATTTAATTTCGTATGTTAAACTTTTATCTCATCAAAAGTTGCATGGAGCTACAAAGGTTCTGTATTTGAAACCTGTAATTTGTAAAAAATAATATTCCAAGGCCAATATCTGACCACTCAAAATTTTTTGCAACTACGACTTTTCTTTGTGCGACAGCCCCTCCCGAAGAGTCATCCTGAAGCCGCCATGGCCATGTTGTACGGTCGCTCCGACGGTGCAGCGGGGGAGATGGCAGGGGGGAGGGGCCCCGGAGGGGTGTGGTCTCCGCCCGGAGCCCCGCAGCCCCGAGGTCGCGCCGACCCGCAGCCGGATTGATCCGGGACCCCCCCCCCCCCCCTCTGTGCCCCGGTGACACAGAGCGAGCGGCGCCGGTCTAGTCTCCGCGACCGCTGCGTCGTGACGCATCGTCGACACAGAACGAGCCACCTCCCTCCCCCTCTCACCGCACTGGGATTTTTTTTTTTTAATGGAACGGAAAAAATTTACGTAAAATAATTACAGATGTTTGCACATTCGTGCATTTGCGTGAAAAAAAAAACTGAATCACTGCAAAAATTTTGTTCGCAGAAATATACTGTGTTTTCTGATTCTAACCATGAAATTTTTGCTGTTTTTTGTTCCAGTACCTCCAACAGTTAAAAGTTGTTTGTAAACCGTTCCCTGAACAGCTTTCCAGTACTGACTGCGCACATTAATAAGAATATTAAAACAACATAAAGTTCCATGATTGAATATTAACTTTTTTTTTTTTTTTTCATGGTTTAGGAGAATTAATGCTTGAATGAAATATCAATGTTACAATTTTCGGAGAAATACTCAAAATTTATTTCGTAAAACGTACTTCATGTGTGAAAAAAAATAACTATAGCCATGTATTGTACAAAGTACATTGTTATATTTAATGCCGCTTTGCAGTTATACTTTTGACTTGTTTAAGCGAAATCATCAAATAACTGATTTAAGCACAAAGTACGAAAGACAATTAAATAAAAACCCAAATATAAAATAATTCAGTTTTCTTTTCATCAAGCAAAATCATTACTTGAATTTCTATGCGTGAACATTTGAGTTCTTTGTTCCCTGAGATTTTAAGTGTGACGGTGTATATATATATATATATATATATATAATCCAACTATGTATATTGAAAACTTGCTCATATGATGGTTGTACCAGAACCCCGCTTCCACAAGAACCTGGCTACGGCCCTGGTACACCGCTGATACACCCCTGATACACCGCTGATACACCGCTGATACACCCCTGATACACCGCTGATAACCCGCTGATACACCGCTGATACACCGCTGATACACCTCAGATACACCCCTGATACACCGCTGATACACCTCAGATACACCCCTGATACACCCCTGATACACCCCTGATACACCTCTGATACACCCCTGATACACCTCTGATACACCCCTGATACACCCCTGACCAGGCGGGCCTTTGGTCACAGCCAGCGGAGGTCGCAGCGTTCCCGCGGAACCACAAATATCTTCCGACTTGACGGTAATCTGGAGTTGTTGTGTATTCACCGCCGCCATTGTCCGTGTCGACCGTGGCTCGCGTATGTACAACAACAACAACAACAACAACAACAACAACAACAGCACTGTGAACCTGGAACCTGGCGTTCGCTCGGTCGACGGCGAAACCTTCCTCGCGACTTGTGTGTGTGTTGCGCATGTTTATTCATGCAGGGGAAAGCCGATAACACCGCAGTCCGCATACCCGCGAGCTCGGCGTATTGTTTCGGCTTATCGCGGAGGAGAGGAACAATCAGTGACATGTCCACCATCTGGTTTTCGTTCGCTAGAGTGCACTACCATCATGATAGTTAAATTTATGTTCACTAGAGTGCAGTTTACATTTAATATCTCTGTGGCATTTGTACACCATCTTGGAATTGTGTAACTATTTAGCTAGATATTCAGAAAACTTCCAAAAATCATCAAATAATCACTTGTTAGTTTACTGATTGATTCGATCGATTACCTTGACCGATGCAAATATTTTAATTTTATGTAAAAAAATACTTATTTAATAAATTATGCTCAAATTCCAAAAAAAGTAGCATATGTTTCACACAAACCAGCCTTCAGTAAGTGTAAGTTAACCACATCGCACATATGAATGAGGTCATGTCCCTGTCATGTTATAACAGCGGAGGAACGTGACTTTTTGTAAACCGTGTGCTCCGCTGCGCCACTCCTCGACCAGCGGCCCGCCAGAAAAATATTATCAACGCCCAAGATGGCGACCGTAACGATAAGTGCAACGTGACGTAATTATTCAAAAGGGCGAAGTTTTTTTTATATTAAAATTTTATTAAATAAATATTTTTATGGATTTATATTTTCCCAATTTTATAGCATAAAAATTACGGATTTTCAATATGGTGGGCGTAACGAAAAAAGGAACGTTTCTAGAATCCAAGATGGCGGGTGTTACGTTAGCAATTTTTTTATTAAAATTTTAATACATAAATTACATGTTTACTCTCGCCGGTAATCGAACCGAGGACCGGGATGAATAGGGTAACTAAACACTTGAATACGCATTTTTTTTTGTCAAAAATTAAAGATTTTGTGTTTATGGTCAACAGCGACAAACATAAATTTTTACAATTTGATATTTTTTAATATTTGAGAAAAAATTTGTTGATCTAAATTTAATATTAATTCCCAAAAATCATTGAACGTGAAAGTATTTAAAACATCTCACTACCTAATATAATAAACAAAACCCCACAAACACAGGATACATATAATCGTATTAAAAATGTACCAGTCTAACTACCATTCGAAAAATCAAAACTGAGACTCATTTCGGTAACATAGCGCACGCGTCGCGATGGATATATATATATATATATATATATATATATATATATATATATATATATATATATATATATGTTTGACGTGACAACGTCTAATAAATCGATGAAAGCAGGCTGCACGCACGAAAAAGTGTCCCGTAACGCACATTGTCCCGTTACTCTGTGTCCCGCTACGTTCATTGTACGCTTGCGCCGCATCTATCTCTCTTCCACTCGATTGGAACAACCATCGATTTGACTTTTTCGAGGCACATTAAACTTGAAACACTCCCATTCGTTTCCTACTTTTCCTATCATCGTCCTATCCTTAACAGAATAACACAGATTGGAAGAAGTTAAATAGCAAACATGTATAAAATTTATAGTTAAATTAAAATAATCTGTTCGTTAAAGTAATAAACATATTTGAATTAATGAGTGCAAATTAAAGTAAATTTATCAATTGAATTGTAGATTTCATTTCACTCCTTTTTATCCATACAAAATAGTGATAATTCAATAAAAATGATTCAATTTTATTCATAAAAGTATGCAATCATTTCATCAATGTTTTGTTATGACGTTGTCACGTTAAACTATCGTCTGTAAACCGACTTTACAGACAACCAATTTTTTTTTTAATCGGTAGGAATTTCGCATCCGCAAATTTGGTAGCGCTGGCGTCACTCATGTGTGGAACGTGATCCCGACGCGCTGTATAGCTTCCAGCAGCAGGCGTTTGCACACAACCGTGGGGGGCAACCCCTGTACCCTGTACAGTTATCAAGAGAGTACATGTACGTAAAACTTTACATTTGTCCCTTTATGTGTTTTCGCCAGTTTTTTTTTTTTTTTAATTGTAGTGAGGTATTAAAAAAAACTTAACGACATACAAGGACACAATGGCGTAGCCAGGATTTGTGTATGGGGGGTGTTAAGAAGCATCGACCCCCCCCCCCCCCATATTAAAGCGGGGGTGTCCTCCCCCGGGAAAATTTGGATTTTAAGGTGTAAAATAGTGCTATTTTAGCAGTTTTCGGTTCTTAAATTTAAATATTGTAATGATAAAAAAATTATTAATTTTAATATGAAGTTTGTTTGAGTGATGAATAAGAAATTAATTAAATATTTGGTGCTAAGGATGGGGTTTGACCTCTAACCCCCCCTCCCCCCCCCCGGCTTAGTCCCTGCAAGGACACAATTTTCTGCACAGATGTAAGTTGTAAGAAAATTACTTCAAAAATTAATATTCGTTCATGCACTTTTGCTATAAATCTTTTTCTGTAGTCACACATTATTTTTACAGAAACCACAAAATATTAGTTGGGGCTAACAATATTTTGTAGTTACTACTTACTAATTTATTTTATTGTTGCCGCAAAATACTTAGCAGGGTGAATACTTACGATGTATTTTACTGCATCCAGAAATATTTCTTTTTAATATTTTTACGAGCATACTGGAGGCGGGGTCATGAGGCGGGCCAGTAGCCCCCCCCCCCCTCCCCCAGGCGGGGCGTGTTCCTTTGGCGCGACATTCCATCTCGGACTAGTGGCAGCGCCCGGCAACCGGCAACCCTCCTTCCCCCGCTTCAACCCTTCCGCGACGCTTTGTCGTCGAATTCACCGTCCCTCTGGGGGGGATTCTGCGGGCTCTCGGAGACGTAACTAGGACGTCATTGTTCTGGGAGCTTCGGGCGTCCAGTCGACCCTGATGACGCCACACTTCAAAGGGGTGCGAGATCATTACAGAAAGGGAGGGGGGCTGTGTGTGTGTGGGGGGGGGGGGGTTAATGCGGCGATGCCAGCCTCGATGCAGTGGAGTGTAGTGAAGAGGGCGAGTGACCCCTTGGCGAGCGATAGTGGGCGACGAGCGACGGGCCTCGTGTGCGGAGACTGGTGCATCGGGACTGTGCTGTGTGCGACGGACGAGTGAGTGGTGCGAGGCAGTGTGCTGGGACAGAGGAGTGCTGTAAGTGACGAGCCCCTGTCGAGTCCAGCTCTAGTTGGGAGAGTAAACAGTCGACTGAACTAAAGAGCGATAAATTTGTGGACAGACGAATTTAAGTGTTGTATTTAACAAATAAAACTGTATTTTACTAATTGGGCTATCCTTGTAGAACTTGTTTTCCCACACGTAACCGTATACACTTGTAATAAAAATACAGCTTTAAAATGTTTTCGATGGGGGCGAGATGACCAGTGAGGCTGTTCTAGAAGCAGGCTTCAAAACGAAAGCGGCGCGTAACTCAAGTATCCACCGCAGGACGCTGCTGCCAACGTGAGCGTGAGGTCAGGCCGCAGTCGCATCACCGCGACACGACCTGCCCCAACGTGGCACGCCTGCGCGCGCGTAAAGGAGATAGCGACAGACTCCGAGGTCTTTCGCCTTGTAACAAGGCTAGCCAACCCTCATCATATCAGAACTAAAATTTAAAAATTCCGTGGGTCAATTTGTATTTTAAATTTATTTTCAGTAGTTAATAGAGACCGGAAAAATTCGCGGATATATTTCACGATATGCTAGAATCCAAACAACTGTACATTTATATTGCTTCTGTGATTGGCTTACAGTTTGTCTGAAGGACTTTTAGCCAATGGGAAACCTTCAACCAAAAAAAGTATTGAATCGCAAGCGTCCCAGTTGACGAGTGTCACGAGTCAATAGCCAATGAGCAAGTGGCATCTGCCTGAGTATGTAGAGGGCTGTGGAGTCTATCCTAGAGGTTATCGAAAGCGCGAATTTTTCCAGTCTCCAGTAGTTAACAAACTACAAACACCCACTTCCTCTTCTCGCTGTTTTTTTTTTTTTTTTGTTATTTTGGTTTTGGTATGGAACACACGTACAAGCAGATGTGCGTCTATAATAATAAAATAAATAAAAGAGAGAGCAGTCCTTCTAGCTGCTCTGATACTTTGAAGAAATGTAAGCAAACCTATTCCTAAAACTGGATAATCACCTGTCTAACACCAGCGCGGTGTTCTGAAGTCTGTGGTTCGAATGCCAGTTGGGATTAAAAAATGGCCCTATTTACCTGGAGTTCACGTCGAAAAATCTGTAATTTTATCCAAAATATATCCAAAACATATTGTTCTGAATAAATTTAGAAGAAAAAACGTTTCAAGGTCGTAGTTACACGGGGAAATAATTTGTTTAAGCAAAATATGAAAGATTCCATATTTTCCAGTGCTTCTTTTATCATTATTTTATAGTCTAAAAGATTATATAAAATTATAATTTTGATAATTACTTTTCAAGACGTCTTAAATTCGTTAAATTTCTGACTCCCCATGTAACAAGGAAGGAGGTTTTCCATATCGCTCAAAATCATCCAACCATACAAATAAATTTATCATATGTTAAATTAGACCAAGCGACAAGGCAAACAAAAAATCTAGCTTCCTTTAAGTCTAGGCTGAAAAAAACATCTTTGTAACAACTGCTTACCATGACCACTTCGCCGCTACCCTATTGCTTGAATCTGTGTGTGAATGTGCGAGTGACTGGTTTTAATGTAATAGTAGCACCTATTTTTTTGATACTATTGGCTGTATGTTTAATCACTTTCCTTTTTAACCGACTTCAAAAAAAAGAGGAGGTTATCAATTCGACTGTATGTTTTTTTTATGTATGTCTATGCTTAATTTTTAATTACTTTAAATTAGTTATGGTTGAATCTTTTGTAATAGTTAATATTTGAACATTAATTTAAATTTTTAATTTGTTCTCTTAATATATAGTTAACATCTGCTTATATCATGCTTAATTTTTAATATTCCACTATTTGATGTAATTGCAGAAAAGTGGTTAAGTGCAAGAAAAGGCCTTGACTTCGCCACCAATAAAGACGATAAATAAATAAATAAATAAATAAATGAATATGTTGAGTCCGCCATTGCAGGAAGGTGGTAAACTGTGCCGCCACGGAAGTGAACCAACGATTTAAACCTCGATGGAAACCTGTGCACGCCATTAGCGCGAAGGTGACTAACGTCGTAAAGGCAACACTTTCCACGTCGTAATTCGTGTGCGTGCTCGTAACACGTCGTCTCTGGAGCCCCGCCCCCTCCCCCAAGGCGCCAGTCTCGCGGGGGGAATACGTCTTCTCTCCCCGACAGCGCCAGATTATGGGTGCTACGCCCTCCGTGCCGGCCAATCACCAACAATTAATCAACCCCCATCGACCAAAAGGTCGTGGTTTTGGACGGGCTCGTGTGTCTGAGCAACTGCGTGGATTCCTAACTCAGTAACACACTGTGGGCCAGAACTACGGTACCCCGCAACGGTGTATACCAGAATTATAGTATTTGCGTATTTGCATGCTGATCAACGAAAAAATCATTTAAAAAAATCATAGGTTTTATCTTCAGTTCGCGCAAAGAGCCTAAAGTTGGGAAAAATTGACTGAAATCACTAAATTTAAACTCAAAACTTAAAATATACAGGTAAATATATATTTTTTATTATTTAAATAGCAACTACGTACTTCAATTATGTTTGCCTGATCGACAGAAAAATGATACATAAACACAATGCGCTTCATTTTGAGTTCACACAGAACTAAGATTATCGAAATTTCGTGAAAAATAGGAATTTTACCATCGTAAAAACAGATGCACTAGGGTATTTAAAAATTTTAAAAGGCCATCATTATTCACAATTCTTAAATTTGAATGATTTTGTATACTTCTATTTTATCAGAGTACGTCATTTTTCAGCGCTTTACCCATTTCACAATTTGGTTTTATGAAATGACCCTGAACTCACCACGAGATGGCTGAAACTAGACTTCCACCAACGCCGTACCCAACCAACCATCCAATTAGTACATGATAAATAGAGACAGGAAAAATTCGCGAATTCATTTAGCGATAGGCTAAAATACAAATAATTATACCTCAGTGCTGCCTCTGCTATTGGCTTACAACTCACCTGGATGACTCTGGGCCAATGAGAAACACGCGACCAAAGCTTTTTCAAATCACAGGCTGCTACGTTGGGATGTCTCACAAGACAGCATCCAATGAGTGGGTGGCATTTGACCTATTGTATGTAGAACACTGAAATAAATTTTTGTATATTTTACAAGGAAAATCCTTGGAAACCCTGTTGCCAAGGATATTACTTGTAAAACTACAAGACAGAGCTTTGTACCATGTGTGATTTTGCAAGGCTCTGCCTTTTAGTTTTGCAAGAAATATCCTTGGCAACAGGGTTTCCAAGAATTTCCCTTGTAAAAGTGCAAATTTTTTTTAGAGTGAACTATGGAGTTCATCCTGCAGGTCATAGAACCCGCGAATTTTTCCGGTCCCTAATGATAAATTATGTTTTTTTTTTTTGTTTTATATAGAAGAATGGTGTCTTTAATTCAGATTTTTTTTAAAACCAAATTTTGGCATTGTGGATTTAGAAAATAAAGTTGCTCGGATGTAGCCATCTCTGTTTTCTTGTCCGCCCACTTTTCCTGCAGACTCTGTGACAAGTTTGACGCATCGTTAAACAGTTTGGATGTGGCATGGAAAATTATAAAAAAAAGTCAATGTTAAGTAGAGTTTTATCTTGCAGAACTGACTAAATAGTCTCTGTTGTCGATCTTTCCAGTACTGGAGGAGGGTCAGCTTACACTTTGTCCAATCTATCAGCTCACTGTAGTCCGAGGCATCAACATTTATTGAAGGAATCGTCGTTACAGTTCTAACAGACCTCACAGGTTACGAGTCCCAATGCCCTGCAGTTCCTCGCATCTTACCATCTCCGACGAACTTTCACCTTTGAATATATATACTGTATATATATTCAAAGCTTTCACCTTGTCAGACTATCTACGGAAAATTACCGAGAATTTTTTTGCTGCAGGAATTAGAAATTTTTAATGATCGTAATAAAAATATGAACGTATGCTATAAAAATTTCAATTACTTATGATTTAATATTAGCTTTTGGTATGAAAATATAATTCAATTTCCTCCCTCCCCTCACCAAAATAAGCGCAGGTTTATGCTTGTTACCAGACTTCGGTACGCGAGCAACTGCAGAAAAAATAAAAGTCAATTAACAGCCAAATCAAAATTTCAAACTGACTCAACGATAAATTTTCTACTTATTTTTAATAATAAATCAAAACAAACCTGTGACTCGGGTGACTTATCGGAGTCACGCTTGCCTAGTAGCCTATCCAAGACAAAGTCAAGACAAATACAATGTACCCGTGCGATACACCTCCATGACGTCAGACTACATTCCGCAACCACGCGTTTAAAAACATGATGTAGCATTCGGTTGAGTTGTCAATAAGATTATTGTACGGGCAAACCAATAATATTGTTTAAAGATACATAAAAGTTATTACTATAAACAACTATTATGAACAAAAATTTTTTTTGGACGAAGCTAACCAAATATTCCACGAATTCACTATTTAACATATCGACGTATAATTGAGTTCTAATATACATAATTAGAGACAGGAAAAATTTGCGGGTTCATATCGCGATAGGCTAGACTCCAAACTCGTACACCTTTATGCTGAGTCAGCGATTGGACCATCGTTTATCTAAGGACTCTAAGCCAATGAAAAACCTTCAACAACAAAAGACGTATCAAATCACAAGCATCCCAGTTGACGTGTGTCACGAGTCAGTATCCAATTAGCAGGTGCAATTTGTCCCATTAGATAGAGTATCATGGAGTCTATCCTAGAGGTCATTGAAAACGCGAATTTTTCCGATCTCTATACATAATATATAAAAAAATAATTTAACCTATACATAAGTAGGGCCATGCACTTTTCGCAAAAAATCATTCCCAGGTCAGCTGTGTGTTAAATCTTTGTAGCATTGTCTGTGTCGTGGTTGGCTGGGTGTCTACTGTCAGCGCACCAATCACAGCCATCCAGTGCGGCAGCAAACGCGTCCTGAATGGCCCATCAAACAGGGCAATGGCTTCTCCTGCAGACGGCCGCCAATCACAAGGGAACTATCGCTAGCGCGGGCATACCTTATCGCAGTCCAATGAGCGATCAGATTACTTCGCGAAAAATACACGCCCCCCACATTTAAGTAATAAAAAAATTCTAATAATCATAAAAAAACAATTGCCACCGTTTACAACTGTTTTTTGTTTGACGAAGCCAAGTTGAAAAATAATCAGTAACGTGATTGTGCCTGGCCGTCAGGGCTGACTCCAGGAAGAGAGGATGCAGTTGCAAAAACATGGGAAATGGAATATTTTTCAAATTGTTGATCTCAAAATACTGAACTTTAATAGTTTCGTGCAACATTTGGTTACAATTAAGTAGTTAAAACTCCAAGATAAAAATAAAATGCGGGCTCGAAAGGGCCTACCGCGCAGTTATTTGCAGTGCGGGCACGCAGGCGTAGGGACAGGGCGCCGCGCCGTTGCCGAGGATTAGGATGGAGGGGGTAAGGAGCTAGGGTGGGGAGGAGGGGAGGAGGCTCGAAGAGCCGGGCTGCCTGATTGGCCGGCCGCGCCGGGACGAAAGATGCGCGCGCAGCAGGGAACCCCGGCCGGCTCGCTCGAAGCGCGCAGCGGTTGTTTCGAGTTAGTCTCTCGTCGAACGGCAATTCGCGTTGTTGTCTCCACGAGCTCCGGACAGACAGCAGTGAGCTAGTGCAGTGCTGTTAGGCTAGAGCGCGTATTCTGCTTCGTAACAGGAAACGGCAGAGAGTTCTGGTTGCCTTCTTCGAGCTCCGCCCTCACGTCTTTGCTCTAACGGATATCGGAGCGGGAGAAGTTCGTTCGGTGAGTCTTTTGAGTCCTCACTGCGTTTTCCCTGTTCCGCCATGGGAAAAAAAATGTTTTTGAAGGTGTTCCACACAATCACTCTATTTCCAATCCCATTCATGCGCTGCTACGATACCGAACATCCAGGTGGGCTTGTACAAGTCTCGTTTCAAATATTTGAAATCGCTACCCGTTTGCGCATGCGTGGGAATAAAGTGTTTCACTTTATACGTCTGATTTTTAAGTACTGAATCATGAGTAAGTAAAATTTTTATGTGATTTTTCAGCATTTGAAATCGCTTGTAATTTGTTAGTACGTACAACGATCTCCCGGCGTGTAAAATTTCAGTTAGATAAACCAACAGGAGTGCCAACTTAACTATACGTACGACATACGAATATGACCAACGGAAACAGTACTAAGTTATAGTTTTAGTGAACGGATTTTTGTGTTTCGTGTGTTTCAGGATTGAATTTATTAAACCTGGCGTGATTACTTAAATATTCTTATATTACTAATATTCATTCCATTTTTGTCCCGAAGCAGACTCCTTTTTGATAAGAAGGGGACATCATTTCACAAGCACCACACGTCTCAGCTTACAAGATAAAATCCCTCTGGAGCAAGCTGGAGAACTTGCAGATAGAATAATTTATAACGGACTCGAGATAGATCGATGGGCATTATCACGATGGGGAAACTTCACTCGAGGTTCGCTTTACTAATCGTCTTATTTTCTACTCCTCTTCACCCTCTTCTGTCCCATCCATCTCGAATGACTTCCTGCTTGAATTTTTTTTTTTTCCCCGATTAAGAGCGAAACGAAATCGAATTACAGAGATCGTTTTACCCGCGTCCCTAACTGCGCGCGTTTTGATTCGATAACGGCTCGAGATTGCAGCGGGGTCTCGATTAAGCCACTAGCACCAAGCTGGCGTAAGAGAGAGCTGGAAGAGTAAAAGCAATTTAGAGGTCCGAACCGACCACGTCTCGCAGTCATCAATCATGTCTCGCTGACAGGGCGCGAACTGAGGAGAGTCGCAGATCGATAGCTGTGTTAAGTGAGGGGATGGAAGTCTGCATTTCCGACTGGAGTGAAACGCACTCCTACTTACACGCGTATTATGGGACATGCTCGACGAGCAATCGCGACGTTTAAATAACCCGAAGCCAAAGTATAATTCGCACCATCTACATTGACTTCAGGTGTCAGGTAACATCAAGAAGTCATAAAAAGGCCTCTACTCTATATGACTGCATTATTAATGTTTTGCTTGCAGCGTGTCTTTTCATACTGTACGAATGAAATTTTTCTCCCCCACAGGCACTTGAAATTATTTTCGGGTCTCCGATTTGGGTCTTTTGAATATAATGCAATACAGAACTTGTAAAAAATTAATCGGATTAACCAAAACCTTAATTATAGATCGTGTATCTTACATTTTTATAGTTCTATAATCCAACGTCACGCCAAGGCAAATGATATGGATTTGCATATTTTTTTTTTTTAAATTTCAGCTACATCTTAAGCCTATCGATGCAATGGTTGGTACCAAGCTGGAATTATTGGCCGTTACTTTTTTTTTTAACAAGTTCAGTCTGTTTATACGACAGATATGAATGAAAGAGAGGTTACATGCCACCCGTTATCTTATCAAAAAAAAAGGAAGTATTTTTTTTCGTGCAGTTTATAAATATGTAAGATTTCCACGTGTTGACTTCAGCAAGGGTATATATGAGGAAAAAAATCCGCCTGTCTACACATCCTTTCTATGAATTGCTGCAGTCACACGTAGCAAACAAGATATGCGCGGAAGAACACCTTTGACCAGTTACTTTTATTACTAATCAATAAAAGCAGGAATTACATTAGGCCGTCAGTCCTTCGTTCTTTTGTCCGTCACCGCCACGCATCCAGCCAAGCGATTCACAACGTGACTTCATCCGCCCGTCAGAATATTTCCCCAATGAAGTGCTGCCAACAATCCATGTTTTTCTCTCGGAGGTTTATATCGACAATGTTTGCTTTTTATGTCGTGTTATTGTACGTATTGTATAAGCAAATCTTCGGAAAATTCAGACACGTAAATTAATTGTGAATTTTAACAACCGCAATGTTATTATTCAAAACATCTGGGGGGGGGGGGGGGAAGTAGCTTGGCTTCTGGGTTTTAGCCGCGTCCTTGGCGAATAATTCACTGACGTTTCGGTCAATATTGCAGTCGCCATCATCAGGGAGCAGTTACCTATTGCAATGTCGACTGAAACGTCGGTGAATTATTCACCAAGGGCGCGGCTACAACCCAGAAGCCAAGCTACTTCAGACAATGGCCGTGAAAGCCTGCGAACATTATCTGAAAAAAAAACAATCATCGGAAAATTCAGAGACGTAAATTAATTGTTTATACGTGCATTTTACCAACCGAAATGTTTTATTCAAAACATATGAAAGAACAAATACAAACTCCACTGTCAGATGTATTCTTGTGGCAAAGGACTGGTGCAACCAAACCATAGATATAATTCATACGTCCGTCCCCAAAAACTTTCCAAGCTTTCAACGGACGGTCGGAGGCGACGGGCTACTGTAATTCCAACTTAAAGTTTTTTTTCCCCAAGTGGTTTCGCATCCTCACTACATTTCATAGACGTGTTCCTCCATTGACATCAAGCTGTTGGGCAGCTGCTGAGAAAGAACGTAAAATAAAAATAAATAGAACTTGTGAATCTAGGATACTTTGATGAATTTTTAATAGTCATGAGTGACGAAATAACAAGTTGGTGGATGATAATTGGCGCATGAACAAAAATGCGAAAATTTAAAAAAACGGTAGTGAATCGGTGAAGCTCGATTGCGACATCTTTCTTTGACTCTTGAGAGTTTTCCACTATTCATGACTTGCGGTGAAGGAATGCAAATGCTAGAGTCTAGGGTCGCGGAGAGCGAGTGTTGAGGACTGGGAACCACACACATAACTTAGAAACACGCAACACACAGAACCACACAATAACTTAGAAACACACAACTTAGAAACTTCGTAACGTAGAAAGTCATAAATTATAACCATCACAACTTAGAACTGTCATAACTTAGAAAAACACAACGCCGAACCACATAACGTAGAAACACACAACTTAGAAGATTCTATCTTGTGTGTTTCTAAAGGTCGGTCCACACGCAACGTTTTGTACACAGTTTTGACTGCGCAGGCAAAACTGTGCAAACAAAAGGTTGCAGTTTAGCCGTGTCCACACAACACAGTTTGCAGCCAAGTTTTATCCTATCAGTTGCGAATATTCCTTACTTTGGCCAATTCTTTCCGGTATACCGACCTCAAAGTATTAATTTTTTTTTGTGATTTTATCTCTGTTAGCCGCGATGTCAACCTCTTTGTATTTTTGCACAAGTGATTCATACGCTTGACTTTTTTTGTCCCTGTCGCTATATTCTTTTGATTTGACCCGCCACAAACACGGAAAGGACTTGTACAGACCAATGAACTCTGTTATAAATCCACGTGAACACTGTCGCAAATCGGCTCATCGTTGAAAGAATTTACACTGTTCCGGCACAAATACCGAGGGAGAACCGAGCCCCGTGCAGGGAGGAAGACGGGAGGAAGTGTCCACACTCTGCGACAAGCCTGTGCAGGTCGACTAAACTGCGCGGACAATAAATGCTCTTGGCCACAAGTTTTCCTTTTCCGTGTTCCGTCTCCGCGCAGTTCACAAAACTGCGCAGTTTTCCTGTCCGCACGCTACGTCTTGTCTACAACGATGTGACCTGCGCAGGTAAATCGTTGCTGAAAACGTTGCGTGCGGACCGGCCTTAAGTTGTGACAGCACCCCTTGGGGACTGCGGAACGGGCAGGAGGCTGCGGGGGCAGGGGTTGGAGGGGGTGTCACAGGATCCCGCCGCCGGGGGCAACGCGACACCAGACACACGCCTCGCCGCCCCCGGGCTGCGGCGCTACGCACGCGCCTCTCTCCAAGCCCCGGGTATCCGAATACACACGGATTGCGTCCATACACACAACGTCCCTGCATCCCACAGCAAAATGCAGCCACAATGTAAAAGACAAAGACTGCATTTCTATTGGATGGATTGTATCCGAATATTTTTACTGCTAGCACCTACCTGATGACAGTTGGTCGTACTAATGTTCACGCACCCATTTTGAGTCGAACTATTTAAAAAAATTTTTAACTTAGCGTGAATGTTAAAATGTTAGCGACCAGAATAAAAATATTGCCACGAATCTCAAATTTAAAACAAAAATCCACTTTATAAGTTAAAATTCACCTTTTTATTAACGTCTTTTAATTTACGCTTAAATAGTTTTAAACTAATCGTATGCTGAAAACCTGAAGTTATATACACACACACGATTCCGAAGCTAATGGATGTAGGGACGTATCAGTGGATGCGAGCGTCGCATCCCTAAAAACCTCGATTTAGTGGACGCATGTAGGGATGCTGATGCATCCCCTGTGAGAGTTGGAAGCAACGCAAAGATGGCCACGCCCACTACGATGCACTTCTAGCGGATCCCTTAGCCAAGATATTCATTAGGCTAGTGTTCAGATGCAGCTGTGGAAAAGTCAGGGGAATTTTTCAGCAACAGGGGAAGAAAAAAAATCAGGGATTTTCTTAGTTAGGAAATATTTTTAAGGTACGAAGTTAAAGAATCCTTGAGTCCCCCTTTCGAACCCGTATCCAAGTGTTACCAAAAGTTTTCCTCGTATTCAGTTTTGCTCACAAGTACCTATATCAGCGCTTCGACCACACGCGCAGTGACTCGAGAGCTTTCGGAGTAGAGCGATAAAATAATTTATGGTTTCCTGTTGCAGTACTGAAGTGTGGTGTGCTTATGAGTCTTGAATTTAAATTTGATAGTTATTAGCAACTAAATAACAACAGTGGTCAGGGAATTGTTATTCGCAGATTTGCAAGTCAAATTCCGGTTCCCAGGATCACTCCAGAATGTATGTATATGTGTGTATATATATATATATATATCATAGGCCATGACGGTATCCTGTACAAACGACCTTGTTCTATATATTTGTGTCTTATGACCTTGTCGATGAGGCGTTGGACACAAGTAAAACAATATCACATTCTTTGGACAGTAAAAAACCACCGAGCAAACAAAAAAACTAAATAAACAAGAAGGGTGCTTTGACCTCTACGTGCTTAATAAATTAAACTTCATACTTCAGTAACCTACTTTGAAGATAAAAGTAAATGATACAGGTAGTACAGAAAAGGAGGGTTCATAATTGTAACACACATATCGACGAAAAACTCATAGTCTTCAGTTGTCTGACTCCCTCCTTTATTCGTTATTCCCTCTCTCCTCCTCTATCCGTCTTCGACCTACCCTACCGGCCGTTGGGAAGTTCCAGTTCATCTGTGACGCTCTGTTCGCACGAGCGGTCTGCGGTCAGAGCGTGTACTTGCGTGGTACACTCGCTTCCCCGCGACACTAGACCACCTTCGCCGTGCACGCCCTGGGTGCCTACAAATACATACAGACCTGAAAAATTCGCGGATTCAATGACCTCTAGTATAGCTTCCATTATCCTCTGCATTTCTCAAGCAAACACGCGTGTTCATTGGGTGCTAACTTGTGAGGCGTCTCCACTGGGTAGCTTGTGATTCGAGGCTTCTTTGGTAAATAGTCTGCCATTGGCCCAGAGATCTCCAGTTAAACTGCGAGCCAATAGCAGAACCAGCAGAATTTTTCACAAGTTTGAATTTTAGCCTATCACTAAATGAATCCGCGAATTTTTCCGGTCTCTACAAATACAAATACCAGGATAATTAATTTCAGGACTTTTTTCAAGACCGTCGTACAATTATTTTTATATCACATGATGATTTCCACATTTACATATAAATTGAGCAAAATTTAAAACTTGCAAACGTAATACGAAATAGATAGATACTAATCACAGGAAAGTATCGATTTTCTTTAAGTAAGAAACTGAAAATCTTTTCATAGATAATTTCCTAATTTTTCAAGTTTTTTCCAACTATATCTACTAAGTTCCAGGTCATTATTTTATATTTACGTTCCACACGGTTAAACGTGCCAACGTTTTGAGTGACTGGACTTTCATTAAATGAAAACATATATCGCATACTTTTTTTTTACATACTTATCGGTCAAAGTTGCAATTTTAACTATTATGTGCAGTATGGATAAGGAGAATGAAATTGTAAGATATTATGTTTAAAGACAATTTTACTGAATGGTTTATTTCTTTCAGAAAAAAAAATTACTTGGCCTTTTAAAAACATCAGAATTGTAATTATTTTAAAATCCCAAAATAAAATAAAATAAATTTTTCTGATATAATTTTAAACCACACCACGCAGAAGCCACAAGCGCTGCCAGTAACGCCATTGTTTACACGCGTCCTTTCTTAGTTACGTTCGTGACCAGAACTTGAGTTTTTTTTTTGTGACTTTCTTGACCCGCAGATAGCCCATCTCAACAATTTCGAAATCTTATTTTGGAAAAAAGTCACCACTATCCGTAAACTGTTAATTGAGCAAACGTGTTTGTGTCCCGACACGCAACCATTCACGTTGTCAGCAAGTCTTAAGTTCCCCAGCATCGCGCCATGCTCTCTTCATGCGTCAGTTTCCCGCGTCGCTCTTGAATACAAGTCTCCACGGCCATCGATCCTAGGTGGCCGTTATTCAGTTGTCGCGTCACGCTCGTGTGGTTCAATCGTGACAACGTCTAATAAATCGATGAACGCCGGCTGCACGCACGAAAAAAAAAAAGACTAATTGTCCCGTTACGCACATTGTCCCGTTATGCTCATTGTACGCTTGCGCCGCACATATCTCTTCCACTCGATTGGAACAACCATCGATTTGACTTTTTCGAGGCACATTAAACTTGACACTCCCATTCGTTTCCTACTTTTCCTATCATCGTCCTATCGTTAACAGAATAACATATATTGGAAGAAGTTAAATAGAAAACATGTATAAAAGTTATAGTTAAAATAATCTGTTCGTTAAAGTAATAAACATATTTGAATTAATGAGTGCAAATAAAAGTAAATTATCAATTAAATTGTAGATTTCATTTCACTCCTTCTTTGTATCCACACAAAATAGTGATAATTCAATAAAAATGATTAAATTTTATTCATAAAAGTATGCAATCATTTCATCAATGTTTTGTTAGGACGTTGTCACGTTAAACTATCGTCCGTAAACCGACTTTACAGACAACCAATTTTTTTTAATGGAACAGAAATATTCATGAAAAAAACACAGTAAATTTTAAATTTTCATTTACACGAAAACAAACTGTATCACTACAAAAATAGTGTTCGCAGTAATACAGGGTTCGGATGCTTACCCGGCCGGGCGTTTGTGCTTTGTGCAGTGCCCACGTGAGGGCCTGGGTCCGCTCCTAAAGCAGTAAACATGCCCGTGCACAGTTCACTGTTCAGGAATACTCGACCTTGCGGCGAAGAGCAGCGGGGTCTGCACTCGTGGCGGCCCAGTGCTTGTACACCCCTGCGCTCGCGCTCCCTGCCGAACGTGTCTGCCGTAAATTAGAATTTCTCCCGCCGTTTCCCGAAACACAGCACATATCCCCCTTCCAGGGCTCGCAACACGTCGTTGTAATTCCGCCCAGTCGACGATATATATATATATATATATATATATATATACACAATAAAAAAACATTCTGATTAGCTGGCGGTTAGCCGGTTCTTTACTGGCAGTTGGAGCTGACGGTTGGAGCAAGGTCGATTGCCAGGATGTTTGTGATGGCGGCGGGGCTTTAGGGCAACTTCCCCGGGAATAAATTGTTGAAAGGTTTTCATGGGGCAGTGGAAGACGGAACTGGTTTTTCGGACCCGAGTTACAAAAGTCCCCCAGCATTCCTGCCACGTGATATTTTTTTTTACTCTTGGTGTTGGTTTGCGGCGAGAGGGAAAAGCTGATGCATTTTATTCTCGAGGGGGAAAATAAACTACTCAGTTGCAAAAATTTTTAAATTTTGATTGAATCCTTCAGTACCAAAGACGTGGTACGTTTCTTGACCTTTTATTTTCTGCTGTATCTAATACATGTCATGCAGAAACTTTCAATACCATTACGTAGCATCAGCCTGTCGTGGCCTCAATTCAAAAGTCAAAATGAAGAGAAAATAAGATAAGCAGTAGGTTGTATTACCTCACGCAATGATTGGAAAATTTTGGCCTCGAATTACTAATGAACTAACTGACGTTAAAACTGAAATAAACAATTATTGCAATTAATTATTTTAAATTTACTAAAGCAGCGCGAAAACTCGCCAATTATTGTTTGTGTCCATGGCAGTTTATTTGGCCTCGTGAACCAGATATTATGACACGATCCCGACTCGTGACGTTGACAATATTACGAATGAGCCTAGCGTTATTAATAAAACACGTTATTCAAAATTAAAAATGTCTCATTGAAAAAAAAAACTATTTATTACGTGGTTGCTGATAGCCTTGGGGTCAGGGTTTCACTGTCGTTTGTATCTGCATCAAACGTTCTATGACGCCGTTGATCTTATCACTATATTTGTGACAGAGAAAAATTAATTTTAAAACATGTTTAATTAATTAACTGCTTCTCGTTTTTTGCTTTATTATCAAGTAGAAACAATTTAATTTCGTTACGTATCTCGCCTCCTCCACGCAGACTGTTCATAGGATGTCTATTAGGTGAATGCTCACAATTTGCTTCAGTTATTGTATAGTCAATGTCACACGTTAGATTGTACTACAAAGCAAAGCTGTTGCCGGATCCATACTGCCCAGCTTGTTAACATTAGCATTATTATTTTGTACACTATCAGTAATTATAACAAGTTTATAAGTATATTTTTATTTTTTCCTATTATGTAGTTGATTTTTCTTAGACAATAAACTAGTTTCTTTGGATTATTATTACGCATGTATGCGGGCATTGTGAAAGAAACAAATATAAATTTTTAAGCACTATTATTTTTACAGGAGAAACTATTTGTAGCAGTCGGTCATTATTAAGTCTTCATCTAATGAAATAAACCTTTTCATCAAAAAGAGCCAAACTTTTTAATATTAAAATATATTAATAAAATTGAAGACAAAAACGGTTGAAACCAAGATAGTGTCTTTCTGTTACGTTTCCTTAGAATATAGAATTGAATTATCAGATGATGCTCTTGATAAAATACTAAAAAATGTATTTCCGAAATTCTCATTCAAAATTTTCCTCTTAAGTATGTGTGTGTGTATTACAAAGGTGTGTCTGTGGCGTATATCTCGTAACAGAGCACACTGAAACAAGGGCAGCACTAACAGCAGATATCGTTTATTGAATTTAGAGAGTAAATTTACATTGAAATGCACACTGCAATCTAACCACGCACCAGTCTCAAAGAGACTTGTAATCGCGCATATCGTGTGGTTGTTACTAAACAACGATGAGGAATATGCTCTGCATTTCCCAAATTCTTCGTCATGGTTATTGGGAAACTGGGCTATAACCAACGTTTTCCAATGACCCCCCCACGCTACGTGTTGGGAAGGTGTCGTGAAGATACCTGGAGATACGTTGTACGACTAGACAGTAATTACGTCTTCGGGACCGAGCCACAGTGTGTACCCGGGGATTGCCGGCTTGCAGTCGGGGCAAGGCGAGCGAAACTCGTTGACGACGCTGTACCCAGCCCTTTTTGTATCACTGCCTTGCCGCCTGGCGGCAGGGGCGACCACCCTTGGCCGGCAGGAGGGACTGAAGAGGGTCGTTCGAGGGGAGACAGAGGTACGACAGTTAACTGTCGAGGGAACACGGGAGGGGAAACGACCGCGCGCGCGCACGTAAAGCGACGCCAAACCCTCCCCACCCTTCCCTTCGCCACTGTGAGGGCGTCTTCGGAACTGCCTTCGAGTGCGTCGTTTCAACGCCACGCCGGAAGCTGTCGGGGCCGGACAAGCCCCTGCACTTCAGGCGACCTTCGACCTCCGCGGCGTTCGTCTGCCAGCGACTACTGCTGACCCCCGTGGGGACTGGCACAGCTAACACTATACAAGCAGTACGGATTTCACTTCCAGACCAAATATTATTACTTTTTGAAGTTATACTTGTAATGCGACTTCCAACAAGGTTGCTTTAAACGTTTAACGCTCCTGGGGAGGGGGAATAGAAAGAGACAGAGCGAGAGTGAATGCGTTTTGCTATTGTAAGGAACTATGTAGAGAGTAAGAAAAAAATAAAGATCCTGACAGTTTGTAGTGTCGCCATATTTGTTTCAATTTTCAATACCCTTTTTGTATATTACAATTTAAATTGCAGAAAAAAATCATGTTTCATAGCCACATAAATAGTGAGTGTGTGTCATTTCTCTATGTCCACGAGGTCTCGCCGCGTTAATTTTCTCATTGGGGCGAACCCGTCCGCTTAGTTAAATAAACAGCTTTTATCGTTGAATGATTTCATGATTTATTTTTTTAGTTTGATTTGATACAATATGATTTCACTAAAAATCAATTTCTACTCTTCCTATTTTCATTTCCAAATTACGAAGTTTCACTTCTTTCGCGCGGAGGGACTCCCACGCACTATTTTTGCATGCAATTAAAAACTATTTTTTAATGATGCCAAAGAAGTATAACTTCTCACGCGCGTACTTAAGCACACGCACCCAATTTTTTTCTTCTCTGCAGCCACAAATGATCATGACATTACCAACCACACAACCGCTAAATGAAAGAGATTTTAGTTTTGTCCCCTGCGATATCTGGATCTAGATTTGGTTTCAGAATTACTCGGGTCCAGGATCTACGGCACTTTAATGCAGTTACACTTTTTGACGAAAGATCGTCTTAATTTGTATTTACACGTCTTGATGCTCATTACAAAAAAAAATACTAAAGATATTCATAAGGTTAAGTGGCCGAAAATTCGCGTGACCGCAATGACTTTTTTTAAAAATTACTTATTTCAGCTGAACAATGATTTTCCAAAAAAATGTATCTGTTGATGAAAAAAAAAAAAAAAAATGCAAGCAAGCTGTTGGTCTGAAGAGGCCGAACATCGAGCCCATCAGGGCTCGCGAAGGGCAAGGGACGCACGCAGGGTCGGACACGGCCCGGACAAGTCCGGCGGACGGACGGACGGCGCGACGCAGGTAACGGACTGGACAACAGCGAGTGAGCGCGAGTGATCGATAAACCGTAGGTCGTGTGACGCAATCAATCGAGACTCTTCTCCCTCTCCTCCTCATCCTCCCTTACAATACCCTGTGCGACGCGTCTGCTCCCCTCGGGCTGGGAGAAGGCGAGCGGAGAACGCGCTGTCCAGTGTTGCCAGCTCGACGGATGCTTCCTTCAGAGTGGCGACTTTGCAAGCATCAAGGGATTGTAGAATATTCACACCAAAAGTAGGGGATTTCTAATACTTAGGGCCGTGCATATTTCGCGAAAAGATTCCGAGACTAGTTATAAGTTAAAACACTGTAGCACCGTCTGTGTTTCGCGATTGGTTGAATTTCTTTCAGGTACATGTCGATTGTTACAACACCAATCACAGTAGTTCAGTGCGAAAGCAAACGCGTCCTGAGTGGCTCGGTCAATAAAGGCAACGACTTCTCTCGCAGACGGCCGCCAACCACAAGGAAGAAACCGCTGGTGCGGGTGTATACCTTGTTGCAGTCTAATAGGCGTTCAGATATATTCGCGAAAAATGCCTGTCCCTACTAATAATCGTTTTCCATAATTTTGAAACAATATTTTTTTTTCCTGGAGAGTTGAGGTATACGCGTTTTATTTTATTTTTTGAAGTGAAACTTCTTGGCTGTGAGGAGGGGGGGGGGGGGCTACGATTGTCGAGCGTTACGAATATTCCGATCACACGAGGGGAATGTTTAGGTACGGGGTGAGGGAACAGGTAGAGGAGAGTGCGTCGGCGACGACGCCACTCCAACGCAGAGCTAGCGGTCGAATGGGAAGACGGCAAAGAGGTGCAGGGAGGGGGGGGGGGGATAGGTACATAGCGTAGCATGCTATAGGCTAGTTGTAACGGTCGGAAGGGGAGGCGGCAGGGAAGAGTAGAAATGACGCAGTAGTGACGCTACGTGCTTGTCTACTCCTCGGTTTTCGTAACAGTTAACGACTGATGCTACCATATTTCATTTATTTTATTTTTTAATTGAGATCATACCCGCATTTCCTTACCACGCAACGTTTATAACGTAATCAATAACTAACATTATTTTTACTAGGATTGGTGACAGTATTTAAAAATATATTTTTGGTTATTGGTAGGACCATGCATTTTTTTTTTCGCAAAAAGATTTCCAGCATTGTCTGTGTGTTTCGTGGTTGGCTGGGTTTCATTTCAGGCCGCATGTCTTACTGTCAGCACGCCAATCACAGCCATTCCAGTGCTGAAGCAAAGGCGCTTAACTTAAATCCAAATATTTTAACTACACGTTAAGAATTCATTTTTGGTAACCTGGAGTATTATTTTTTTTGTTTCTGCAGTGATGGCTTAACATAAATTAAAAAGTCCGCACAGTTCTGCTCCCGCTGTGACGTCAACCACCCGTGCGGCCGGATCACCTCGAAAACAGACAATGACGTGAGTCCGGTGCTCAAACTGGTTTAGGAAAAGAGATAAATCTTCAACTCGAATGACGCCACTGGGAATTAAAAATTGAGGGGGGGGGGGGGAATCCGCCTCACGATTGGCTTGCTGGCAATGAATGACACGGGGAATTAATCAAGCTTATCATTTTTATTTTTGCTTCGCCGGAATGAAGGGTTTTAACGTTGGCATCAAGACAAGTTACTTCCAATACAATTAACACCGAAGCTTCTAGAAAAACCACTCCACTGAAGAACAGCCACTGGACTCGGGCTGGAATGGTCAGTGTAGTCTCACGGACGTAAGCCTCGGGACTTGGGCAATTAACAGCCAATGACTAACGGGCAGTATAAAAACGTGCGGGATGGTTTGGGAAAGGGGGAAGGAAAGGAGAATAACAGTCGCTGTGAGCGGGAAGAAATGCCGAACGAAGCTGTTCAGAAAGGAATCGGAGGAGCTTAGGTGGAGGGTGATTGGTCCGGGGGTGCCTTCCTCCCACCACCCACCTAGGGGGGAGGGGGGGGGGGGCGTCGCGTGCGGCGGAGATGACAAATAACCGCCATCGAGTGAGTTGTGGGAAAAGAAAAGAAAAAGGGGGGGGGGGGGGGGGGAAATACGGCGCCCGTAGCAAGCCCAATCCGGGCAGAAACAGATAATTTGTCGGTGACGCGCCAGCAGTGATTAAGTGAAGCGATTGTCCGTACTGGAACGATAAGGCAGAAACAAACGAGTGCTTAAAAAAATGCTGCAAAGAGTTGGGTTCAAGCTGATAAAGAAACTATATTTATATATTTATAAACTTTTCATAATTGACCTTGGACAAAAATAACAGGAATATCACCGTTTTCCTGAGATTAACAAAAACTATCCTATCTCTCTTGAGTGAAGTTTTTCGCGTAAATCTCGTTCAACGCCGGGTATTTCAGTTAGTTTGATATAAAATGGTTCAACCGTTACTTTCGACTGAAAAATCTTTAATAACTGTCAAACAGTTTTGTGAGTAAAATCGCACTAATTTGCACTAGTTTACACATTTTCATACTTTAAGAGTGTCGGATCTCTTAATAGAAATGCGTGCTCTATCTCTCGATGGAAAAAAATATGCATGGGTTTATTCACGGACGTACGAGGGAGACATGTGTTGATAATGCAATTCCAAACAAGGACGAATCACGTGTTACTTGATGTATAATCATTAATATATACCTATATATATTTGAAATGCCAGTAATATTCACTTCTATTCTGAGCTAATTGTTTGACAAGTTTTCATCCAGGCTATGCTACGACGTTTTTTTTTAGTTTTGTTTTTTTGTTTTACGAAGTTTAGAATTGTAATCTCCGGTACATCAAGGATGTGTGGCGGTTTGAACGTGAACCTCAGTTGAGTGGTTAGCTGTGGTTAGTAAGAAAACGCGTGGCATTTAAAAATACCCTCTTATCACGTAATGAGTTAACTTGAGCCAACTGAACGGTTCGTTAGCGCTGGGTGAGTATGCGATACTGCGCAATACTGGTTCGTAGTGCTTGTTTCACGGAAGATGAATCACATCTGCGCTTTGCTCATGGACAGCACTTCCTTGTGCGGGCGAACGGCGTGAGTGTTGGTTCTTGAAAGCGCACAGGGTTGACCACGTGGCGGCGATTAGTCGGAGTCCCGAAAACTCGGCGGATTCATTCGGCAGTAGGCTAGATTTCACAGTTATATATATATACACACAGGTTGAGACTGAATTCGACCGACGAACTTAGGCTGTACGTACATCACGACAAAAAAAAGTTGAAAACATCTGTACGACTTATGGTTAGGGGCAGGCATTTTTCGCGAATATATCTGAACGCATATTAGACCGCAACAAGGTATGCCCGCACCAGCGGTTTCTTCCTTGCAAATGGCGGCCGTCTGCTAGAGAAGTCGTTGCCTTTCTTGATTGAGCCACTCAGGATGCGTTTGCTTTCGCACTGAATTACTCTGATTGGTGTTGTATCAATCAACATGTACCTGAAAGAAATTCACCCAATCACGGAACACAGACGGTGCTACAGTGTTTTAACTTATAACTAGTCTCGGAATCTTTTCGCGAAATATGCATGGCCCTACTTATGGTCTAAAGTTCTTCCCCGAGGCTGGTATACGCCTTTGAAGTTGGGACTGAACATTTTTTTAATCGTAAATAATAAAGTATTTAAGATAAAATAGTGAGCGTCTGAATCATTTTTAGTTGAATGATGTTCTACTACTGCCGCGAATTTCGTGGCTGTAGCGAAATTATTCATCGAAATAATTGGGGCGTGATACTACTGCGCTCAATTATTTCAATGAAATAATTTTGCTCTAGCGATTAAATTCGCGGTGGTTCCATATTAAATACTTTATTTAAAATGGTGTTCAGCCCCAACATCAAAGCCGTATGCCAGACAGGGAAGCACTTTATAACGTAAGTCGTATAGAGGGTTTCAACTTATTTTGACGTGACTAACCTGCATGCGCAGTTGTCCGTCTAATTCAGACTCATTCTGTAGAGGCACGAGGATTTGATATTTATTCATAGTAGGGACAGGCATTTTTCGCGAATAAATCAGAACGCTTGTTAAACTTCAACAAAGTATAGCTACCCGCACTAATGGTTTCTTCCTTGTGATTGGCGGCCGTCGGCGAGAGAAGTCGTTACCTCATTTAGCCGAGCCAATCAGGAAGCGTTTGCTTCCGCACTGAATAGCTGTGATTGGTGCCTTAACAATCGACATTTACCTGAAAGAAACTCATCCAATCATGACACACAAACGATGATACATTGGTTTAACTTTCAGCTCGTCTCAGAATCTTTTCGCGAAATATACATGCCCCTATTCATAGGTTAGCAATGTAGACTTGCAGCACATACACGTCTGCTACGCTGTTGATGATTGGACCACAGTGATCTTGACACGACCTTGACGACCTTGATTCAGTTCTAAAACAAGGAGGAGAATTGGCTACCCAATCACGCATAACACATAAAAAAAAGTGACCTTGGACACACTAAAAAAAAGACTTGATTACATATAAGGAAAGTCGAGTCTTCAGGTTTTTTTTTAATGAATCCGCGAAATAGTCGTGTCTCTATTATACATTCCAGCCAGCTTCGCTTGCTTCATAAGCGCTGCAATAGCAGAGCCGGTGTCCTAGTCTAGCGTGACGTAGAATGAACCGGCGTTGTTCCACGCATCTGTATATTTATTTGCCAAGCCAGCTGTACGCAAGATTCCTGCTGCCAAGCGCGGCTCCAGAGGAAGGGCGCAGGGGGTGACAGCCCCTTCCGAGCCCAAATTTTACTTCTTATTTCTTTGTAAGGAATATTAATGTTAACTTAAATACTTTCTCGTTAATGTGCTAAACCCTTTTTTCAATCAAAATTTGTACGAAAATACTACATTTCAGTATTTGAGACCATATATTTTGTGAATATCCCGAGGGCAATGTCATGATTATTAACTGCATCCTCCTGTGTGTGAGAGCCCTGCCTGATAGGTATTCCTGGAGCCGCCATTGCCTGCTGCAGTTACTGAACGTGCAACACAATAAAACTTCTTTAAATTTTTTTTGGAAAAAAAAAGTTACATAATTTACCGTCACTAACGCTAATTTATTTATTTGAAAATTGATATTTTGGAATAAATCGAGCAAGCGAATCTGTTTACCTGTTTTGACAAGAAATTACAAGTAGATTAACTTTCAGTAACTAATAGATTATAAAACATACATTTTTTCCCCCTCTTAAATGCCGCAGATATGTTAGAGTGTTTGGAAACTGCTATCGCGGATGAACTCGCGCGTTCCCCTCTGCGCTGGGACGCGACTACCCACGGCTCGCATCTGCCTCGCCGGCTGCGCTATCTGGAGGCGCGCACACCGGCTCACCTTTGTGCGCGGCTCTGGGTGGGGGGAGGGGGTCGTCTCCCGAGACCCGTCGGGGGGAAGACCGTTGGGGCTCGCGGAAGAAAAGGGCGGGACCCTCCCTTCCTCCCTCCCTCCCTCCCTTCTTCCTTACCTTGTCGCTCCCACGAACCCACCTTGCTGTTGCCATGGCGTCGGAAACATCGGGTGGGTACCAAGTTTTTCTTGGAGGAGCTGTGTGACGTAATATATATAATCAAAAACTTCTTTACAACCGGTAGAGTGAGTCAAGGTGATGATGTCATTAGAGCACAACGAGAAGTGTACCTCTCAGAGGGTTAAGACATACATTCTCAGGCTGTCGTCACACGATGCGTTTCTGTCGCTGCGACTAAAACTTCTACGGCTTTTTTTTATTATTTTTTTTTTGCTGAATATTTTTTAGATTGCTTTTAGAGTGCACGATGGAGGCTCTCAAAAGAGTGCACCAGGTAAATTTTATCAAAATCGGACATGTGAACAATTGACCTAGAATGAATCACCGCATATATACTCCGGTTCAACCGCATAGTGTGACACTCCCTTGTACGCTCGTATACTTGTACACTTGTTTAAAAATATTTCTATGCTACAAAATTTCCCTCCTTCTTTAACTCATTACGACTGTTCAGTGGCAACAGCTCCATGCGTGCATTCAGCCAGCGCGGTTCGCAAACAGGGTCATTCAGCAATGCTGGTGGGTGGTCGCAAGCACAGTTAGGGGAGGCAGAGGCTGTGATTCCACCATCTGGTGCTGTGGCTACTGGTGCTGCCATTAGCTCCAGCCAAAGGTCTGATGGTTGCCTGATGCACCCTCGAGAGAGTGAGTGGTCACTCCATCATCCGACACCCCCGCGCCGACAGTTTCAGCTGCCGCGCCAAGCTACCCCTCGACCGCAGACGGCAGCTGTCGCGCTGTGAAAGCCCTCCTGCCCCTCCCCCCTCTTCAGAACACACGTATTGATCTAGTGTCTATTGTTAAGTGTAGCGGCAATGAACAAGCAGGGCGAACACTGGTAGAGCGCCGCCGCCACGGAGCGATAGTTCTCAACGGCCTGTCTGTTGATGGCGGGTTCGATCCCCCAGCAGCTCTTCATGTCTCGCTGTCGGCCAGACCAGGCGCTGTCCGAGTGGCGGGTCTCAGGCCGGCAGGCGGCGAGTCACATCGCAGTGACTGGCGCGGCCTCGACACAGTCCAACTGTGGTGTTAAACCTGTGGTTGGGTAGACCATAACTACATCCTCCATGCCTCATGGCTAGAGACCCGAAAAAAATCGCGGATTCAATTAGCGATATCCTAAAATTTAAATAGTTGTACGCCAATGCTGCTTCTGCCATTGGCTCACAACTCATCTTCAGGACTCTGGGCCAATAAGAAACACGTAACCAGATCTGTAACATATCACAGGCTACTACGTTGGGACGTCTCACACGACAGCAGCCAATGAGTGGGTGCCATTTTTCCGAGTATACATAGAGCTATGGAATTCATCCTAGCGGTCATTGTACCCCCGCGAATTTTTCCGATCTCTACTCATGGCGAGGAACCCTACCGGCTACCAGGTGCACGCGTGGTAACAAGTAGTTAGCGTCGTTGTTGCCCAATACTTTGCAACGGAGCCCTGACCCTTCGCAGACGCCGCAGTCGAAACACGCTCCAGTGTGTCGGAGCAGCAGTTGGTGCGCCTGAACGCACGGAGCCACGCGCAGGGGAGGGGAGAAGTGAGGAATGTGTCCGCTCGTGACCGGCGCTCAGGAGCGTTCGCGTCGTGCGGTCACGTCGTGCTCTGCGGACCCGGGTGTCGGGGAGGGGGGAAAGAGGAGGAGGAACGATAAAACCGAGCACGCGGCCAGGCGGCAGCAATGCTCGCGTGCGTGTCGCCCGACACGACTGCCGTCTGTTCCGCTCGAGAGAGCACCCGGCCTCACGCACAAACCAAGGTCCTCCGACCGTTCGCCACGTCTTCACGCCTCGCCGACCGAGAAACTCACCGGCGCGGAACTTGACAACCTCGTGGAGGTGTGTAGGTAGAGCCAAGATTGTTTCTCAGATTTAAAAGAACATCTACAATGGTTTCACGTTGATGATTGGACTACGGTGCCTTGGACAGTAAGAAACAAGAAGTGCGTTACCAAAGCGCGTGTAACTCACCAGAGGATCAGGGGCGTAGGAACCGGGGGGACGTGTCCCCCTGAACTTTTTGGGTGGAGGGGACTGTCCCCCCCCCTCCCCCAACTTTCTAGACCGTGATATTTTTATTTTATAATATTATTCTGCCCAACTTTATTTGTAATTTCTTCACTCATCAAATTTTATCTTAAGGAAACAATAATAATTTTAACATCGATGTATCCAATGGTTAGATACAAAAACTGCTTAAAAATTGCTATTTTGCACTTTTAAAATCAAAATTTTCCGGTGGAGGACCCCCGGACCCCGTCTTAGTAAGAGGGGAATGGGTTTACATGACACAAAAATCATTATTTGTCCCCCCCTCCCCCTCCCCAACTTTATGAACACAGCTACGCCAATGCAGAGAATGACTCTTAAAGGTAATAGGAAGTGTCCTTTGGTGACAATGGCGAGGAGAAACGACTGTGGTTTAGGGTTCCTCCCGCAATGGTAGTACCTGGAATCCTAACTCTTTGAGTGGTTTAACCACGTGACTCACGGGGCCACGTCGTCACCTTCCCCCCCCCCCCCCCCCACGCGAGCAGCAGCGGGGCGGGTCCCTACGGCGCCGCGGCGCGCTGTACCTTCATCGTCGCCCCGGAAGTGACGACACTGGCGTCCAGCGCGCGGCCGCCCGCAGCTGCATCACTCGTTAGCGGCCCTCGTCACTTCCAGCACTGGGTGGGGGGGGGGGGGGTAGGAGGAGGAGGCTGTGATCTCAAGGCCGTCTGGGTCGTTACCGCGACCCCCGGCGTGAAGACAAGGAGGCGGGAGGGGAGGCCCCAAGGGGCGGTAGTCGTCCTCGGGTCACGGGGACAGTCTTCAAGGTGAGAGGGCGCCATGGCTACAACTGCGGGCCCGCGGGAACAACCGTCGAAATAAACGTATCTGAGAATTAATTATTGATTCCCACACCGCGGCGCGGTAAGTCTTCATGTTGGGCCAACATTCCCGTAATCATACACGTGATTTGATGAAGAGGCCTTTTAATCAATTACACAAATACGTGTTTTCGGCATTCCTAAAATAAATTCAAATCTTAGAAATCTTTGAGCATTGTTGTCATGCTATACCTACTAGATTTGCATGCCTGCTAGTCGCTATAAAAAAAACCACCCCAGAAGAAATCAGGAATGTAGGCAGAATTTCATTGTAAGAAAAAGGGGGGATAGAATCGTTTTGGCCGCTCTTTGTTTAAAGTTCTTTTCCAATTGTTGGTGGGAATGATATATATTTTTTTTTTTTTTTAGGATTTGTGGGAGGGGGGATATCCCGCACTCCCACCCCTATGGACCATGAAACGAAAAACTGTACTTATAACATTTTTCCGGAAGTCGCGCCGTGGTAACGGCTACAATCGACCTAAAAAGAGCGTTTTGGAATTTTCATGATCATTGTTCCGGGAAAGCGGCACCCCGCACGTCCGTGTGGCTGGACATCTCGGCTGATTCGCCGCCGCCGCAGGAGCGGGCGGCTCGACGTGGCACGAGCGGTGTGCTCGTCGCTAGGCAACCGCGCCGATCGATCCCCACCCTCCTCCATCCCCCACTCTCACCCTCTTCCTGGCAGGTTGTGACACCGCGCCGCGCCGCGTTGCGTAATGCGACCCTCTTGCGTTCGCTACGAATCCGACTGGAAAAAGAGCGTCGTTTAAAAAGAACGCCATTAATACCTCGCGCCTGGAAGGGTCGAGTTGAGATACGGCGCTCTCCGAGATTAGGATTTACAGGAACATGTTTTAAAAAAAACATACCAGAGACACGCTCATGCCACCATTACTCGCCGAGAGTTGGGAGGGGAAAACTCTGCAGGTATAAATCTCCAAAATTACATAGAAGCTGCGAACATGGCACACGACTTTCAATCCTCGCGGATAACGAGTTCATTTGTATATTCGAATGAGTACGTATAAAAATAATGGTTACAAACAAGGGCCGCATTCAGCTCAACCTTTTACTTGAGGGAGGAGGGTTCATGTTGCTTTACAAGAACAAAATTAAGAACATCAATTATTAAAAATATATTTTTTTAAATATTAGTTTTTGATTACGTTACAAATTTTCTTTAACTACGGCTTTTTGATACTGGTTTTAATTTTTTGACACCTCGGATAAGGGGCCTGCCTCCTTGGATACGCCCTTGGTTACAGATGCAAGAATCAGTTAAGGGGGATTAGGCCTCTCCATCTTGTAATTTCAAATATTTAGATACCGGTTCCAATAAAACTTCCGTGCTATTTTTTGTGGTTTGACATGGCATATGACTTAGGTTTGGCTACTTGTTGAAGTCAACACTTGTGAACTGGTGTGATTATCATGACAGTTGTAGTCGCCCGCATGAAATAACAAGTTATTTCCTCGCGGCACTCAGAGACTAGAGCCTCTTGGTAAATACGTGTTTGCAACAAGGTATAGAAGGTCTGGGAGCTATGATTTATGCCTTGATGTCCTAAAAATTGGGATAAATAGTTCAAAATTAGAATTATAGCAACAAGATGGAAGATTCACGATGGCAGGGCCTAATACCCCTTAACCCACCCGTTGATGGTCAACTCTCGTTTAAATTTGCGCATCTGCCCTCGTCATCAAAAGAAAGTAACAGGGTGGCCACTCACCGGGAAAACCGGGAAAACCGGGATTTATCAGGGAAATCACGTTGATCGGGAATTATCAGGGAAATGTCAGGGAATTTTTTTAATAACCGGGAATTTTTTGTGTCATGTATATTTCCCTGCCAACCATTACGGATTTTCCGTAATTATTACGGATTTAACACAATATTACGGAATTACGGAACATCGCTGGTTTATTACGGAAACGAGGCTTTGTGCTGCTGGGTAACGGAAAAAAAAATTCCGTTTCTGGTGTGCGTGTTTCGTGAACGCAGTTCTCAAATACATCACGTGGTTGCGCAAATAACGGAACTGATAAATGTGCGCATGTACTGTCTAAATAAGTAGATTAATTGTTGTGTTTTGTAATAGAAATGGTACGGTATTACGTCCGTTGTACGATACAACTAGTACATATTCTCGGACTTTTCGTCTGTTAGCTACTTACATCACGATAATTTTTGTACGGTACTTTGGCTAACCTGTCTTGTGTTATTTACTTTGTTGAAAGCCATTTTTTTTACAAAGTGTTTTTGTCGTGTGTACAGACGTGAAACCTTTTTATGTCGTTCGATAGTGTTGTGTTCTTCAGTGCCGGTTGTAGAAATGAAGCGTGTGACAGAACAATGTGTATCTGAGTCAAAAAAAGAACGTTATTCTTCAGAACTTTCGACCAAACTATATAAAAGAATGGCCATGCTTGTCATCATAAATGTTGTGGAACGCCACGCTTTTTGTAATGTATGCACGTGTGACTTTTCGATTGCGCATGGTGGAAGGGATGACTGAGGACGGCATATTGAATCAAAGAAACATGCAGAACATTTTAAAGCCGTGACGAGCAATAAATCTATATCGTCGTTTTTCGCTACATCTGAAGAAACGAAAGTAACAAACGCAGAGTTATTGTTTACAAGTTTTTTGGTAGAACACAATTTACCGATAGCAGTAGCCGATCATTCGGGTAATTTGTATAGAGCTATGTTTCCGGACTCAAAAATTGCACAGAAATACAGCTGTGCGAGAGCAAAAACATCTGCCTTAGTGGAGTATATGGCTGGTGAAACTAAATTGAAACTGTTGAATCTTTAGTAAGTTGACCATTTGCTTTAGCTACAGATGGGAGTACTGATTGTAATGCAGTGAAGATTTATCCATTAGTTGTTTCACAACTAGAAATGTTACACTTCAAAAATGAATTAAAGAACAGTTATCAAAAGTTGTGTGAAAAAAATGTTTGAGCACTCGCCACTGAAATACCCCATTACATAAAACAAAACACAGACTGCATGTCATTGAACGGGACGCTATAATGTAAAGTGACACATTTAAAATGTATTTGTTATTTAACGAACTTCCGTATGTATATAATGAAGAAAATACAGCAGGGTGCTAAAATATGAGGAATCTCTTTCTATAATATATTTTTTCATCAAAAGTATGTTTTTTTTTGGTAATTGTAAATATCAGGGAAATTTTGAATTTTTAATCAGGGAAATCAGGGAAAAATCAGGGAATATTTTTGGTGACTGAGTGGCCACCATGAGTAAGTATTGAGGTGGGAATGTTGTTAGCTTTGTTTTTCGCGTTCAATATATCTGAAACGCATTTCTCGTTCTGAGAGTCGCTTACTGGCGTTACGGCGAGGTTCAAGTGGTATCATCGAACGAATTTGAGGGGAAACAGCATTTTTGTTACAAGTACAAATGGTAAAAATGGACGTACTTGTCATTGTTTGACTTGGCTGAAACGCGATCCAACATCGACGCCGTGAGCAGTGGACAGAGAACGAGAGAGAGGGGGGGCGGGTGTACGTGGTCATCAGTCTATGGGCAGGCGACACCGGACACCTGTCTCCTTGGACAAACAGTCGGCTGCCCCGGTAGGGAGGAGGCGGTGTCGTGTTGCGGCGGACCCCCTTCCCCCCTTCTCATCCACGCACGCGCCCCCTAATTGGCTACAGGCTGTCCAGCAACTAACTGCACCGTCCAACGGGAAAGGACGCTCTGTAGTTCATGTACAGTTAAAGGAAGCCAAGCGTTACACACTACATTAAACCCCAGGAAAATAAATAAAACTCTACGAGACACTTTGTTTTTTTTTTTTTTACATCTTGACATTATCGAACTCAAAAAATTGTTATTACTTTTAAATTTATGGACAATATATCACTACGTTTTCAGCCCGGGCAACGCTGCCCCACGGCTGCACATGCGCCGATGCTCCGAGCCAGGTCGTATGTTTCCAACCTCCTTGGACGTGTTTCTATCTCTTTGGAAGTGTGTTTCCTACCACCTTGGACGTGTGTTTGCAACCTCCTTGGAATTGTTATCAAACTTCTTCTTGGACGTGTGTTTCCCACCTGCAGCTATTATTTAATAAAAAAATAAACCAAACAGTTATATTATAACACTAAATATTATAGTCCTCGACATAATTTTTCACGTATTTAAATCGTAAACAAACATGGCTACATCGCCGCTAAGTACTCGGCCTCTATTGGTAGACCAGGGGCGCAACAACTTATAAAGAATCATCGATCCCCCCTATTGAAGTGGGGGGCCCGGGGGTCCTCCCCCGGGAAAATGTATATTTCAAGGTGGAAAATGGTGCTATTTAAGCAGTTTTATTATTTAAAAATTGATTACACAGCACTTTCTTTGCTCCCGTTTGCCCCCACTTCAAGGTTTCAGATTGGTGGGGGGGGGGGAAATACCCTCCCCCCCCCCTGTTGTTGCGCCCCTGGGTAGACGGGCCTCACGGATGTCTCAGGAAGAAGAGGCGGGGAAGGGGGTAGGTGTCGGGTCACGGCAAACAGCCGGTGTCAGACAGGAAGCCGGCGTGACGTCACGGGAAGCCGGAGGCCGCCTGATCGAAGCGATACAAGCCTTTTAACGTCGACCGGCAATAACTCCGCGGCCCTTCCTTTCGCCGTGGCCGAATAACCGGACGTGCGCGCGTGCGTGGGGTCGTTTCCGGCCTCCTGGAAACTCGTAACGGTCGTAACGCCCTCCCCCCGGGACCCCTGGCGCGGTAGCGTTTCCCTGGAAATACAACCTGCTCACTTTCCAGCTAATTATATAACACCGACTTTATGCCTTCTCTTGCATTTAACCATTTTGCCTGATACACTAAAAAACACTTTACATTAACTTTGCGACATTACTAAACGTAACTTATCTAACCTAGTTAATTAAAAATTAAAATCCAGACAATATAAACACCTTATAAAAACCAAAGTAATATAAATCTAAAACTTTACATGTATGCAAAACGATAAATAAACTAAAATGTAGATACATTATACAAATACTATCAACATGAGCGTTTGCGAATAAAATAACCCGGCTAAGTTTTTGAATTATTTAATAATTTCATGACATAATCTTCAACGTATCGACTGGAAAAAAAAACTCAACTTTAACAAATTGAAAAACAAATATATATAATAATTTTTTTTATGATAAGCTGCTAAATTTTAATTTAAGGTTTTGTATTGTAAAAGTAAGGACAAATCAGTGGTTTACTTATGTGGTGTTTTTAAGATTTTAATTTAATGTTACTGGCCGAAATAATATAACTAAAATACATTTCAAATAACTATATTTTAACAGAAAATATTTAGAAACTAAACCGCGAAATAATTACGGCTCTAGTCATCGGTCGTGCGAATCCCACGTGGATAAGTGGAAACCGAGAAGCCGTGTAACGAGCAGTAGCCAATGAACAAACAGTTAAGGGCTCCGCCTACACGGGCGCACACACGATGCGCAGAGCTTCACGAAAAACAACGCGATTTCAAAACTATTCTAGTGTTACGATTTACCGAGGCGGTTTGCAAAGGATAGCCCAATTAAAGATTTTATCACTAAACAGTTTTATTGATGGCCACTGCTTATGTCACTTACAAATAGTCTTCTAAAATGGCAAATAATCAATTGCACTTAAAAAATGTTGCTTCCCCAGTCACTCGTTTCTTACAATCCACACACCTCGCTGGGCCGCACCTCTAGCGCAACTCTCGCCGCAGCACCCCTCGTGGATCTCCGCCGCGGGACTCCGTCGCCGCACTCCGCCGCCGCCACCGCCGACGCACTTGCCTTCACCGAGGATCCGCTCGACGCCTCGCTCGGAACTTCGCAGCGCCCGCGACACTATCGCCCGGAACTGAACTATCTGCCCTGGATCCTTCGTCCAGGGACTTCGCCGCTCTATCGCCCGGAAACTCCGCCGCGGGAAAACTCCCGACTCCACTCACTTACTCCCTGCCCTGGAACCTTCGTCCAAGGACTTCGCCACTCTACCGCACCCGCGGCACTATCGCCCTGGAAACTCCGCTGCGGGAACACTCCCAGCTCCCAGCTGAACTCCGACTGACTCTGAGGCCGGCGTCCTCGGCTTAAATATCAGTCCAGGCGCTTTCCAGAAATCACGAGCGCGGCTGGGGCCAGTCGCGTCATTCCGCGCCGACCCGACGGCAGAAATCTCTCGAAACACGTGTCGGCGGCTCGCGTAACTCTACTCTCCACAGCTGTGAGGTGTTAGGTGTCTTAGCTATCAGCGCCGCGCGGGTAGCGGAGGGAAGGAGGGGAGAAAGCGACAATACTTGTAATCTTCCAGGCGCGCGTGGCGCGTCTCATGTTGCGACGGCCGCCAGCCAGCTCTGCACCTGCACGTGTCGCGGCCTTGCTCACGTTCGTAACACTTTTGATTTTGTATTAAGTATTTAAACTGTATTTTTTGGCTAAAACGCGTGTTTTCAGAGTAATGTTTTGGCGGAAAACAACCGGTACAGATTCTTTAAAGCACTTAAGGGTCTTGCATTACACCTTTATCTTCAATTATCCGCCATATAATATTACGTTCAGCGCTCAGATTTCACAATTATCCTGTGACGACGAGAAGACTGCGCGCCGGCTCAGAGGCGACACCGCGCTAGAAGCACCAGCGAGCGTCGCGGTTATCATTCCGTTTCACTGACACACATAAACCCCTGACGAGGAGGGCCTCTAACTAGTCCTCTAACCCTATAGGAGGCCGCGAAATGACAGAGGGTGTCTTATCTGTTCCTTGGATGATGTGACTTGACGCTTCCTGCGCCGCGCAGTTGAAGCGGACCGAACTGCGTGGCTGCCGGCCTCAAGTACGGCCCACGACACTCGCCGGCCTAACAGCTCACTTCCTGCGCGGCGTGCTGCGTCCAAGGAGGTTGCAAACACACGTCCAAGGAGATAGGAAACACCCGTCCAAGGAGATCGAAACACGCCAAGGAGGTTGGAAACACACGTCCAATAAGTTTGGAAACAATTCCAAGGAGGTTGGAAACATGTCCAAGGAGGTGGAAACACGTCAAGGAGCGTCCAAGGAGGTTGGAAACACACGTTCAAAGAGGTTGCAAACACACGTCCAAGGAGGTAGAAACACGTCCAAGGAGGTTGGAAACATACGACCTGGCTCGGAGCATCGGCGGATGTGCAGCCGCGGGGCAGCAGGCTCACTACAATACGTATTCATTAACTAGTTCGTCATTTACGTTCATAAGCAGTTCCACGGTTCTTTTGCCCAATAATTATTTGACGTAAAGGTAAGGAAAGTGTATGTTGGAATTGGTTTTGGCGACCTTAGGTTTATCCGACACCGGGTGGAATTCTCTGAGCCATTAGTAAGCGCATTTAGCACTTAGTGGCTTGGTAAAGACCCTCTTCCCCTTATCCTCTTTGAAATTGGTTAGCGCCCTAATGACATAATTTTTAAGTTCCTAAACATTTTCAGAACAACAGCTTTTTATCCAAATTACAATAGAATAGTGCACGTAAAGAAAAACAATGCCTTACAACAATAAAAGGTTCACGTTAAATTACAATAGAATAGTGCAAGTAAAGAAAATCAATGCCTTACAATAATAAAAGGTTCACGTTTCTGAGCTTCAGATCTCTGATAAGCACTCAAAAAAGCACAATTCCATTCCACACAACTCCACAATTCCATGTTTGTTAGACCTCGACAAACTGTGTTGATGCTGTATAATATTTCATACATTATTGGCTACAATCGACAAGAAGTGCTTTTCCACACTGACAATACGTCGAGAATGCGGTTACTGTACTATCGAAGGTCTGCGATGCGCCCGAAATTAGCCACGCCATATTAACAACTGTCCTACCAACCACAACACAAGGAAAAAAAAAACATACAATGTTTTGGGAAACTATGGATGCAACATAAAATATTGTTTTTGACGTGACAACGTCTAAAATATCGATGAACGCCGGCTGCACGCACGAAAAAGTGTCCCGTAACGTACATTGTCCCGTTAAGCTGTGTCCCGTTACGATCATTGTACGCTTGCGCCGTATCTATCTCTCTTCCACTCGATTGGAACAACCGTCGAATTGATTTTTTCGAGGCACATTAAACTTGAAACACTCCCATTCGTTTCCTACTTTTCCTATCATCGTCCTATCCTTAACAGAATAACACAGATTGGAAGAAGTTAAATAGCAAACATGTATAAAAGTTATAGTTAAAATAATCTGTTCGTTAAAGTGATAAACATATTTGAATTAATGAGTGCAAATAAAAGTAAATTTATCAATTAAATTGTAGATTTCATTTCACTCCTTCTTTGTTGTATCCATACAAAATAGTGATAATTCAATAAAAATGATTCAATTTTATTCATAAAAGTATGCAATCAATTCATCAATGTTTTGTTATGACGTTGTCACGTTAAACTACCGTCCGTAAACCGACTTTACAGACTAACAATTTTTTTTTTAGTACAAATATTTAGCTGCGCCGCTTCACGTGCGCTTGTGGCCTCCCACGAGGCATGGAGGCAGACCGCTAGACCCGGGACTGACACAGTTGGCTCGCACCCAGCTCCAGTCGGGTCACTGTGTGTCGCCCGGAGATGCCACCACCCCGAGACACTCCTCTGACACTACCTGCCTTGGTCGGAGCGCTGCATCGTGCAGCGGGGGAACTCGGGAGACCTAAGAATCACATATATTTCTGCCATTCCCGATTACACCCGAACAATTCACCTTCGGCCAACTTCGGGATTCGTTTTATTTTTGCGCAGGAAAAATTAATTCAAATATTAAAAGTGGTCGGTTAGGTTAGCTACATTAAAACACTATGGACGGTTAGTTAGGTTAGTATAGCTATATTAAAATAAACAAGAAAAAAATATAAATATATTTAAATAAACCCGAGGTTGGCCGAAGGTGAATTGTTCGGGTGTAAGCGGGAATGGCAGAACTTTATGTGCATCTTAGGTCGCCCGGGGAACTCTGAGGAGCGAGCCCGGACCGCCACTTCGCGCCCAAATTGGTTTAAAAACGGCGGCAAATCGACGGCGCTTCCGTGCTCCGCCCTGCCCCAATGACCCGTCATCCCGGAGTCCACCCGGTCGTCAGTTCAGCCTCGGCCAGCCCCCGTCTCCCAGGAAGCAAGCATCCTCGCGGGATGGGTTGTAAGAGTGCGTCGTAGGGTTCAAGGTCTTAACGCAATGACGTCCCGGCCGGGCGGAGTCTCGATCCAAGCTGGAACCGTTTCGGACTGTTTTTTTTTTTTTACAAAACCCGAGGTCTGAGATTTTTATGATTTTTATCATGTGTAAACATCTTTATCTCTCGGTATACGTAATTTGGTAGGAGTTAATTACGTGAATGGGACGGAAGTCGCGTGGAAAAGGAAATTTTGTACTGCCATCTGTGGCGGATGGCACGAACCGAAGTTCAAAAATTGGTTGTCTGTAAAGTCGGTTTACGGACGATAGTTTAACGTGACAACGTCATAACAAAACATTGATGAAATGATTGTATACTTTTATGAATAAAATTGAATCATTTTTATTGAATTATCACTATTTTGTATAGATACAAAGAAGGAGTGAAATGAAATCCACAATTTAATTGATAAATTTACTTTTATTTGCACTCATTAATTCAAATATGTTTATTACTTTAACGAACAGATTATTTAAACTATAACATTTGTACATGTTTGCTATTTAACTTCTTCAAATCTGTGTTATTCTGTCAAGGATAGGACGGTGATAGGAAAAGTAGGAAACGAATGGGAGTGTTTCAAGTTTAATGTGCCTCGAAAAAGTCAAATCGATGGATGTTCCAATCGGGTGGAAGAGAGATAGATGCGGCGCAAGCGTACAATCAGCGTAACGGGACAATGAGCGTAACGGGACAATGCGCGTAACGTGACACAATTTCGTGCGTGCAGCCGGCGTTCATCGATTTATCAGACGTTGTCACGTCAAAAATACCGAAGGAAACTTTGTAGATTTGATTAAACCCCGGGTTTGGACAAGAGAGTGGACACGTAGCTGCTCGAGGACCAGCGGTCGGCGCCCACGCGCGGACCCCGGGGGTCGCCGACAGCTGCGCCCCGCAGGATGTCGGGGGTCCGTCCTCTGACCCGATTAACCCCGGGGCTGTCAGTGACGCCGTGCCTCACCGCCAGCTCTCTCTCTCTCTCTCTCTCTCTCTCTCTCTCTGCAGCGGGCGAATCATCTCGCTACTTTCACTCCCACGGCCTTTCTCATTTGTAACCACGGAGAAGGGGGGGAGGGGGGAAACCAGTAACTGCGACCTCCCGTACAAAAAGGTTTCTCTAAGCTCGGTAATTTCACGACATAAGCCAGTGGATGGACAACTTCACTATTTTCGAGGGCCAAAATTTTACGTCGTACTATCTGTGCATGAACCAATAAAGACAATATGTGAAATGTGGTAAAAAAAAAATTCTTGAAAATAGTGTACAGTATTTATACAAAAAAATAATAATTAACTGTCCCTCCACTTGAATACGACTATCTTCTTTTCGAAACCTAGCCGTCTTGCGGGCGAGCTGACCATTACCTCAGTTTTGAATCCCAAAATTGGTAAACAACTCAAGGTTTGGAAAAAAAAAAAAAAACCGGGCTATGTGAGTTGGAAAAACAAACTCCTACCCACGTGGGTTTTTGTCTGCTTCCCCCCCCCCCCTCCCCACAATAAAACACATGTTTTCGATTTTACCTGTTTTTTCCAGAAGAAAAAGCCTGCATTTGAAAACGTTCTGTTGTCTACGTTCTTAGGTTTTCTAAATTAAATATTATTTATCTACTACTACAATAAAGGGTTTAGTTATAATAAGCTGAAATCAGCCTTTTTCTTTTTTTGTACTTTTATTTGCACCTGTAATTTGCGTGCGTACTTTGTATGTGTTATTTGTGTTTAAAATGTAATAAAATAATTTAATATTTATTCATATTATTGTTGGGGAAAAAACCGCGGGTCGGGTACATGGCTGCCAACCCTGAAATAAATAGTATCCCCTCGCGACTTATACATACGCGTGTATGTATGTGTATCCACACACACACACACACACACACACACACACACACACACACACACATACAGTGCCCATGCTGACAGCAACCCACCGGCCGCGCCGTTTGAACACGCCGGAGGGGGGGGGGGACATTTCAACCCTGGGCCGGGGCGTTATTACAAAAAAAAATTCCCTCCCCTCTATCCGCCTCCCCTTCGCAACGAGGCCGGGGTAGTAGCGTGCTCGCTGGGGCGTGCTAGCAAGAAGAAGTAATAACATCCCCCCAACCCCTCTGGCTGCTGCGGTAAATGAAACCAACGGCTGAAACACCAGTGCCGCGGTGGCAGGAGGGGATGTCTGGCTGAGGAGCTGGAGGGGGGAAAAATGATGTGAGCGAGTGTTTCAGTACATACTCGCCAAAGACGTGCAACATCTAACCTTGGTAACGCGCAAATCCACGTGTTTTCATGTTGCAAATACACCTGTATTACATAAACTCGGTCAGAAATTTAACGTAGAACTCTATAAAATAATGGCTAAACGTAAAAAAAAAACGTATTTTTTAAAATAAATTTCTGGACGCGAATCACACGTTGTTTTCTGTACCCGCAGTTAGAACTGAGGAAAAGAAGAAAGAAAAAAACTAAACCTCGGGTTTGAACCTGAATTTCGACAAGGAATTTCATTAAAATACTGCCCATCTTGTTAAATTTCATTGAACAGTTAATAGTACTATAAAGTTTCTCTTCGTCTTTGTGAACTTTGGTTCGCGCCAACCTTCACAGATGGCAGCACCGTGGTTACACATTCTTGTTCCACGCGACTTTCGTTCCATTCACGAAATTAATCCAACAAAATTCCGTATACCGAGAGCTAAGGTGTGTTACGTGTTCCTAGGGGGTTCGTAGGAGCGGCTCGCACAGCTTTACACTACACGTCACACCCGAGTTCAACTAGGTCACTTGAAATTACAGCACACCGACACGCCTCTAATGCACACCAACACGACACTACACCACGCCAGTTAGCCGATCTAGCTGGTGGGGAACTTCACTCCCCCCGCCGAATTAGGTACACGTAACTTTTCTAGCATTGCACAACCTACCAGCGCACACACAGGCCCGTGTGCCAAACCTATCCCACAAGACACGCACCCCCGCCGTCGATTCAAAATGATTCTTCACCAGTGTGGGGTGCACCTGAGTTACTGTGCACTTGGCGAGTTATAGAAACTTCGGTTTCTGGCCTCGCCCACGCTTACTGCCCCGGATGGCAGTGTGATGGATCGGTGGCGGCTAAGGTGTCACACAACAATAATCGATCGTGACGTGACTGCGAACTGGGAGCCTGCAGGGGTTCTCGACGCAGGGTGGCTCCAGATAATTCTTGTTGGCTTCTGAAATTTCGAGAAATGTTTTGAAAAATCCGTCTTCGAATCTGCACATAGCCTATATAGTTTTGTTTATCGCACGAACGATTGCTCATATCAGAGAGAGGAAACTTTATCAATGGTTTCTTTAATTAAATACTGGTTAATGCTTCGATAGCCTATTTTGTTTGGAAAACAGTGTAATTTTTTTTTGATGATGATAGTTGTTTCCAATAACAGCATGATATCTACTCAATAAAACTCTACTGACTTACAGGCAACGCACAGCCTAAACCGGTGGACCTAAAGATTTTAAATCTGGAGAAAATGTTCCTTGAGTACCTTCGGGTTGCATTTATAGAGGGATTTTTTTGAAATTCCATTTCCAAAGCGGTGAACGGGGTGGTAAAGTTTGTATGAAGCGAAATACCACTCACTTACTCACTATTCACGAATTCTCAGGAACTATTAAGACCTGCAGACTTGGAAATTTGGCACGTACGTTCCTATTGCTACATAGACATCCGCAAAAAAAAAAAAGATTTTACGAACCCAATGGCAGTTGAGGAGTTACAGATCAAAATTTTCCTATTTTTCAATGATATTGCATTGTTAATGCTTTCTGTGTCTTCTGGTGACTTATAATTCTTTACCTACTCACTTTCAGGTGTCAATCAGCTACCAAGGCAGGTGTTGCGGGGGAGTTTAAGATTAACATTTTTGCCGTCTCTGAAGCGCATGTCGTACAGACCTGACCTGACGTGTGGTCAGCGCCGGGGACTAACAGCCAGTCGGCAACACCTCGGGACACGAGGATGCCGCGAGGACTTGACCCGCCCCAGGCTGTGTCGGCGCTATCGGGGCGAGAGATCAGCGTGTTCGAGGGCACGTGTTCCGTGTTACCTTCAAGTGCCGGGAGGGGCGCGGGGTTGCCATGGCTACGAGGCGGGGGGCCGGCGAGTGGGAGTGTTTCTCTCGCGGCTTACAGCCTCTCCCCCGTGGGGCGCCGAACTGCGCCACGGCGAGACGAAGAGCGCGACGCCCGCCGGTGATTCTGCCGCGGCGTCGCCTCCGAACTGGCGCGCAGTCTTCATCGTGATGCGTGAGATCCGAGCGGTAACCACAACTTTGCATGGTCACGTCTAAAAAATATATATATTGTAAACACGCGTTTTTATTAATAATACAATTTGCAAACGAAATACGGGAACAGAACTACTCATCAGCTCTCAGCGAGTTCTTAAAATGTTTTTTTTTTCTTCGTGAACAGACGCCACTCTTGATATCTTTGAGCAGTTTTCAAATCCTGTGGGATACGCGATCACGTGGTCGGTGCAGGATCTCTTAACGGCGGATCAGAAACGCACTGTCGCCGTCCTGGGCGGAAGACACAGTCTCTGTTCGCGACGGTGTACACTCGCCGCTCCACGCAGGCTGCATGTTGCGAGAGAGAGAGAGAGAGAGAGAGAGAGAGAGAGAGCGCAGACTGTCCGAGTGCTTGTCCACGTCTCATGCACCAGCGTAGCGCAGAGATCTGCGGGGCCCAGTGGCGGACGCAGGTGGAGGGGGGGGGGGAAGTGGTGTTAGTTGAAGTATATTCTCCCCTTCCCCATCCCTAAGTTATGAATAAAAAAAAATATTTACAAAATATCAGTTAATACAGTACGATCTGCGCGAGAAGCCACGATGCTCACGCCGACGACTGTAGGCCCGTACGTCAGTATGTGTCAGTAGTGACTGTTGCGAGTCTGGCCCTGGGATTGTTTTCAGAACTGATACCTGGCCGTGAAAAAGGGGCAGAGTTAGCCGTCGCTGTGTCTGTGAAGCCACACACTTGAGCTCGCTGTCGGCGCCGTTTGGTCGAGTGCAGAACCTGCGGTGAGTCGGGGAGTCGAAGAGCGCGTGAATAATTCATGGCGCGCGCCTCGCCGGGACTACTGCTCTCCAGTGCCTCTTCAGGCAGGGCGGGGGCGGGTTTTCGTTCTCGCCCCCCCCCCCCCCCCGGCCGGCACTGCACTCCCTGGGCTTGTTTTCCTGCGCACGGAGCTCTTGGAGGAAAAAAAAAAAAAAAAAAACATCACCCACTCTCGAGCTCGTACCCGCAGAAAATAACACACGGAATCTGTTTCGCATTCTGCACGACAAATAAATTGCCGCCTACCTAGGCAAACACCACGGCATGAAAAAGCTTCAGAAAAATAACACACGATTTAATAAAAAGTGCCACAAATATATCACTAACGTTGTGCATGAAGAATGCGCAGAGGGCAGATTATTAGTTCCGTTCCCGTATTTCGTTTTTTACAACTGTATTTGTTAGGAGAGCGAAAATGGCCCTAGGGACTCAGAATACACCTTTGTTTTCATTAATACGCCATTATAATGTTATGGTTACCACTCAAAATGTCGTAGTTTTCTTTCTCACGCGCGCCAGTAACACGGCCGTGCGCTTTAGAGGCGATACCGCGCTAGAAGTACCGGCAGCCGTCGCACTTACCAACCCGCTCACAAGGTGGGCCTCTTACCTTTCAGCCACACAGAAACCAAGTCTTCAATGCATATTTTTTGACGTTTTAGCCGATAGGTAATTTTTTGGACGAGACAACGTCTAATAAATCGATGAACGCCGGCTGTACGCACGAAAAATTGTCCCGTTACACACATCATCCCGTGACGCACATTGTCCCGTTACGCTCATAGTACTCTTGCGCCGCATCTATCTCTCTTCCACTCGATTGGAACAACCATCAATTTGACTTTTTCGAGGCACATTAAACTTGAAACACTCCCATTAGTTTCCTACTTTTCCTATCATCGTCCTATTCCTTAACAGAATAACACAGATTTGAAGAAGTTAAATAGCAAACATGTACAAAAGTTACAGTTAAAATAATCTCTTCGTTAAAGTAATAAACATATTTGAATTAATGAGTGCAAATAAAAGTAAATTTATCAAATAAATTGTAGATTTCATTTCACTCCTTCTTTGTATCCATACAAAATAGTGATAATCCAATTAAAATTATTCAGTTTTATTCATAAAAGTATGCAATCATTTCATCAATGTTTTGTTATGACGTCACGTTAAACTATCGTCCGTAAACCGACTTTACAGACAACCAATTTTTGAGAGGCGAAGCTCTTGTAAACAAACAAAGTTCCGTGTGTGATCGCAGTCCGCCGTCGCGACTCGCGAGCCTAGCTAATTGCACATCGCGAGCCAGAGCTGCAGACTGTGCGCAGAAGTGGCGAGGGCTCCGTCTGCATTGTCCTCGGCCGGAGAACGTGCGGCAGGCAACAACAACACGAGAGAGACCTCCAGTTGTAGCGGGTAGGGTGGGGAGGGGGGGGAGGGGATCGGTCAGCACAATCGCGCGGCACGTCGGAAACATCACGCCCCGACAGCCTCGCGACCCAGCGGCCTCGCTGTGGGTCTCCCGTGCCGACCAGACCGGGGCGGTGCGCTGACCGATGCACGTCAGTTCCATACCTCGCATTGTAAGCATTCGGGGTATTTAACAATTTGTTTATATTTAAGCAAAAATGCTTAATAAGGCCTCCGCATTTATGTCATAATATTCCAGTCTTACCTGGCACCAGCAGTGGCGGATCCAGAGGTTCACCTCGGGGGGGGGGACGACTCTAGGATTTCAGAATAGCCAGAGAAAAATTGACTTATAATTACAAAATTTGTATTTAATCTACTCACACTACACATAACATCCAACCACCAGATTTTATGATTCTACAAGAAATTCATTAATTATATTAAAATATTTTATTGGTTTCAGAAACAATAATTTTTGTCGGCAATATTAATGTAGCAGACCACTGTTTTTTTTGGGGGGGGGGGGTAGTTGCCCCTGGTGCTCCCCCCCTTCCCCCCTTTGGACCCGCCACTGCCTGGCACCGGAGTTGGTGCTTCAACTGACTGCGCTACGAAGGTCGACCGGTGAACAAGTAAAAATATTATGTAAAAAGTGCTTTTTTTTTCTTCCTTCTTCTGTGTGAGCCTTTGGGAATGAACCGCGCGACATAAAACCCTATCAAATCAAAATCAACTTGACCCGCCGCGGAAATACGTTTCAGTGGCTCGCTGGAAGACTCTTTTAAACTCATCACGAACTCGCTTTGTGGGTCAGCGAGGCGTTTCCGCGAACGTGAGAAGTGAAGCTGTTGCAGGAATTCCGCGTCGTTGGCTTTTTTTTTTTGTTGTTGCGCTAGACACAGCGCGAGAAAACCTGCCAGGTCGTGTGTCGGGGACGGGTAGGAGGAAGACGAGACAGTAGAATGAAGGATGGAGAGAGGGAGAGGGAGAGGGACCGAACAAACCGCCGCACCGCCATTCACACGGCCTCGTCGTAAACACAGCGCGGCGGTCGCACGACCTTGCTGGCCTCGCTCCTATTGTGCGCGCCGCCGCTGTGTCGACGCTATATATACTGCCCCTACGTCACCGACCTCACCCATCCCCTGGGGCGGGTTACGGCACGTGTTGTTACCCTGGAAACACTGTTTTCCATCTGGGACATGGTCACAGTGGATACACACGAGGCTGGGGCTAGAGACATTGGCCAGGCTCACGGCAACGTCCGCCACGTTCCCTACTTACCCACGAGAATGCGATCCGATCAGACTTATCGGGAGGCAACTGTTATGACTAGAGACCCGGAAAATTCGCGGGTTCAATGACCTCCAGGATAGACTCCAATATCCTCTACACACTCGGGCAAATGCCAACTGTTCATTGGCTGCTGACTTGTGAGTCGTCTCGACTGGGTGGCCTGTGATTCGACACTTCAATGAGTGAGGGTCTCTAATTGGCTCTCAATCCTCCAGATTAACAGTGAACCAATGACAGAAGCAGCACTAAGGTATAATTATTTGAATTATAGTATAACACGAAATTTATTCGCGAATTTTTCCGGGTCTCTGGTTATGACCACTACACTGCCTAACTCATTGTGTTATCAGCACATTTTTTTTTTTCGCATTAGGAGAACGGTAGCGGAAATTCTGTTGTCGAGGACAAACTCGATATCCGATTACAGAAATACGAGAAGTTCCAAGCGATATGGTAAGTCATACGTGTGGCGAACGCTGAATGGAAGGAAGGATAAGGGGATATCCCCCCCCCCCTGAAGTTATAAGAAGATAATCTCGGTGAAGGCAGTATGTTATGTTGAAAACGACAATGAAACCGCCCAAACCGCACGTTAAAACATTTTTTATACAAATTTTTCTTTAATATCCTCTCAAATCAAAATAAATTGTAGTTTCCGCCACTGAGTCACACAGAGCTGCTAGTGACGTCACCGTGGTGCTTCTTTTAACATCCGGTTATCCAGTGCTCTTGAACCTGAGCCCTGGGTTCCCCTTGCAGCCAGGAGAGAGGCGAAGATCAATATCTTGTTCCCGGCGGGGAGGGGAGGTGGCCCCGTGTCTCGCACACCGTTCCAAAAACGTCGCACCCAGTCCTTCCCTCGAGTCGGTGGTTCTGTCCCACGCGCGATCGGCGCGATGTTATTGGCAATGACAGTCGCAGCCCTGCGCTCGGGCAACCTGCGGGAAAACACTTAGCTGTGTTCTTGCTGGTTCCGGGCCGCTTTGCTTGAAATACGTGGATGACTCTGGACTTGCAGTGAACCGTGCCACCGATAAAATATCGAATCATCTCAATAGTTGAGTCGATCGTCCGATATAAAAAACTATTTCTACGGTTTATGTGATTCTGTTGCAGACTTGCACAATCGTGACTTCAAATAAAAACCGTGCCTGACTAAGACACACGTTGGAAGTGAAATTCCTTATTTCAATAGTCCAAATGATAAAAAAATAAAATATTAAATGATTAATCAACAAGATAAAGCTATAAAGTACCCAATGATGGTTCACAATTGTAACACAAATGTCAAAAGAAAAACCTGCAAAGAGACTTTGAATCATCGACTTGGCTTACCCCACCGGTTGTAAACAAGTTTCACTTCAGAAACATTTTCGAAAATATACGGGGTCTGGATGTACGAATGTACTGTAACTACATTGCAAGAGCTACGTTATTTTAAAAACCTATTTCAACTTTGTCTCGGCGGCATCGAAATAGTATGCATGTGGCAGAGCACGCACTGAAAAAAATTGTATGCTCTTAAATTGGATTTCCACTCCTTCTTGGCGTCTTTCACACAAAAAGGTTTTACAAGGGAGGAATTCATTTTACTTCTCACCCCTCGCACCCAGAATGCAAATCAAAACGCGCCTCCCCCCCCTCCCCCCCAGAGGAGCTGCGGAATTTTAAAACGATGGGTGTTCCAGTACGCCGTCACTTGAAGAGATGCCTTCCTAAAGGGGTTACTCTCGGAAACGTCCGTGTGTGTCCGGTGTTGGGGGGGGGGGGGGGTCTCTGCAGACTAGCCACAGACAGTCACAATGCGCACTGCGGTGCCGGCTAGCGATACCATTAACCGTTCTCCACAGAAGTTACTCTTATTCAATATATAATGTAAACTATTTACATTGCCATTTCTAATATTGACACATTTAGTTTTTAAAACCAGATTGAGGCATGCAAATATTTCGGGTCAAACATTTGTGCTATACAAACAAATTCAGAAAGAACGTTGAAACAGAAAATAAAGTGATGTTGAATGAGTACTGAAAATGGAAAGTTGATACAATATTCACGATACTACGAGTATTACTTGAATTTAGTTTTAAAAAAAAATCAACGGGCTCGATAAGACTAAAACTTGCATAAAATGAGTACTTAAAAAGAAACCAAAATTAAACAGATATTACACAAGTAACAAATGATAGATATTAAAAAAAAAAAGTTGAAACCAGATACGTCTCAAGATTCAAGCCGGACCTTGTCTTCTGAGCACGTGCGTTTTTCTTTACAAGTGTTAAAAATTACTTACTTAATGTTAAGTAGTAATTTGATATATGCATTGCATACTTAATTTTCATATTAAATTATGTCAGACACAAAGTGCCGTATTTATAACCTCAAAGCTGTGTCCGTCACGACCCAATATGACGGATATTATAAAATGTACAAAATAACTACAGATAACACGATCGAGCGTTCCACGAACCCGTGTTTGTTCTGTTTATCACCATATAAAAATAGGCTCTCAGACAGTGAACGTCTTGAAATGGTTATTCGAAAATAAGTTTCACATCCTGATAACACCACCTAGATCTAATACCTTTTGGGTGTACCTACTAGGGCTGATGTTTTATAGTCTTCAAATTAACTCATTCACGTAATCCTTGAAGTCTGGTTTTCTATATGGAGTCTTGTTGTTACCCCTGTTTTTGTTTCTTAATGTTGTTTCATACTTCTCACATATAAATTTCTTTCCACGACGTGTACATTAAGAGTGAGGCGGAAGCAACGTGTCTGGCAGGGGTCGTTACAACGCCGAACGTACAATAACGCCGAATACCATAACGCCGAACGTACAATAACGCCGAAATACCACAACGCCGAACGTACAATAACGCCGAATGCCAAATTGACCGCAACGCCGACAGCTAGAAAACTGCTGTGTACCACAACGCCGAAATACAGTAACGCCGAAAAATGTTGCTGCGGGGAGGGGGGGGGGGGCGCACAGGAGCAAAATGAAAAAAAAAAAAAACAACTGAATGAATTTGTGTGCTAACCTTACCTAACCTAACCTTTGTGGCAGTCCTGCAATGCCATTTTTCGGGGTTAATGTATTTCGGCGTTGTGGTACACAGCAGTTTTCTAGCTGTCGGCGTTGTGGTCAATTTGGCATTTCGGCGTTACGGTTTTCGGCGTTATGGTTTTCGGCGTTATTGTACGTTCGGCGTTGTGGTGCGTCCCCGTCTGGCAGCAGTCAGTGCGATGTTGCGCGCGCCCCAGAGTGTACCGGCGGCTCACCGCTCCCCAGGGAGCGACCCCCGTGAGGCTGTTCTCTCCGCGAATCCAATCGCGCTGATGGGTCTGCCTCGCCTCCCTTTACGACCAGCCGGAGGCTGTGCTCCAGTGTTGGGGTGGGGGGGGGGGTGTCTCCCGGCAGCCCGGTTGTGCTACCAGACGCCGACGTAACAAAACAAAGACGCGGCATTCGTTGGGATACCCCCCGCCCGGTTGAGCGTGTTATCCCAGACGTCCACGGGTTGTTTTCAGCGATTGCCACTGATTGTGCAGGTGAACAGCCATTCATTCATTCACAGTGAAGAAGTTGAAACTTCTTTACAACCCAAAGGCGATGACCCATCAGCGTAACGAAAATTGCAATGCCGTGGAGGCGATTGTTGGAGAGTAGGAAAACGGGAATGACACATAAAAAAAAAATACAGAGTCTGACAACTGTAAGGGCTCTTTGCAGGTCTTAACCTCGACATTTTTTTCTTCATAAAATTGTGTGTTTTAATCGTTCAAACGTAGCATTTTTTATCGTTCAAGTGGATTGTTGGAAGTGTGAAGTTTCACTGGTGACGCGCGTTAGGCAGCCAGCCAGCCAGCACCAGCTTGTCGAGGCAGTTCGGGGGAAGGACGAAGCACGTCCTGACCCGGGCTCGAAGCCCCAGGGGGGGGGGGGGGGTAAGAGTCTCCGAGGCGCTCAACGACGAGAAGCCTAAGATGTCCATCAAGTTCTGTCCCTGCCCGAACACGCCCGAATATTCACCTTCGGCCAACCTCGGGATTTGTTTAATTTTTTGCGCAGGAAAAATGAATTCAAATATTAAAAGTGGTCGGTTAGGTTAGTTACATTAAAACACTTTAAAACACTACGGACGGTTAGTTAGGTTCGCATAGCTACATTGAAATAAACAGAGAAATATAAATATATATTAATGAACCCGAGGTTGGCCGAAGGTGAATGTTCGGGCAGGGACAGAGCTTGATGCACATCTTTAAGCTTCCCGCTCACGACGCCGGCCCGGTGCGGACAAACACCGCCTGCGCGCGGGGCGCTCGTGTGAAAGGCAAACACGAGCGGGGCATGGCCGCCGTCGACTCCTCTCGCTGGGTACCCGACGCCTCCCGAGCGGCGCCGAACACACTCGAGCGTAGCCGCTCCCTCGCGCAGTTCGCCGTCGGAGCTTTGCTGATTTTTTTTTTTTTTCCTTTTTGCGCGACTGCCAAGCCCACTCTTCGTCCCCTCTGCAGTATTCCATCCAACTTACAACCCACAAGTATTACTTTATACGAGGCCGCTTCCCTCCAAAACCTGCAAGTGAACTTCAATTATTGTTGAAATAACAAAAGTACCCATGTTTTAGTTGTTTACACTAAAACTTAAATATTCACGTGGAAAAAAAAAAGCACGATTCGTGTATTTGATGGATACTCATTAACAAAAAAATAATTTTAAAGACACCCTACAGTTTCTGTTCAAGTTCATTCTATATTTAAATTAAATGTAAAAAAAATTAATTTTATGTAGTGTTTGTTCACTGAGAAAGTCACAGGCATTCCTTCTGTGCTGTCCATGTGTTTTAACATTTGACATCAGCTTTTTTTTTTAGTAACAAATCATTACATGAAATTATGTGTACAGCTGAAATGAGCCAATCATCTTAAAATTAAATTATACAAACAAAGTTTTAAGAAAAACGGTTGAAACCAAGATGGCGTCTGCCAATCATGTCACCTTAGAAATAAAAAAAAGCAAACTATGAGATGAAATACACCAGGAAAATTAATTACCGCAGTTCTAATTCCAAATGATACCTTAAAAAAATACATTTTTTCCCGATACTTTAAACAAATTTTCATTACATTACAAAGTTGTGTCTGAATCTTTTGTGCTCTATGGCGTGCATCTGGCAACAGAGCACGCCGAATCAAGGACCGCGCAAGTGGCAGATGTCCAGCTTTGGAAAGAGAGTAAATGTAGATACACTTCAGTCTAGGGACGAGATGCTCTGTAGAAAGAGAGGGGTCGTTACCACAACGCAGAAATACCATAACGCCGAATGTCAAAATTGACCACAACGCCGACAGCTAGAAAAGTGCTGTGTACCACAACGCCGAAATAACAACTGAATGAATTTGTGTGTGTGTTTCTTAAATGTACCTTTAACGCCGAAATACCACAATCAAACCTAACCTTACCTAACTTAACCTAGCCTATCCTAGCCTAGCCTATCCTAGCCTAACCTAGTCTAACCTAACCTAGTCTAACCTAACCTTTGTGGCAATCCTGCTATGACATTTTTCGGCGTTAGTGTATTTCGGCGTTGTGGTACACAGCAGTTTTCTAGCTGTCGGCGTTGTGGTAAATTTGGCATTTCGGCGTTGTGACATTTCGGCGTTGTGGCATTTCGGCTTGTGGTGCGTCCCCGAAAGAGAGCAGCATTCCTGAGTGTTGTTGCGAACAGAGAGACAGTGGTCCGTGAACACAGTCGGTCGGTCGGTCGGGAGTCACGGCGCGATACGAGAAGCCATGACGCCCTCGCCTTATCGGGCTGCGGTCGGCGAGGCACGCGTCCCCCTGTCGGCCGCACGCAGAACTCCATCGACCGTCACGTACAATAGCTAGTCTCAGATATATAGTGGCTACCCATTTCCCCAACTTGTCATTTTCAAAAACATACGCGCGTGTTTGTTCACAGACAACAAGTGTCAGAAGGATAGATGCCTAGGACGGTCAGTTTGAATCAAGTCACACGAGACAGATGTTGCGTACTAATAAGACCCGCGCATCCAGTCTTCCTGTACCACGTCTTAGGCACGGCAATTCAGTTTCGACCTAATTCTTACTTACAGGAAAAAAATAGCCTAAAAAATAGTTGAAGTCCCGAAGGAAAATTCCTCAATAGAAAACATTTTGACCAAAAGTCAAATTATGAATCATCGGAATGCGAATCTTCCAATTCGAATTTGTTGTATAATATTGAAAATGTGTTATTATTTTTGGGACAGTTGAATTTTTTTTTTTTTTTTTTTTAAGTCTAGTAGGTATGTGCTTGTATAAGCTTTAAAAAATTTCATTTGTTGCTGTTGCAATCTTTCGTTAGTATGCGCTCGGACTGCAAGTTGCATTAGCGCTTTTTACGCTTAAAAATATGTATTATAGTTTCTTTGTTAATGGTAAAAACAAAAGGTTGAAAAGTTTTTTTATACTTTAACTTTTTGGTAATTAACTATATACGCAATGACCCATATTTTGGTTTCACTTACAGTAATCCCGAAAGATAGAAAGCTTTTATATAAAATATTGTCCCCCCCCCCCCCCGCCAATCGAGCCGGAGCCGCGCCTGCGCCGACCTAGGCGCGGCGCTGGGAAGGGCGGTCGTCGCGTATGTCATCGTTGGCGCGCGACCCGGCCATTATCCCCGCCCCCCGGCGGCGGAGGACGTCCCGTGCGACGAGGGACCGTGGGAACGCCGAGTGTCGTCACCGCATCCCCACACGTCACCCGTCAACACGCCGCAGCACAGTGTTTCAAATGAACTATATCGGTGGACAAAAAAAATTTTTCTGCAATTTTTGCATATATATATCGATCGGTTTAGTAATATTATAGCAATATAAAGCATTTTTGTTAATAATGAAGTTTTACATAAAAAATTAAACATTTAGGAAAAAAATCATATTTCATACAAGAATCCATTAATGAGGTAAAAATACAAATAAATGCTAAAATAATTTAAAAACCACTGTTTTAAAAGAAATCAAACCACCAATTACACATTTATGCCACATAAAATACTCATTATTACACATTGAAACAAAAAAAAATTATAAAATAGTTCTATAGCTAATCCTCATCAGAATCTTCCGAGGTATCCGTATCAGTTATGTGATAATCGTTCTTGTTTTGTGGCGTGAGGTTTGAACATTGCAGAGGTTTGAGGCTCTATCATAGGGGCTATAATCAGCTTTAATACTTCTGAACACAATATTTACCTGTCTTCTTTTTAGGAACTTCTCGGAGGCTGCGCAGGCAAGCAAAATATAACTTGCTCGCTTCTATTCAATGATAAGTGTCATGGCGTCCGCCTATAGTCGGAGGCGACGCTCGCCGGTGCTTCTAGCGCGGTGTCGCCTCTGCACCGGCGCGCTGTCTTCTCGTCGTGCACGGGAGAAACCATTGTATTTGAGCGCTAACCATGACGTTTGGCGAAGAAATGAAAACAAAAGACTTGATGCAAGTTCCTCGAGTGATTTTCATGAGATGTTCCACGACTAAATATTATTCTTGAAAAACAACGTGATTTAGCCTACTTTTTCACTTTCCCGAACATGTCGTTTAAAAACTAAATACCGGGAACAACTAATCATTCGCGTATTCTTAGATGCTTTTCGCAAATAAGACACCTCTCGGATATCTTCAGCAGTTTTTAATTAGCGTGTTTTTTTCTTTTTCTTCTTCTGAAGCTCTGCACATCGTGTGTGCCACCAGATAGGCAGGGCCCTTTAAGGTTAAACGAATCTTTAATGTTGTTGCAATTAGGCTTGTCCAAATCACACGCTTCTAGCTCGCAAAAGTTTGAATTTTTACGGACATGTATGATTTTGACACAAAAGAAAAGAGAGAAATGAAACACGTTTTAAATGTTATTGCGGGTTTTTAAAAAAAGAAAAACTACATATCAATATTTAAAAAAATAATAATTTCCAATATTGTATAAGTTCTACCGTTATGATACTTCGATACGAAATGGTTTTCAAGTCGATGCGTCCCAGAGCAGAGCAGAGATTACAGAAAGTTACAGATGGAACATAAGCTCTGAGCACTGTGGCCAGTTTGTTCACGTAAGAAGATGGCGGCCATTTGTTTGTATAGTGTATAGAAATGTAGTTTACTACATACTCTTGTACACAATCATTTTTCTCGAGTCAACAGTCTTTATTTGTTTAACATTCACGCACTTTTCCACCACCATACATAGATCACTTATGAGAAAATGCGATTTTCTTCATGGAACAATATGGCGGCGACCTGCTTCCCCCTTACGTCCCCTGTCTTCAGCAGAGATACCTACAAACTGTGTTTATGCTCCATCTGTAACTTTCTCTATAATCTCCGGAGCAGAGTCGCGCGGGAGACGAGTGCAGCGCACCTGGCGGCGGCGGGCGGAAGTGGCGGAAGTGGGCAGACACCGCGGCGTCGCGCTTGGCCGGTCGAGCGTCGCGCGGAGCGGCGTCTTCGCGCGGGCGCCTGCTCTCCCCTCCGCCCCTCCGCCCCTCCGCCCTTCCGCGGGGTGACTGCACCTGACGCCGGGCCTGCTCGTCGCGCGGGAAGCCTTCTTTTCACACACGAGAGAGCCAGAACCCGAGGTTCCCCGAAGTTCATGCTCGCCTTCCCCCCCCCCCCCGTATCTTTAATGTAGCTATCCTAACCAAATCAACCGTCCACAAATGTTTTAAACTATTTGTAATGTAGCTAACCTAACCTAATTGATAGAGACCGGAAAAATTAGCGAGTTAATTTCGCGATAGACTAAAATACAAATAGTTATACCTCAGTGCTGCCTCTGCTATTGGCTCACAACTCACCTGGATGACTCTTGAGCCAATGAGAAACACTGAATCAAAGCTGTATCGAATCACAGGCTGCTACGTTGGGACGTCTCACAAGACAGCAACCAATGAGTGGGTGACATTTGACCGAGTGTACGTAGAACTGTGGAGTTCATCCTACAGGTCATTGAACCCGCGAATTTTTCCGGTCCCTACTAATTGGCCATTAGTATCCTTTCATCAACACATTTACAATGAACAAAAGAAAAAAAACCGAAGATGCACGATCGGGAGTTTGGCTCTCTCGTCTGCGAAAAGAAGGTTTCCCTTGTCGCACCCATCCCGTAGTGGAAGTAGCAGCAGACTGCGGCTTTCCCCAGCTGTTGCAACCAGGCGCTCACGAGAACAGTTGCTGGTCAATACGAACTTCAATTCGTGATTTCGTATTTCGGAAAGTATTTATTGCCACGTATAATTTACGCAATCCCACAAGCATTTGACCGTCAGAATTTATAAAACAGACCCGTGAAGATATTTATTTATCAGGAAAGAATATTAAAATTTATCAACATAAATTATCAAAACCATCGTCGAAATTTTAAGTTCCAGGTCGGCTTCAAATTATGTTTAAAATGATTAAAAAATTTTCAATTTTTCAGGTGGAGGGTCTGCATAAAAGTAAATACCCCCGCGTCACGCACACCCGGGGGGGGGGGGAGGATATTTTGATTGTACCTATTTAAAATTCACTCTTTTTTTTATATAGATATAATGCAGTGTAGTGGTCAGAATATCGATTTACGCCTCAAGTCGATAGTCGAGTTGTATGCCAACCCTCCTCCCCCTGGATATAATCTCGTACATATAAATATAGCGTGAGTTTAGGTTTTGTTAAGATTCTCCTTGTTTTAAACAGGAAAATTGTTGATATTCTAAAAGGAATATCGCGTGCGTACGTTCTTTCCGCTTTCCCTTTCTTCTGTTGCTTCTGTTGCTTCTGTTGTCATTATTCGCGCGGTGTGGAGGTTGGCAGTCCTGTCGGCGGTTAGCCACTGGCGCGGTATCCGCACGCTGGAATGCTGGAGAGGGCCGTGGAATGTAATCAGTTTACCTCGCCAAGGCCCCCCCCCCCCCACTACAGCGCTGACGCGGCGCCAGACTAAACCCCCTCCCCTTCATTAATGCCAGTACAGAACCGCTATTGGTTGATTTCGTTAGTTGGGGAATCCTTTCATTTCCCAGCGACCGAATCAAACTCTTCCCGGCATTGGTGGGCGAACAATTTTATTAGGTTACGTAGCAAGGTTCTTTCTCCCCACCTCCTTTTTTCCAGCTCTGTGCTTTTTTGAAGCACAAATGTAATATTTTGTTGCACTAAAAGGAGAGTAGAGTTTCAGAAATCCGTCGTCTATTAGAAAAAAATGTATATATTCCGCCCTTTAATAGGCAACGTTTAAGTGCTGAAACCATCGCAAACTTCCCTATCTTGAATGTTATCTAAATTTATTATTACGTGGGAGGAATATGAACGAAAGACGCCATATTTGTTTCAACTTTCTTTATGCTATAACATTTTTTTTTTTCCGTAGTTTATTTTTGAAAATGAGCTTACGTTAAAGCAGAGAGATCAGGAGATTTTCAAAGACCTTAAAGGAGTGTGTATTGACTGTATTATTTCAGTTAAAGTTATTCTCATAAATAAATTGGAAACTACGCAAATTATTTGTAACAGCCTGATTAAAAACTGTTTCTATCTAGCCACTGTAATATCGAACGTGGAAAAGTCTTACAAGTATTTTAAAGACAGAATTCTTATGTAATTATTATTATGTTTATGTTACACTTTGGTAAAATTTCAATGTTTGATGCAATAGCAGAAATAGTGGTTAAGTGTGAGAAAATGCGTTTCGCCTTACCTTCGCCACCAATAAAGACGATAATAAAAAAAACTGTATAAATAAAAATGTAAATGTTCGTTCGTTCAAAATCTTAAATCTCAGAAAGTTCTTTACCGATTGATTTGAAATATTTTACCCAACGTTGCGTTCGAATAAGAGCGAGTTTTTTACATACCTACGTCACACCTGTGGCAGGTAAGAAGACAGATAATAAATACAGACACAAATTAATGTTGGTTGTGAGTTCGTCTTCTGTTTTGTAAAGATATTGATAGGAAGATACAGACATATAGATGAGAGAAGTGTAGAGTGATATAAACATAGATACATTGAGATATAGATAGAGTGATATGGATTATATATAGTGAGAATTATTGAGGGACATATATAAAGAGATAGAGAGAGATGCTTTGTACCTATATGTATACACACTTCAAACAAATTAAAAATTGGTTGTCTGTAAAGTTGGTTTACGGACGATAGTTTAACGTGCCGTCATAACAAATAATTGATGAAATGATTGCATACTTTTATGAATAAAATTGAATCATTTTATTGAATTATCACTATTTTGTATGGATACAAAGGAGTGAAATGAAATCTACAATTTAATTGATAAATTTACTTTTATTTGCACTCATTAATTCAAATTTGTTCATTACTTTAACGAACAGATTATCTTAACTATAACTTTTATACATGTTTGCTATTTTTAACTTCTTCCAATCTGTGTTATTCTGTTGGGGATAGGACGATGATAAGGAAAAGTAGGAAACGAATGGGAGTGTTTCAAGTTTAATGTCCCTCGAAAAAGTCAAACCGATAGTTGTTCCAGTCGAGTGGAAGAGAGATAGATGCGGCGCAAGCGTTAAATGAGCGTAACGGGACAATGAACGTAACGGGACAATGCGTCATCCTTTTTCGTGCGTGCAGCCGGCGTTCATCGATTTATTAGACGTCACGTCATAAAATTATTTTGAAAGAGGCAGCATAGAAACCCATGCCAGGCCTTCGCTAATAAATAAAGCGCTGAAGTTGAATGGACCCGCACAGTGTTGGACGCGGGGCGCCGGCAGACAGTTTGGCGACGTGCTGACCCGTCGCATTCCTCGGCCTGGTGGTGGTGTGACCCGGGGGGGTCAGGGGGGGGGTGAATGCGGAATGCGGGCTGGTGGGACGACAGCCCCCGGCCCCGGCAGCTGATGAAGCAGAGGAGAGCTTCCAGGCCGCGCGCGACGTACGTGCCCCGACTCGCGAGTGCGACAGCCGCCCGAGGTCGATACCACAGCCTGTCGTGTCCGGAGGAGCCAGTGACGAGGATTATCATTTCTCAGTTTGTTTTCCAGTGATTAATTGCCGTTTGCTGATTGGTTTAACCTGATAAAAAAAATTGGTTGTCCGTAAAGTCGGTTTACGGACGATATTTTAACGTGACAACGTCATAACAAAAACATTGATGAAATGATTGCATACTTTTATGAATAAAATTGAATAATTTTTATTTTAATAATAAAAGAATAAATACTTGGAAATTATACTAGTAATCAGATTTTTAAAATGCAAGCATAATTAACCATTATTGCCTTAATTGTTGATGCAATAAGCAATGAAAACCACATTAACTTTTCACTTCACTTTATAAACAGTCCAGTAGAAGAGAGATAGATGCGGCGCAAGCGTACAATGAGCGTAACGGGACACCGCGTAACGGAACAATGTGCGTAACGGGACACTTTTTAGTGCGTGCAGCCGGCGTTCATCGATTTATTAGACGTTGTCACATCAAAAAATTTCAGCGGAAAAAAATTACAGTATCCCCGCTCAGTTCTTGCGACTTCAGTGTGCTCTTGTCGAATCCGGACGGGTTGAATGTTTTGGCTTCTTCACGTGGTATTAGCCAGGATGGTTATACCTTTTATTTTTTTTCAAAATATTAGTTTTATTTTGAAAAAAAAAAAATGTTTAGATGAAATTAGTAACATTTTTACACTTAATTGATGCCAAAGGAACTAACTCAAATTTGCTTCAGTTACGATCGGTATGTATGTGCAAGTATTCGTTGAAACTTCCATCATAAACATTTTGGATGTTGGATTTAGTCACTCTGTTTATTAATACCAGTAACATATAAAGTGAAAATGATTTGATGAGTTTTTTAAAACTAATTAAATTTTCCTCAAATATAACTTTTAAAAAACTTTTTTTTTCCAAAATGGCGACGTGTCTTACAAAGTCTAGAAAGCTACCAACAGTGAATTGTTTCCAAGACGTATATTTTTTTCTAGTTTTTGTACAAGCACAACTTGGAGTGTTCTATGTATTCCGTGTTTATACTGGCAATTTGTTTTCAAGTAATTGAGACAAGTAATGTTGCTCTGTGCTGTGTTGAAGAGGGCACTGGTTTTGAGTGGACACACTGTGGGAAAAGGGGGGGGGGTATTCTTGGCGATCCCTATCCATGGATCAGGCCTGCGCCCAAGTTATATATATCCGTTGCCGCCGGCATCTTGAATCCATCACCTTCTTGTATCATTTTGTATTTAGTTGTTAATCGAAATTATTAGTACGAGAAGCCATAAACCATAAATACATAAAGTTACTGGCGTATTTATAGTCTGTCTAGGTACGCCTCCACGGTGCTGTGTCGGTTCCTCTCTGGTTTTAAATCAACGAACACTGATTCCAGCGCTTGGGGCAAATAACCGTACACATAGCCTGGATGTAATTACTTATATATTTCACGTGCACAATTTCAGATTATGCAATGGTTACACTAGATTAAGTAATGGTGACTTCAAAAACTTTACATACTAAATTTGTAGAGCAAAATGTTGTTGATGTTATGGAGGGAGGAAATTCAATCTGGGGCGGTATAATCCCCTTGTGAGGATCTGGGCATCACCAACATGAGATGTTCCTCATGGTCGAGAGTAGGTCGGCGCTGTTTGCCGAGCGGGGAGACAGACGGTCCTTGCATGCGGCTGTCCGTATATGGCCGAGTGAGCACTGCGCTGTGTTACTGCGTCTCTGTGGCCAGGCTTGTCCGCACGTCCGCCGCGGCCATTGGGCGAGACCACGTGGTACACGCGTCGGCCCAGTGTCTGCACGTGCCGGACTGAAGCGTGGTTTGGTTGGGTCGTTACCACAACGCCGACAGCTAGAAACCTATTTGTGTACCAGAACGCCTGAAATAACAACTGAATGAATTTGTGTGTGTTTTCTTAAATGTACCTTAACGCCAAAATACCACTATCAAACCTAACCTTTCCTAACCTAACTTAACCTAGCCTATCCTAACCTAACCTAACCTTTGTGGCAGTCGTGCAATGACATTTTTCGGCGTTAGTGTATTTCGGCGTTGTGGTACACAGCAGTTTTATAGCTGTCGGCGTTGTGGTAAATTTGGCATTTCGCGCATTGTGGTATTTCGGCGTTGTGGTCAATTTAGCATTTCGGCGTTGTGGTATATCGGCGTTGTGGTGCGTCCCGTCGCAGCTCAGTATGTGTCAGTCAAACTGTGGCCTCCGGTAACATCTGCATGAAAAGAAGAAAAGTTAGTGCTCCTGGAATACCCTTACGGGTTCAGTCCTAGGAGGTGGAGGTGGTGAGGCTAGGCCGGGCTTCGGCCCGAAACAACTTGTGGCCTCGCTTGAGTGTCGAGTCGCGGCAGGTGGCTGGATCTGGAGCCGGTCTCCGGCGGACTGGAGGGACTCTTCGCGCGCGCAGAGCGGCGGGTGATGGTGGTCTCGGTGTCCCTGCAGGCGACGGCGACGATGCAGGTCCTGGCGGCGGCGCTGCTGGTGATGGCGGCGGCGCTGGGGCGGGCCCGCGCCGAGATGGTGCACATCCGCTCCAAGTACGACCAGCTGGTGACGTCGAGCACGCTGCAGTGGGCGCCCGGCGAGCGGGGCAGCTTCCCCGACCACGCCGTCGTCGGCGCGCACGACGTCGTCCGAGGTAAGCTAGGCCCTCGTCGGCCGACCGCCCTGACCCCCCACACTGGCGGGAGCGGACTTGGCCTCTCTGGTAGTGGCGCTGGAGAGCAGGTACCCGGGCCTAAAAACGGGCTGTAAACTGCACGGCGAGGTTTCCCCTTTAGCCTTGTAGTCGGTGGAGGTACCGAGGAAACCCCCCAGGTGCCTCCTGCCTGGGCACTGTAGTTGCCATTTTCCAGCTGGGGTTGACGGCGGTCGTCGCCTGACGAGTGTGGTCGCATCCGGGCCTTAATCGGCTGTAAACCCGCCGGGCCGAGGTACGGCGGGTCGGAGGGTTTTCCGAGGCGACGAGGACACCTCGTGGCTGCACTCTGAAGCGCGGTGGTCTGGTCAAACTACCGGTGAACAGTCTGCCGACGAGACCAAAAGTTGGTCGTAGTACGGGAAGAATCCATCAAGTTTGAATGGTTTCCCTCTGAGGTTTTCTTATGGCCCAGGATTCTTGGTGAGGTAGGACTCGTACTTGGGAGTGGTGCCCCGAGTGCTTTAGGGGCAGGTATCACGGTTCCCTAGCCCATTGAAGTACCGACGTTGTGAGCGACGAGGACAGCTCCGGTTACCAGCCTGGACAGCTGGCAGAGGTTGGGTAGGCCTCCACCGGACCGCGGGTTCGCTGGGTGATTGAGGAGTCCCAGTGTGAGACGGGAGACTGGGGTAGGCGCCAGAAGTGATGACAACTCCAGAGGGCTAAGGGAGCATCCAACTTGCTGGTTAGCTGAGTGGAGTAGGGGGCCGGAGGTGGTGCATAAACTGAGATGGGTAGCCTCAGTCCCTTTGCATAGCCAAAAGCTCTAACGCTCTTCCTGGTTGCGTATGCAGCGTATCCGCATCCACGCCCGTGGTGGCCCCAGGGCGGTAGGGCTAACGCTAAGAGCGCTGGGTTAACAAACCAAAAGGAGGGGAAACCCTTTCTAGTGACTTATGACCCCCCACACTGGTCACACTCGCGTGATAAGTGTGCTGAAGACTTGATGTAGGCTAAGCTTTTGGACATACGCCATTCAGGGGCGTAGCCAGGAGGGGTTTTTAGGAGTTCAAACATCCCCACCCCTTAGCACCAAATCATTAATTAATTTCTTATTAATCACTCAAACAAATTTCCTATTAAAATTAATAAAAAATTACCATTACAATATTTAAATTTAAGTATAGAAAACTGCTAAAATAGCACTATTTTACACCTTAAAATCCAAATTTTCCCGGGGGAGGACCCCCGCTTTAATAGGGGGGGGGGGGACCATGCTTCTTAACCCCCCCCCCCCCATACACAAATACTGGCTATGTCACTGACGCCATTGCTAAGCACATGTATGTCTGTCTGTAGAAGAAAACTACAAAAAAAGACAAAAAACACAAATTTAAGCAAAAAAAATGCTGTTGTCAACAGGATATAAACACCACACCACACCAGACCTGTTGATAAAACAGCAATTTTTTTTGCTTAATTTGTGTTTTTGTCTTTTGGTTTTTTTTTTGTTGTAGTTTTCTTCTTCAGACACACATGTGCTTAGCAATGGCGTATGTCCAAAAGCTTACATCAAGTCATGCACTCCCATTGCACAAATCTTTCAAAGATAATATGCTGAAGATATTTCCCCACATATATATGCATGGTTTCTCTTTTCTTTTTCTTTCGCCCTACATTTATCATATTTTTATCGAAACAATTTCATGTTTAGGAATATTTCTGAAGGAAAAAAAAGTTTCATAATGAATGCAGCTGCAAGGCCAGTGTCCGGGCCTTGCGCCACCCCGGTCGCCGTGTGTACACGACTATTCACGTGGTTGCGAACATTTATGTTGTAATTGACCCGCATTTCAAATATGTGAAATGTAACTTTATTACTTGACGAAAGGTACTGTTTCTGTTTGATAATGTAATAATTATCTATCCATCTTTTAAAATTTTATTAAAACTCGGGAGTGAAGATGTGATAATACTTTCTTAATCTAAACAGTGTGCCAATATGAAGGAATAGAGAGAGAGAGAGAGAGAGAGAGAGAGAGAGAGAGAGAGAGAGAGAAGAAAGAGCATGCCTTCTAAGTGTGTTTCAAATGACCCGCTGGCTACACGGTTCTCTCGAAATATTGTACTGTCATCGTCACGGAGACGCTTTCGAGTATGAATAATTGCTGCGTCACTGGGTGTGTGTCATGACCACCTACAGATAGTGTTTGCCTGATATCCCGGCTGACCATTGTTTTCTAATTAGACCAACAATCACTGCATGGACCGGATACCATCTTTGGAACTACTTTAGAAGCAGGGGGAAATTAATAGCTTAATAACAACAATGGCTCGTACGAAAATAAACAACAGCAAGGTAACAAAAACTCAGTAGCACACAACTCTTGTCTCACATTTTTATACTAATTATCTTGCGTATGACGATAACATTTCTATTTTCGTGTTCCACCACACTCTCCTGTATTTGAAAGATGCTGATTTGGGTTTCTCGGAATTGGCCATCCTTAAATGTAAGTTAGTTAACCCTCTCAGAAACATACCTAGTCTTTATCTCGCCAATATATATTTACATTGTACGTTTTGCATACGTTTAAAAATTTAATTAATGATGTGTTGATGCATAATAAACCTGATTTCATACAATTTCTCGGTCACAAGACATTGCAAATTTTGCAGTATTTGTCATGGGAAAAAATTAATAAAATACAAAATAATAAATAAAAAAACACGAACCATAAAAAAAAAACCTAAATCAGGTAATATCAAACAGATAAATACAATGATGAACCAGAACAGGTTTCACATTCGAACTTAAAATATCAGACGGTACAAGAACTATGTGGAATGAATTCAGTCACGAAAGAAAAAAAATAATAAACACGGACGAACACGGAAGGTTTCATATCACAAAACGGTAGCGACGTTTCTGGAACTGGCATGTGTTCCCACCATCAATTTTTTTTTGTTGTTGGTTTAGGAGGAACGCAGGGGCGCAACAACAGGGGAGGAGGGGGCAAGGTTATTTTGCCCCCCCCCCCCCCTTTTCTGAAACCTTGAAGTGGGGGCAAACGGGGGCAAAGAAAGTGCTGTGTAATCAATTTTTAGATAGTAAAACTGCTTAAATAGCACAATTTTCCACCTTGAAATACAAATATTCCCGGGGGAGGACCCCCGGACCCCCCCGCTTCAATAGGGGGGATCGATGATTCTTTATAAAAAGGTATATTGCTCACTCCCCCTTTGGAAATTTGGTTGTTGCGCCTCTGGGAGGAGGGACTAAGAGGGACGGATGGATGCTACTCGTGTACGAATGTAAGAGTCGTGTGTCCGACGCGCAGACGCGGACGGGCTGACGGCCGACGGCGAACCCGCCGAGCCGCGGCAGCTGCCCGTGTACGTGTGCCGGGCGCGCCACGCCGGCACCTGGGTGTCGGGCCAGCTGCACCCCAGCAGGAAGACCTGCGACATCTCGCTGCTGGACGCGGTGTCGCGGTACGACCGCTACCAGGTGCTGCAGAACACCGACGAGGGGGCGCGCCTGTCCTGGGTGCCGTGGAACCACTTCCTGCGCCTCGCGCCGGGAGCCGTGGCCGCCGGCGAGACGCTGTACGTGGCCCGCGGCCCGCGCAACCCGGGCGACTACGAGCTGTCGCACTTCCTCGGCAAGCTGGACCCCAAGGACGGCCTGGGCAGGCTGTCCGTCGTCACTCAGGTACTGATCCTTTACTGTGATTGTTCCCTGCTGAGATTTCCTCTAATGGCTCCGGATCAGGATTGGAGTAGGAAAACGTGGTGGTAGTGGTCCTCCTATGCTTGGAGAACACTCCGAGGGGTCCCCGCCCTGTTGACGAGTGGAAGTGTTGAGCTACTTAAGAGTGGTATATACCCCTTTTTAAAACCAGTTATACATGCGTCCACTACTAGCCTATTTTCTCGAGAATTATGATAGCTACAGCTTCCAGATTATTAATCTGACGAGAAAAGTAATGCAGTTTTTCCAATATAGTTTTATATTTTGGAAATCGTGACGCAAAATATATTTAAAAAAATTGTAAAAACAAGCAATTCGTTGACGAATTTCTAGTTATTCGATGAGAAAAATGAAAATTTGAATCTATATTGGAAAAGATTATATTTTTCTGAACAAAATGGTATATTAAAAGTATAAGGTCACAGCATTAAATATCTGTGTATTTGGTTAGGAAAACTGGCTAATTTGGCATTTTCAGTGTCTGCCTTGTGCTGCTCGACGTGAAAGTTGACGCCAAGCTCCGGGAAGACGAGCAGGGTGGGGATGACACTGACACGCCTCAACGTCGCCCGCTGTAGGGGAAGTGCTGATCTGTACGGTGATAAACCTCCCTCCTCCCTTCAACCTCCTCCCACTACACAGCAACACCGTTTCTCTGAAGGATTCATAGTCCAGGCATTTTATGAGAAAAAGGGGTCGATTTACGGACAAATTGCAAGAAAAGGTTTTATTATATCAAAATTTGCAGAAAAATTTGTAGAATAACATATCCAAAATCCACCGAAATCCATTTTATTTTGGTAACGTTTTTCCGGGATTTGTCCCGGAAAAATGCGGAATAAATTAATAACTGGAAAACGGTGCGTTCTACGAAGAAAGGTAGAAACACTAAAATTAAAGAGAGCCAAATTTACCATAACATATAAAAAATTTACAAAAATACACTAATAACTACTATTTTGTTTTCTGGAATTCGTCACGGAAAAACCTAAAATATTGAAATAAATGGAAAATAGCGCATTTTACAGCAAAATGTTTCAGGACAAAGTTAAAGTACACAACGATTTTCATAATATATTACAAATTAACAAAAATCAACACAAAATAGGTTTTTGGTTTTCCAGAAAATTTCCTGGGAAAAAAAAGGACAAATCGAAAACGTATCGTACGTCAAAGAAAGTCGTGACTAAAATTAAAGACTTTTTTTGTATTAAATATAATTTAATTTCACCAAAATCTGCTCATATATATAAATGTATATATTTTTATATGTATAGTTTTTTTTGTGACTCGTCCTGGAAAATCTTTAAAAATTCAATAAAACGAAAACGGAACATCGTATTGAAAAAGTTTCGGTGGGACAAACAGAAGCACACAAGATTTCCTATACCAGATCCTAAATTCACTGAAATCTGGTAAATAGATTTTATTTTGTGATCGGCCACGGAAAAAGTATTGAATATGTAGGCAAAATAACAGAAAGCATTGTATCCCATGTCAAATTGTCAGATCCGAACTATATTCATTTTCCATAATATATATTTAAAGTCACTTAAATTATATTCCTTTTTTCAGTTAGTGATGTGTTAAAACGTTTTTGAAATCTACCAAAATTATATTCCAGAAAACAAAATCAGACTCATTTCAACTGCTTATCGTTTGAAAGAAAAATTCGACACGTCCATTCTCACAAAACATACCATACAATTAAATTTACACAAGATTTCCAGTGACCTGTATCGAGAAGAAATAGAAAAATATACACACATTGGGATGCACTCTAACACACAATACTGAATAAACATGCATTAGGTAACATACATAAGTACTTTAATTTAAAATACAGGTTACCTAAACAAACATTAACGTGATTTTATATTTCTATTAATGTTAACAAACTGATCCAACAATTCGGAAAATAACCTACATATAAGCTCGAAATGTTATTTAACAGAATCATCCTGTTTAAGAGTGGTATATACATACCCCTTTTTAAAACCAGTTATACATGCGTCCACTACTAGCCTATTTTCTCGAGAATTATGATAGCTACAGCTTCCAGAGTATTAATCTGACGAGAAAAGTAATGCAGTTTTTCCAATAAAGTTTTATATTTTGGAAATCGTGACGCAAAATATATTTTAAAAAATGGTAAAAACAAGCAATTCGTTGACGAATTTCTAGTTATTCGATGAGAAAAATGAAAATGTGTATCTATATTGGAAAAGATTATATTTTTCTGAACAAAATGGTATATTAAAAGGTCACAGCATTAAATATCTGTGTATTTGGTTAGGAAAACTGGCTAATTTGCATGGATATGTAGGAACACCCTACCTTAAAAGCCGTCACAGTAATTGCAGTCTTCGGGAGGTAATTCACGGTTTTTACAGGTTGATCCATGACAGTTTCCACAAGCCGAAGAACATGAGATGCCGTGTTTCCTAGAACTGCAGTTGGATGCACCGCAACCATCTTCCTTGCAAGTGCACCTGATTACCTTAAAAAGGCATTCCGGAACTGTTGGCTTGTCTGTCGAAATTGGCAAGAGAAGGTAGCCACATTTTCTCCATCCCCATTCTTCTGGATTCATCTTAATTCCCTTCCATTCTTGTATCTGATAGAAAACCCTTAAGAAATGGAAACGAGCTGAAGCACTAGTTGGAGGTAATTGTTCTGGTTGTACACATTTGGAACTAGTAGCTGCATTCTCACTAAACACTTTATAACTTTATTTCGCTCGTTCAAAAGAAACATATCTTTACGGAGTGATAGATGCATTTCTCCTGTGAATTCAACTACGGGTAATGCATTACCTCTTGTTCTTCTCATATGTGCTGTGTCTTTAGTACTGTGAGTTTTCCCATATCCATCAAATACAGTAGTTGCTAATCCATAATTTTTCAAGATGAAACTCACGTACAGCTGAGCGATCTCGTTGTATGTTGCAGTATGGGGCCAAGGTAACTGATGAAGTAAATATCCTCCGTCAATGACATATTTAATTTAATTTAAATATATTTTATTGTTTGCAGAGTTATAACACATGGATACATAAAATCACTCAGTACAAGGGAATGGGAATTCAATCGTATAAATAGTAACTACATATACCAGCCAGGACAATAGTACACAAATTTTAAGCACAATTTGATAAAGGTCAATTATATAATGCAATTTTTTGCCCATAATTTAATTCACGATTTATTTTGAAGTACAGTGCACGATTTCCGTTTTTTTTTTTTTTTTTGCTTTCGATAACTTTTTACCGGGACATTTCCTGAAAAACAAAAAAAAACAATTAAATGTTGATATGTGTTAAATTCTCATATATTATGATAAACATTGTTTACTTTATCTTTTTCCTAAACCATTATGCTGTAAAGTGCACAATTTGCGATTTATTTCATTTTTAATATTTTTTCCGGGACTAATCCCGGAAAACGAAGCAGAATTTATAAGCTGATTTTCTTTAACTTTGGATATGTTATGAAAAAGTTAATCTTCTTTAATTTTTGCCTCTACAGGTTTTGTCGTCACATGCACAGTTTTTGAGTTATTATTTTATTTCGTGTTTTTTCCGGGACAAAACCCGGAAAAAAGTTACCAAAAGAAAGTGGATTTCGGTGGATTTTGGATATGTTATTCTACGAATTTTTCTGCGAATTTTGATGTAAAAAAACTTTTCTTGCAATTTGTCCATGTTTTTTTCATATCATTCCTGGACTATCATGGGACAGACGATTTCCTTGGCGAGTAGCTTGAAAAGAATCTTCACTCGGTAGCAAACTACATTGTAAAAGATTTTTAAGTCTGCTGATTCGTTCAATGGTTCGTTAATGCTGTTTGTGAGCTTTCGCATAATATACAAAAGACGCAATTATCTGTTAGTCGGTACGCATGGAAAAAAAGCAAGACAAATTAATCGGTAAGTTAGGGCGACTTTATTTAAGTGCGAAACGCAAGAAAAGAAGACCAACGGATCTGATTGAGTACCAGAAACAAAGGTAAGATATAGCGATACCGATATTAATTTTTCTTTTATCAATGTAAAAGAACACCGGAGAATTCCAAAACCGGCTAAAAACTATTTTAAGAAACATATTTTACAACTTAGTTTGTACAATGCATTTAATTTTTAAGAAAAATCCGAAGAGTTGAAGAATATGGTGCAGTTCAAGAGGAAGTCAACAGCACAATAACTGATCCCCAAACAGCTAACTTGACGGCTCATTTTTCTTTACCAGGATCAAGCAACGCAGGGAATGAAAATATGGTTCTGAATCCTGATGAGGAGTAAGTAGCCAGTGTTTTATACTACACAAACTGCGAACTGTATTTAACGATAACATTTAGAATTAGCATTTTATTACGTTCAGAGTCTAATGAAAGGCTTAAATTTTTCATATAAATAATTTTCAGTTCAGTAATTGAACTTCTATGGATTTGTTCTTGGAAAAAAATATATATAGGCCTAGTGTTACGGACAGATTAAAGAAAAGTTAGATACTCGGTATTACTGTTGTATGCAAGTCATAGGAAGTTATTATGGCTTGACGACCATACATACGTCATCGATTATCAATTTCAATTAGTAATTTTAAAAAGTGAACTAATAGGGCATTTATTCAGTCCAAGAAAAGTCCATGTGATGTGAAAAATACTAGTGCTATTATAAAACAAGCCGAAAGATAATTAAATAAATCAGTATGGGTGAAGTTATGAGGGTGGGGGAATAATTGCGAGAATGGAAGGCAAGCTATTGATAACTCACTGTGTTCGGTTCCAAAAGACAGTTTCTTCATCCCCCACCTCATTTCCCTTGTTTGAGCGTGTCTCAGTTTACAAATGCGTTCGACTATCAACAAATTATTGTGTTACTTGTGGTAGCCGCTTGGCTGGAAAAACGCCAGGAATCCTTACTGCTGTATGTTGTAATATTCAAGTGCGTCATTGGGTGATTGTCCATGTTTCCTTATAAAAAATATTGAGTGCGAAAAATTTTCGCCTCGTAGGCTTTCTAGTAAAGGACGATATACAAAATGGCTCTCCTGCAAACAAAACATTCAGTTAATATATGATGACATAAATTATTATTGTTCCACGTAGGCATTTCTTGTTTTTGAATGTTACTTGTTTGTATGCAAGTTTGTACGTGCATGCATGTGTATGCCCGTATCTCGTGCTGTACCTACATTCTGGAATTAGACTTGTCATATTAGTGTACAATAAAACTCTCTTACATCATATCCCACATTTACTGATTAGTTTGCGAACAGTGGTAGAGTTTATAGGCAGGATTATATAATTAACTGAATATTTCACTACCTTTAAAGAGTAATTCATCAACATTTTGAGCGGAACACACAACTATAAAATTGTACTCAAATATGAGAGCCAAAATAGGAAATTTCGTTACTTTTGGAATTTTGATACTCGACATGTCACAAATATATTTTGTTTTAATCTTTGCAGGACAGTCACCAAATCGTACGCCAAACTTCAGCCACCAATCCAACTGCTGGAAACGGAAGCCGGTGTTTTTCATTGGTCCATGGATGTGTCTGACACCATCATCATAGAAAACATCAACATCGTTGAAAACTTAATAAAATGGCGTATGAAATGAGCAGTGTTCAACAGGAAAGAAAGGTATTTAGAACAAAAATTTATCGCTGATTTAGAATTTTTGTAATAAAACGTTTGAACCTATTTGAAGCCAACAACAACCTGCTAGAACCTAGTAAGAGCCATAATATACTCTCATGACATACTTAATGTTCCAGCAGTACAACATGGCAGGCAGTCCGAAGAAATAGTCATCAAACAGCTAGAAGACCAGGAAAAAATTAATATAAGTAAAGCTGGTCTTTTTATTGACCAAGAACACACATTTCTTGCCGCAACACCCGATGGCCTTGTTGGTGAAGGTCGTCTCGTAGAAATAAAGTGTCCTGCTTCGGCATATGGAATGGACATAAATGAAGCCATGCGAGAAGGCAAAATAAAGTATTTGAAATATTCTGAAGAAATTCCTACTGTCATTTCATTTAAAAAAAGATCCTGAATATTTCTACCAAGTCAAGGGTCAACTTCACATAACCAGAAGGGATATTTGCTTGTTTGGCATCTGGACTTCGAGCCAAAAGAAATTAAAAGTACCTATTGGAAATTTTCAGAGACGACACATTCTGGAAAGAAAAAAATGGAGCCAAAACTCGTTTTATTTTACACACAATGCGTTCTTCCGGAATTAGTTGATCCTAGACACACAAGAAATATGGAAATTCGGGATCCGCCGCACATAACAGAGGCTATCAGAAGTCATAAGATAAAATGCATGCGAAAACGAAGATCGTCCAAAACAAAACCGAATATTACACCCTGATTACATTAAACGTGAACATTTTTCAAGCTTTTGCAGAACTTTCAAGAAAATGTTGGTCTTGGATAATCATTCAAACTAATTTTTATAGTGACCTGTTTGATTTATCAATCTAAGTCGCCTGCTCACTTTGCTTCATAAACTATCACCTTTCATACTGGAAATTATTCTTGCTCATTGTTTCTAGAACGTTTAACCATGCCAAGCATTTTCATGAACCTTCATTTTTAGTATGCCAGCACCTACGTGTGCATAAGAAAGTATAGCCCGTGTGGTCACGTTCAGTGGCTACCTAGAGAATCATTACCGTAATTATTTTGGATATGTAAAAAAATAAAATGTCTTACCTATAATGTAAATTTTAAAGCTGAGTTAAGCTTTCCAGAATGGTTAAATGCTCAAGTGAGCAATGGTGCTTTAAAATTATAGAAGACATTGCTTGTTTAGGTGAATAAATACTGAGGTGTTCGTAACTGTTACTTAGTTTGAAGGAAATTAATTCATTTGGCAGCCAATTGAGAAATTTTGTAAAATTTTTAAATGAGAAACAAGAGAATTTCATAAAAAGAGTGTTCGGTATGCATAAACTTCTTTTCTGGTAAGTCCTAACAAAAAGGAGAAACGAAATAAATGTATAATAGCGACCATAAAAATATTTTGCTTCAGTGGTAAGCTGAATTAAATTCTGTGTTTTGTTGTTTTAAAAGTGTGTGTGCATTAAATCAAATAGTATAAATGCCTGTCTAGTTAAAAATATAAAGCTTATGTACATTTTTTGTGCGTCACAGGTAAAAACCAATTTGTGTGTAATTCTACTAAACTTGTTTAAATAATCTGTTGTCGTTTACTGTATCGGATTTGTAAAATTATTTCTATTTAAGCATTTGTTTCTCTTAAATACCTCTCTAAAGGCCATCTACATACTTTTAAGATTGTTGGACTTTTCTGCAAACTGTTTTGAAAAAAGTTTTTTGTGATGTAAAAATATTTGTGTTTAAAATGTCTATTATACCGTACAGTTTTTTTTAAATTTGTCTTTCTTGGAAGTAACTCGTGCCCACGTTGGTTTAATTTATAGTGCTCTTTTTAAATTTATTTGTCTTTTATAACATAATGAACATTGTATATTGGTGTGAAACAAAATGTATGAATTACATGTGAAATAAATACATGTTTTATAATGTGGAATTATGTAACGATTTTTTGTATAGTGCCTTTTTATACCACGTCCAAATAAAATATATGCTACCTGCATGATAACTCATTGCTAGAGACCTGCAAAATTCGCGGATTCATTGACCTCTAGGATAGACTCCACAGTTCTTTAAATACTCGCGAAAATGACACCTGTTCATTGGCTACTGACGCGTGAGACGTCTCAACTAGGCTGTCCGTAATTCGGCACTTTCTTGGTTTAGTGTTTCCCATTGGCTCACAGTTCCCCGGATAAAATGAGGGCCAATCGCAGAAGCGGTACGAAGGTATAGTTGTTTTGATGCTAGCCTATCGCGAAATGAATCCGCGAATTTTGCATGTCTCTACTCATTGCCATGACACAAGTGAAACAATTACAAATGAGATTATTCCATGTTATAAAAACACGAACACTTTTTTTAAAAAAATAATACATAATATGTATGTATTTCGAAAAGCTTTTACAACTATCATTGGCAGATGCGAGTTATAAAAAATACATAACATCGATTCGGAAAATATATTTAACTTCGGCAAGATTTGTTTGCAGAATAAGGTAATTTCATGTTCCTTGGAGGATATGTAACGTTTAATATCCACGTGACTTAGAAAATTACGATGTAATATCACTTTTCCCACTTCATGTAAAAGTTTGTGTTTTTAGCAAAAACATAGTAATCCATTTTATCTTTTTTTTTTACTTATGAACTACTAAACACGCGTAAAAAAATGCTACCATTACGACAAACATACTTTTCGCGTTATTTGACATTTGAGTTGAATGAAACGTGTGTAGCCACTGCTAGCTCGCGCGGCGCTCCGCTCGTAAGGGGAAGGCAGGCAGGCAGGCAGGTAGCAATGCTGTCGAGACATCCCGACCCGTACCGCGCCGTCATGAGGAGGGAATGACCATGGAGTGAGGGAGGGTAAACCGAGTCCATCCCCTCCACCGACATCATTTTGCCAGGACGCGCTCCTAGTAGGCCACTCCTCCAAGGCTAAACTCCGCCCAGGCTAGAAGTATTTTGTGCTGCTCGCGCCGGATTCTGAGTAGCCGCTTCTCTATATACCACTCTTAAGCTCGGGTACTAGCCTGCTGAGCTAGTAGAGGTTGGATAGGCCTCAGCTGGATCACGTGAACTGGGTGACCGAGGGGTCCCAGGGATGTGAGAGGTATGGTTCCACAGAGGGGGCTGGCTCTGTAGGTGGTCTGGGGGTTCACGGCGGAGCTGGGGGCGGGTCGATGGGGCCGAAGTTGGGATGGGTCTCCTCAACCTCTCGGACCTAGCCGTGCGTTCTCCAGTAACATGCCGCGATTGGAAATGGCGAATCTGTTTCCCGGTTCTCGGAACCAGTGGTGGATCCAGGATTTTGGTTTGGGAGGGGCTTGACCCAGCTGAGGCTAGGCTTTATCAAGGCAAACACTAAAACAATGGTGGACCAAGATGCTTTTGGAGGGGGCTTGAGCCCCTTAGCCCCCCCCCCTCCCCTCTGAATCCGCTACTGTGTAGGGACACCTGTATTTCGCGAATACATTTCGTGTCAAGGTATTTCACAAAATACTGTAGCTTTTCTACTGTGGTCATTGGCTGAGGTCGGTGAGAGGTGTCGTCCCGCTCTTGACGGGGGCCGATGAGAATGTGGTCACCGTACTGCTTGCTGCACCCTCACAATTTGCCATGACTAGAGACCCGAAAAAAATTCGCGGGTTCATTTCGTCTTATGCTGAAAATTCAAATAATTATACCTTAGTGCTGCTTCTGTCGTTGGTTCACTGTTAATCTGGAGGACTGAGGAGGGCCACTTAGAGACCCTCGCTCGTAGAAGTGTCGAATCACAGGCCTCCCAGTCGAGACGACTCACAAGTCAGCAGCCAACGAACAAACAGTTGGCATTTGCCCGAGTGTGTAAGAGGATATTGGAGTCTATCCTGGAGGTCATTGAACCCGCGAATTTTCTGGGTCTTAGTTGGTGACCTATATGTAGGGACCGGAGAAATTCGCGGGTTCAATGACCTGCAGGATGAACTCCATAGTTCCACGTACGCTCGGTCAAATGTCACCCACCCATCTTGTGAGACGTCCCGACGTAGCAGCCTGTGATTCGATACAGCTTTGGCCGGGTGTTTCTCATTGGCTCAGAGTCATCCAGGTGAGTTGTGAGCCACTAGCAGAGGCAGCACTGAGGTATAACTATTTGTATTTTTAGCCTATCGCGAAATGAATTCGCGAATTTTTCCTGTGTCTACCTATATGCATACAATAAGCAGAAAACTTTAAATATGTACAGAAAGTTTTCCATAGAACATAGTTTATTGACTTTTATGTTTTATCAACCCTGTTTTACAGCATGCAAGAGCATGTGCCCCCCCCCCCCCCTCCCTCAATTATAGGCTCCTTAAGGACGTAGTTGGATGAATAGTCTTGAAAACTGCTCTCAATTTGGGATTAACAACGGAACATGGTTATAATATGTAAGAGTAATAAGCACTGGGAAAAAAATTATTAATACTTTCGAGACAGATATAATCAGATGGTACGAAAACATTTTTTTTGAGTTATTCTTCTTTTAGGCATGTTATGAAAAAAATGGCGTGTGAATTTTTACGATGCGTGCACCATGCAAAGAAATTTTTTACAGGATGAAAAAATGGGCTTCATACAAAAAAATACATATGTACTGTTAAATACTGGTTCGTATAATCAAAAACTTACTTATTGTGAATACGAAAGATATAAATTGCTGTAATAAACTTTTTCGTGTGTTATTTATATAAGTGAGGTTATGATCTTTTATATATAATTTATTTGCTTTATAAATTATTACATTATTATTTAATAAATAGAACAAGTGTTCAGTATACGTATTCACTAATTTTTCATTATTTAAAAAAAAAATAGGTTATATGTAAAGTCGGTTTATGGACGATAGTTTAAAGTGACAACGTCATAACAAAACATTGATGAAATGATTGCATACTTTTATGAATAAAATCGAATCATTTTTATTGAATTATCACTACATATTTTGTATGGATACAAAGAAGGAGTGAAATGAAATCTACAATTTAATTGATAAATTTACTTTTATTTGCACTCATTAATTCAAATATGTTTATTACTTTAACGAACAGATTATTTTTAACTATAACTTTTACACATGTTTGCTACTTAACTTCTTCCGATCTGTGTTATATTCTGTTAAGGATAGGACGACGATAGGAAAAAGTAGGAAAAGTTTTAACGTGCCTCGAAAAAGTACAAATCGATGGTTGTTACAATTCGAGTGGAAGAGAGATAGATGCGGCGCAAGCGTGCAATGAGCGTAACGGGACAATGTGCGTAACGGGACAATGAGTCATCATTTTTTCCGTGCGTTCAGCCGGCGTTCATAGATTTATTAGACGTTGTCACGTCAAAAAATATCTTGATTATGTTACTCAATTAAGTAATGGATAGAGACCTGCAAAATTCGCGGATTCATTTCGTGACATGCTGCAATTCAAATAATTATACCTTAGCGCTGCTTCCACCACTGGTTCGCTGTTGATAAGGATTAATGAGGGCCAATCAGAGACCCTCGCTCAAAGAAGTGTCGAATCACAGACTCTCGGTCGGGACGACTCACAAGTCAGAGCAGCCAATGAACAGGTGGCATTTGCCCGAGTGCGTAGAGTGTAGTAGAGTCTATCCCGGAGGTCATTGAACCCGCGAATATTTGCAGGTCTCTGTAGGTTAAGTATGACTTGAGCTGGTGCGAGGGGGCTGACGAGGGGGCTGACGAGGGGGCGGGTTGCGGCAGGCCATGGAGGAGAAGGAGCTGTCCAACGGCGAGGTGCTGGTGGAGACGGAGCCGGTGCGCTACGAGCTGACGGGAGTCAAGTTCAACACGTGGCGCAAGCGGGTGAGCCGCGCGCCGCTGGAGCTGGCCAACACCACGCTGCGCAACGGCGCGGCGGCCGTCGGCGTGAACGTGGCCACCGTGCTGGACTACCAGAGCAACCGCTCCACCTACTGGGGGCAGGGCAAGGCGCTCATCAAGGCGCTGCCCACCTCCATCACGCTGGCCAACGGCACGGCGCTGGGCGAGATCAAGTGGGGCATGCCCGAGGCGGCGCGCTTCAACGAGACGCACAGGTCAGTCGCTGCTGCCTGACGATGGCGACTGCAACGTCTACCGAAACTATTATCTTTGAAAGATTTGTGCAATGGGAGTGCATGATTTGATGTAATATTGCCATTGCTAAGCGCTTTTCCTGTAGAAGAAAACAAAAAAATACCAAAAAGACAAAAAAACACAATAGGCAATCCAGAAATTAAAGATCAGATAAGTCGTGCTTATGGCCTTCTTAACTTTTTCCCATACGTTGCCATTGTTGTAAGCTCAGGGATTAGTATTTGTTTGAGCCATGTGTTAAATAACGCCTATTGTGTTTTTTGTATTTTTGGTATTTTTTTAGTTTTCTTCTACAGAAAAAGTGCTTAGCAATGGCGTATGTCCAAAAGATTACATCAAGTCAACCGAAACGTCGGTGATATCTTCGCCTTCCGGCGCGGTTGCTACCCAGAAGCCAAGCAAATCCCTCTAGGTTTAACTTACTCCAATCGGGTAGGTACGAGAGTACAGGAAAAAGGTAAAAATAGTAACCATGCCTGCACCTCCACAGTGGCGAACCAAACAAAATTACAAACTTCCCTGACATTCCATAACGGGGGCAATTTTTTTTTAATTTTTTATGTTTTTGTATTACAATACCACTATCTCGTATCTCTCGATAGTTTGTCAGCGTCTTGCAGAATCCCACGCACCTCTTTTATTTAAATTTTCCTTGTTCGTAAAGTTTTCTCTGAAGAGTAGCAGATTAATGGGAAAAGGAACAATTAAAGTGTAACTCGAATGTATTTTGAAGTCTTCTCAATACATTTCGATTTAAATTAAGGATTTTCATGATATCCTGTTATAAAAAGAAATCTTTCAAAGATTTTATTGCCTCTTGCGATAATAACATTGTTTGATCATTAGCATTTTTTTTTTTTAAATAACCCGAGTATAATTTAACAGGAAGGAGTATCTAAATTTCTTAAGCTAAATAAGCAAAACCACAATCGAAATTTTAATTTCTAGGGTTGGCTTAAAATTTTTGTTTTAAAGAGTTTAATTTTCAAATTTTACAGGGTGGGCCAATCCTTTCCCTCTCCACATATTATGGTCCCTCAAAAGTAAATGGCCCTGGTCCCCCTCCCCCCCATAGTTATCTCTAGGTCCACCACTGAGTAGTGGTCGTGTCCAGTGCTGCTGGAATAGATCCATGATGTTGTGACATGCTGATATGCCTTTTTTAACTCACTGAGAACCAGTACTTTTGAGTTAATCAATAATAATGTTTAGTTAATTCAGTATTATATAATGAAATGTGTGCTAAATATTAACAACCAACCGGTCATTCTTTCGTGGCCATTATCACACCAGTCTTGGTTTTCGAATTGAAGTTGCGACATCCAGTTATTTCAGGTTCTTGGAAAAGTGAAGTACCCAGCACTCATGGGTGTCTTTTCTGATCTTGATCACAAAAAAAAATAACTAGCCGATGCAGAATATGTTGAACTTTTTAGGTTAATATTTTGTGATTTAACATATTTGACACTGGAACAATTCAGTGTATGTTGTATCATATCTGTGCTCATGTGCACTCTCGTGGGCACACACACAGCTTTCTAATGGTTGTAATGTGTATTTATGGGAAAATTTTATACAACAGAATTCATATATTAATGGGTTATTTAAAATCAATTCGGCATTCATATTGTTGTAGACAGTAAAAATTTATTGTGCTAATATATGTTGCATAATATGCTTTCATGATCAATCTGAAAATTGTCTCAGCTTGAGGCATGCTTGTGGTAATATTTGGCTAAAATACAGTATATATAAAAGAACACACTGAGATGTAGCTCGAAACTCAGTATATTTGATCTTGCACGAATTTGCCAGTGTGGCTTCGGGTGAGATTGGAGACCGTGCGGTGCGGCGTGAAGAGCGGTGGGTGTTTTTTTTCCCGCAGCGTGGAGTACTTCCTGGAGCCGGGCACCGCGGTCAACGTGACCCTGAGGGGCAACCACACCGAGAGCGAGGTGCCCTTCTCCGGCAAGCTGGTGGCGGTGTACGAGGACGGCTTCACGAAGGAGCGCAGCATCGAGGGCAACCGGAGGGAGGTGGCCACGCTGGACGTGAAGCCGGAGTTCGGCCCGGTGTACTACATCCGCAACATGTCGCTGGTGCCCACCACGACCACCACCACCACGACGACGACCACGACCACGACGACCTCGACCACGACGACGGAGGCCGCCGAGCCGGAGACCACCCGGAGGCCCAAGAAGCCCGTGGAGCGGGATGGCAAGACGGAGAACACCAGCATGCAGTCGGACGAGGCGCAGTCCCTCAAGGAGGAGAACCTGCTGAAGCCCCAGAGGGAGGCGGTGGTCCCGGTCAACACCAACAACAACAACAACAACAACCCGAGCGAGAGGTGCGGCCCGGCGGCGGCGGTGGTCATCCTCGCCTGCGCCATCGTCCACAGGATAACATAGACGGCGAGCTCCTCCACCTGGCGGAGCCCGCGGCAGGTGAGGCAACACTTCCCACCACGTTGATCCCCTCCCGACCTTCGCGCGGCCGTTTGCCCCGACACCCTGCCGTCGCCGTTCTTTTCAAACAGCATTCATCCACGTCCAGAAGTCCAACTGTGAGGGAGAGTTGTTGCTTCCCGTGTCGCACCAACACGAGACTGACTGCATGTGCCGAGAGGGATTCCGGTTAATGTCCTGTACCTGTCTTCTGAGGGAATGAGGCGAAGTGTCGAGTGTGCGTCCATCTGTTGTAAATATTTAAGTCGTACAGTGTACGTGTCATATAAATTGTCAGTATATTTCAAACATTTCTTTATTCTGCTCATAGTGCTCATTCATTCCAAGATATGTAAAGTGTATATATTATGCAGGTACAAAGATAAACAGTCCACATTGTCCATTCCGTTATTACATGGATTAATATTTTTTTTAATATGTTTTATGTACACATTTGTTATTTAAAATGAAATGTTAACTGTGCTATCGTATATGAAGTACACTTATAATTTTGTTCACCATAATTTCTGCTCCAGTGGGCAGTTGGCATTTATTTTGCTAATGAAAAGTTGTTTAAATGTGCAAAATTATTTTTTTTAAATAGAAAAAAATGCATTAAAGTATTAATTTAATTCATATTCAGATTGTTTTGGTATCTAGTGGTGTTTTTATTATTAAATGTGGCATGATTTAAATACATGCAGGCCTATAACTAAAAAAGGAGAAGGGTTTTGATGATGAGTAGAGAAAATTAGAGTATGATATTTTCAGTAAGCAAAAATCTATTACCATATATTTATTGCATAGTGTTTTGCTCAGAAACAGTGTATAAAAATTGCAACTCAGATAATAAGTTTATCTTAGCAGTGTTCATAAAAATACATATAGCAAAAAGACTTAGCTTGCTATACACTCAAGTGAATAAATAATGTTCAATGTTTTATGATGGTAAAATATATTTTTTTGTAAATTGTAAAGGTTTAAGGGTAAGCTTGTATAATAAATGTGTGAAGATAAATCAAGGTTAGCTGTAGCATCTGTAGATTTGTAGCACTCATTTAAGATTTAATTAAAATAAGACAGCATTATTATTGTGATAATTATGGTTGAAGTATAGCAACCATTTGAAAATTAAGTTAAAAACAAATAAAAAAATAAGCACTTCGTCAGTTTGCTTTTCTTGTTATGGTTACATATTATTGATGTTCCTACTGATTCTGCAGTTTTAAAACTTACATCTAATAAAGTTAATAGGTTGTTTTCGATAAAGGTGAGTGTTCTCACTGACAGTTCCTGAAATAATAAAAATTGTTTACTAATATTACAGCATAAAAAATGCATTAAGTTATTTCTTTTAATAGGAGACTTAGTCAAATAGTTGTGAGTGAAGTGGATGATCAGCAAAAAGACCACAGCATGTTATTTCTTGTTATTTAATTTTTGTGTATCGCAGAATATTCAGTGCCAACAAAATCCATATTCAATATCCAATGTAATGCAAACTAACTCCTGTTGAAGTATAATAAAAATGTGACTGCCAATAAGTGTTCAACTGTGCTTTTTTTTCCCCACTACATCAAATCAACACACATAAAACAGGATCACATAATTTGAACTGTTATAATGGTATACACGTAATATTTAAGAAAGGAATTTATTTACGTAATGCAAATATTTCTACTTTTTATTACATTTTTATATAAAATTGTGTGTTTTTATAGATTTGCCATTACTGTTAAACTCCCAGCTGCCTTTCAGTTAACACATTTGATTATTAAGATGATTTTGTTCCATTATGTATTTTTCACATTCAAGAGGGTGTCGTGTTTTCAGTTTTTGAAACCAATCTGCAATAACTCAAATATACATTGTTTTATGTATTAAAAAAAGTCGCAAAATAAGAAATAGTGTAATAACTTTATGAAAACCAACAACAGTCAACACAATTTTGGAACTTATTAACAATACAAAAATTACTTTTAATATGTCCAAATAAATGGGGTGAATAAAACAGTCGGCTCTCAAATTCTTTGTACAATAAATAAATTATAAATAACTCTTACAAAGATCCTTTTGGACAGACAGTATGTGATATATATCTGGTACTCTTAAATTTTCCATACAAAATTTTAGTTTACCTTGCAACAACAGAATTATTTCTCAAAACACCTCTACTTACATTAGGCTTTATCTGTTATATTATAGCACTAGATTACATAAGTAACTAGCAAGAGTGACCAATAGTATATCAAGATTCGCACTAATGTTTTCAGCCAAATTTTTATAGTGAAATTTTTCATTATGTTTTAATGTCTTAATGAATTGGGAAATCCATTAGCTTTAAAAAATTTCCTACAAATTTAAGCAGAATTGGGCTAAAGAAATCTCAACTCAACTGTACAGAGAGGCATTGCAGGCTAATGTTTAAGGTTCAGTACATCATTACAAGTTAGTTTTTTTTTTTCTTGTCTAATACCTAAATGTTTGTTGATCATCATTAGAAGACCTGCGTGACTTTTGTCGCTAACAGATAATATTTAGCAAATATCTATTAAGAATATCAGGTGGAACACAAAACGCAAGAGAGTTATCCAATAAATGCACAAGAAAAAAAGCGTGTATGACCTAACTTTAAGGGATTCGCCTAGTCAGAGGTGTTCTTGACGGGATGATATATGCTGGCGTTTCTGGTACGGTATTGCCTGTAAGTGCGATCCTCTGAACTGGCGCAGTATTCTCGTCATGCATAGGGTAACCACCTACGAAATTTGAGCGGTAACCATATGACGTGGCGAAGAAATGAAGATAAGGGTGTAATGCGAGTTGCTAAAGTGCTTTCAGTAATCTGTACCAGCTGTTTCTTGTGTAAAAAAAATTATTCTGCGAACACCCGTTTTAGGTATTTTCACTCTTATAAAGCGCCCACTGCGTA